>NC_090935.1:1473062719-1473687719 GCF_040938575.1 Ambystoma mexicanum
AAACTCGCCGACGAAACCACATCACCAAGCTGAAAGACCCAAAAGGCAGAACCCGATATGGAGAAGAAGCTAAACTTCAAATAGCAACGGCCCACCTGGCCAACACCCTATCCTCCACCCCTCGCCCACAGACCCTCCAGGAACAATTCATAGCAGAAGCTAGACTGCCACAGCTCTCTTAAACAGCCAGCGCCGCCCTTGAGGCCCCAATCACGTCTGAAGAAGTAGAAGAAACCCTCAAATCATTGAGCCCCAGGGCCGGACGGATTCCCACCTAAATTCTATACACTTTTTCACCCCTTGCTTCTGAACCCGCTGACAGAGCTCTTCAACTCCTTCCGTGACGCAGGCTCCATAGCCCCATCCATGCAAGAATCCACCACAATCATGCTCCTGAAACCAGGCAAGGACCCAACGGAATGCTCATCGTACAGGCCAATTTCACTTCTCAATGTGGATGCAAACGTATACTCGAAGGTCTTGGCGAATAGACTAGCCCAGATCCTATCATCTATCGTTGATCAGGACCAGGCGGGATTCATCTGAGGCAGGAGCACTGTCGATAACCTCCGTCGAGCACTCAATCTCATTGAAATGGTGACACCAGGGCTTGGCGATCCTGACCCTGGATACCACCAAAGCCTTCGACAGGGTGGACTGGAACTTTATGCGGCTCACATTGGAGGCATTCCGATTTAGCCCCCTATTCCAAAGAATGCTGTTAGCAAACTACAAAGCCCCAAAAACATCATTACGGCTTAATCAAAAAACCTCCCCCCTGATCACGCTCTCCTGTGGAACAAGACAGGGCTGCCCGCTTTCCCCTTTGATATTTGCTCTGGTCATGGAACCTTTCGCTCAAAGGATACGAGCTAATGACAAAATCTCTGGGTTGGACATAAACAGGGAGCAGTTCAAAATATCGCTATATGCCAACAACGTGATGCTCTACATCACCAACTGTCAAACCTCGCTTCCTGCCGTTCTTACCGAACTGGAGACATTCGAACAAGTAGCAGGGTTCCAGGTGAACTACTCCAAATCGGAAGCACTGCGCATCAACCTGGAGGACCCACTCATAACCACCCTTCAAACACTCTGCCCACTGAGATGGAACTCTGACTCCTCAGACTATCTAGGAATTCGCCTCACAGCAGACCCCAAAAAGCTATATGCGGCCAACTATCCCCCTCTATTCAAGGAGCTGGAGAATGACCTGCAACGCTGGGATAACCAGGAAATATCCCTATTGGGGCGGATCACAGCATGCAAAATGAACTAACTTCCTAGAATGATGTACCTGTGTTCCACACTCCCAGTCCCCCCTCCGAAACAAGCCCTGGAGCAACTACAGAAGAAGCTCACGAAATTTGTCTGGAAAGGACAAAAAGCCAGAATTCCAATGAGAGTCTTGACAGGGACAGCTAAATGGGGCGTCCTGGGCCTATCCAACCTCACAAACTATTTTCTGGCAGCTCAACTGGCCAGTATCGCCGCCTGGGCAGAACAGGAAGCTCCCCAACGAGGGGTCTGGATCGAACAGGCTAAATCCCAGCCACGGCTACATTCCCTACTGCACATCCCGGGGGCCCTCCGGAGCCATGGTCCACGACTGCTCCTAACCACCAAGGCGACCCTAGAGGTGTGGGCGTGGGCCAGACGAAGGAAAAAGCTACCCAAAGGCATGGGCCCGCTCTCCCCGATCATCTGGAAACCCAACTTCTCCCCAGGTATGGAAGCAGCAAAGTTCACCTGATGGACTACAGGAGGCCTTCGAGCCCTCTCGCAACTCTATGAAGGCGGCTCTCCACTCAGCTTCGAAGAATGTAAAGGTCGCCTACATTACAGGTCAGGCCCTCATACATGGCCGCATGGGAGACAGACCTGGGACACCCCATCGAAGGCCAGACATGGGTGGAGATATGGACCAGGATTAACTCGGCCTCCAGATGGGCCACGAATAAAGAATGCGCCTTGAAGCTTCTACACCCCTGGTACCTCTCCGCGACCCGTTTACACCACTGCAACCCATCCACAGACCCTGGCGGTTGGAGACGCTGTGGCGAACGGGGTTCCTTCTTTCATATATGGTGGAGTTGCCCAACGGTGCAGTCCTTCTGGAAGGTGATTGTTCAAGCCATCGAGGACATCATGCAACGCAAGCTGCCAATGGACCCGGAGGTGATCCTCCTAGGCGTAGCAGACCCGGATTCCTACCCCAAGACAGGACGAGCGGCTAAACTGCTGACACAACTACTGTTGGCGGCCAAGATCACAGTTGCACGCAAATGGAAAACACAAGAGGGCCCCATGCTGGCCCCTCTGGTGGATAAAGGTCTGGGAAATATTAGTGGCCTAGAAAGTCACAGCAGCAAAAGAGGGGGCCCGCCACCGATTCACAGACTGCTGGGCCCCAGTGTTGGAGTATCAGAGCAGATTCCCAGCACTGACTTTCCAACCGCACGTGGTAACAAACGTTTTGGGACCCCAGAACCGTGATAGATCTCCGGACTGTCAGAGTGTCATAGACAAGGAGGGAAGCATGAGAGGAGCCACAGAGGAGGGGGTTTGATTAAACATATTTCATGCACATTGCTATTAACAGGAGTTGTCCCATAATGTATTTCATATCTGTTATGCTGTAACCAACATAAATAAAAGTTGTTAAAAAAAAAAAACATTCCTATGCAAATGGAACTCTGTTCATTTGGGACAATCTAAAAATAAACATTGACACATCTATAGACCATTTAAAGCATAAAGCGTCATAAATAATACACAAAATGATATATGTGCTTCTTATGTGGAAGTTACATTTGTGGAACACTATATAATAGCTCCTCGTTCCCCAGTGGTAGCTCCTGGTCCCTTTTTAACGCTGGATACCCAGAAGCTGCATTTAGTTCCTGCTTATCAAATTTTAATTTCGAGCCCTGATGTTTTTTGGTTTTATCAACATTGATTTGCAGGTCCCTTTCAACACAAAATTTTTGAACTAGACTTAACTGCTTTTTAAGCCCAGCAGGCATAAGTGAAATAACAATGGCATCACCTGTAAATAATGATGATAATAATAATAATAAATGGCAAAGGAGAAGTCCGGCAGATAGCAAATCAGAACGGGCTTTATCTACACCAGCCCAAGAATCAACGGTGATTAACACGCTATCAATGGAGTCATGGAACACCCGAGGACACTCACATCTCACCAACAGAAACAACCAGGACCTGGTGGGTTTTGACATTATATGCCTCCAGAAAAACTGGCTGACAGAGAAACCTACTTTGGACGGTTACGAGATCGAACTCGCATCGGCAACAAGGGGTCTATTTGGACGTCCCTCCTCGCAGTTCAGATTGGGTCTGGCATTAAGATCTCAAAAATACTAATAGAGTCTTATGGGATGGTTGCAGTCCTTACAACATGGACGTACCAGGACATAAGGACTAGAAAATCTAACATGTCCCAATTAGCGATCATAAACCTCTACTGGAATCCCCAGAAAACCACAATCACTACTTTCTGCAATCAAGTAACTGACGCTATCGACAGCATCAGAGTCGATATGAACATAAGCTACATAATTATATGGGGAGATTTGAATGCTAAATACGACCTGCAAATTACTGGCCACACCAAAACCAAACAGAAACTGTTGACAGAAGAAATAGGAATCGCGTGGATGGCCTCGATGACCTCACGATATTTCCACAATGTGGCATGGTTGAAACCTTGGGAAAACATCATCCCAACATGGGAGTGCGAAAACTCCAGGGCAGCACTCGACTATTTCTTCGTCTCCAATACCCTATTGGTACTGATCGAATCGTTTGAAATCATTCAGACCACAGAAAGTGATCACAATCTGCTTCCAATGACATGGACGTCAGCCCATTCTGAGGCTGAACTGTTTCCGGCGTCTTTAGAAGCAAACAGTCAACAAACCAGACTTCGGCTAACCACCGATAACATCAAGGCCATCACCGATAAATATGAAAGAACCATGGCAGGCAAATCGCATGAATCAGAGCGGCCAGATTACCTTCCGTTTCTACTAAAATTGAAGGCTGACCCCAAGAAAAACAAGGGACTGGGAAAAAAGCACAACCATGAGTTTGATCGAGCCCGGGTAGAAAGAAGAAAGAGCCTGAGGAAAGCGAAAAGAAGAGCAAAAACTGAGAACTCTGAATCTGCTAGAAAAGACTGCAAAAACGAGGCACACAGCTATAAATCATGGCTACACATCCGCAAATGCTTAATGTCTCAAAATGATGCTGAGAGAATGCTAAGAGCCATGAGCACCAAAAAATCCAGCGACTTCTGGGCACTCATTAAGAACACAGACAAGACCCAAGAAATGGAACTGGCAAATTCAGTCACCGAAGAAAATTGGATCAACTTTTTTGAAAAATAGTTTGCACCACCCTTGGCCTGGATGCAAACGCCAGCTCAGAAGTTCAGCGGCCCATCGGTCAACTTATTAGTAGAAGACAATAATTCATTAACCATCTAAAATCCTCGAGAGCCCCTGGCCCAGATGGCTTGTGCAACTTCGACCTTAAGCAACATCCAGGACTAGACAAGATTCATCAGCAAACTATTCCAGCACTGTGAGTCATCAAACGCAATCCAGACTTCATGGACCCATTCAGTAATAGTTAAACTATTCAAACGTGGCAACAGGGAAGAGCCAAATAACTACCCGCAATAGTGCTGCTGGACATCGGCAACATTTTCGCTACTCTACTACTCAAACACTTCCAATCATGGGCCAAGGTATCACCGGCAAATGGCCCATTCCAGATGGGCTTCTTAAAAAACAGCGGTTCATCCGTAAACATCCTGCTATTGAACCTTATCAAATCTAAAGTCAAGCAGGGAGCACCACCAGTGTTTCTGGCCTTTATAGACCTCTCACAGGCCTTTGACAGAGTGGACAGGAGCCTGCTCTGGTCGAAACTGCTAAAATGGAAGTGCCCAAGTGAAATATTAGACCCAATTATGGCACTCCATACGGAAACCAAACTCCGGGTCCGACTAAACAACCAAGGATTGCTGTCACAGGAGATTCTCTCAGAGCGTGGGTTCAAACAGGGTTGCCCTTTAGCCCCGGCTCTCTTCATCAGCTTCTTGGGTGACTTCCAGGACACAGAATCCTCAGTTTGAGCATTCCCGCCAAAAATAGGAAATGTCAACGTGTCCCGCCTACTGTACACCGATGATCTAATATTGTTAGATCAGACGGAAATTGACTTGCAGCGCCAATTGACAAACCTGGTGCAGTACATTTGCTCAAATAACCTGGAAATCAACAAACTAAAAACAAAAATCATGATCCTCACCAAAAAACGTCCATATAACAGGCGCAGCAGGGGGTGGTTCTTGGAAAACACCAAGATTGAAGTGGTCACGCACTACAAATATCTGGGCATAACGATCGATAGCTCAGCACAAGAATCGACCATGCAAAGCATAATGTGGGGTAAAGCCAGGAATCTAGCGGCACAGATGAGAGCCATTGACAAACAATATGGGAAAGTCTCGCTGGTCCCTGTAATTCAATTTTACAAAGGCAAAGTCGTCCCAGCCTTAACCTATGGAATGGGAGCAACTCTTACCATGCCAAATTCAATCTGGGCAAAGCTGGAAGGGCTACTGTGGAGATCAGTCCTGGGCCTCCCAAATTCTGTTTCGATCGCAAATATCAGGAGCGACTTGGGCTTGCTGTCGGTACTATCAACAGTCGAGCAGAGTTATATGCAACTCTTCAGAAGAATTCTTCCAGACACGCTCCCTATCTACAAACTTATCGCCACAGAACTTACATCCGATCACATTAACAGCTTCACAAGATGGGCCAAGAAGCAAAAGGCAAAGCTAGAAGAAATATCATGTACTGAAGAAGACCTTGCATCAAATCCACAGAGAATAAAATACAAAATGGAACTGCTGGACTGGATCAACACGGTTGAAAAAGCCCAGGCGCACAAATAAACCACACATCTGCCGCCGAGCGTCAACAAACTTAAAGTCCCACAGCCATATTGTGCCAAATTTCCAGACAAAAGCCTCATGAAGATCTTTTTAAGAGCACGCCTGAAATTACTCCCCACACGGGAAATTCTCTGTATCAGACTGCAACCGGGTCTAAGGAATGCAGACTCTGTGCAAAATCTGAAGAGCCTGAAAATTTAAGACACCTGTTGATGCATTGCAAAGCACTAAATCAGGAAAGAGCTGCTTACCTCTCGCCTCTCGGGATGACCTGCTCGGTTCTGGATGAAGACGTCTGGTGGAACAGGCTACTATCGGGGAAAAATGATAAGTGGACTAACACTGCAGTAAAACATTTGACTATTGCCCTCAGTAAAATCAATGAGTAAATTAAAAAAATTGAAAAAAATAAAAAAAATAATAGGTACTTTCCATGGGCTCAAGAATGTGCATCTATGGGGACAGCCAGGATAGTTTCAATTAGGAAGTTTATAAACAAGAAGAATAACGTTGATGCTAACACACAACCTTGCTGCATGCCTTTTTCTACCTTGAAGGGGGCTGTTATTTCCCCTCCAAGTTTGATTCCCGCCAAAGCCCAGGATTGTGGGACAAATAGCTGGAGTAGTTAAGGGACCCAGACTTTCTGCTCTGATTTAAAGATATCCACACGTATTTTATCGGGACCTGGTGCTTTGTTGTTTTTTGGGATTCAATAACCACACTAACCGCGCTCAGCGTGAATAGCAATGGTTCTGACATCGAGTGCTCAAATGTAACAAGTCCAGAATTGGCAACACCAAAGTCCCTGTTCTCACAGTACAATTCTCTGAAGAGATTGAACCACAATTTCTCAGAGATGTTCCCCTGGATACTTCAGTCATCCCCAACAGCTAGACATTAGCTTACAGAATTGTACTGCGTCTTGTTTTTGTTTTTTTATAACTTTAAGTATAACTTCCAATAAATGTTCTACATATTCTCTCTTTTTCTTGTGATAACTTGCTTGTACTGTAATCTTGCTGAACGTAAGACAATACAATGGGCCTCATTACACGGTAGGCGGTAAGGGTTTACCGGTATTTTACCGGTACCAGTAAATCCTTACCGCCTTACTTATTTGCGGTACCGTAATTAGCGCCTTCCCCATTTGCATTATGCCCTATGGGGCAAAAATGGGAATGGGGAAGGGCAATGGAGGAAGGAGGAATTACTGCCTTCCCAACCTTGGAATAGGGCGGTAATTACCCTTTCCTCCAAGGCGGTACCGGTAAATTACCGGCATGAACCATGGCACTAATAGCGCCATGGTTTACCATCTACCGTGTAATGAGGCCCTATATCTTCACTGTGCTTTTAGCACACTGTACTAGATGCTGCTTTGCTATTTTGCAATCTGTATTATCAGAGACCTCCTGTTCGCTAGATTCTTGATTACCTTATTAGATTTGGTAACCAATGGCTTGATATTAGCCACAAATACCTGGAACATTTATAATATCACATGATTGGGTACATTATCTTTCCCTTGTTTAACTTCTAGCGCAGCCAGTAATTCCCCATATAACCTAGGCAAAATCCTTTCTTGAGTTAGATTATCCCATTTCAAGGTATGCCTAGCATCCCCCCTAATAACAATGGAATATTCCCTGTGTTGTCACTATCGGGTACGTTAATACTTAATAATGCCATAAGTGGTCGATGGCCACTTTCAGATATATTGATCACTTCAAAGTGTTACACAAGGGCCCATGCCTGCAAATCAAGCAGGATATATAATCAATGCGGCTCATACGATTACCTTGCATTAAGGTTGGCTTTGTGGGGGATTGACGCCTAGCCCTTCCATTGCATGCTCGAAGATTTAATGTCAATCAAATGCACACCGCTTCAAGTGGGTTCTTATATTGCCTTTCGGGACGTACTGATACTAAGTCAGGAATATCCAACACCAAATACTCATCCTCTAGTAGACCATATAGGATCTTAAATTGTAAGTTTGACCACATGCCATTATGACATACAACATATTAGCATGTTTATTCTTCCATGATTCAACTAATGCTTTTATAAGGAAGACAGCCTTGATCCCGTCCCCAGCGGCCTATCTATTGTAAAGGTTCAAAAACAACAGATCTGTACCTTAGTTAAATTCAATGTGCAGCGCCTGTAAATCGCCATTACCACAGCCTACCGCTTCAAACAAAGCATTCAAAGAGGAGTCTACCCATATCACCATACTTTGACTCAGTCTTCCACCATGACTTTTTGTTGCGGAAACATCAAAGCAAGTGCAACCCTGGAAGGTTATCATATCTAATGACTAAGTCGCCTGTATACACATTCTCTGGTGCGCCCTGACAACATCACACTGTTCATTTACGTTTCTCCTTCACCCCACAATGTTCAAAGAGAGTAAACGCAGATCACAAATAGTATGCACTCCTGTCAACTGAACTGAATTATTTGTTGGAGGTAGGGCTCTTAGTTCAACGTTCACTCCCTGTGGTGGATATTTCCTATATTCTAATGAGAATAAACCTTCTGCTAGGTGAGCATTCAGCCATTCTAATCTAATGCAGCCCTTGGCAGCGTCATTTGGTATGGGGAAGCAATTACAATCCACAATTTCCTCTCTAATCACTGAGCAACATCCCCTGTGATGTCTAATCCAGTGGACTGATTTGTTATGCAATGCGTCCTTAGGTTCTAATACTTTTTCCTTTAACCTAGGCCCATTAATCATATACACAAAGTGCCTGGTCAACTTAAAATTAGCAGTATGCCCTGCTATGCTCAGCCTGCTTATTGGATTGCTTATCTCTGAGATCTTAACTGACTTCCAACCGCCCCTCACCCCCTGCCCACACTTGGCTGTTTCTTGTAAGTCTGAGTCTAAACCTACTCTGTTTAGGCTCGTATTACAAGTTCTACTTGCATTATGTCCTCTAATTGCCTAAAGTATTCCAGAGAGCAGGTTCTGTTCTTAATTCCTTGCAGCCTGGAATCCGTCTAATTGGTTCATTCCTTACTATCCTAGGGTTGTGTAATTTCCCATCTTGTAAATTGGAGTGTGGGGCATACCTTTTCTTGTCTTCTAAACGAGATGGGACTTACACTTAGGTCTGCTTGCTAGGGACCATGTTTGCATCAAATATATTTTCTCCAGAGATCACCAGGGGGCCCAGAGGAAGGTGGCCATGTGAGCAGAAACTTCTGAACATGTTGGCTTAAATAGATAAGATCCACACCGTGCCCGCATTCAGAAATACAGAAAACAGAGTGAGAAAGCCGTTGTGCATATTGGACGGATATGTATGTGTGATGGTAGTGGTGGTCCAGTAATAGGGAGACAGCTGGGCCCAGAGAGCAAAGGCTGTAGCCAAGAGGTTGATGGGCTGTGTGAGTCAGGACCCCCTACCCCCCGGAGAGACCTCCTTGCTGAGCTTGGCGTAGGGCGGTTCCACGTGCCATTAGTGATGTTTGCCAGAAGGAGATAGCAGTACGGAGAGCGGTGCCCTTGGGGTGCTGCCAGGAAGTGGTCAATTCAGGTCGAGGTGTGTCCAGGCGTGATTCTGAGCGAGGTCCGCAATCCTTGCAGTACCAGAGGAAGGCCTGAGGTGCTCCCCGGAGCCGCTGCAGAGGGAAAACCCTCTCCATGCGGGGAGCCTGGCAGCGCTCTGCAGCCCACCCCTCTACAGTCCCGCATAGACAAACTGTGAGGAGGCGGGCAGCGGGCTGGGGAAAGGAAGTGTGCCACGGGGGGTTGTGCCCACGGAGGTGAAAAGGAAGGCTTCCATCCGAGTTCCTCTCTGGAGGTACATGTCGGATTGTACCGTGCCGCCATATTTACACCAACAGCCCGAAAGAGGTGAAGTGCTGCTTAAATACCTTGCCCCCTGCTGGACTTGCTTATATTTGCACAGGCAATGTGATGAATATCCCCTGAAACTCAAGTGCAGCAGTGAATATTTCAAGCTATAGAGAAGTGCAGAGAATGCCTTTGTCCATTGAGAACTTACAAGGAGCGGATCCGGACCTGCCCTCCTCTGAACAGGGCTTAGTTGCAGGAGCAGCCCTGCTGTTCAAATACATAATATTGAGCAATCTGCAGTGCAGTCAGTCTGTCAGGCCTCCATTATTTGATGCCGAACATTTAGCTAATACGGAACCAAACTCTGCCTGGACAGGTAACCGGGCCACAGTGAATTCCCAAAACCTGAGTGAGAACGGGCATGACATGTAGGGCACAGTACTGCTGTAGAACAGGACACCCACAGCTGAGCAAGGCCTACAAGAAAGCAGCAGTGACCTGAAGGGCAGTGGAAAGTACTACATGACCTGAAATGCAAGGGTTCCAAGATCAAGATCTTCCAGGATCTCTCTAGTATGACAATGTCCAGCAGGAGAGACTGCCACCCACTGACTAAGTGGCTAACAGAGCAGGGGATCAGATACCGCTGGGCCTATCCATTTGCCCTGAAATTTGAAGTGGATTCGTGGATTATCGAATAACATCAGCGGTAGAGGCAGAGCATGCACTACGCCATCTAACCTCGACTGCAGAGGGGCCAGCGAAGGTAAGCACTGGGACAGCAGGAGGGCAGGACCAGGGAGCAGGTCAGGCCAGCCCACAACACTGAAGGAGAGGGAGAAGCGGCTGCAAGTTTATGAGGCTCAATGGACCTCCTTCAAAGAAACTCACACGAGTGCCCTGCCAGGAGAAGAGCAAGGCTTGGATCTAAGTGTCACCACCTCAAAGATGCGCAAAGGATCTTGCATTAGAGCCGACAAAGTTGTGGATCTCACGCCCCAGGTGGCCCTCTAAGGACAAGAGGGCTTCTCAAAATGTTCAATGATTAAAGTACTGTTTTGTTAGATGTTATATTGGTTACAGGTTGGGGAGGGAACATGTGGGGTAATGGGGTGTGGTCAAATGGGGCAAAGTTCCCCTCTGTGTATGGTAGAGTGGAAAAGGAACAGTGGGTCAATAGTATTCTTAGGAAGGAAATGTGAAGTGACTCGGCGGGTGGGATGATAACGCCACGGAGAGAGGGGGTTCTACACTCATCATGGGCACTCTTAATGTTAAAGGCCTCAACTCCCCCACTAAGATGTATTTGGTTGCCCAAGAGTTCAGAAACGCAGGGTTGGACGTGCTATTTCTGTAGGAGGCAAGATTGAAATAGGGGGAGGGGAGACCAATCAGAGGTGCAGGAATAGGACAAGCCTACTGGGCATCCGGGGATAACAAGTGGGGTGAGGGGGAATAATCATGCAAAGATGTCTGCAACTACAGGGGGTGGCGATAACCAAGAGGCTCGAGGGACAGTTGCTAATGGTGCAAGGGTGATCTGGACAGGCTGCGGGTTGTACTCGCTGAAATTTACACCCCAAATCAGGGCCAAACGGCATTCAACGCAATAGTGCTGGACATAGTCATGGCTCTTGGGGGGGAAACCACGATAATGGGGGGTGATTTGAACACCTGGGCGGATGTGAAAATTGACAGAGTCCCAACCAGACACCAGAAGGTACCTGAGGGGGGGAGGAGCGGGTGGGAACCCTAGGTCGATCCATAGCGGTAAGCAGACTTACAGATGCATGGAGACAGATCCACCCTGCTCAGAAGGGGAACACATTCTACTCAACGCCATATGCCACCAATACCATGATCGACTGACTATCTGTTACTGAATCGAGACCAGAGTTGGAGACTCATGGGTTGTGTATATAGGCTAGTGGGTTGGACTGACCATGACATGGTGTTAATGGAAATTGACATAGCTGGGGCAGACACTAAATTGAGATTCAATGAATCCTTATGGAGGGACCTGATCTTCGCAGAGCAACTCTGCACCGATATAGCGGAATACTTTGTCACGAATGGTGAAAGGGCCGGAATTTGCGAAGTGTGGGGTCCAAGAAGAAAGCTTGCATGTTGGGGTGCTATCTGTATTTAAATCTCGGGAGGATAGCTCAGGGGCAACATACTCGCCTTGGAAGCAAGACGACGCAGAGCAACACAGGTTCAATTCCCGGGTCTGTGCTTAGAAACCTCTGGGTATTAAGCGCGTTATAAATAACCTATCATATCATATCATACCTATCATATCAAATATCTGCAGCTGAAGGGGGTGTTGATGTCTCCCAAATGGAAGGAGCAGCTCCAAAGAGACCCAACTGAGACTGAGTAGCATTGTGGTGTCCATAAAAGGCTTAATATCAACGCTATATCAGACTCTACTTGCAGTGCGCTGTGGTGAGATAGAAACCTATAAGATGCTTGCAGTGCGCTGCGGTGAGATAGAAACCTATAAGAGAAGTTGAGAAGTTGGGAATGGAATTAGATGAGAACCAGTGGAAAATGATGTGTCTGAACGCCCACTGCACGTCGATAGCATGTCAAAACAAATTTCATGGTATAAAGCTATTGTATAGGTGGCCGCTGGACCCAATTCGCCTTTCCAAAATGTACCCGGGGGTAAATCCACGATGTTGGCGAGAATGTGGGCAGACTGCTGATTACTGGCACATATGGTGGACCTGCCCGAAGATGCAGATTTTCTGGAGGGAGGTCCTGGTCTGGATTAAAAGCTTAGATGGGATACAGCGGAGGCCTGACCCACTCTTGGTGATCTTTGAGGTTGAGGTGTGTGCGGACGAGTGGAGGCAGCTGCCACACATGGTGCACCTGCTTTTTTTGGTCTCGCGTGTGTGTTTGGTAATAAGATGGAAGCAGTCAATGCTGCCAACAGAACAGCAAGGGGTCCTAAAAGCCAGTGCCATATACGACATGGAAAACCTGACTGCTGCACTACACGATTGGAAACCACCTGAAAAATTGAATGGTTTGCCTTCCTGCCTAAATACAACACTATAGCAGACACACATGTATAGGAGCTCAGGCCACTAATGATAGGTTGTACTTGGGTGCTGACATACGGGTGTGGACGCCAGGATATCCACCTGTAGAGTCCTAAGGAGTGCATTGAAGTAGACTTTGACCCGTGTAGAACGTTTGAAACAGCCCACACCTACGCACTGGGCTACTGAAGTAATGTTGACACCCGGCAGTTACCCAAGGTGGGTTGTAGAGGGTGGAGTGGTTACAACTGGTTTTGAGTTGGTATTTGAGAGATGTTCAGAAAAGTGTTGAGTTGTCATGAAAATGGTAATTACCTGTAAAAGCAATTTAAAACAAAATATATATCTTTTCTCCAGACATTGTACTGTGGTTATTAGTGTTTGTAGCAGTCAAAGTAGTATTTTTTTTTTTAATTTCTACAAAGTTCATTTGAATTTTCTGAACTAAGGCCATTAAATCATTATCGTTAGCCATAATGTATGAATACAGATGGAAGTGTTTGGAGCTGCAGATATAATAGAGCAGTCTTTAACACTCTCTACTACACCTTTTGTACAAAGCCTCAGTATATTAAACCTCTCTGTCGCTACTATACGCTGGTTGCAGTCATCCAACATCCTACCTTCGCTGACTAAAATGGTGTGGTACCCTTGTCCTTTTTGCTTTCCGAAAATATCTCAAATCTGTTAGCTGTGGGAATATTGAAACACATTTCCTCCTCATTGAGGGTATGCATATCTCCTGAGGTTGGATTAATAAGTGCTGCTACATTATTTGATTTGCCATGTACCTGAACTGGGACTTGGTCTTTTCTCCCACCCACCTCCGACTCATTCTTAGGTACCTCAAACGTAGGTAATGCATCGGCAATGCAAGCTAACGAGCTACTGAGTGGCAGGGCCTGGTCACAAACCTACCCTTCTGTTTTTGTCAGTTCGGGATTCCTTTGTTTCTCAAGCATAGGCTTCCTGTATGCATTTCCAAACACTACACTTGTTGGATTGCGGGGTGTTCTCTCAAAATCAGCAATGGGTCTAACAGGGAAGACGGTTACTCTATTATGATATGGCTTGCTTCTGGATAGTGAGGCAGTACTAGAAAAGGTTGCATGAGAGTTCAGTTCTAGGTCATGCCTAGAACTCCCTGGTATTATTCTTTTCACGTTTTGAGAACCAGGGATTTGTAACACCCTTGAGGATGCCAAACCATGACTTTGTGGGATTGGCAGACCTGCAGGATACAACTTCTTCCACCTTGAGGGTGGGACATCTGGCAGCAGCAGAACCAAGTCTGTCTTTAGCAGCTCTCCCCTCTCACATACCAAGATGAGGAGTTCTTGCAACTCACCACAGCAGGTGGTAAACAGGTTAAGCAGGAGGTTGGAGAAAATCAGAATGAAGAGGTTGAAGATAGTTTAGGAGGAGAAGGTAGAGAAAGATTAAGAGGAGAGGCGTGAATAGACAGACAGTACAGGAATGTTTGAGGAGGAACGTTGGGTCCAAGGCAGCAGGAGGGGAGGGTTGTACCAACAGTGGGAGGAGGAGCAAACAAATGATGGAAGTGATGAGGACACACAGGAACAGAACTGAATTAGAGAGGTGCAGAGAAGGATAAAGATTGTGACCCTGGGACAGTAAGTGACAAAGCCCCTCTCAGGTTCCCTGGGATAGAAGATGAACTGGCCCAGTGGTTCTGCCTAAGTACCGTAGACAAATTAACTTTATATCAACAGTGGTTAGTACAAACCCTGTCATGTCTAGCGGGTTCGTGAGAAGGAGACACCAAAGTGAGAGAAGAAAGCTATTTGAAACTCTTATGCTCGAAACCGAGAAGGTAGACTCAAGCAACTAAGAGAACAAGGGTGAGGAAAACCATTTACCATGATACAGAGAGGATAGGCCTGAGTGGCACAAACAAGCATGGTGAGGGAGACCCTGAAGACTGCAAGTTGAGATGAGACTGTTTGAGCCGTTTTGAAAAATCTTGGTGAAAATAAAAACCCATTGTATTTGCGACAGAGTGTCGGTTGGATTGCAAGGCAAGTACTCTGGGGCTGCTTACAGCACTCCTCAACGAGGGCCATTTTCCGCTTTTTCCACCCATTTTTCAATTTGGAGAACGTTCTTATTCAGTGTGGATATTGTCGTAGCAAATTCCCTTTTTTTCTTCGCAGAATATCTTGTTATAGCTCCCGCAGCATCTTTCATCAAATCTCTCTTGGTTACAGGTGCAGCTTCTTCTTTTAATGAAAGGCTGGGTAATAGAGAATTTTATTTCAGGAGAACATATTTGTCTGTCCTTGGGTCTTAGGAGGTTATAATATATCTTTGATGAAAGCGGGTTTCACATCTTTTCCCTTTAAAGGCCACATTGTTAGTGTGCGAGCAATAGAAAGAGACAATTCTTGAACACAGCAGACTTTCTTATACTTATTTCAGACACATATGGAACCGCACGAACACAGGACCACTATGCATCGAAAAGCAAACTACACGAGGAGAGGCCAGTGACATTCAAATATATTTGTATCCCCTTGCAAAGGATGACTATGCAAAGTGGCATCAGTGAATCTTGAAAACTGTGTCTTTGAACAAAGCCATGGGAAAGGCCACGGATATTATCACCCGAAGTCTAAGTATTTATGCAAGAATTATTAGGTTCAAGACCTTCCAATGGGCCGAGGGGGAGGAGGGTATCAAGCCCACAAAGAGCATGCAAAGGCAAGGAAAAGATGAGAAAAATGCTGCCTCCCGCAATTAACAACTCCCGACTATCCGCCGAGCTCACAGGAGGATCTACAAGAACTCACTGCTGCCATGTTATGAGCGTTGGGTTGCACAAATGACCTAGTCGTAGTGGACTGACTCCCAACATACAGCCTACCCTGACACAATTGCACAGGAGGGGTCAAGGTGGCCTCCTGCCCCCCGTAACAAGAGGCGGCGAAGTATTCCTGTGCATCTCCAACAGAGAGAGAGAGTGCACACTCTGCACACCGGAGGCCGCCGAGCCTAGTCTCAGCCCTGAACTAAGCAGAGCAGCGATGACCCAGGGAACATGCCAAACCCATAGGCATGTGCCACTGTGCCGTGGACAGAGAAGGTAGGGTGGATTTGAGTCCTGCACAAGCCTCTTTGTTAAGCTGTTTGTCGCAGTACGTGAAATGGAAACACAGAATTGCAGGCACTCACTATGCCAGAGTACCTGCGTACTGTTGAGAAGTGCTGAAATTCCTCCACTAAAAGTAATGACTGCCTGTTGAGAAGTTCTGGTACTATCACTTTCAAATCAAAGAAGTGCAGGTACTCAGGACCGGCAAGCATCTGCCCACAGTTTGTCCCCGTTTCTCAGCCTCAATTCTAATGTGACGCTATCAGCGGATTACAGAATGACCACAATTCTAAACGAGATGTTACCAGAATTCCTCAGAAGACTGGCGTACTTCAAATGATACAGCACTGCCTCTTATTGTCAGTCTCAGCAATGATGGTCAATTCTAATGCTCATTGGGCTTTGAGCTCCCCTTTTACACATGTATGATGCACACTGCTATTCTGATGTACAAACAACACTTTTAGCACACGGAGGCATAGGTATATTGGCTTCTCAGAAATATCCTGCATGCAAGGGGCATGGCAATGTGGAGTACTCAGAAGTTGCATAACCTGCTTGCACCCACAAGAAGCTAAATCCTTCACCCAAAAGATATTTTTTTTAAAATCGCTATATGACACCAATTATATTGCATACCGATTGCCTACCTCCAATAGATTTGAACGCCTGGGGGATTCAGATTGACAGTATCCTTTAGCGGATGCTTCCATTTGCCAGAACACATATCAGGATGATAATAACCCTTTGTAAATACACATAATGGAAAGGCTGACTCCCTCTCGAACTGTATGGCCAACGGGGGATAGTTGTGATTTAAGAAATGGTAAGTCTTAGTAGATCTTGCTTTGCTCCGGCCTGTAACGATGGGCCTGCGGAATTACCTTAAGCGGTAATACCTCCCCCCAGCTTGGGGCTTATTGCTTAGTTATACCATGCTGAATCGCCTCCATCTGATACTCCTAAAGAAGGCTGTTTATTAAACAAACTGAACTTTTGAAAAATCCAATTCAGAATAAAAGAAGCTAGAGAGCATTCAATTCACAATCACCTGTTAAATCAACAGGTCATGTTGTGGTTCCAATTGATCTATACAAATCCATGCCTTTTTTATGGCTTCCCTGGTTAACCAACTTTTTCAATTGTATACTGAAAAGTAAAAGTATACTACCGAAATGGAGTTCCAGTACAATTCTACCAATATTTTTTTTAAAAAGAAGTAAAATCCCTCCTCTGCCCTTATAGGCCAATATCCCTACTTAGTGGAACAGCCAAACATTTTGTAAAAGTAATATACTTTTGCTTTGAAGAATTGGTAGAGGAAAAACCATATTTGTGATGACAGTCAATATGGGTTTAAAGCAAAATTAGGAAAATAATTGCAGTGTTTTAACTTATATTTACTCTATTCGAAATATGTCCTTGGATGTGGTCCTAAAATGTATTCCGCTTTTATGGATTTATCATTCATGTTTGATAATGTCAACAGGGCTCTATGAAAATAACATTTGAAACTAGAGGTTCCCAAAGATTTACTAGCAATTGTAATTTCATTATATTCAAACTCAAATGCTAGTGTGAGATTTGGCCCAAATTGCAAGCTACCAGAGTAATTTGCGATTACTAAGCGTGTTCGCCAGGGCTGCATCCTTGCACCATTTCTGTTTAATTTATTTCAAATGTCTGGCAGATGCATTGAAAAGGGTCCCTTCAGGCATTCTAAGCACCGTAAACAGAAAAGTGTCTGTATTTTTGTATGCAGATGATTCACTCCTGATAGTCAGCACTGTGTCTGCACTACAGAAACTGGTTACAGCCTATACTTCATGAGGATAAGAGGTTTGAAGGTAAATATCAAGAAATCAAATGTGATGCCTATAGCAAAAAATGAAAGAACTTGGTAAAAGATATATATTATGCAATGATAAGCCATTGGTAATGACCAAATACTCTCTTTCAACAGAGGAGCATACTAAAAAAGCAGCCACTGCCATGGCACAAAGCAAGGGGGTGTTATCAGAGCTTTAAATAATTTGGTAAATAGATGGAATGCAGCTTCTTAGGATACATTCTTTGAAATCCGAGACTCAGGTCAAATACAGTCTGGGGTCTGGGGCTACACAAATGAAAAGAACTTCCAGACAAGTGAAAATCTGTTTTTATTCTCTCTTTTGAGTGTTCCGTTGTCCCCTGCTGCTTATATTGACCATTTAGAATTGTATGTTCTTTTTACTACGGATCACATAGCAGCTCAACCACTTTTCTTTGGTTGAGACTTTGGATGCATAAGGTTTTATTAACACAAGATATTATTAATGACCTAAAACACCTAAGTTTTACTATCCAAATTCCTGGTTATGTAATATTTGAAGTACCCTCTGAAAAGTAGGCTTACAGGATTGATTTTGGATTTTCGAAACATACCTATTCATGCCAAATCAACCTTGAAAGAGAAAATAAGTACGGCTGATAGTGACAACAGAGACATGATAACTTGACATAACACCTATTTCAAAGAATAGTCTTTTATCACCAGGACTAGATACAACAAGTGATCTTCCCTTTGTAAGAAACAGATTTCCCCAAATGATGTTAGTTTTTTTAATAGATTGAATTGCCTGCCTATACGCTATACTTATGGAATACGGCATGGATGGGGTGAAACTGAGATGATGTGTGCTTGTAACCCAGGCGATCTGGAGTCCCCAGTCCATGTCTTTTTATTTTGTGAATTCTACATCTCACTGAGAAAGTGATTTTTGCTCCCATTTTTACAAGGAAAGGGCTTTCATTAATGTAGTCCAGCATTTCTATTTCTACTGCTTTTGTCAGATGTGTATGTGTTTGTGTTGTCAATTTTATTGCTGCACCCCAAAGATTAGAGCTAACAAATGTGGTAATTCTAACTTGTAAATGTCAAATTTTGTTTTTCAAACATGTTTGCATTTTTCACAGTGATGTACTTTTATGGGACTGTAGTGTCCAAAACTAAAGTAGAAATGAAATAAAATAATCTTTGCAATATCTGTAATATTTGAGATGTGAATTTGCTGAATTGGGCTTTATTGATTTATTTGTAACATCATTGTGGAAATATACATCTTTTCTCTTTTCTTTGATAAAATGTCAAAGGCACTAAAGTTGCAGGCACTGCTCTCAAGCTAGGAAATAACCTGCGGTCAGAATGGCATGCACAAATACCAGCAGGTGGTCACCCTCCCCCTTGAGCGCAGACACATATTGAGCCTCCCCCTGTAGGTCTATTTGTATTTTACTATAACTACTCACCTAATGTTCTGTTCACCCTGTCAGTAATTTACCTTTCAAGGACCCTGTGTTATTTACATGTCATGCTAACCACGCTGAGAAAATAGTATTTAAGGGCAAAAGATTGCAAGCAAGTCAGAGAGCCCTAGTTAAACAAATATTGTCACCTCTCTCCGCTCAATTTTTTTGTTGATGTTAAATCAATGTAACTATGTATCGGTTAGTAATGCATTGATGATGCAAGATGTAGCAATACAAGAAATAATGGCTATTGACAGTAGCACCAGGTCTCCTTTCCCTTCCCAACCTGTATATCGGAACTCGTGTTCATAAGATACAACATATAGTAGAACTGATGTTCAAAGGGCCGTTTGTGGAAATATACATTAAATGAACACCAGTTCTTTCTCTTTTCTTTGATACAATGTCACACAACAGTTTTGCAGAGGTCCACAAATCAGCATCCCAAAATAACTGCTCTCTTTGTGTTAAGCTGCAGGCACTGCTCTCAAGCTAAGAAACAGCTTGCAGGCAAAATAGCATGCACAAATACCAGCAGGTGGTGACCCTCCCCCTTGAGCTCAGACTAAGGATAGAAAAGAACACATGTTGAGCCTCCTCCTGCATGTCTATTTGTATTTTACTATAATTACTCACCAAACTTTCTGTTCACCTTGTCAGTAATTTACCTTTCAAGAAGGACCCTGTGTTATTTACATGTCATGCTAACGCAGCTGAGAAAATAGTATTTAAGGGTAAAAGATTGTAAGCAAGTCAGAGAGCCCTAGTGAAACATATATTGTCGCCTCTCTCCGCTCAAGTGTTTGGTTCATGTTAAATAAACGTAACTATGTGATTTATTCTGTAAAGGTGTCTCATTCTTGGTTTATATTCCAAGCGGGACAAACACTTGAGGAGGGGGCTCACTGCCTTGCTCCTATTTGCACCATTTTACACCATCTAATGTAATTTGGGTAGCTATGAAGATGCTCCGTTCTGAATTTATCAATATCAATTAGTACCCGACAGGGCTTGCCTTAGACCTCCGAGCCAATGAAGAGGCTCGAAGCTGGCGTATTACCATACAGTAATACCGTCACTCTCAGCCTCCTCAGTGCCGGAGGCCACCATTTTCCCCGCTGGGTAAGCAGTTAAATCCTCGCCCTTGCCCCCCCCTTTTCCACAGCTTGGGCACACTCCCACCCCGTCCCACTGACCTTCTTTTTCATTCTGCTGCGCCAGAAACACTACTGTTCCCGGTACTGCTAGCTGCATGACTCACTGCTATGGAAAGTGAGAAGGGACTACTAAGTCCCTTCTCACCCGATCTATGGCGGCCAACTTTTTCTTTTTTTTATTGTGAAACTTTAAAAAATATATTAGTACACAGTCCAACTAATAGCAATAAGCCCCTCGCCGGGGGCATTACCACATCAGGGAATGGCCCGGGTCATTACCCGATGTGGAAATCCCCCCGGCGAGGGGCTAACTGCTTACATCTCATATTCGATATATAATCAAGAATGTGCTATGCGGGCCGTAAAACATTATCTTGATCATGAGTTGTACCATAATATGGATCATTGTTGTAGATAGTTCAATGAGCCTGGTAAGAGAGCCGTTTGTTTGACTTTCGGTTGTATCGTCTTCCACTGGCTTATGAAGTTTGGAATGTTGATAGATATTTTAGTCTTCCACCGGCTTGTGTTTGTGATGGCTCTGCAGTGGAGGATTTGACAAATTTGTTATTTTTCTATCCAGTTCTTAAAGGCCTCTGAAGGAAGTATATATTACAAGTATCAAGGTAAGGCCATGTCATTTTAAGACCACTATTAGTGTCAAGAAGTATGCTTTCCTGTACTTGAGAGGAATATCACAAAAAAGCGCTGTATTTTAAAAGGGAATTACGATGCATTTCAAATGTTCTTATTTATTGTTATGCTGTTGCCAATTTTATATTTTGTTTTGCTTTTTAAAGTGGTTTTAGTCATTGAATTAAAGTTTTGTTCACACATTTCACACATTTGAACTGGGGAAAAGTGAGATGAGATGAAGGATCGACATTAAGGGGGTAATTCATGGATTATTTGCGCCTAAAAAAAACGGGATTTGTGCGCCATTCTGCCCGCAAATTCCCATTTGTTAAACAGGGATTTGCGGGCAGAATGGCGCACAAATCCCGTTTTTTTCTGCACAAATAATCCATGAATTACCCCCTAGGAGTTTAAGGCTGAGCTGGGATACAGCCTCCACAACTTCCTCACGTTTGCATATAGTAACCACAAAAGCCAGGTATGTATAAATTAAATGTTTCTTGAAAAACTGAATGTTGAAAGCAATGCTGTCAAAGTCGACCCCTTGCCATGTGTGACGTTTTTATTCATGGATACAAATCGGCCTATGTACTACCCCAATACATGGGGAAGTCTGTGGTTTCTGGAGGTGGATAACTTCCTTAGCAGGGTGTAAGAATTGACATGGAACAGAGCCACAGGCCTAAGACGTGCATGTTAGATTAAGTTTTATATATATTGTGTTGAAGCCAGTACCTTGCACTGCCTGCTCTTACCAAGCCACCTCCATGTATCCTACCCTTCGTTCAAGTAGGACCCTGGAACTTAAATTTCCGTAATGAAACGCCAATTCAACTCTCCAAGGCTACTGGAAAGAGTCAAGAATGTTGGATACTGTGACACCTGATTGAAAAGTGAAAATAATCCTTGGAATTTACCACTGAGACAATAATAAACAATAAGATATAAAAGAACTTACTCAAAAGAACTTTAACAACAGTCAGCAGTAGTACAGCAATTGCAGATGGTTAAAACAAATCTATCTCTACTTTGTACATCGTAATATGAAGATTGAGGGGCATAGGCTGGGATTGCAAAAATCAGGAAAAAAACGTAGACGATGTCACAGTATCACAGTACATTACCCGTGTAGAGATACGCTAAAGACAAAAAGGTACAAGTAGCTGCTCCCGTTATTCATGAACTATCAGGTTGCAAATTAAGTTGTAGTGTTTATGGATGGACGCTTTTAGCCACCACCTCCCTAACTATGTTTGGATTGATCAATACTTATGCCAATTTTAATCTCATGCAAAGCCCCTGTTTACTATATATATAGATTAAGAAACAATGCGATTTGAACATAAATATGCACTAAAGAATCATACAGTGACAGGGCACTCCAGACCTAGGTGCCTTACATAGAAGCTAGTAACCAGTTGTTGAAAGGCAGCAGTGAGATATGGCATATTTAAACAGGTGACAAACAAATGTGCATAGGAAATTCATCAAGGAAATGTGTAATGCCATGGTAAGCACAAGGGAGTGAGGTTAGAGATGTGTCAGATCAGACGAGATAGGGAAGGGGCAGGGATTTTCAATGAAAAAAAAATGTATATTGCTTGATCAGAGGACTTTTGGAAAACAAGTGTACATAAATATATTGAACATGAATTGGCTTATATGGAAATGAATGTAAGCATACATCTATCATTTTACTGTACACTTTAATTTACTTTCAGTGTTTTACTTGTGTTTCGTCTCGGGAGGATAGCTCAGCGGCAACGTGCTCGCCTTGGAAGCAAGACCACACGGAGCAACACAGGTTCGATCTCCTGGTCCGCGCTTAGAAACCTCTGGGTATTAAGCGCGTTGATATCATACTTTATGTGGTAAGTTTGTAATGACTCATTTGAAAACGACATACTATAGGCCAATGTCAGAGGAGTTTTTTATGGTGCACAGTGTTCATTGGTCCCCTTCACAGCACTCAGTCTTTGTCTGAAGCTGTAGTTGCAGCATACCTCTCTCTATAACTGGTGTCTGGGGGTTTGGATACGTTGTGCCTTGTTTCTGTATTTCCTAGATGTGAGGACTAGCAAGTAAACTAGTGGTGACTTGCAGGTGTAAGCTAGGATCAAAGGAATTCTCTGAACGGACACTGCAAACATGTTCCTAGGAATACATTTCGCTGCTTTAAACTATTGGTTGGGTAGTTAGTGCATGTAGTGACCACTGCAGTGTGGGCAAGTACTCTGGAATATGTTTCCTCGCAACTCCCAGTGTGGGACGGGTGATACCCATCAAATAGTCTCTTCAGCATAAAAGGGCCCAGGAATGCAAGTAGCCCTGTATCTGGCTTGTTATTCAGAGGGCCATTAAAGGCTTTGTACGTATCTTAGAAAAGGCACTGTGGTTTAGTGGGTTGGGTGCGCTTTTCGTAGTGATGGAAACGGTTTCCCTACCAGCCTCAGTGATGCTGGGGCTGTGTTCCGAATCAGGGCAGGGCCGGGCTGAGGTAAAAAATTAGCTCAAGCGCCAATGAAAAAGTGGCCCACAGTCACAAATGGCAATCCATTAATTTTGTAGCAAACTGAGTAGTACTTAAGGGGGGGGTTTTGGTAAAATACGATGCCAATTGTGCATTTCAAATAATATTTGTTCAGCAACACTGGTCGAAACTACTAGTTGCACAGTGACCCACTTTTGCCAAAACCTGGCCCACTTTCTCGAAAAAATAAACACGTGGGTCATTGCCCTTTATGCCAGTTCGATCCTGAGTGAGGGAGACTGTAATAACAATGTCATGCCTGAAACTATGATAGGCAGCCCAGCTCTCCAGCTCACTTGGAGTACAGCTCATCAGTGGTGGGCTGGCCTAGCGGGAGCTCCGGTGGTTTCCCAGTGGGGACAGCTGTTTTTTAGATTGCACTATTTGAAACCATTTTTAAAAACGTTTTTGGACAGAGAACTGCCACGCTCTGCTTATGGGGTTTGGCTGTCTTGCCCAGTGCCATCTTGTGCCACTTAGAAATACATTTCCAGGGCCACATTTTGTTCCCTGTCCATCCCTGTAGCTGATGTGAGGAAGAGCTTTAGAAAAATGCCGAGTTTCAATAAAATAAGTGCCTCTGTTGCAGAGGAGCTCTAATTTAGTATTGTAACACAAACACACAGCCACTATATGCAGAGTATGTGCAGCCCAAAAAGTAAAAACTTGCTGTAGAGACCAGGTCTCGTGAGTTGCTATTACGGCTGCAGCCTCACGAGACCCCTCAGCACATGTGCAAAGATCGAGCGCGCCCAGCCATTTAGAGCGCAGGTAGGGCACGGGGCAGATGCCTCCTGGCGCTCCTGCTGGCTAAGAGGCACATTAGGTCAGGCACTTGCACTACAGTAGTTACCACTGATTGACAACAATGAAAAATGAAGGCAGTGAAGCAACTGTTCTCTGTAAATAGTAGAAGCTGAATTATGCTGATTAAACATATAATCAGCATTATTGTGCAAAGTCTTATGTAAGTTCACAACATAATTGGCGATGAAGTGTACAAAACTGACTCACCGGGAGCACGATGCAAGGAGCAACGCCAACCCCGGCATTCCTGCAATCTACAGGTAGGCCTGTGACATCTTGGCCTCACTGGGAACCGTTGTTTGCCACATACTTGGATGCAGTGGGAGGTGCAGAATATGCTGCGGCAAGGAAGAAAGCCATGTTGCTAAAGGCCATGGGAGTAAAGGGTCAAAGGATCTTCACTGGCTTGAAGCCTGACCCTATTGATAATGATAGCGATGATGTTTACAAAGAGGTCATCAGGACAATAGCCAAGAGACTCTCCATTAAGGAAAAAACAGTGTTGCAGAGGATTAGAGCAGGTAACAGGAGAATGCTGAGCCAATGGATGACTACGTTCCCGGATGCGAGATGTGATTTCAGCAACAATACGGAAAACATGATTTGCGATATGTTGGCAGTGCACACCAACTGTAGGAAGGTGCAAGATCAATTCATTTTGGAAAAAGAACTGCAGCTGGACAAAGTGGCCCAAATCGCCAGTGCAGTTGAAGAAACGTGGAACGGGTGCAAAGAACTGGCGGGAAACTCACATTCCGCTGAAGTGCCTGTGGTGCAGTACAGGGGAAGCAGACAGATGCCTCGGAAACAAGATGAAAGAGGGGGCAAGAACTTAGGAGTAGCAGGAGAGTAAATTCAATCCGCTCACCGGATGGGAACTCAACCGCAAGGGACTCCAAAATAACTGACCAATTTAGGCTATACTATGAAAAACTGTATAGCTCAGATTATGGGGGGGACGGGATGGATGTTGATAGATTCCTGGATTCCCTCCCTGTCCCGGGCCTACTCCCAGAGAAGGCAGACACCCTGGAAATCCCCATCTCTCCGGAGGAAATCGTCGACACAATCTCCTCCCGAAAGAGTGGCACTGCCCGGGGAGATGACGGCTTCTCGGTTAAATTTTACAAGACCTATAGATCTACGCTCGCCCCCTTTCTGGCCAAATTGTTCAACTCTGCACTTAGTCAAGGTACCCTCCCGCCCACGATGATGTCAGCCTTAATAGTGGTCTTACCTAAAGAAGGCAAAGACCCAGCTTTTTGCCAATCTTATCGCCCCATATCGCTGCTAAACACCGATGTTAAAATATTGGCCAAACTTTTGGCGAATAGATTGGCAAAACTCCTCCCTACCCTCGTACATGGGGACCAAGTGGGCTTTATCCCGGGGCGCCAGGGGTCAGATAACATAAGAAAGACTCTCGACCTTATGCACGAGGCTTCCGAACAGGGAGTGGAGGGATACCTCCTTTCGCTCGACTCGGAGAAAGCCTTCGACCGCGTCGAATGGCCCTACATGATCAAAGTTCTTCGGAAAATGGGACTGGGAGATAATTTCTGCGGGTGGGTCGCGGCATTATACAACTCGCCCTCGGCGAGAGTGTTAGTTAACGGGGGTACTTCAGAGCCCTTTTCCCTTTCCAGGGGCACCAGACAAGGATGCCCCCTATCACCCCTTTTATATGCTCTGGCCATGGAGCCCCTGGCCATAGCGATTAGGAGCGACCCGGAAGTTACGGGATTACGGTGTGGTGAGTGTGATTTTAAACTGTCCCTATTCGCAGATGATATACTCTGTTATCTGACTAACATTCATAGATCCCTTCCGAGGCTGTTTGACCTTATACGCTCCTTTGGCTCCTTTTCGGGGCTGAGAATAAATGCGTCCAAATCAAGCATCATGCCCATGGGCCCGGGAGAACTAGATATCGGAAACAATACCGATATTCTGGGGGTTAGAATCGAGCGAGAATCCACAGTTTACCTGGGCACCTGTATTCCCAGAGATCTGTCACATATATACCAGAGCAACTTTCCTGATATTCTCGCCCGGGTTAGTAGGGATCTCAAGAGATGGGCTCCCCTCACACTCTCCTGGATCGGACGCATGGTTACAGTGAAAATGAATATACTACCTCGCCTTCTCTATCTCTTCTCCGCCCTTCCCATTGTGATACCCGAGGCCTTCTTTGACGTGCTCCAGTCTCGTGTCCTACAATTTATCTGGAATGGCAAAAGACCCAGGGTTAAAACCTCCACTCTGACCCTCCCAAAATCCCAGGGTGGCTTTGGTCTCCCCGACTTTAGACTCTACTACAAAGCAGCTCAGCTTAGGGTAATGTTGGAGCATATGAGGGACGACATGCGCACGTATTGGACCTACATTGAAGATAACCACGCTCACCCGAAAAAGGTCAGGGACTACCTATGGGCCTCTCCCAGGTCCCTCCCCCCACAGCTCAGGACACATCCCACTCTTGCAGTCCTCTGGTCGCTGTGGAAACCCAGTAAAGCCAATAAATTGTTGACTTCGTGGCCCTCTCCACTGACATCGCTCTGGGGCCCACCCATTGACCTGGGCAGGAGGGGCTTCCGAGACACCCAGGCTTGGTCCGACATGGGCCTGGAAAGAATCTCCCAACTCACACGGGAAGAAGGCTTCATCGAATACGATAGCTTGAAGGAGGCCCTGATGGATAGGCCCCCCACGGTTTTTGAATTTCTGAGGCTCAAAGGGATACTCACCCAGCCACTGTGGTCCGGACGCCTTAGTCGCCCCCTCACCCCTCTCGAACTTATTCTGGCCAAGAGTACATCGCGTAAAGGTTCGTTGGCTAAATTCTACAGTGTACTGAATACGGCGGACCTAGAGGGTAGACAACCCTTCAAGCGCATATGGGAAGAGAGGATGGGAATGTCAATAGATGACCACACTTGGAGGGCGGTTTTTAAGTGTATTTTCACGGGTTCCCTATATACAGCAGCCATGGAACATAACTTTAAAATCCTACACTCTTGGCATCGCCCCCCAGCTTTGTTGTCAAGGATGTACCGGGATGTTTCCCCTTTCTGCCCCAGGGGGTGCCACCAACGGGGAACCTGGTTTCACATGTGGTGGAACTGCCCGTCCATACAGGTTTATTGGACGGAACTACTTAGCTGGATTAAGGATATTGAGGGTTATGGTCCATCGCTGCACCCATTGGAAATCCTACTGGGCTCCCCCATGCCGGAGTCGGAAGTGAATGCGTTCCCTAAAGTCATTGGTGCTATGTTACGGGCAGGAAGGCTGGCACTCGCACAAAAATGGAAGAGTGGCCTGGCCCCTTCCAAAGAGGAGTGGCTATGCAAACTTAGGGCGATTTTCAGCTACGAAAAACTTACTGCATTAGCAAATGACACTATGTCTGACTTTACACAAGAATGGACAGCAGTGCTGCTGCACGACGATTGTACCTCTATGCGTTTATAATAGAGGGATTGTACAAAGGCTTACTCTACACAGGGTCTCATGCCCCTTGGAGGCCGAGTCTGACCCTGGCCTATCTTTTTCTTGGTACTACCCCACTGTTTCAAGGAACATGTTTTACTACCAAGTGCTACGCAAGTGTACTCCCTTATGCTTAAAGTAGTTGCATCTTCTCTAAACCTGGCATGCTCATCGCTTGGGGGGAGGGAGCGGGAGGGGGGAATTGGGATTGGGAGTTAAGATAATGGGGGTTTAAATCAGAAAATGTTACCGACAATGTGATTTCTTTTGCATTAATTGCTGGTTGAAAGGGCCGCGAGGTCCACTTTGCTATGTCCATTGTCAATAAAAACATATTTAAAAAAAAAAAGAAAGAGGGGGCAAACGAGAACCCCTGAAATGGCATAGGTGCACCAGCACCCGTAACCTGGCGAATGACAAGGCATGTCCAGCCAGGAACAAAGAATGCTTGAATTGCAGAAGATTCGGCCACATTGCAATTGCTTACAAGTGGCCTGGTAAGAAAATAACGTCAATTGAGGTGAACAAGGGAGCTGGGGGTAATGAGTCTTCTGTAGAAGACAGACCCACTGTCAGCGCCTTGGTATAAAGTGCTATATAAATAAATAAATCAAATCAAATCAATCAATCAAATCATGGTAAACAGCGTGTCGGCCAGGAGATAGAAGCCGCATTGCATGATTAGAGTGGAAGGCAGTGATGGCTGACTCGGGACCGGACTTGACAATATTGCCAATTCGCACTACAAAGACATGGTGGGCAAACGCACAATATAAGTGATGAGTACAAAACACAGGCCCACTATGTTTAGAGGGGCGTCTGACAGGTTGCATCAATGGCAGGAAAACTGAAACAAGAGTTTTTTTTTCGGAGGGTCTGGCATTGTTAGGGTGGGATGACCAAGCAAAGTTGAACATCAGGCTTGATCCCAGCACAGAAGACCAAGTACTCTCAGTGACATCAGGAGGAGCGTTGGTGTCAAAAGAAGAGTTTCTTACATTATTTTCTGAAGAACCAGGGAAATTCAAGAACTAGGTACACAAATTCTGAATAAGAGAATGCCGTCCCCGTCAAACATAAGGTGAGACCGGTGCTAGTGACGGCAAAAAGAGCGTTGCAAGCACAACTTGAAAGAATGGTCAATGAGGTCACAATTAAGACTGTAGAATCGTCTGAATGGCTGAGCCCGGTGATTCTGATAATAAAGAAAACATCACTCGAACTACCTGAGAGTGTGCGTTGATCTGCAGTTTGAATTTAAAAGCGATAACGGAGAGTTACCCCTTTCAAAGTATAAACAAGTTAATCCTGATGGTGAAGGAGGCCAAGTACTTTTCCACATTAGACATGAGGGGTATGTATAATCAGGTCAGTTTGTACAAAGAGTCAAGGCCATTGACAGCTTTCATCACCCGCTTTGGCACATTTCAATTTACCAGAATGCCTTTCGGGCTGTCCTCCACCGCATCAGCATTTCAAAGAATGATGGACTTGTTGCTACGCAACATAGGTAATGTATTGTACTTCCAGGATGACATCCTTATATATGCAGAAGATGTAGAGACCCACAATGTGGAGTTGAGGAAAGTACTCATCAAACTGTAAGAGGTGGGAGTGAGACTGTGGCATGACAAATGTGTGATCAAAGCAAGATAAGTGGAATTTGTCGGGTACAAGATATTGAAATAAGGGATCAGCACGAAGAAAAGCTTATTGCAGGCCATAGTAGAAGCCCCAAGCGTCAGCCAACACGGAAGAGTTAAGATCCTTCTTAGGCCTGGCAGAATACTGCACAAAGTTTTTACCCACGTTTTCAGAAACCAAAACCATTAAGAGAACTACTAAAAAAAACAACAACAAAAAAAAAGGAGCTAAATACGACTGGCGACAAGAACAAAAGGGGGCAATTGGAGAGAATAGGTGCCCCCTGTCTGCGGCCTTTCAACACTTTATGGAAAACAGACATTACAACTGATGCCACCGCAAATGGTTTAGAGGCGACTCTGACCCAAAAGACAGGCGATACTAAACATATAATTGCATTTGCATCCAAAGCGTCAGAAGCTGAAAATAACTACTCTACAGTAGAAAAAGAAATGTTGACATGTGCCTGGGCAGTCGAGTATTTCAGGACATACTTATTAGGAAGGAAATTCTATTTGGTAACCGACCACAAATCATTGATACACACATTGAGCCCGGGGGGGACAAAGACTTCTATTGGTGCGCAAAACTTCAAGAATACACTTATGAAATAGTACGTACAGCGGGTTTGAAGAATGCGAAGCAGATTGCATGTCGCGGTTACCTGGACATAAGGGGGCAGCAACCACTTTCTTGAAGGATGAATGTGTGGTGGCTTCAATAATGGACCTGTGGAGCAAAGAGTTCTTGAAGTTGAGTAAGAGCCATTGCCGAAAATAATGTCTAATCCCCCACACAAACGTGAGATGGGGGTTTATATTCTATTAAAGACAAGGAGGCGAGTATTATGCATTTACAATCTTTATTCTGAAACCACAGCAGCAAAGAAAAAAACGTTAACAAACAAAGAAAGTTGAAAAGAACACAACTAAATAGAGTTCAATGTCAATGTAAGAGCGCTCCCCAATCCATCATGGAGGACAGGTCATGCCCTGCAGGAGACCAATGAGCAGGGACCCTTCCTTATATAAGTCCATTACTCTAAACCCAATTCCTCTTTCTGTAGCTGTCTTGAACCAGATGTCCACTGCACAGATCAAATGATAAACAATGACGACAAATCCAGCAAAGCTCTCGTACCACGCACTCCACATCTTGAAACTGTGAGCCATAATCCTGATCAGAACCTCAACTCGTAGCTGTAAGAACAACAAGCAAGAAGGGTGGGTGGATGGGAAGAACCAACAACCAAAGCATGTTCTCTCTTGAAACACCTGTTTAAATGCGTGTCATAACTGTCATATCATATCATATCATATCATATCAAGGGTGGGTGGGTGGGATAATACTCGCCTCCTTGTCTTTAATAGAATCTAAACCCCCATCTCATGTTAGAGTGGGGGATTAGCCACTCTTTGACAAGACAAGAGGCTCATATTATGCAAGTCTGAACCCCTTGCATCCCATTAGTACAACCTGATCAATACAATAGTGACAATATAATAAAAATAATATGAGAAGAAAATATTTTAAATGGTTTCATTTGATCAATCTGCTGACCGCAAGAGTATTGCCCAAGGCTAGGCTGCCCGAATAACTGTCTTACAAGGCATAGCCAAATCCACTGCAAGAAAAACAACTGGAAGATGTGTCAATTCCAGCGTTCCTTACGGGCCACCAAAACCAACTGGTTAAAAAGAGGGGGTGGGGGGACACTGAACAAAGTTTTCCTATACTAATAGGTTAGGGAAAAAACTCATCGGAGTAATAAACTTCTCTGTTGTCCAATCAAACATTTAAAACCCTTAAATTCATACCATCTTTGGAAACCTAGATAGGAAACAAAAGAAGATAAACACTTAGCTCTCCTGGAGATAAAGAAAAACACCCCATAGGGGATGAAAGCTTTGTAGGTTCCATCCCATGCGTTAAAGAAAGATATTGTATTAGAAACAGGACATGTCGCATGACTACACTGGGGAACCAAGTGGGAAAGACAAATCTTCATAAAAGGTAAAATGGGAGTGAAAGGTCATTTTTATTAATCTGTAATAGGACGACCTATCCTGAGCGGAGCTGAAAAACAATAGACTTAACCCACAATTGTCCCCCGACATATGTGTATACTAAGAAAGGTATGTCTTCTGGAGGCAGAAGCAGAATGGAAGAGAGGGGCCCCACCTGAAAATTAAACCTGCCAAACCGCCAAGACGGAGACCAACAGATCTCCCGAGCTCTTGAAGGACTCTGCTACCATGACAAAAGGAAGATGTTTACAAAAACCTGACCCCTAAGAGACCGAACTTGGGAAGGAGAAAAAATGTATCTTACATCCAATCGCTACCATTATAGTGATATCTGAACCCCTTTGTAGATGTGCCAGGTGCTTGGACCTTGTTCCCTCCTCCATGGTTGATAAATCCCCTAGAGGATCATAAACTAATCGAAGGAGGACCACTGAATTCCATAGTCTTAGCAAAGACTTTAAACTGCACAGAACTGATCACTAAACAGTTGAAATGAGGTTGCTCACCAGAAGAGGACTAACCTTTATTTTAGCCAATCTGAAGAACCTTGAAGCCCCCAGCACCCTGTGCTGGCACCTTATTGCAAGCCCTCTCCTGTGAAAATCCCAAAGGTCTACCTGCCATGCAGGATACTAGGAGAAACCAAGTCATTAACTAAATATATCCCAGCCCTCTGGAAATCGCACTTACAGACACCTTCTGAGATAGTTAATGTAGAGACGTTGGAACGCCTTGTCATAAATTGCCGTAGTACCTTGGATGGAAGGTGAGCACTCCCAGACCCCTCTATCCCACCAAGGGATAGTGAGCCTTCCCAAAGGAGGAGAAACCTCCCCCACTTATCTAAGGAAAACCTTGCAACCCAGAAGGAGGCTACCCTGAGGACCACACTAAAGCCCCGCTTTACACCCTTAAAATAAATACACTCTTGCACTTCTAACCAACCCCCTGACCGTGGAAGGGGGCTCCGCTTAACTTGGTGAAATATCAGAAAAATTGGCGCGAAGGAAAGTAAAGTGACGGGAGGGAAATGCTCAGTGCGAGTCTGCACTGGTCATGAGCCAGAACTCCTGTAAAAGGAAAACGGAAACCATCAGGTGTTACTCCAAGAGGTGTACTATTATGATGCAATCTCCCCCAAGGATGGCGGGAAGGGGAATGAGGGGGGAAAGCATTTTGGGCAATTATCATGCTCCAAAAATGAAAGGTTGTGAAAGAATACTGGGACCACTGTCCCTTCAAACACTGAGGCCTGAGCCTCCGTATGCATGTAAGGCTGACTGGCCTCTCTGAGGATCGGGGAAGGAAAGAATTAAGTACATTGCCCATAGCTAAAATAGCACTTATATAGTGTTACGAACCCGCAGGTATGCGAGTGTTGCTCATCATTACTACCAACGGTGTGTGGTGTGAGGTGTTCACTTATCGATCCCAACAGGATGAAAGACTGATTTGGACCTTACAAAATAGGAACCTGCAGCAGTAGGCTCTGCACAGATCTGAAAGCAAGCACTCTATTCGCTACACTGTATTAAAAATATAAAATGAAAGAAACTAAACAACTCTCTTGCTTGTACTCCTCGAGCAGAGGAGAAATTATAACACACCGCTAGACGATTAGCGGAAAACAGGCCAAGCCATGGGAGGAAAAACCATGGGGCGGGCGCTAAAAAGATAATATTTGGTAACCCGTCCCTCTGATATCAGCAAGTGTTTCCAAATACTAATCCAAATCAGAACATGGTTGCTCAACTTGCCTTCCAAATTGTATAATGAATGTCATAATGGTACAAATAGTAAGGGAAACACGCCACCCTCTAAAGAGAGAATCAAGCCCTGCAGCCCTAAGTGGGGACATAAAAGTGCCATTTTTCTCCTCCTCATGTCGAGAGAAAATTCTGTAACTTAATCAACACGGGTACTGAGTGGATCAATTGTTATTGGGGAAGGAAATGCCTAAGGAAAAGGACTGAGTTGTCCTGAAACTAACTAGCGTAAAGGGTGACAGAATTTAACTAAAAGCCGAAGGTTAACACATGAGAGATGGCTAAAGAGGAAGGTACAACCCCCCACATGGGTCTGTTTACAACCATATCCACACACTCTTTTCTTTAAAGTACTTAATGATAATATAAAATAATATAAAATGCCCAAGGAAGTGGGGTTACGCCCACTCAGGGGTCCGAACCCCGGCCCCATATAGAATCTGAAGTTTACTGAGATCTCCGGGCTACTGGCAATGCTGAAAACGTAAATGTGCTCCAGGCCCCTTAAATATATTGTTTAACAAAGAGAACATTGAGCAAGTGCACTTCCACTGCTCACCCTAGCAGGGTGTGGGGCCAGCAGTACACGAGGGGTTCACCTCGTAGAAGAATACAGGCCAAGCCTGCCACCGAGCAGGTTATAGCACACATACCGTGAAGGTAACCACCAATGCCATCTGCTGCACAAACAAAGTTGCCGCCCTTAAGCGAGGAATACACTGAGCAAGTGTACCTCAAACTGCTCACCCTAGCAGTGTGTGGCAACCAGCAGTACACGAGGGAGCACCTCGCAGTAGAACCCAGGCAAAGCCTGAAACCGAGCAGGTTATGGCACGCTTACAGGGAAAATAATGACATCTGCCATATGCAGCACCTAAACCAAACTGCCGACCGTAAGGAAGGAATACACTGAGCAAGTGCACCTCAAACTGCTCACCCGAGCATGGTGTGGAACCAGCAGTACACGAGGGGTTCACCTCGCAGAAGAATACAGGCAAAGCCTGCCACCGAACAGGTTTATGGCACACCTATAGTGAAGGTAATCATCTATGCCATATGCCGCACTTAAACAAGGCTGCAGACTAGCAGCGCATCAGGCACTTGAGCGGGCGGGTTCCAAACATATATATTACAAAATATTCCCACTTAAAATGTAATTAAAATTATATATAATTTTGTTAAAGTGAAAAAAATCCGGTCTGGGCTGGCTCAAGTTGTCCCGCATAACTAGGGCGACCAGACGACCCGGTTTTCTTTTTAGAAACCCCGACCGGGTTTTGCATGGCTGGGCGTTTTGTAATTAAAATTGTAATTATTTTTCCCAACACGTTCAGAATTTTGAAGTTGGATGATTGGTTCGAACCTGGAACCTTCCAGATACAAGTGACAACTGTGCTACAGAGACTGGCTTCAAAATATATAAAGAAAAAACAAGGAAAACATAGGAAAAACATAGCGGGCCGAGCGCGCCCGCAACACCTGGCAGTCCCAGGTGCAATTTAAAATAAAAAGGGAGGTAAATTTAATCAATATACATTTTTCTAAATACCCATGATGTTCTGGACATTGTATTAGAACTCAGGTCCCCAGCATTCCAACACCAAGAACTTAGCCGTTGAGCCACTGGAGGTTGTGCTTTCTAAAAGAATACTGCAGCCCACAAAAAGGCTTTGCACTCGGGTCGCCAGCACTGCAGACCATGAATACGCTATTGCGCCACTGTAGTATTGTTCATCAAGCACCTGGAACTCCCAGGCCTTCTGAACACGGAGGGCGGCAAGCCCCAACAAACACTGAGGGCTAAACAAACAAAAGAGAGGCTCCCGTGAGCTGGCCTAGAAGCTGTATCAGCTTCAATCAGACATGCGCATGACGGTAGTAAAACCTAAAATAAACATCAATTAAACCTCCATTCAGACCATGAAAGAGAGAATGCTCGCGCGCGTCGGCACGAAGCATTAGCAGCTTCTGTGAAGACCATAAATCTTACATAAAAGAGAGACCCTTGTGCGCCGGGTGGGTCTGCTTCCATTCAGACCAGCCGCACTGGATAAAAGCAAAGAAAACAGTACATGCTTAAACATAATGCCCAGAGGCAAACCAGCGCAAGCGTTACAAAGTTAAATAAACAGTACTTGGGAACACCATGCAAAGCCAGATACATGCCTTATAATATAAAGGACCAATATACATCAAATGTAACACCAAAATGCTACAACAAATTAAGGTTTATTATTTCTACTGACAACATGCAAGACACAAACTGAAAGGAGGGACTTAGCTGTGGTGTCAGCAGCAAAGAAAGAGGAATTGGGTTTAGAGTAATGGACTTATATAAGGAAGGGTCCCTGCTCATTGGTCTCCTGCAGGGCATGACCTGTCCTCCATGATGGATTGGGGAGCGCCCTTACATTGACATTGAACTCTATTCAGTTCTGTTCTTTACAACTTTTTTTGTTTGTAAAAGTTTTTTTCTTTGCTGCTGTGGTTTCAGAGTAAAGATTGTAAATGCATAATATGAGCCTCCTGTCTTGTCATAGAATCGGCAAAAGATGAGACATTCGTGAAACAGAAAAAGGGTGGCTTAGCGAAAGGGTGATTCCAGAAGGTATAGCTGCCATCCGTGGGTTGCCTTTGACCTCGTACCACTTCTGAGTTCTACAGGACACCAGGCTCCCCTCACCCCCCCAGTCCACCCCCTTCCTCGCACTTAGCATGTGGACCCTCACTCCATGCAATCCCTGGCACTTGGCCACCTGGCCTCCCCTTAGCACTCGCCTAGCTCCTGTGGCCATCTCCTCTTGCCCTGCACTCCCCTTCCCACCCTAGCACTTCGCATTTCGCTAAAACCAGCACCCCCACCGCCTCACACGTCTAGTTACTCCACTTGCACGATCCGAATGTTACAAGACTTAGTACGCCCGTTGTTGTTATAGTTTTCTCCCTTGTTCCCCCTCCCGTTTCTGTCTTGTGGCGCCTTGAAACACCATTTGCTGTATAGGTTGCGCCTTAAATATCCAATAAATAAATACATTCCTTCCCCAAAAACGTATTCTTCCCCCCATTGCCCACCTTGGTGCTCTTCATTGCACACCCTCTCCCGCGCCCGGGTGCTGAAAGTGGGAGCGCTGGCAACCCCCTGGGGCCCGGCTTTCAGTTGTCACAGCCACTCACCTCTTTCACTTGCACGTCCACCGAGTTCTGGAAGACGTGCGCCACTAGCAAACTGATGCTGGCTATGAGCAGCAGCACAGAGGCCGTGCCCGACACGTACTGCAGCCAGCGCCCCATGGTTGATGGTGTGTCACGCGCAGCTTTCTTTGCTGCCCCCAGAAGCGCCGCTGTCCGAATGCTACTGCAGACTCCGCCTGCCTAAAGCCTTCCAAGTTTCGGTTTCGTTTTCGACAAAAGGCGAACGCCAGTGTTTATTCAGGGCAGGTTTTCAGCGTTCCACTCCAGCGGCTGATTTCTTCTTATGTCTTGTCGAGACGGAAACCAAGCCGCCCCAAAGCTAGGAGTGCATCAAGAATATGGAGCAGGTTGTGCCTCACTGGTCGCATGGCTGTGACGCGAAATTGTTGTGAAATCTGAGCTGTCAGTCTGCCAGCTGCTTCGGTAACACACGCTCTAGCGCTGCCTGAGTGTGTCTCTCAGTGTAACTTGCCGTCTTCATCAGGGCATTAAACGCCTCGCAGTGGCACCTTCCCCACACTTACTGTAGCCCTTAATCTTTGTTTTCGTTCTTTGGGATTCTATTCGTCTTTCGACAGCTGTTTAGCGGTCGTAAATATGATGGCTAACTTTATATATATATCCACATTGTACTACCACTATTAGTTATATAGCTCAATATTGCTATCTATAGCTAGCAGACATACCTGATCAAGTTTTTGCATACAACGCATATATGCCTAAATGTTACTGACCGACCTAAGGTACTTTCACAGAGGACTCAATCCTTTGCCGCTCAACATCTGCCAGTAGACTGCCTGACTGTGACGAAATTGCTTCTGCCCTGCAGCAGTGATTCAAATCATAATTGTGAAACTTGCACAGGCCAAAATGTATACCTCCGCCATTTGAGGTAGCGCAGGCCACCAGCGGGTTGTGAGTTAGCGGAGGCTACCAGAGAGAGGAGTATGAGCTAGTATAGAAGCAAATCCAAACCACAATAATACTGTGGTATCAAAATAAAATAGGGTGCAACGAAGTGTCCACAAAAATATGATATCTAAACTAATAAAATCACTGCTGGCCCACCTCTGAAAGGTGAAAACACAGATGTGGTGTCCTACCCCTATGGCCGTTACGGGTCAGAGGAATAGTCCTCTTTCTGTGAAGGTGGAAAGTGGGCTGTGTCCCACGTGGTATGAGGGGAGGGGTTACCGCCTGGGAAGGCAGTCGATGTTAAATAAAGCAATGTAGCAGACGTACTCTCGCCTCGGCCTATTATTTCATTGCATACGCCTGGCTGCCTTGATGTATTGTTAAACTCTACATGCGGTCCTGTAAGTTAGATGTCAACAATGGCGACGAGGATTAATCCGATGCCGGAGCACGTTTAAAAGCCCTGACTGCCGGCGGTTTGAGAATCCAGGCACTCGACTGCCTACGCTGCTGATCCGGAGCTACTCACGAAGCACCCGAGACTCCGCCGCAACCAAGTAAGAGTCCCCGACCGCGCCACAGCCTTATATGCCGTCAAGGAGCTGCCGACCCACGTGTCACCCGAGCCGCGTATTACACGCGGTGCTCAGCGGAAAGAGCACGCGTATGCCGGTCGACCTACATTTCGGCCCTGCACGCGTGCGAATTCATCGCGTATTACACGCGGTGCTCAGCGGACAGAGCACGCATACGCTGTTTGACCTACATTTCGGCCCTGCATGCGTGCGAAATCATCGCATTCTACCGTGCTGCCTCAGGCTCAGCGCGAGAAGCGCATCAAAGGCCTACCACCGTTGCCTCAGGCTCAGCGCGAGAAGCGCATCAAAGGCCTACCACACGTGCAACCATTCCAGAGCACGGGGGGGGGGCTGCAACCTACACGGCAAGCTGCTAAGAAGCGAGAAGTACATCAAAGGCCTACAAATTGCACAATCATTCCAGGACACGCAAAAAGGAAGCTGAAAGTCACACGGCTAGTCGCTAAGACACTTATTCGGGCACAGACAGGAAACAAACATGTCTGCAGACAACCCAGACAGTGGCAGTCTGAGCCCCTCTTCCAGTTCCACACCCCGTCAAGCCACCCACAAAGACGACTGTGGCTCAGAATCAATACAACTACTAGCCGTGCCGCTGTTCGACATGTCTGACACAAGTAGCCTTGCCCCCAGATGGGCCAGATGGCTCAAAGAACTACATGTTTACATAGATGCATCACGGGTAAGGGAGGAGCGCCGACTGAGAGGAATCCTACTCCACTCACTAGGACCAGTGGTACGTGACATCGTTTTTGAAATGCCTGAGTCCACCACAGACACCTTCCAAGGTATCATCGACGCCCTGAATGCCTATTTCGCACCATTGCGAAATGTTGACTATGAACGTCATATTTTCCACACCTCCACACAGGACAGCAGTGAAAACATGGACAGTTTTGTAATGCGCCTTAGAAAAAGAGCGAAATATTGTGATTTTGATAGATATTCAACGGAAGAAGCAATCAAATCCCAAACCATCGCCGGCTGTGCCTCTCAAGAATTTAGGAAGAAATTACTACAAAAGAGCAGGACATTAGAAGAGATACTGCAACTCGCGCGAGCGGATGCCGCCCTCACGCAACAGACGGAATCACTGGACAACATCAAAATCACTCAGTCTGCCTCCACGGCTTCAATATGCCCCATCAGAACGTCTAAAGAAGCACCACGTCCCACTGAACAAAAAAAATGCTATAGGTGCGGTTTTAAATATCCTCACGTTGGTCCATGTCCAGCCATAGGACACAACTGCGACAAGTGCGGAGGTGAAAACCATTTCCAATCGGTATGCAGAAACATCAAGTTCTTCCCATCCACTGAAGGGCACCGGGACACGAGGAGGTCAGACCGATTTGCAACAAAAGAAAGCCCGAGATCTCGCAGGAGGCAGTCACCCACAGGATCCAGACGTCAATCTCAAAGCTCATCCCGTGATACGCCACGAGAGGGGAGAAGGCGGGAAGAAAGAAGAGAATATGCGAGCAGGAGACACTCCAGACAAAAGATTAGACACCTAGAATTTCGCCTCTCAGAAGGCGAGACTCTCTTTCATCCTCATCCAGTGGGGACAGGAAAAGGGGATACGTGCATGCCATTGGAAACAGTATAGCCACAGAATACAGTCCCACACTGCTACTACAATTAAACGGACAAAACAGAGAATTCCTGATTGACACAGGGGCAACAGTAAATGTCATAAATGATGAGACCTACACAAAACTCAACCACAAGAAGTCACTAAAAGAATCAGACACATTAATATACTCTTATGGTTCAAACACACCTCTCAACTGCCAAGGGATGTTCATGGCACACTGTCAATACAAAGACAAGAGTCAGATGATCAAAATATACGTCATAAAAGGAGACGTACCAGGCGGCAGCATCTTGAGTTTCAAATCTGCGATTCAAATGGGACTCATCCAAATCATGTATCAAATAATGTCGGCCTACACTACCAGCCACAAAGACCTGATAAAACAAATGTTTCCCTCTCTGTTCAAAGGTTTGGGCAAGTTAAAGGACAAGCAAATAAAGCTACATATCAACCCCCAAATAACCCCGACAGCACAGCACTACAGAGGCATACCTCTAAACATACAAAGGCATGTGGAGAACGAGATCCAATCCTTATTGCAGCAGGACATCATAGAACCAGCATCGGGACCAACCCCCTGGGTATCTCCCATTGTACCTGTACCGAAGAAAGACAACAAAGACAGCATTCGCATCTGTGTGGACATGAGGGCCCCCAACGTAGCCATAGAGCGGGAACGACACCTGGCCCCAAGAATGACTGATATGATGCATTTACTGCACGGATCCAAAGTGTTCTCTAAGCTAGACCTGAACAAGGGATACCATCAGTTAGAACTACATCCGACCTCGAGGTACATCACCACCTTCTCAACGCACATAGGTCTGTTCAGATACAAAAGACTCAGCTTTGGAGTGTCGGCGGCCGCCGAAATATTCCAAAATGAAATACATCAAGTGATAAAACACATTCCCAACTGCCTAAATTATTCGGATGACATTTTGATATTCGGCATCACACAAGAGAGTCATGATGACACGTTGAGGAGAGTCTGCATGGCACTGGAAAATGCCCACCTCACACTCAACCCGGACAAATGCGAAATAAGCAAATCCACTCTCAAATTCTTCGGACACATCTTCTCAAAGGATGGTCTAAAACCAGACCCAGAAAAGGTGCAAGCACTGGTTGAGACACCCACACCTACGACCGTTTCAGCAGTACGCTCTTTCCTGGGAATGGCGAGTTATTGCACCCGATACATACAGGATTTCGCCTCAGTAAGCACGCCTCTTCGACTTTTAACCGGAAAACATCAGGAATTCCAGTGGTCAAGTGCCTGCGAAGAAGCATTCCAAGAAATCAAAAAAAGAATTGCAACAGCCTCCTGCATGGCTTATTACGACCCCGACCTCGACACAGAACTCACAGTAGATGCGAGCCCAGTTGGACTAGGAGCAATATTAGCACAATCCAGGCCTGGTGCACCCCCTGACTCACCAAGAAGAATTGTAGCCTATGCCAGCCGCAGCCTCTCCAAGACAGAGTGCGCATACTCTCAACCAGAAAAGGAGAGCTTAGCGGTAGTGTGGGCATGTGAGCACTATCACCTATTTCTGTATGGACGCCCATTCACCATAATCACAGATCACCAGGCCCTCACCACCATTTATGGGAAGCCGAACGCGAGAATGCCACCCAGAATCGCCAGATGGGGTCTAAGACTACAAGAATACTCCTTCAAGATAATACATCGACCAGGCAAAGACAACAATCCCGCCGATTTCCTGTCACGTTATCCACTCCCGGCCCACGACGAGCGCCAATCACACAAAGCAAATCAATATCTAAGATACCTGATCAGCAGTGCGCTACCGAAATACATCACCACAGCACAACTGCTTGAAGAGACACAAAAGGACGGACTACTCCAGAAGGTACAAACCTGCCTTAAATCGAACCAATGGCAGGTCAACGCGAAAGGAGCCTCCTCTTTGTCTACGGAAGAGGAACAACACTTCCGCACATTCAAACTAGTTCGTCACATGCTATCTACATCACCGGAAGGACTACTACTGAAAGAAAACAAAATAGTCATCCCAAAAACCTTGCAAGACCAGATACTAGACATTGCCCATGCCGGACACAGTGTCAGGATTAGTCAGGCGAGTACAAAGGCAGCGTATATGGCAAGGGAAATGTGTACCCAGGAACAACGACTCAGGTATGCTAGAACCCAGGAGTGCAAATAGAGTGTGACGTCAAAACCAATATATGAAAAGGGATGTGGGGTAAGCACCTGACCGCGAGGAAAGTCGGCAAGCGCCTTACCCCCAATTGCTGTTACAGGTACTGACAGCGCTAAACCCACGTGGAGGGTAAGCAATGACAGGATCTGTGTACTAACACTCTTGATGGTATTACATAAGGGAATTTAAGAACTGTACTCACGAGGACGGGATACACCTCTTGAATGTCAGCTAGCCCACGAATCCTGTTGGTGAATCTGGGACCCAGAAAGGCTATAACAGCAATGGGAGAAGTAGGGAGGTCCAGAGGACAAGGGCTGAAGGCAGCCGGAGTGAGGCAGGCTGCCGGGCAGGGAGCCCAGAGGACAAGGGCTGAGGCTGGGAATCAGCAGAGCGAGATCCGCTGCAATGTGGAGAGCCCGGCAGGGCAAGGGCGGAGACTGGAAGGCAGCAGAGCGTGATCCGCTGCTATGAGGAGAGCCCGCAGGGCAAGGGCGGAGACTGGAAGGCAGCAGAGTGAGATCCGCTGCAATGTGGAGAGCCCGCAGGGCAAGGGCGGAGACTGGAAGGCAGCGGAGCGTGATCCGCTGAAGAAAACTAAATACCTAAGTTGGAATAGGGATTACAACTTAGTGGGGAAAACATAAGCATTCACACAGGAGCTAGCTACCACCACACACCACACCTAATGATCAAATGGGAAATGGATGCAGAAGTGCAATGGAAAACAAGGAATGGATCCTCTAGAAAGTAAGGATCAGGAGCAGGGAAAAACGAAATAACCTATGCAAACTTTTCCCTACCCCTCCAAGGAAAAGACAGGAAACTAAACTAAGAGGAAGGCTAAGGCAAATGGGTAACAGCAGCAAAGGACAGAGTCAAAGAAATATAGAACACAGACGAACTGGGCTGCATCTAAAAGGGGAAAGCACTGAGAATTGCTGCCTGCAAACAGGGGAAGACAAAAGGGAAATCAAGGGAGCAGAAATCAATTAGCGCATGAATCCGAAATTCAGGGCGGAGGAAACAAGAAAACAGGAACAAGGAAGTAGGTACAAAGGCAAGAAACCAGGAACCAGGGACTAGTCAAAAACAGGAACACTGCAATCGATGACCAGCGCTGGACTGAAGTGAAACTGAGGCTTTTAAAGCTGTTAAACGAGCACACGCCTCTGGTGTGCTGACTGCTGCACCTGCAGCCACAGGTGTTGCCTATCCTCCACCCAACCTTGTCCTGCAAGGGTGGAGGTGGAGCAGTGGGCCAGGCATTCTGGGAAGCACAGTCATTTGGTTAAAGAAGCATGCTGGCTGCCAAAAACCTGGAATGGATCCGGAAGGGAAGTAGTTTGGAAAATAGGGATTTAGCGCTCCCAATTCATTACAGCACTGTGGCATTAGGTTCGGAGGAAATGTCCAGCAAGGAATAAGCCCCAAAACATGCCCCCAAGTGGCGGGAACGGGAGCGAAGGGAGCGAGTCGTGACAGTATACCCCCTCCTACGGCCCTCTTCGGGTGCCCGCCACCCGTACGAGACTTCTTCTTTCCATGATGGGAGTGCTTTTTCTTTGGAGGTGGCACTGATGGAAATGGTGGCTTGTGGGCAAAGGCAGATGGGCTTCCATGATAGGAGTGTGTTGTCTTTGGAGGTGATACTGATGGAAACGGTGACTTCTGGTGAGGAAGAGACTCATGGTTCGAAGAAAGGCATGAAGAACTTGCAGGACCTGGAGCAGAGTTGGAAGGTCCAGGAAGCTCAGTCACTGGGAGTGGACCCTTGTAAGTCTTTGAGGAGGGAGGCAGGCTGGTGCAACTTGCCTTAGACGATGGTAGAAGTTCTGTTAGCCTTTCTGCCGAGAGCGGACATGCGGGAGGTGAGGAAGTTGCTGGCTTCAGGAAATGTTCATGTTCAGCCATTAGAGAAGGTGGCGGCTGAGGTAGAGGTTCAGATCTTTTTCTGTCATCCATCTGGGAAAAGGCTTGTGGTTGAAAATGATTAAGGTTTGACTGCACATATTCTACGCCTTGGATGCCTGGAAGTCCCATGGGTTGTACGAGGCTGGTACTCCTGGTGACAGTCGTGTAGTCACTTTGTTGCACGTTGGATACAACAGCAGGGACGTTTGGCATACTGATAGGAGTGATAGACACAGTACTTGGTATTTCAGGCACACTCGCAGAAGGAGCAATAACAGACACATCTTGAACTGCAGCAGTCATTCCCTTCCTTTGGCTACTAGCACCCAACTGGTGCTTCTTGGCGGAATTCTGTTGCACAAGTTCTGTAGGTAATACGCCGGTCTGCACCACCCCCTGTGCACACCCAGGTGAGTGGTTCTGACTCACCACTTGGTCCAGCTTGATGACTCTGAAGCGGGAGCTGGCAAAAGTCTCAAACTCTGATGCTGCATTTTTAGGAGGCTCTGATGCTAAAGTGAAGCAGTTGGGAGAATCTTCTTGTGGAAAAGGCAGGCATTCTGGTGCTCCTCCTAAAGCAAAAGAAAGGCAATCTAAACGTTCATCGACAGTAAATGTTTGGGATTCAGGAGGACTGTCTGGAGCAGTAGACAATATAGCAGGATCTGATGGTGTAGACAGGTATACCTCTGATGTTGGAAGCGAAGCTAAGCAGGATACCGGTGTATCATGAACTGAAGGCAAACAAGCAATAAACTCTGGAACTGAAGACATGCACATATGATGGACTACCGGAGGCTCTCTGGCTGAAGGATGATCTTCTGGATGAGTCACTGTAGCTGAAGACAGGCAGGCCAGAGGAAACTTTGAAGCTGAAGGCATGCGAGTTGGAGCCATCTCGGTAGCTGAATCCAAACATGTCAGGGTCTTTGGGACTAACCCCGTGCATGGTGGAGGCTCTTGATTAAATGGCAGACATGGCAGCGGTTCATTGATTGAAGACACGTGTACCAAAGATGACTGCAGGGCTGTGGATTGGATCATAGAAGAGTCAATGGTTGTAGGAGGACACACAGAAGTCTCAGAAGTTGATAGACACATTAGTGGCTCAGGAATGGAGGGCACCTTTAGGGCATTAGACTCCTTGGCTCCAGTAACCAAGGACTGAACTGTACCCTTGCAGTCCTTTTCTTTAGTGGGTGACACAGAGTCTCTTTCTTTGTGGAAGTCAAAATCAACCAGTGGAATCACCATAGTAAAGTCTCTGTTAATCAGGATTTCGTCAATTGTCCATTCCTCTGTCTTAGCTTCTGAAAGAGGCAGATTAACAATCAACAGTTCAGGAATCGCCTGCTGGTCTTTTGGTTCTGTATACTGTGGAATGAGTTCATCAGAACATGAAATCTGTACTGTCTCTGACTGTTCGTATTGATCAGAATTGGCAGAAGGAAGAGTGAACCCAGAGGTAAGATCGTCTTCCACATCAGCTTTAACATCTACTTCAGTCTCAGCAGCTGTATCAAGAGCAGGACCTAAGCCTACTGTAGTGACTGAATCTGTGTATGCCACCTTTGTGTATTGTGTTTGGAGATCAGAAGCTTGTATGTGTGCTAGCTCAGAATTATGACAGACTGCTACACAGGAAACTTTAGGTAAAGGAGTGGCTTGTACATCTTCAGCTAACTGCAATCCCTGACAATCAGCAGAACAATTGTTAGAAACTGTGCCCGGATTGAGCGCTGTGCTAGACGAAAGACCTTCACTCCCAATAGATCTAACATATCGACAAATATCATGGTTTACCAAAGTCTCTACCCTCAGGGGCTGAACAGTGTTCACTTCCTCCACATCAACAGATAAAGTCTGAGGTGTATTCAGTAAAGAGTGTAAGGTTTTGTTTTCCTCTTGTGCAGAAATGAGTTTTTGTCTTAACTCCTCAAGTTTAGCTCTTAGCATGCCCTGCATTAACTGTACATCACTATCAGTAGGCACAGGGGGAAGCATAGTGGCATCAGGGCTGGATCCTGCACTAGCAATCTGGATGTGCATCGATTGTACATTGTCCTCTACTGCTTGCAGGTTCTGTGATTTATAGTTCCTCTTACCAACTTGGTCTGTGTTTCCCTTAAACAAACTATTGACATTAGACCTCTTGGCATTAGGGACTACAGTATGTACCTGTGCAACGGAGTATGCGTTAGACTGAGGGTAGAAAACAGAAGTTATGCAAGAAACCCCTCTATTCTTTATGTTGGTATCATGAAACTGTTCCATCTGAGGTGAAGCACAACTGGAATCATGGGGTTCAACAACCGAGGTACTCTCGTATAATAAATCTAACAGTGTGTTGTTTTCTGCGGCTAAGGCTTGTGCTGACATAGAATCGGGATCAAAACCAAAGATAGAACTAGGGTCAGGCCATGTAGGGTGTGCCATCCTATGGGAAAAATACTTTGCACGTAAATGCCCATTCGTGACAAGGAGTTCATTGGAGTCAGGCCTAGTGATTTGATTGTCACAGGTAAATGTAGGGGAGGCCTTCTGTACAAACTTGTTAGAGGCCTTGCTGCCTTTCTTTCTTAAACTTGCCATATTCAATGGGAATTTTAGGCTGGTCATTCTGTCAGGATTAGTCAGGCGAGTACAAAGGCAGCGTATATGGCAAGGGAAATGTGTACCCAGGAACAACGACTCAGGTATGCTAGAACCCAGGAGTGCAAATAGAGTGTGACGTCAAAACCAATATATGAAAAGGGATGTGGGGTAAGCACCTGACCGCGAGGAAAGTCGGCAAGCGCCTTACCCCCAATTGCTGTTACAGGTACTGACAGCGCTAAACCCACGTGGAGGGTAAGCAATGACAGGATCTGTGTACTAACACTCTTGATGGTATTACATAAGGGAATTTAAGAACTGTACTCACGAGGACGGGATACACCTCTTGAATGTCAGCTAGCCCACGAATCCTGTTGGTGAATCTGGGACCCAGAAAGGCTATAACAGCAATGGGAGAAGTAGGGAGGTCCAGAGGACAAGGGCTGAAGGCAGCCGGAGTGAGGCAGGCTGCCGGGCAGGGAGCCCAGAGGACAAGGGCTGAGGCTGGGAATCAGCAGAGCGAGATCCGCTGCAATGTGGAGAGCCCGGCAGGGCAAGGGCGGAGACTGGAAGGCAGCAGAGCGTGATCCGCTGCTATGAGGAGAGCCCGCAGGGCAAGGGCGGAGACTGGAAGGCAGCAGAGTGAGATCCGCTGCAATGTGGAGAGCCCGCAGGGCAAGGGCGGAGACTGGAAGGCAGCGGAGCGTGATCCGCTGAAGAAAACTAAATACCTAAGTTGGAATAGGGATTACAACTTAGTGGGGAAAACATAAGCATTCACACAGGAGCTAGCTACCACCACACACCACACCTAATGATCAAATGGGAAATGGATGCAGAAGTGCAATGGAAAACAAGGAATGGATCCTCTAGAAAGTAAGGATCAGGAGCAGGGAAAAACGAAATAACCTATGCAAACTTTTCCCTACCCCTCCAAGGAAAAGACAGGAAACTAAACTAAGAGGAAGGCTAAGGCAAATGGGTAACAGCAGCAAAGGACAGAGTCAAAGAAATATAGAACACAGACGAACTGGGCTGCATCTAAAAGGGGAAAGCACTGAGAATTGCTGCCTGCAAACAGGGGAAGACAAAAGGGAAATCAAGGGAGCAGAAATCAATTAGCGCATGAATCCGAAATTCAGGGCGGAGGAAACAAGAAAACAGGAACAAGGAAGTAGGTACAAAGGCAAGAAACCAGGAACCAGGGACTAGTCAAAAACAGGAACACTGCAATCGATGACCAGCGCTGGACTGAAGTGAAACTGAGGCTTTTAAAGCTGTTAAACGAGCACACGCCTCTGGTGTGCTGACTGCTGCACCTGCAGCCACAGGTGTTGCCTATCCTCCACCCAACCTTGTCCTGCAAGGGTGGAGGTGGAGCAGTGGGCCAGGCATTCTGGGAAGCACAGTCATTTGGTTAAAGAAGCATGCTGGCTGCCAAAAACCTGGAATGGATCCGGAAGGGAAGTAGTTTGGAAAATAGGGATTTAGCGCTCCCAATTCATTACAGCACTGTGGCATTAGGTTCGGAGGAAATGTCCAGCAAGGAATAAGCCCCAAAACATGCCCCCAAGTGGCGGGAACGGGAGCGAAGGGAGCGAGTCGTGACACACAGAGGAATCGTGTCAACCAAGAGGCAGCTTAGAACCAAGGTATGGTTCCCATCCATAGACGAGCGAGTAGAACAGCTACTACGGAAATGTCTAGCATGCCAGGCGGTGGCACCGCGCACGTTTCCAGAACCACTCAAAACCTCGGAGATGCCGCTGCAAGTGTGGGATGAAGTAGCTGTAGATATGTTTGGCCCGCTGGCAAACGGCAAATACGTCCTGGTAATCATTGATGAAATGTCGCGATTCCCCGAAGTACATTTGGTTCACTCGACCAGTGCACAATCCATCATACCTGCGCTGGACAAAACATTTGCCGACTATGGCATACCATCCAGAGTCAAGTCGGACAATGGTCCTCCCTTCACGAGCCACGACTTTGCAATGTTCGCAGAACATCTCGGGTTCCAACGCCACAAGGTCACGCCACTGTGGCCCCAGGCGAATGGAATGGTAGAACGTTTCATGGGAAACCTTAAGCGCACCCTACAAATCTGCTCCATCACAAATGGATCGTTCATGCAAGCCATCTGCACGTTGCTGCGAGAGTATCGGAACACACCGCACAGCTCGACGGGTGAATGCCCATCAATGCTAATGTTCGGACGTGTTATCAAGACACGACTTCCTCATCATGTGCAAAAGAAGGACGAGTCCTCACACACAAAGAAGGCCAGAAGCAAAGACCAAGAAAGCAAGGATAAGATGAAGAGATACACCGACGTACGAAGAAATGCCAGACCCAACACCATCTGCATTGGCGACCAAGTACTAGTACGGCAAAACCAAGTCACGAAGGACATGCCTGCTTTTAAACCAGATCCCATGAGAGTAACTCACATTCAAGGGTCAATGATAACCGCCTCTAGCCCCAATAGCACGATCACTAGAAATTCATCCTTCTTCAAGGCTTTCAACAGCACCGACACCACCGCCAATGCATCAACAACATCGGAAAGGGACTCCTCGGACACTGACTCTAGCTACCTGGAGGAGGAAAGGGACGCGGATGACAGCGGCAGTGAAAGTGACAGCACACTGGCAACATTAGCACCACCGGCGCGCAGCCCATCCAAGAGGGTCATCCGCAGACCCATAAGATGGATTGAAGAATCCAACTGAACACCAGCGAAGTGTTTGTTCAAGGAGGGGGAAGATGTGGTGTCCTACCTCTATGGCCGTTACGGGTCAGAGGAATAGTCCTCTTTCTGTGAAGGTGGAAAGTGGGCTGTGTCCCACGTGGTATGAGGGGAGGGGTTACCGCCTGGGAAGGCAGTCGATGTTAAATAAAGAAATGTAGCAGACGTACTCTCGCCTCGGCCTATTATTTCATTACATACGCCTGGCTGCCTTGATGTATTGTTAAACTCTACATGCGGTCCTGTAAGTTAGATGTCAACAACAGACAAACCAGACTTTAAAAAAAGGTTACAAAAAATTAAATGGGCCTTTTATATCACGCTTTGTACCGGAGTCCCCCTCTAAGCGTGGGACCGGGTATTGTTCATCGTCAGAGTTGTCTTGTGCTTCCAAGACATGTACCTTGCCCTTGAGCTATCCTCCCATCCCCAACTTTAGAATAAAGTGTCACTCTTGAGTTTGTAGACAGGGGTGCTCAGACAAAAGATTTCAGCAGCAATTGACAATGTTATTGAGTATGCCTTTAAAAATGTAGTCTGTAGGACCCATTAGGCAGGCCAGAGGGACTGGGCCACTTTAAATACCTTTAAATATTACTCTTATGGCTGAACAGTGTCAAACTAGACTTTGCGGCGTCAAACCGGAAGGCTAGGCGCTTTTGGCCCCAGTGCAAGCTTCGATTCGGGAAGCAGCAGTGAAGTGCTATAACAGTGCAGTGCTGTTCAGCATCCACGGCGGCTTGTGGGATGAAGACACTGGGAAAATGGCAGGCAATATCAGGTCTGCTGCACTGCAAGACTCAGCAGCTTTGGTTGCATAGAAGCGTAAACTTGCCTTGGGCAGTGTGCAGGTTCGACTGGCTCAACATGGTGTTGTAGTACTGTAGCAGCAAAAGCTTCAAGTTTAAAGAGGCTGATAACCAGGCAGGCAGTGTCGAGTTTGGGACACTAGAAGACTCAGTGGGTCTTGGATGCAGAGACGGCAGAGCTTTGGTGTCAACATTAATTGAAACTTGAAGATGCATGAGGCAGCTAAGCAGCAACATTGATGATGACTCTTTGCTTCCCTTGCAGCAGCTTGGACAGTGTCAAAGGTGCCCAAACATTTGAGGAAGTTTGGAGATGCAGGGAGAGCCATGGTCACTTCCTTCGTTCTTTGGTTGCTGGGGCAAGGTGAGTCCATTCTTCTGCCCTTCCCAATTAGGAAGGTTTGTATATAGCATATGTACGGTTCTGGTGCCTCCTGTGGGTAGGGTCTTAGGTACCTATGTCTTATTCGCAGTAGTACTTATCCAGCCAGCTGGTCATCCCAAATAGTCCCTTACAATTGTTAGGGGGAGAGCTTTCTCTTCCTGGGAGCTCCTGGTTTTCACTTTTTTTGGCAGAGGACTTGGGAGCAGCATGTACTCCCAATACCGTGACAGATGATTCCTTCTTTAAAAGTGTTCCAAAGTTGAATCAACTAAGGTGACGGTCTCCCCCCTAAGTAGTTAGAACACCACAGCAGATACGTCCATGGCAAGTCTATTGTTAAAGGTCCAATCCTGACTGCTGTATCAAGTTTCCTTTGTCTTCTGATGTCAAACTCCCTTGTCGGTAGGAAGCATGGAGGAGAATAGGAAGATTGAGATTCCTTACAAAATCCAAGATGGTGAGACCCCCTCTGTGGACTGAAACACCCTCCTGGCCTACTCTAACTTCGTCCTCTTCCTTTGTCTGCCTACATCAAAAGGATTCCAGTAACCAGCATCCTGGTGTGAGGTCGCCATTGTAGTGACAGAGCTGTGTTTGAAGCACTGCTTCCAAGAGGCCTTCCCATGGAGTGTTTCTGTTCTCTGGAGGATTGGCCAAAGCTTCGCAGGGTGATCAAAGGGAAGGCTTCCAGGATGGGATCCAACATAGTTGTTTTGTGTACAGCCAGTCCAGACAGTTTAATACACACCAGGCCCTGCTAGGAATGAGTCACAGCTCATCAAGATGACAAAACAATGATATCAACTTCTTGTGGCTGTATAATTCAGTAATCTCATTAGCCACCATGTCAAAACCAGACATGGCTTATTTTTAGTTTGACCTAATTGGTGCAACTTTGTCAATCCATATTTTCAGAAATAATGCAACACAAACTGCAACTCAAAATAATTGAACATTGCATTAATAACTTTCAAAATAATCGCATGGATGTGGTTGGATTATGTACTGGTAGTATCAAAGGTACTAGCACAGCATGTATCATTACTTGTAGACCGACAGGGAAAACATTATACAATAAATTGGACCATTTGAGATTACAAAAATAATTTCCAGCAACTAAAGTGGCACAGGTTGAACAAATGATTCCACAAAATGATAATAATACCTGTGCAATAATAGCCTGTTAGTCAATTGAACGGATACATTGATCTGTGGTTTCTGGCGACACACTGCAGTACCAAGGGAAAATAAATAAAATAAGGAATAAATAAATAAAAAGCAAACATAAGCAGAAATACATACCTATATCAGATTCACAAGGCACCACTGTGGACATAGATAGGGGGGGAAATATGTACTTCAAGCCCGCATAAGAGGTCAGGTTAAAGCTGCAAATAAAGGAAAAAAGCAAAACAAAAATGCAAACAAAAGCTGGACATACCAGTATACTTACAAACTAATACTCAAAACGGTGGACAGGGTACTACTCCAAAAAATTAAATATCTATTGCCCCTACAGAGGACGACGATGATAAACCGTCTGCATGGGATGGCATCAAATAATTATTTAAAGAAACTAATAAAGAATGTGTGCTATCAGAGTTAGATTCGGCTTGTCATCAGTTCAATAGCTCTGTTCGGGACTCAGTCAATCTCACCAGCAGTAACCCTACCCTCAAGACGAAAATCTATACTCACACCAATTACAAAACTACCCACGTGGTAGCAGATTGCAGTAAACTGATCAATGACAATCCATTGACGGTCTCAAGGAGGCCAGCCAAAATTACACTCGCTCTACATGAAACATCATTCAATGCTATAACATGTCCGTTTGTTTTGCAACTCTGTTCAAATGCATTTGAGCAGGTCACATGTCATTGAATTATTCCACATGGTACCACAGGTGAGAGTTACCAGCTCTGAGGGCATTGACCTTGTGGATCTCTTAGAAGATACTGATTCATGTTGCTCTATTGCAGTGGTCTTCAAACATTTGTATTCCAAGCCCCACTTGGAAATAAAGTTTTGAAATAAAGTTTTGAAGTCGAGTAGGCCTTTGCCCCCCCAGTCATTAAGGTTTCAGGAGAAGTGCTAGGTGGAGTGGAGGGGACACACAGCCCACTAGATATCATAGGGTTTGCTGGGAGCAGGGAGCTTTCCAAGAGACCAACAACTCACATTCTTAAACCTGTTCAGTTTCCCCGGAGAGTAAGTGCAATATACTGAAGCCAATATTAGTCATTTGGTTCGACGGTAGATACAAAATAGTCATAGAGTAGCACTTTTCAAATAGGAAAGAGTGAGTGGGTTGGATCTACGTGATTTCACTACATCACAACATTTCCCTGGATCAAAGAGTTCTTGGAGATGAGTAGGAGCCTACACCATCTACCAGGTGGGTCTTTTTTACTGTGATACAGTCTGAGTGCCGAGGGGTAATACAAGTAATTATGGGGGGGTCTCACATATGAAGGACCTATAATAAGGGCGATGGAAAACAACCATGTCAATTTTACTTTAAGAATGTTAATTAGAACTAGAGAGTTGGGCATCTTTCGATGTATGAAGGAAGTTCCAACTAGCATTAACACAATAGGAATAAAGGCAGCACTAATTAATGACATATCTGCATGTGCCCACATGACAGAAGTGGCAGAGCTTATTTCAGTACATCATTTAGTTCTACTTTTGATTACTGAAACGTGGTTTTCGGATTCCTCGCAGACCCTCGTTCATAATTTGGTACCAGAACATTTCTTGATTCAATCTATTAATTGTGATGGTAAGGGGGGGACTCTTGCAGTCATCCATAGGAGCTCATTGAAAATATCCTATCTAAATATTCTTGAATGGGGCGATGATTTGCAAATGGGAAGGACAGGTGATTATTGATCTTTCTAGAAAATCTGCTGTTCAAATCAGCTGGGATATAGACCCCCTGGACCACATAGAACCTTTATGTACAGCCTAGACTCCTTTTTGACAACTACAGGGAGCAAATATAGAGAGTTACTACTTGCAGGAGATTGGAATATCTGGCTAGATGACTCTAAAATTCCAGAATCAAAAGACCTTTGGGAGATTTTAGAAAATCACGGGCTACGCCACTATGTATCTCACCTACTCATATCAAAGGGCACTGTTTGGATGTACTCTTGGTGAGAGGCAGCCATACCACCCTAACAGAGAGCCTACCGATTTACTAGTCAGACCACTTTGTGCAACTTTTTACCCTGACCCCCCTACGGAGAATATTCAAGGGACTAAAGATAATTCCCCAATTCTGGTCTGGAAACTTAAAGACTTGGACAAAATCCCTGACCTGAAGTCAGGGTTCTTCCAGCCTTAGTAGATACTACTTTATTAAGTGAGGAATTCCTCACTGCTAGAACTGAATTTATGGACATACTGTGTTCTGACCTGGCACCCATGAAACCCAAGAGGAGCAGGTTCTCAAAACCCTGGCTTGCACACAATTTTATACCACTGCGTAAACTAGTTAGTTCACCAGGGCGGAAATGGTGAGAGAAACACAACCCAGAGAGGGCTGGCAGAGCAAGAGAGTCAACGACCAGTTATAAAACAGCCATCTTTGAGACAAATTGAGGTTTTTTGCACAAAGAAATAGCGGCTGCTAATAACCAATCTAGAGAATTATTTTCCATTGTATCCAAGTACTGCAACCCATCTGTAAGGTCTCTAGCATAGCTCCATCACTGGCACAGGCCAACTCCTTTAACAAATTCCTTAAGGAAAAAATGTAACATATCAAGAAAGATATTTCAGTTAAAGCCCAGATCTCAGTTAAAAAAAACCTAGTACAGATGATCAGCCAGCCCTCATTAGAAATTGTACAGCCAATGTTTTTAGAAACATCGACCTGCTTTGATTTTCACCCTGTATTGGAGAATGATATATGCTCCATAGCTACTGCCCTGAAACCCACAAACAACTCTTTACTTCCCCTGCCTGCTTATGCAGCAAAGCGTTTGGCTCAGGAAATTACACCATTCTTGACAGAGTTCATTAATAAATCGCTGACTCAGGTCGTAATGCCTCAGAGACTAAAAAAATTCCATCTTGACACTCCTATAAAAAAAAACGAATCTGGACCATATGGTTCTCCAGAAATATAGACCTATTGCAGGACTTGCTTGGCCGAGGAAAATCCTGGGGAAAGTGGATACCCGCCAACTGCAGGATTTTGTGAAAAAATAGTCACTCCTTAACTCCTTTCAATTGTGTTTTCGACCCAAGTTTGGCACAGAGACAGCCCTGTTAGTGGTACAGGATGAACCTCTAGAAGCCGCTGACCGGGGCTAACCCCCATTGTTAGTAGGGCTAGACCTCTCCGCTGCCTTTAATAAGGTCAATCACACCATCTTGCTTGATCGGCTCAGGACAGTTGGCAGAGTCTCAGAGCATGCCATCAAATGGTTTAAATCATTCCTGTCAAACCGTCAACATCAGGTTAAACTTGGCGATTTCATCTCGGATCCTACTACTACAGGATGTGGTGTACCGCAGGGGTCCTCATTGTCGCCTCTACTCTTTAATCTATACCTTCAACCACTGATAGAGATCTTGAGACGCCACGGGATGAGTTATCAATCTTATGCCGACGATACCCAGATATTCATTAAGCTTGGTGACTTTGAGGAAACCTTTCTCTGGGTCAAAATGTGTCTGGACGAGGTTAGTGAGTGGATGTCTACCAACCAGCTCCAACTGAATGTGTTCAAAACAGAGTTTGTCCTGTTTGGACAAAGACATCTACTTACAGCTTTTAAGCAACTGCTTGGTCCGGTCTTCTGGGGGTAAAGGAAGGTTTTGCCTCTAAGGTAAAGAATCTGGGATGCATTTGGCAAGACAACCTAGGCTGCGAAGGCCAAGTAGGAGCCAAGGTACACGCAATTTACTACTCACTGAGACTACTACGGAAAGTTCTGCCATACATTCCGGATGAAGATCATGCAAACAGTGGTAGGGGCTTTAACAAATGCCTATCTGGACTATTGTAAGTAGGAGCCAAGGTACACACAATTTACTACTCACTGAGACTACTACGGCAAGTTCTGCCATACATTCTGGATGAAGATCATGCAAACAGTGGTAGGGGCTTTAATAAATGCCCATCTGGATTATTGTAATAGCCTGTTGATGGGTATTCCAGCCAAACAACTATATAGACTTCAGAAGGCCCAAAATGCAGCTGTGAGACTGATTTGCAGGCTGAACAAATCATCCCACGTATCTTCATCTCCCCGAGCACTTCAATGTGTAGCAGTGGAAGAGCGTATCAAGTTCAAAGTGGCCTGTCTCATCTTTAAATGCTTAAATGGACTGTCACCAGTCTATCTGAGGGACAAGACCAGCTGCTACCAACCTCCAAGGTGTTTATGATCGAAAGACTAGCTGCTATTGAGTATTCCCTCCACTGCCTTTGTTTCAAGGGGCGATAAAAGATTTGCTGTCTTTGGCCCAAAATTGTGGAATACTATTCCCCGAGAGATCAGGGCCTTGGAAACTCTTCTTCAATTCCGTAGGACACGCAAAACGTTTCTGTTCAAATAATTGACCTCCTTCATGTGACAATGAGAACCCTTGCCTTAAACCTATTTCAAGCTACAGTTGGCCTGTTGACTTTAAGTCTTTATTTCCAGCTGCGCTGATGTACGGTTTAGTCCGTCACAAGCGTGTTATGAGTTCTCAAAATCAAAATCAAATCAGATCATTCTCCTCTCACTTCACACTGCTAATGTTCACCCCTAAATCTCAACATCCTCAACCATGGGTCACTCCATTCATATGCGCTTTCCGCACAGACATGCGCTGGCTGCTGCGCAAATGGAGGCATACCTATTCGTAGGAGGATCTGCACTCTTTCCTGAACTTTCTGAAGTCCTCTCTTGATATTGCAAAAAGGTAATCTACCTCACCCTCATTGACTCTCACTCAAACAATCCTTGCTGGTTACAGGGCATCCTAAACTAACTCCTCACTCCTCCTAAACCTATGAATATCAACTCCACACTCACAGCTAATGTCCTAGCTCAATACTTCCGAACCTATCAGGTAACTTTTGCCCTGTGTCTCTCCTTCTGCACTACTCTAAAGTGCTCAAAAGGGTTGTTCTCAACCGCCTTAACAATTTCTTAGACATCCACAACTTTGTGAAACTGCAAGCAGGTTTCCACTCTGGTCACGCCACGGAAACTGCTCTCATGAATGTGTCCAACTTCATCGGCTCTACTAAGCACTCCAACCTATCCTCTATCCTAATTTTCCTTGACCTGTCGGCTGCCTTTGATATTCTATGTCAAGGCGGAGGCGAGCATTAAGCTTTCTCTTCTCTTTAATTCACTCTCCAGCAGTTTCAACAATTACATCATAATTTGTGAAAATATTAAAACTTTTTTTTGTATTTTTTTAATTTTTTTTAATTTTATTTATTTTTCAATAAAAACCTCAAGTCCCATCATCCTCTGCGGTTCTAGTCTCTGTGCCTTAGCCCTTCCTGTTCCTGTGTTCCTCCTCTTCTTTTCCTGCTCTCCAGATAAGTAACATCGTTTTGTAGAGCTCCGTGAAGTTTGTGTATTTTATATGCAAGTTATCATAGGTTAATGCTATTTAATGAGGAAATGTTATGAGTTTTCATTGTAGGACCAGAGCGCAGCGTGACAGCTTAGATTTGTTGAGGGGATTCGGCGGCCCTGTGCCGTATTACTCGACACATTAGGGGCCTGCCGATCCCTTCAGTGCAGCCTGCAGCGCTCGTTCCGCCCCCACCTTTGAGGGGGCGGAGTCAGCGACGCGAGCGGGAAGCTTTCCCTTCCCGCTCGCGCTACAGAGGAAATCTAGCCCCCACCTTTGTGGGGGCGGAACGCGAGCACCCGGAAGCTCGCGCTCGGAGAAAGGGAGAGCCCCCCTCCTTTCTGTGAGAGTGCACAATCACGTGTGCAAATGAGCCTATGAGAGCGTGAGCGCTCGGCTCCTGAGGGCCCCCACCCTTGGGGAGGAGGAGCAACACACACAACACAATGAGATTCCGGATTTTGTAGGGATTTCACCGCGTTCGTGTCACAGAGCATTGATAAGCTCAAGGATTTAATGTGAAGGGAGATTTATTGCGAAGTAGCTGCAAAGCATATACCTTTCACTTTAAAGCAGAAAGCCCATATCTGAAAAACACTGCACAGCAGAAAAAGAACAGACAGATGCACCCTCATAGAGTGGAGCAGTGGACGTGCACCTACACCTGAAAAGGTATTGGAAGGCACCTATACAGCACAATAATGTCCAACTTTGAGTGGAGTGATGAGGAGGAGGCTACCTACCCAGAGGATTTAGCCTACAGCTTTAAAGAAGTGCTGGGAGACTCGCTCACAGAGGCAGTAGCACAGGGTGTGAGACCCCTGCAAGACAGGCTACATACCATAGAACTATACCTGAGTACTCAAGGTACATGCACCGGAGACAGCACGTCCACCAGTGTCGCTGCAAAGGACCCCAAGGGGTGTATCAAGGCCCCTGAAGAGCAAGGACTCTTCTGACCCGCCGGGCCAAACTGAGGGGGCGAGTACTGAGGCCCCGGAGGCTGTAGACGCTTTTAGTAAGCTAAGAGAAGCGTTCATAAAGAGAACACAGGTGCCGAGCCTCGAGACCCCCTACCCAGGGGATGATAATATGGGCAACATTGAGGGAGGTTTCCCCAAAGAGGAAACACCAGAATCCCCTACCTCTTCACAGAGGCGGACAACGAAGGGGAGGAGAGCAGCCAACCTCCGCCGAGGAAAAGGCTCAGAAAGCTCAATAATTTAGAGGAGGATGAGACCTCCGATATGTTTAACCCCGAGATTAGCAGGAACCCGAGGTCATCTGAATGGGTTCCATCGCCAAGAGTGACGAAATACATGACGCAGAGATTTCGAAAGGCCCTAGAAAAAGAGGTCAGGCAAAGGATGAGGGCAGAGTGCCCGAAACCAGAGTTACCAGGGAAGGTAGCAGAGGCTCCGGAGCTTGATCCGAAAATGTTATCTTTTGTCTCAAAAGCGAACAAAGACCCAAGAAAAGGGATCGATCGCTCTTGGAAGAGCTGTCAGGAGAAGCTCCTAGACATAGCAGGACCATTAGCAAAGATCATGGATCTGGCCGAACGTGCGAAGGACACGAGGGAAGAAGTGGATCCAGGAGTTCTAGCAAACTGGACCCAGAGAGCAGTATGCCTGCTTGGCAACGCGAACTGCACAATTTCCTCAGAGCGCAGGAAAGGGCTCCTGCTGAAAATTGATCAGAAGTTAGGCGTTCTGTCATCCTATGAAGCGGGCAAAGCCGCACGAGGCCTTCTATTCGGGGAAACCTTCGGAAAAGAAATGGGGAGGTTTGTTGGAACATACACATCCCTAGAAAAGGCCCAAGCATCCATGAAAAAGATTTTACCGACACAAATTGTTGGAGGGACCGGTCGGTCTAGAGTCCGAGCGGCCGGTCGCTACCAAGCATTCAGGAGGCCCCAAGGAAACAGAAGTAACTACTGGGAAAACAGGCAGCCAGACGCATTCTTCCCACCAAGGGGTCACTTCCCGAGAGGAAGACGTAGCAGAGGACAAGGGAGAGCACACAATTTCTCCACAGGTGAGAGTCCCAAACTATCCACCAGTTGGGGGGAGAACAGCTTTATTCTGGGAGAACTGGCTAGCGCTTTCCAGCGATGCATGGGTATTGCAGACAGCGAAAGGCATGCTCATAGACTTTATAGAGACCCCCAATCAGAGTCAGGCGCCTCGCCCTCTAGCGAAAACACGAAAAGAGATAGATCTTCTGCACTCAGAACTGATGCAGCTAGTACAAAAACAGGCGATAGAGCCTCGCGTGACCCCTCCCGCTTTTGTAAGCAACATGTTCCTGGTGAATCGAAAGGACAAAGTGAGACCCGTAATAAATCTAAAAGACATGAACAGATGGGTAAAGTACAACCATTTCAAAATGGAAGGAACTCACCATCTCAGAGACACACTCCGACAAGACGATTGGTTAGTGAGGATAGACCTCAAAGATGCTTATTTGACAATACCAGTTCGAAAAGATTTCCGCCCATTCCTAGCATTCTACTGGGGCGAGCAATTATGGCAGTTTGCCACCATGCCGTTCGGCCTGGCATCAGCGCCTTGGGCCTTCACAAAAATTATGAAACCAGTAGCAGCAGCGATCAGGGAGAAGGGGATTCGCATGATTATTTATCTAGACAATATCCTACTGATGGCCAACTGCAGGGAGACGCTCCACTTCCAGACCGAATGGGTAGTGAATCTCCTGACATCACTGGGATTCCTAGTGAATCGAGAAAAATCGGAAATGAAACCATCCAAGAGATTGGAATTCCTAGGTTTCGTGATAGATACCAGAGCAGCGACACTAGAACTTCCAAACAGGAAAATAAGAGATATAAAAAGAGAGATAAAGGCATGTCTCAGCAGAGCAGTTATATCACTACGCACAATAGCGCGAGTAGTGGGTCTCCTAGCAGCTTCCATACAAGCAATATTCCCGGGGCCCTTATACTATCGAGCCCTCCAGAGATTAAAGAAAAGACACCTTCAGCAGGGTCTATAATATCATCATCTAGTTCACATCGACCAGGATGCCAGAACAGAACTGGAATGGTGGCTAGCAAATATGGAAGCATGGAACGGGAGAGCCATTTTCGGCGATCATCCAGACCTGATCATAGAGTCGGACGCCAGAAGAGCAGGCTGGGGAGCATGTTGCGGAGACCTTCAGAAAGGAGGGAAGTGGAGCTCAGAAGAACTCAGACTTCACATCAACTGTCTAGAATTACTAGCAGGGTCATTTGCGATCAAGGCGTTTACGAAAGGGAAAGTGAACTCCTGTATTCTGTTGAAAATGGACAACATTTCAGCAGTGAAGTATATCAATCATCTAGGCGGGACGAGATCCAAACTCCTGGCGGAGATAGCCAAGGATTTCTGGCACTCCTGCCTGGAATCAGGGACTTCAGTGGTAGCAGAATACCTACCCGAATCACAGAACGTGATAGCAGACTGGAATTCCAGGTACCTCTCGGACTCCAGCGACTGGAAGCTGGACCGAGTAGTTTTTCGACAGCTGGAAGAACGCTGGGGGCCGGTCCATACAGATCTGTTTGCGTCCAGACTGAACGCACAGACGGAGAGGTTCTTCAGCTGGAGATTAGACCCAGCAGCAGCTGGAGTAGATGCCTTTCTGCAGAACTGGAGGGAGCAGATTCTATACGCTTTCCCACCGTTCTTAATGCTGAGCAGAGTGCTGGCGAAGGTTCGCAGAGAGGCGGCGAATCTGATACTAATAGTTCCGATTTGGAAATCACAGGTTTGGTTCCCAACTCTCATAGAAATGCTAGTAGACTATCGGAGAATATTACCACAAGGAATCAACCTGCTCACAGACCCAGTTGGGTCATTTCACCCTCTGAGAGTGAAGGGGACACTGCCATTGATGGCGTGCAGGATAGCAGGAGACGCTGGAACCTCCCAGGCATTTCAGCGCAGGCTGCATGTCTCATCGCCGAGTCCTGGGCTCCCTCAACTAGAAGGAGCTACGACGCAGCTTGGAATAAGTGGTCGTCATGGTGCAGAAGGAGAGATTTTCATCCCGTTTCTGCACCTTTAGTCGAAATACTGAACTTTCTGGCAGAACTGCTGCAGGACGGCAAAGCATATAGAACCATAGGAGTCTACAGATCTGCAATCTCAGCAGGGCATGTACCACTGGATGGTACGCCAGTAGGGGAAAACATAGCTGTGATTAGACTTTTGAAAGGAATAAGATTTAGAAAGCCACCTCAGCCTAAGTACAAAGTATTATGGGACGTAGCAGTCGTACTTAAACTGCTATCAGATTGGCCCAGCAACAGATATCTGTCGTTAGAACAACTATCAGGGAAACTAGCCATGTTACTGTGTATGGTATCGTGCAGGAGAGTCGCAAACGTGAAGGCTCTTGAAATAAATAGGAAAACATATGGACCGGAAGGAGTAACCTTCTACATAGCAAAGAGAACTAAAACGGACTCATCTACAATCACATATCCATACATGCAGGACTATCCAAAATGGTGCGTGGCCTCATGTATTAAGGAATATGAGAGTAGGACAGTGGAAATGAGACCAGTAGGTACAACTCAACTGCTTATAGCGCGCAGAAAACCTCACAAAGGCATAGCATCAGCCACAATAGCGAGATGGGTCAGAGATGTCATGAGCTTAGCGGGCATTGATGTATCTGCATTTGGAGCACACTCTGTCAGAGGAGCGATGGCGTCTAAAGCATTGGGACAAGGTGCGACTTTACAAGATATCATGAAGATATCATGAAGGCAGCAGATTGGGCTAGTGATAAAACTTTTAGGACGTTTTATTTTAGACCAATCAACACGATAGCAAGTGCAGTAGCGAGAAGCTTTGAACAAGCTTAATGCTCGCCTCCGTCTTGACATAGAATGAAGATTCCCCCTGCTAATAGCGCAGGGAGCTCTTGATTCTATTAAAGACAAGGAGGCGAGCATTAAATTCCCGACCCAGATACACAGAAAACGGGATGAGTATTGTAAGGAAGGAATCAGGAATTCAAAAGATCAAAAGAACGGATGACCGTATTCGAAGAGTTTGGATGGTTCCGATCAGATTGCAAGTTCTGAAGCAGGAGATCGAAATCTGCTGAAAGCAGGAAAAGTGTAGTTGTGGGCCCGTTGGCCGGTTAAAGTTACAGAGAATTTCAGTTAAGCAGTCAAAGAAGAGGAGGAACACAGGAACAGGAAGGGCTAAGGCACAGAGACTAGAGACTAGAACCGCAGAGGATGATGGGACTTGAAGTTTTTATTGAAAAATAAAAAAAAATAAAAAACAAAAAACAAAAAAAACAAAAAAAGTTTTAATATTTTCACGAATTATGATGTAATTGTTGAAACTGCTGGAGAGTGAATTAAAGAGAAGAGAAAGCTTAATGCTCGCCTCCTTGTCTTTAATAGAATCAAGAGCTCCCTGCGCTATTAGCAGGGGGAATCTTCACTGTTGATCACTTTGATCTCCTATATACTGTCTTTCTTGTTGGGGTTCGGGATTGAGCTATTGCCTACATGGAATCCTGGAGCAACAACAACCTCCAACTCACTCCTCTACCTGTTGGTGTTCCGCAAGGCTCTGTCTTCGGTCCTCTCCTCTTTACACTCATCTGCTCTTGGGGCACTAATCTGTTCCTTTGGGTTTGTGTACCAATTCTTTGCAGATGGCACCCACATCTTATTCTTTTTTCCTGAACTCTCCTCTGTTCTCTCTATCAACAATTCCACTGTCTCTCTGCCATTAAATATTGGACAGCTTCACACTCTCTAATTTTAAACTCTAGCAAAACAGAGGTGCTCTCCTTCCCTTCCAAATACTCTCTCTCATCTCTTCCCCTGCTTCTCCAGTTTCCATCTGACACTCTCCACTACTCTTCCTCAGCTACAAACCTTGGCGTCATCTATGCTCCTTCTCACAACTTCTTTATTTTCATCTCGAAAACTGCAATGGCAGCTCGCCTCCACCTCCTAAATATTAAGACAATCAGGCACCTCCTTCCTTTCAACACTGCCAAGAATTTCTTAAACACTCTTGTCTCCTCTAAACTGGACTACTGTGCCAGTTTCCTCTTTCGTCTCCCCAACAATGCTTTCTTTTCTCTCGACACGATTGTTAACTTTGCTACAAGTTTCACACCCAAGTTTCTTGGGAGGATAGCTCAGCGGCAGCGTGCTTGCCTTAGAAGCAAGACAATACGGAGCAACACAGGTTCGAATCCGGGTCCGCATTTAGAAACCTCTGGGTATTAAGCACGTTATAAATAACCTATCATATCACCCACAAAGCTTTTTCCTCTGTTAGCAACCTTTCGTGGGGTAGCACTTGTTGTCTTCAGGTATATTACCTTCTCCTCACCAAAATTCTCACTGACTTCCTCAGACCATCACCAGGCTGGATGGCTGACGATGCACAACAGGGCCAAAATGAAATGTCTTCTCCTGTTTCACAAATCTATCCACGGTAAGGCACCACTGTATGTGTGAAGAAGACGAGAGGGATAGTAGGGAAATGGAGAAACGGAATTACTCTTAGGGCGGTGCCCAAAGTGATGAAGAAGGATGAAGCAATAACAGGAAATTGGAAAACCTGTATTGTTCAAGGGGAGGTGCCCAAAGAAGTGAAGGAGGTACTCAAATTGGTGAAGAATCTGGGCAGGAGAATAAATAGCTTGTGCAAGTACATAGTGATGAGCGATCGACAAGGAAAGAACAAGAAATAGAGGAAAGTGGGTAGAGGAAGTGTTGAACGCGGTAGAGGCGTCGTAAAACCTCTGGAAGCTGAAAGAGGAGTTGTCAGAAAGAAGGGAGAAACATTGGATAACCTCCAGGCAGGAGTAAAAGGAAGTGAAAATGTAGAAACGAAAGCCAAGCAAGTACTATGCGAAGAGGTAGTACAGAGAGGTATCGAGGAGAATTCTGGTGAGGAGAGGGTAATATACTTGAAGACAAGAAGGGCTACCCCACGAAAGAGTGAACAGAGGAAAAAACTTTAGGGGTGTGAAACTTGAGACGAGACACCAGGGAGGAGATATTGATTGCAGAATGTAGCTGGAGGAGCAGAACCCTGAGAGGAAGGAAATGGGGAACCTAGTGAGAACCCTGTCACAGTATTAGGGCAGCCTCCTGTCATCCTCTGGCTCCTTTCCATCCTAGAAGAGCCGTCTCACATGACCCCACTTACAGAATACACCCATAGGCTCGCAGTAGGGTACTAAGGTTCAAGGAGAAAAGACCCTGATAACTGTGGGAAACATGATGCAGGAACCCTTAAACCCAGGACTCAGAACCCAAGTAAAAGACATCCCATAAACTGTGAAAAATAAGGTACAGGAACACCTTTAAACACAGGACTGTGAGCTCACAAGTATTGTTTGGATTTGATAGGGAAATCCAGCCCCTGAACTTATGGAACACTGAGATACTTTTGTTGGAACACTTTATGTTTACAAGAAACTCAATCTCTGGATGGGTTTTCCGAGAACAATTCCCCACAGAGGAGAAGAGTCATCCTGACACTATCTGCTTATTTAAAAAAAATTAGCAAAATAATCCTTTGTTAACCTGATTCCCTGGTCTGTTTGTCAATCAATGCCTGCTTGTGACACAACACACTGCTGATGCAACAGCTGCAACAGAATTGATGGGCCAGCTCATGTGGGGAACCACAGACACCATGGCCCAGTGATTTGGGCAGGTATCCGCTGTCATTGAGAGTATGGCGCATTCACTCATCATGCTCAATCAAGTCATCCGTTCGGGGGAAATAATCATTCTTGTCTCTACCAGACTCTTGAAGGGATTGGCCAGAAGTAGCCCCTCACCCATGTCCCAATAGATGCCCAAAAGGCGACCACACATGTCGCAATGCTTTGAAAACCAACTCCAAAAATATACCGGCTCTTATTTTGGGGATGACATTTGGGAAGTAGTGGTGTATGTTGTGGGTTGGTTGCTGCATGGGCGGATGCTGGTATCTCATAAATAAATAATCCGTTTGTGTCAGAATAGTGATTTAGGTGGTCCTTTTGAGGTACCAATGTTGTGTAAGGCAGTGCGTATGTACATGAATGTAACAATGGAAAGTGTGTCCAGCAGGACATAATATGGTGTGCAATGTTGCCATCAGGCCTGTAAGGAAGAAAGTCCTCTTTTGCTCACTTTTGCATGCCCCTCCACTTTTTGCTTGTTCTTCGTGATGCCCTCACCATTTTTCCCCAGTGAGTTTCATCCAGACATATTAGTTAATTATGCAAATCCAAAAAGCCCTTGCACCGAAGTGCTCTGCATCATTATAAAGGAAACATTTAGAAAGATACATGAGCAAAAAAAGGAGGCACACAGCATGGTATTCAACTCTTGGAGAGGGGGAGAGAGAAAAGGGGGAGCTTTTTGAGAATGTCAGCAATTGTAGAGACAGTGTGAAGTGTATGGAGCAGCAGGAATTGGCTTAGGGGCGAGGAGGGGAAATGAACAAAACCTAGGATTGAGCATCAGAAAGTTGAGGAACAAAGAGGATGCGCATGAGAGTACACAGAATGAGGCGAGGAGAAATATCTGCGAAAATCAGTGGGCATTTAAAAACTATGCAAAAGCTGCATAGCTGGAGACAGGGAGGAAGGAGAACAAAAGGAGAGAAGCTGGCGAAGGAAAGAGAAGGGAACGGGCGAGGACGGAGAAATAGCCGATGAATAGCATTATTTAAACCAGATTGAAGTGGACTACCAGCCTACACCGGGATGCTGAGAAGAAGCGAGAAACAATAATCAGGACAAGAAAAGATCAGATTGAAAACAAGTGCCAGAAAAAGTAAGAAAAGGATGAATGTTATGGGTAGTGAAGGGGTGATAACGAGATGTTGGATGTTAATTAGAGCGAGGAATCAAGGATAACACCAATATCTAACAAAAAAGTAAACGACGGTCAAGAGGAAAATACATGAGGTTGAAGGATGGAAGGCATGGCGAGTAGGAAAGAACTGAATTTCTGTATTGGATGAGTTAAGGTGCAGGGGATGCTCAGGCATCCTGTTGTTAGTAGCCGAGTGGAGTTGCTCAGAGAAGGAAAGAAAGGAAAGAACTCTCTGAAGTCATGATGATTATTTGTGTGTGGCTCTTTGCCACCCAACGAGGGGACTTCTACCAATGCGCCTCTTTGTCTCCTTGGGTCAGCAGACTGTCCCAGGCAGTTGACTCAGGGTCATATGGGGCACCAAAGGACCAGATGTGCCCCCAAGTAGATCTGGATAGAACTCAATATCTAAGAATGGTCAGGACAGCACTAAGGAGAAGCAAAACGTGGAGGGGACACACAAATGTGATCACACAACACAACGCACAATGCCAGGGCCCTCTGAGGGGAAACATTAAACTACACATTCTTATCAGAGTCCTGAGCTGATGTATCGTTCTGGGGAGGTATGGGTGCCTGGGGTTTTGCATGTTGTGCAGCATGCACAATGTAATGGCAATGTTCCTAACCTTCTGCTGGCTATATATCAGTGCCCTGCATCCCAAAAACCCTCTTAATGCATCCCTTAATGTGAACATGGATGTAATTGTATGGTAACGTCTGTAGTATTTGGGCATTCTAGATGGGCCTATGAGACATGGTAGTTGTGGTTATCGGTACTCACGTGCTTTAGATGCATTATTGAATGTAGTGTGTCCCTATATATGACATGGATCACACATGCAGTGATCTGGATGTGTAATAACCTGGATGCCACAAGTCACATACATGTTGTATGCAATTCTCCAACAGGGGATGTGTGTGGGGAGATGCTTTGCCACAAATTGCTGTCAATTTTATTTCCTACAACTCCATCAATGTCTAGCTTTTTACAATGCATTGTGGTACCTGCAGCCCAGTGTTTCCCTTTGTGGTAATTGGCCCACACATCTCAGCATGCAATTTCAAAATATGTCTGTTGGTGTGAGATTTTAAATTGGGCCAATTGCCATCTAAGGTGACAGGGGGCATGTGGCTGTGAAACAAGAAATGAGTAGAATCTGCTCCCATGATATGACTGCATTCTTTCCACCTCGTTCTTTTCCCTTTTGTTCTTTTCATTGTTCCACCTCACAATATTCCTTTGATTATCTATTTTGGTGTGCATACCTAGCACCCAAGTCATTGTTCTCTAGTTTGTGTCCATGTACTCTGGTAGGGTGCTATCACATATCACCATGACATTGAGAGTGGGACCATGGTATCATGTTGTCATGGGACACCGACCCTGGTCTCTGTGGTCCTCCTGCCAATTGTCGTTGCACCTCTTTCATGGTGTTGTCCTTCTCAGGATGGTGCCATTCATTCCTCCTGAGAACTGCCTTTCTCCTTGTAGTTGTCTGTGTCGGTCATCTTGGCTTCTGACCACTTCCGGTTTCTACTGATCAAATGTTGGAAGCCCAGGCAGTGTCTTCGCGTCTCAACGCTAGGCACTTATTTGTCTTGCTCAGCGCTTCCCCCCTGTTTTTCCTGGCACCCTGTTTCTCTGTACTCCTTCCGCTGCTTCCCTTGCTTCAGCTCCGATCTGTGCTACCGTGCACTTCTTGTGCTTACCTGCCTTCCTTCGCTTCCTTCTTACTGTCCCGCTGCATACTTCTTGTAGCTCCTGGACCTGTGCATATTTTTTCCCTTCATCCAAGGGGTTTTTCCTGCTGCATTTAGCAGTTTGCTCCGGAGGTTACCCTGTGAGCAATTCCCACTCAACAGGCAGGGAGGCTACTGGAGAGGCTCGCCCCTACCTGCGTGACACCCAATCCCATCGGACGAACTGGCGAAGTCAGTCTCCAGCCACACCTCCACACAGGAAGCCTCACGTGAGCTGAACTACTGACACATGGGCATCAGGGGCTGGTGATGAGGTCTGCATCACATGTTTATTTGAACATGCTCATATGTAAATGCTTACAATTCCCAGAATCCTGCTCCCTGGCATGAGAGGCACTAATGCCACATGGGCGCAGTCCAATGCAGCTTGGACACTGGGATTGTGGGCAATAGAATTCATTCTGTCATGAAGGTGTATTGAAGGCTTTGGGCTAGTGCGGAGGTAGACGAGATTCTGGGTTATGGTGGCGTATTGTAAGAGGCACCTGAACCAGAATATTGGAGAAGGAGGGCTGTGACAAGACATGCATCATGCCGGCTGTAAGCTGGTAGATGCCAGTGGCACACACGTGCGGTACTGATACCAACCTCTGGAGGAGGGGGGCTTTGCAGGTTACAGCAACAGCCCATGTTGAAGCTCAGGAGCTCTTGCTCTTCATTGAGCGCTACAGGCAGCCACAACAGCAGCATATGGGCCGTCACCTGCCAGGACAAAGGCAGAGGCAACGGGAGGTGCAGCTGCAGTGGCTACCAAAGTACACACCATCATCCTGGGCCCTCACCGATAGACAGCTCAGCACTTGGTATGTTTGACTTGGTGATTGTGAGGACGTGTGTGAAGATCTCACTATCCAGCTGATACTGACTGCTGAGCTGTCCATCAGCGAGGGCCCAGGGTGATGGTGTGTGCTTTGGTATCCACTGCAGCTGCACCTCCCGTTGCCTCTGCCTTGGTCCTGGCAGGTGACGGCCCATATGCTGCTGTTGTGGCTGCCTGTAGTGCTCAATGAAGAGCAAGAGCTCCTGAGCTTCAACATGGGCTGTTGCTGTAACCTGCACAGTGTTGGGAACTGTGTTTGTTGATGGTGTGGCATGTTTCTTTGCCCTTCTCCTATTTCTACTATTTCCTGCATGCATGCTTGTATTTCTTTCCCCTGGTTGCATTTACCTCCAGCTTTGTGGTGGAAGTAATATCATCCTATTTAGAGCTAATTCTATATATTATTAGTCAAACTCATAGGGCCACATTTCAAGTTTGGCGGTGTGGGAAAAAAGTGGCAGTAATTCAGATACCACCACTTTTCCTGCAATGCCAAACTCCAAGTTTGCTGATGGGGAGGCATGATTTACCTCCAGTCAAGAGCTGGAGGTAAGTCATGCACCCCACTGGCAAAAAACTGCTGGTATTACTGGCACCGGTATAACCGGTGCCGGTAATACCGTCAATCCCACCATGCAGTGCTATAGAATCCATGGAATGGATATTAACATATTGTTGCCGGCACCTGTTATACGCCGGTAATTCCAGCAGATCAGGCGCAGGTACTGGCAAACCCATAATGAGGCCCATAATCTGGAGTAATACCACCAGGCCTTTTGTGTTACCACTACTGACTGTGCTTCCTCAAGTCAGTAAGTCCACCAGCATTATTACTGCCTCTTCATGCGCATTGGTAATCAGGTTGACTGAAAAAGCAGATGAAAATAGCATTGTATGCATGTATGATTGTATGGGATTTAAAAAGAGCACACATACCTGGCAAGTAACAGAGTATGGTACAAAAGGGACTCGGCCGGGGGCTACCATTAGGATGTAAAGGGTAGGGGAGCATGGTAGTATGATGAATCCAATGGAGTCATCACGGATTCCACAGCAGGAACCTCCTCCCATGTGACCAGGGGACAATAGCAGCTACCTGATCCTGACCCTGGGGGTGGCAGTATGAAGCAGGATCACATAGGAGGTGACAACTGCGGGGAAGACATCATAACTCCATTGGATGAGGCACAGCAACCGCCCTTTCCCATGACGAAGACCCTATAACATCCAAGACCTTCATGGCCTATTGTCAGCTAACAATTATAGAGGAATTCAATAAACCGCTTCTCTACATTACTCTGGTCAGGCCCCCACCTTTGACCCAAACACACACACACCTCACACATGACACCTTTTGTTTCTAATGTGCCTTTATGTGAAACCTCTGAGAAAAACCATCTAAGAGTTACAAGTCCAATGACAACCATGGACTCCAACTCGCATAGCCACCGAGCTACTGAGACGAGGAGGATGAGGGAGTTTGTGCAAAGTGGCAGTCGCTCGAAGTACAACATGCAAGCAAGTTGTTTTTCCCAGCCTTCAGTGCGCGGGACATTTAAAGATGGCAACCGCACTATACCCTTGGTATCTCGGAACGGGCACTGGACTGGCTGACATCCTTCCTAACAGACCGCTCTTCCCAAGTCATCCTGCGCTCCTTCTTCTCCACCTGTGGTGTCCCCCAGGTTATATTTTCTCCCCCTGGCTCTTTAACATCTACCTTGCTCTGCTTGCACACCTGATCTCCTCCTTCTCCTCCAATTTCCAGTGCTACGCAGACGACACACAGCTCTTCTTCAAACTTCCTGCTGACCATCTTGCACCCTCCATCATCTCTGACTGCCTATCTGCCAACCAGTCCTGGTACACCTACAACAATCTCTTCCTCAACGCCTGTAAAACTGAGATCCTTCCCATTGGGTCACATGCTCCCTCCTTCTTCCTTTCACTGTGGCCCTCCTCCTTGGGCTCTCCCCCTGCTAATTCTTCTGAACCCAGAAACCTTGGAGTCATCTTCCACTCCTCTGGCTCCTTCCTCCCTCACACTCAGGACATGGCCAAAAAGTCCCACTTTCAGCTCTTCCTTCTCAAAGGAATTCTCCCTTTTCTCACTTTCCCCAGAGGCGCAATGTTACCCAAGCCCTGGTTCTCTCTAGGCTTGACTATTGTAATAGCCTCCTCCTACATCTACCTTCTTTCACTCTGCAACCCCTCCCGCTTAACCAGAATAGGGCAGAAAGACATATCCGTGTCCTTAAGCCCAGGCGCTGCATCTCTCCTGCCCTAAATGTCTTCACTGGCTCCTGGATTCTGCATGGATTAAATTAAAATCCCTCTGCATCATCCACAAGGCTGTCGGGGCTCAGGGACCATTCTATCTTCAACTTTATCTTACTAAATTGTGGGATGTTTTTACCCATGCATCCAAGCCCTACCATAAAACTGTGCAGTACTGGCATGGAAAACATCATGATGGCCAGAACTCCCCAGAGAGTACACAGGGAAAACATGAAGAATAGGCTGCCACCCATTTTTGCCTATGTTGTGAGCACAGGAGGGCACTGCCTAAAACCACCATTGGGCTACACACACAGTAGCCTGAAACCATTGGGAATGGCAATGGTGATTGCCAAAAAGCAACTCAGAACTGTGGGGAATTCATTTTCTTAATCCCAAAAATGGTTGCATTACCAGTACTCACCACTAACAGAAAGCCGGCGTTTTAAAACCACCAGACATTTGTGTAAAACTGAACAAATGAAACAAAACCAGACCAAGGAAAGACTTGCTAAGAGGTGGATACAATGTAAAACTATATTCTGAAATGACTTGAAGGAAGTAATTATTTAATGTATAGGTAAAAATTGTCAGTTTGATTTGAATGTAGAAAACTGGGAACAAAAAGTGACATTTAGCTGAAACCTGGCTTAATGAAACTGAATTCTGCCTGACAACTACCCCTGACAGAAGTTGAAACTGCATCAACAGCCACTCTTCCCAGGCCTAGCTGCATCCTGCTGCCCCTTGCCAAAAGGAGTTGACACCTCTCTGATTAGATTACGGGTGGAGCACCTGGGAACTGGAAGGGACCGAACAATGCAACTTCCTTGACTCAGGCAAATGTTATATTGGGGGCGTCGTAAAATAGCTTCCTCTTGGGAGAAACTGGGGGGCAGCTGTGCCTCTGTGAACAAGCTGGCTTGGGAGAAGTGGATAAACCAGTTATTCCACCATGTGATGTGGGAAGCCACACCCCTTTTTGACCAGGGCATAATTTAAAAAAAGATGGATAATTCATAGTACGGACTTGTCAGAATTATATAAGTAATACCATTATTCTTGTGATTTTTCGGTGCATATTTTAAGAGGCGTTAGGACCCTGTGGTGTATTCTGGGGGGTTGCTAGTGGAAAATAGGGTCTTACTCCAAATGTCTGCATGTTAAAAATCTGACACTTCATCAATTAATGTCCATACTCCTTGCGCACATGTGTGTAATTTTGGGTAAATGTCCGATATTGCAAAACCAGTTAAAAAGCGCAAAATGTTGTTATTTTTTAATGCAAGCCCCCAGGAAGATCAGAGGCGGACAAGCATGGACCATAAGGAATATATAATGTGTACATGTAATTTTAACAAATTGTGTATCTGGGAAAGATGTAATTGAATCAAATATAGATTTGTGGGCAAACTGACCAGGGGAGGATCCTCTGACCCATAAACAGACCTCATCATGATGACAATCCATTTCCTTCCCCCAATCATGGGAGAGGGGAGAATTGGGCCAATGACAAGTAGAGAGGGGCAGGCTTAGGTAGGCCCAGGCACACACCCATTTTCAAAACACATAAAAAGAGACTGCTGGGACAGGTAGAGACATTCAATTCCATTTGCTGCGGAGCATGCTGACCGACGACTTCACATCCAGAGATCCAGACTTCAAATCCATCAATCTCCAGAACTTGTAGCAGAAATTAACTCCAGAATTTGTAGCAGAGAGGCCTGAATCCACCAGCTGAATCCTCTTCAGCAGGCCTCAAAACTAACCAAACTATTCAACAGCTGTTTGACGTTTTGGCGAGAATTTTTGCAAGAACCTGTAGCAGTACCCAGAAGGCAGTGTTACATCCAGAATCCAGAGAGGCTAGACCAGCAGAGCAGAGCTGACTCAGATCGCTGTGAGCAGAACCGGTGCCTGATTGACCCGCCGAGCAGGCAGAACCGCAGCCGGACGTGTTGACCAGATCCGTGACGAGGCCTAGTTCAAATTTATATTGTGAGTACCTAGCAGAACTGTGCAGAACCAATCTCTTAGTTAAAATAATCTAATCCAAACTATTTTAACCTAAGTAGAACTGCCTCCTAGAAATCGTGTCATCTGTCATTTTTAAAGCTGCACAGCTGTCACCTGTCAATTCTGCAGCTGCAAGCTGTCACCTGTCATTTTGAGTTTACTTTAAATCCGAAAAACTACCTTTATGTAATTGTCCGTATCTCTGGAACCGTTTGGGCTAGGAACGAAATGTAACTTTCATCTGAAAGCTTAGAATCTAGGCTTTCCAACGAACCTAGAACCGACTTCCTACTCCCTATACTTTTCCCGTAATCGCGAGACACGCACTCGCGAAATTTACCGCGATTTGGCCCGATTTCTTCATCTGTAGAAATCAGCAGCTTTTTGCTTCTCTTTGCTAAAATTCGTTTGCAATCTGCTAATCACTCATAGAGTATTGTTAAAGTGAGCCTGAACTAATATAAAGTAGCCATCACCTACCCTGAACCTCTAGAGGGAATTAAAAGCAATTTTAGCACCTTTTCACTTCCTTGCAAACCACATTAAAGTAATTTGCCTGTGTTTAAAACTCATCCCTGTTTTCCCTAAGCTTGCTGGGAGAACTGGAACTGTGTATTGCATTATAAAGTGTGATTTGTTGGGATTCTTGAAGACTGTGTGCTCTCCTTCCATTTCTGGTATTGCATAGGGGGGAGTGAATTGTCAAAAGAAAAAGTGATCATATTGCCTTTTGCTAAAATCATAACAAGTTATTTCTGTACTGCATTTTATTTCACCTTGCGTTTCCTCGAACCATATAATGGATTCTTTCCCACCTTGTTCTTCTGTTCCTATTCATAGTTACCTCTTGCTGATTACTGCTCATATTCACAAGTGTAATATCCATTATCAATTTATTTATAGAAGTGTGATATATATATTGTTTAAATTTTCAAATAAACCTTTTAATTTGCAAAACAAACCTACTTCTTGACTCAGTGGGGTCAGGGGGATTCTAAGAGGGGGGTGTTATACAAGGGTTGTCATCCAGAGTACTGAACTGGATATAAAAATACATCAATAAGGGTTTTCCTCAGCATCCCAGACTAGGCATTGACTTAGCTGTAGTGTTGATTGAATATCGCTTACAAAAGACACTCCATCTAGACCACTACGCTCCTCTGGCACCAACTCTCTGTGTTTAAAGGGTTTTGCTAAACAGAGGGTAGGTGATTGATCGCTTTCCTCAGCTGTCTCCCTCCTATGGAACAGCCGCCCTCTGCCTCTTTGCCTTGAGCAGGACTTTCTTAAATTCCAGAAGCTCCTGAAGACTTTCCTCTTTACCTCCTCCTTCCCTTCCCTCTCCCCTGCTAATCCCTCAGTTGCTGTGATTGGGATCCGGGGCCCTTATGCATCCTCCAGGCCCCGGAACTAACATGCCCAATTGACCCAGCTCCTGTCTACCCTCAGCACTTGTCTGGCACACCCTCCACACTGGAGGAAACACTTACCCCTAAACTGGCCCCAGACCGCATAGCACTCAACAGTTCAAGCACTTTATCTGTGACTCACCCATGCGCTCGGACTCCCCAGTACTTAACCTATCTGCCCTCTTCCTTGCTGCAATTGCGTGTTCTGAATATTCACAAGGCAGAGTAGGTTTGTCCTTTCTTCCTTTCCACTCCACTGCTCTTTTTAATGTTTTACTTTTGTAATTGCGATGTTTTTCCCAACCGTGTTCCCTCCCCTTACCCTGTGGATGCCTTGAAACAGTATGTTACTTGCTGTATAAGCGCTTAACAAGCAAACAATAAATAAATAAAAATAAATATTGGATTGAGCAGTGCAGAAGATGTTGAACCCAATGCTGAGGCTTACGAACACAAGGCACACAGCCATGTGTAGTGGAACAGAAAGCGTCACCGGAACAGGAGGAGAGATGGCGTGTGCCAGTAAGAAGGGCTGTGGAGATACGGGTAGCCGCGGAGGACCTCCAGGAGGATAGGCCACTCAAAGATACAGCGTTTTCCAATCTGGGTCAAAAAGGAAAGCCTGCGTTTGACTGCGGAGCTGCGCAGGATGCTGAAAGAATGTCCACACACTCCAAAGTGGAAAGCAGGTGAAAGAACCACACCACAGAGACGTGAGCAGAGTCAGAGATGCTGGAATAAGCTGGTGAGTCTGCCCAAAGCAGTTGGGGACCCCAGGGCGTTCGACAAGCGCACCAACAAATGTTTAAATGGTATGAAATTGCTGATGCAGAAAATGCCTGAAGTTTGTTTGAATGCAGTCAAGGCAAGTTACAAATTCAACACCCAATAAAAAGAATGTTTTAATGCAGACAAGGCAAAGTACAAAGGCAAACCCCAATAAAGTACAGATACAGGAGATGACAGTGTGGGGGAGAGGTTTGAGCTGAGCAAATGTTTCCGTAGACAGATATATCAAGTACCTCACGTTATATGCTATTGTGGTATAACCACAGAACTGTGAAAAGCATAAGAAGTCTTGGAAAGCAGACAGCTGAAGCTGTATCAACATATCTGGCAGGAGAGTATGCCAGGTAATCGGAAAAAAACATTAAAAAGTCCTGGCAGGCAAACACCAGGAAGGTGAAATTGTATAAAGATTCCCGGCAGGCAAGTATGCCAGGCGATCTGCAAAGTTACAAGAAATACTACAGAAAAATGGTTACAGAACTTATTGCTTAAACAAGAACTTTGCGAGTCCAGTGAAGACACAAAGGAACTGTTAGCTAAAGAGATTTTCTTTATCATCCTGTTTAAGAATCCAGGGGAAGGGGGTCACCCTCTGGATCCAGGGGTCTATAGCTTGGAGAACATTTTCATTGGAGTCATTCTTATACTTTCTGTTTTGAACACTGTTGCAAACATCAAGTTAAACACATTTCCTTGCACCTTTTGTTGTTTTGTTTGTAGTGTGAGGGTCAGAATAGGTCGTTTTGGCCACAAGAACAGCTTTTCAGTTAATGACATCCTGACACAGACAGATCCTTTGTTTTTGGTTTCTAGGTCGGGAAGATCCTCTTTAGAGTAAGGCCAAAGAGGTATTTTGCCAACCCATTTTTATTTAATAAATGTATTTAACCAAAATAAAATGACAACTTTGTGTCCGGCTTTAATTTCTGACCCCTCATAGTAGGAAGGTGTTCAGAGGGGGATAAACGGGTTAAGTGGATTGATCAGTGATTGGTGAGATGTTCTTTGAAACGTGTCTTCAGGTCCTTCATGAAGTGTAGGATGGAGGCGGCTAGTCTTATCTGCATTAGTAACTTGTTCCAGAGAAAAGGTGCTTAGCAAGAAATGGCTGGTTCCCTGTTTTTTCCCTCTTGGAATTCTTTGTTTTCAGCCTGGCCTTCTTGTGGCTTGCGGTGGTCGCAGACCTCCAGAGATGGCGAGTTTCACAGACCAGTAGAGTGGTGCATTGCTTGTGACTGCAGACATTCTTGGACATGATCCAAGGTCCTTGGGGATGAGGGGATGAGGTTAAAGGGATTGTATTTTCTTAGTACTGTGGTGAAGCATGCTGCAGCCTGTTAAATGGCATTCAGAGTGGCCAAGGCTGCCATTAGGAATCAAGCAAGAAGGGCGTTGCCACCACCCAGGTGGGGCAGGGACAAAAGGCTTCACTTTGCAGAGGAAAGCAGGCTGATACCATGCTGCTTGGGTCTCTTTGGTAATGTGTGTTTTCTTTCCATTATGTTTTTATTAATATTTTTATTAAAAAAATACATCTGTCCAGTATTACATCATCATATGTTCTAATGTAAAAACAACAGAAAATAAACTGAGATGTTGGAAGGAGCCCCCTTTGCTAATTTAGACTGAAATGACAATCAATCCCTAAGCATCACCACAGGCATGGTAACAAAGGAATCCATGTGAAACAGTTGTAGGACTCTTGTTGGATAGGTAAGGTCTCTGTTGTCTTTGGACAAGTATAGCAACAAAGAATGCCAGGACGTATTAAACGATTATGAAGTGTATCTTAAATCGGCTGTGAGTCTTTCCATTGTTAACATTATACACACTTTATTCAACGAAATATTAACTGATGTAGGTGTTTTCTTGTGCTATAGTCCTGCCACCGTGAGCTTTACTGCTAGAAATAGCGATGCAATCTGTTTGCTCTTTGGATATCTCATAGGGTAAATACCGTTAATCAGAATCCAGAAGAGGACCATCCCTGCGTCCAATGGGATCTCCAACCCCAGCAACTTTCTGATAACCTATAACAGATGCTTCCAAAAAGGTTTCAGTGCTGGACAAGTCCACCAAACATGGAAAATGTATCCTTTTCCCACACACTCCCGCAACAGTTGATGTGTGTTTTAAATGAGCAGCCACAATCAATAGTAAGTCTGACAGGTGTTTCACACAGTGAGATTTGAGGCATTAACCATTAAGCTACTAGTTAGCTAATTTTTTACTTGAACATGTTTGGTGGTGTTTTCTAGAATAATTTATTCGGTTTTTGTTGGTTTGATCTTCAGGTAGGCGCTTGGATAAGGGACAGACAATGATTGAGTCACTGGATGTCATTAATACAACTTATGTTTATGAAAAGCTATGTGTCATCTGTGTATTGGTATATTTTGATGTTGGCGTTGAAGCAGAGTTACCTCGGAGGTTTCATGTTGAGGTTTAAGATGACAGGGGATAGAGTGCAGATATGTGGAAATCTGCAGGTTACTCGGGGGCAGTGGCATCTGCTTTGGCCCCTCTGGATGAATTGGGCTCTGTTGCAATGTTATTGGGCGAAGAACAACATGACTGTTCTGTCAAAGTCGATGTGGGTGGCAAGAAGAATTTTGTTTGGGGCTTCATGGTCAATAACATGAACAAAAGTAGCAGAGAGGTTGAGAAGGATTAATAAGCAAGAGTCCCTCTTGTTCCAGGATGTCTGAAGCGCCATCAAGAACTTGGATGGTAGTGGAATCTATGCTGCATTAGGGCCAGAAACCAGATTGTTAGTTCTCTAGGAGATTGTGCTGAATGATCCTTTCAACTAACTGGATGGTGACGGTCTTCTCAATCACTTTGCAGAGGAACAGCAGACGCATGATGGGACGATAGTTGGACAATTAATCAGGGTCAATTGTGGGTCTCTTCAGTAAGGAGAGGAACAGTCCTCTTTTCAGTGCGGTCTAGAAGGTGCCTTGTGTGATGGATGTATTGATTACATCGAGGAATGATATTAGTGCTACTCCTTCAATGACCTTTACAATGGAGGAGGGAGAATGTCATCATTGAAGTTGGTGGGTTTCGGGGATGTGAGTGTGCTGGTCAGATCTTCTGCAGTAATTACAATTACCAACTATTCTTTCATTTTCTATCAAACTCATTATTGAGCCCAAGCTTCTGTCATACGCTGACAGAACCTGAATTTCAACTGACTCTCTGACAGGACTTGTTATTCAACTGGAAAATGTATCGCAGGCAGGACTTTTTTTTTTATTAGTTTATTAAAACCTTTAAAAAGTTATGAATGCACAACATTTTAATAGGCTATACATAATTATTTTTCCAATAGAGCAGATTTGTGAGCTACAGAAATCTTGCGTAAAAGAGGCAATTTCCATAACATCCCATACTTACATTCCATCCAGATTTATCTTATGTGTCTAACAGTTCATTGATCAATATGTTTTAAAAGCTTGAAAAACACAAATAACAATTTCATACATCATAGATATAGATTTCCAGATAAATCTAGGAGTTCATTAATCAATTAGTTTTAAGCACTTTAGGAAAAACAGTGTCAAAAATGTATAAGACCCTGAAAATATCCTTGCCCATAGCAATTCTGTTTCCACAAAGGTAACACTATGAACATATTTTCCAAAAACGATAAATCTAGGGTCCTCTGTGCGGCATTCTAAAAGTACATTTTGACAGTGTGTGTTGAAGAAGCGACAGTAAGGAGATTGGTACATCCTTTTGTTTCTAATGTGGAGTATTTAATTTGTTGATAGTAAATTAAAACGAAATCCCATGAATGGAAGTCTCCACCTAGCGTTGGGGGATTGTAATGAGATAGGGCGGTAACTCTCCTCCCTTCTGATGTTCTGAGGGCATATCTGGATATAACTTATGCCTCACGATATTGTCATCACTACGTATCCAGTTGGTTTCCCAGAGCTGTTTTTTAACAATTTGCAGAATAGTTTTTAACCATTCATTGCTACTGTCCATTTCTTGTAGAAATCGGGTACACTCATTAATGCATCCTCCCTAAATGTTGCTGCTGCACAATCCATGATAATCATGCAAATCCTCATACAGAGAGTTCTCGGGTGCCGATAATATGTACCATACATAAGGAATTAATTCCACTGGACTCTTGCTTTTAGTGGAAGTAGGCCCAATTTAAAACAAATCACTGTTATAGGCACACATGAGGGAAGATTCAACACAGTTCTTCACATGTTGCCCTCTGTCAGTCTTAGGTTGTTATAATCAAAGATGAGATTGGTTTCTATACCATATATAATTATTGGTACTGCCTTACAATTGTAATATTTAACAATCATTAATATAGAGAATTTGCCATATTTATAATACAGTTTTTTCATTTCGGGGATTAGCTATTCAGCTTTTGAGTGTAATACATCCATCAGTGCAGTTCTATTTTCATTATTGAATAATAGAGTACACAAATATATGAACTGAGACACTTCTAGTGGGGCACCCCACAAATGCCATTTAAAGCTATATTTCTGGCGGGCTGCTGCAAATCTCAGAACTGTAGTTTTTGTTACATTGATATTTAAATCATTCTCTTTTGCGTATACGGGCAGAGCAGACAAGAGTCTCTGTAGTACAATTGTGAATGATCTAATTCAACTACGTAATTCGCATACGGCAACCACTACAGGCGCAAGTCGCCAAGTTGGGGATTTGCGAATACTAACGGTTCTAAGGCTTTGCCTACATTTTAAATATATATATATTAAATAGGGACAGAGCCAATACACACCCCAGCCTGAGTCCACAGTAAGTTGGGATCTTGTTGGTAGTGTCACCATCTGTCTTCACTCTAACTCTAATGTGGGTATCTGTATGTAAGTGGATTAACACACACTTAATAAAGCACCTGGCAGGTTCCAATCTGAGAGTGTCCGCTCGAGAATAGCCTGATTAACCGTGTCGAACGCGGTCATGAAATCCACAAAAGCCATGCTAGTAGGTAAATTGGCAGATATGGCGGTCCTCGACTTCAGTAAATTAATAATTAATCCACTGAGAAAAGTACTCATATTTTGTCGGAAGTCTGTGTGATATTGATCCAAGCTTCCAGCCTTTACTGACCATGTTTCTACTCCTTTTAATAGTATAGCAGCAAAGATCTTACTGTCTACGTCGAGTAGAGTGATGGGCCTATAATTACATGGGTTTAAGTGGTCTCTACATTTAAAAATAAGGACTATGGTGGAGGGTTTCCAAGAATCAGGTGTCCCCATTGCAGTGATAATATTAGTAAAAAGTGTACACAATATCATAGACCATAAAACGGCGTGTTTTTCATAAACAAATTTGAAAGATCATTCGGTCCTCATGCTCTGGAGTCAGAGGATAGCTCAATTAGATCTAGAATTCCCTCAGCCTCCATTTGGGGAACCAATTGGCTCTCTATAATGAATGTAAGGTTCCTTTTTTTTATCAGATATGAATGCACCCTCCTGTTAATTAATGTGCCACACTCAAAATTTCATCAGAGGCACAAACTGTTGTTTATTAGCACAAACAGTTCTGCAAATAAAATGTCAATTGCCCTTTAACGATGACACGTGTTTCGGCAAAACATCCTCTTTGCCTTTTTCAAATCAGGGCTGATTTCTTTGCACTCGTTCAAGATATTTAGTCTGGTGTTCATAAAATAACTGGGTTAGATCTCTTCTGCCGGTCCGTGAGCTGCTAGCGCGTCAGCACAGAGGTTCCAAAAATCGGAAGCCCAGACTACATTTGAAACAAGGTCATTTGAACAGATAACTGTGGATGTTCCTGTTTGTTAATTAAGGACCAGAATAAAGAGTCTGATATAGCAGCAGAAGTGCCTAGCATGACCTAACCGTCATGCTGAAGCAGAGCATGTTGACGGTGTAATAACTAATATTTATAGTTTTGTTTAAGAAGAATTGAGGAGGTTGCGCCTCTCTGTGCAGATCTTATAGTTCGTCAAAGCTCCTTTTTCTTCGTATAGGTCTCAACATCATATGTGTGACAGTGTCAAACCTTGCCCCCTCACCCGTTGTTGAGAGTCTTACTTGGTGGTCTTGGGGAAATACATTAAAGAACATGGGTGAGATTTGGGAACGCAAGTGTAATTTGTCCACTGACAACACATTTCTTAAAGACGTCTAAATTATATAACATTTTGCGGGTGCCAAGAGACTTGGGTGTCCTCTGTGAGGAGCCAGGAATGAGACACAGATGATTCATAGTGATGGTTATAGACTGTTATTGAAATGATAAAGGGTTTGGAAAATTCCACACTGTCCCTAATCTAGGAGGTATATCCCTACCTCAACCAAAAAATAAAGAGTCAACCTGTCCAAAGCAAAAACGTCCTGTGTCTGAAATCCTATCCTAGCTCTCACATTCTAAAACTAACTCTAAGGTTAAGGGTATTGTCTTTTGGTTAGAAAGTGCACAAATGTGGAAGTTCAACAAAAGGTATAACTCCAACAAATGTTTCAAATAGATATAGTTCACAGTTCCAAAGGGAATGGCTCCCTTCGACAGGGTTCCTTCCACCAAAATAAATGTTCAAAGAATAACCAAGTTCTTTATAGTTCAAGAGCATAACTGCCTCCTGCTGTGTTGCAAAGTTCAAAGAATAACCAAGTTCTTTATAGTTCTTTATAACTCCCTCCTCTTGTGTTGCAATTCACTCTAGGGGAAATGGCTCACTTCCCCATACCTTTTCCACATTCAATACAATTTAAAATCTTACAGGCATGAGTCTTCCTTTCAAGATAAGACAACTTGGGGGTGGGTCTCAGACTCACAAAACACATTGTATACTTCCCTACCAGCTTTGTTTGTACAGTTCCTTTACACAATTTGGGTGGAGGTCCCAGACTCACAAAACACCTGGTATACTCCCCTCCCAGGTTCTCTTGTATAACACAATTTGTGTGAAGTTCCCAGACTCACAAAATACCTCGTATTCTCCCCTGCCAGGTTCTCCCATATAAAACAATTCTTTATGGTTGCAGATGCCAGATCTGCTGTTCACCTGGTATACTCTCCTGCCAGAACTTTATGTTACAATCGCTCTTTCTGATTAAAGTTATGATTGCTCTCTTTCCCCACCCTTGGCAATCAATTCACTCTTTCAGGGTCTTTTTGCCTCAGTTTCGACGTTCCATTCTTCCATCTGGGTTCACTGACATCTTTTATTTATTTATTTGTATTCAGTCCAAAATTAACTTTTACAAAATCGTTAGAATGTAAATTCATAACAATGTATTAACATGTTATGAATTTAACTGTTAACTGTTATGAATTTAACTTTTAACTGATATCAAATCCCACAAATGGGAATATCCAGGAAAACACTCACCTGGGCAGACAGCAATGTATCCAGTGGAGGAAGCAGATGCAGCAGTGAAAGATCTCCCAGACAGCCCTGCCCTCCCCTCACCTGGGAAAAGAACAACCAGCGAGAGAAAGGGCACCACCCCCAGGGAAACCCTCTGGGGAAAAAAACCCTTTGTAGAAGCAGGAAACAGGGCTTCAGAACCAGGTCTTGAGAATGGCCGCTGCCCGCTGGATTATGGAAGGCTTGTAGCTGGGATGATTTCTCTAAGGATGAGAGACAGAGAATGTAAGTATACTCCCAAAGAGAAAGCAAGATAGAGTGGAATGAAGGAAGGCAGAATTCGCTAGACCTCACCTACTGGTCGGTAACGACCCTGGCTATATTGCAGGAGCAGACTTCAATCCCCATAAACAAGAGTGTCTATAACCTGCAGCTCTTGGAAGAAATGAGTCCTATAAGTAGAGAGAGCGATTAGCTCTGAAGAAAAGCGCACTGAAAGCATGTAGGAGGATTGCTACCTAATGTCTGGCGGATGAAGACTCACATTCAAGAGGAAGACGAGTGAGTTATGATATGATATTCTGGAGAGTGAAGGAATAGAATCTCTTAGCAGAATGATGGCAGAAGAATGGAGCCATTGTGGAATGTCAGCAGAAGGAGCGAGCCGCTGAGAAATCCTAGATAATTGGAAAACACAGAAATGAAGGTACCAGGAGAGGAAGAGCCCAAGCAAAAAGGGGATATGAGACTGAAACCTAGAAGCAAACTTACGGAGTGCCGGTGAAAACAGTAGCAACGCATTTAGTAGCCGTTCTTCGGTCTGTATATGGGATCATGTGACCAGTTGGCAACGTCCCTTGCAGATGTGAAACGACTGTACCACTGTCTCTTGCAAAGTCTATTAGGCAGTCGGCCATATTGGATGTACTCCTCAGAATTGATCCACATAGCCGTCTGCGCTGCCAAAGTGACCAGCGCCTGAAAGACGTAACAGTATGCCCCCTCCTCAAGGGCGGTGACCCTGGCTTCCCAGGATGTAACCGAAAAAATCATCGCACCAAACGGGGAGCGTGAACTCCAGAAGCCGGTTCCCATGATCTTTCAGCAGGGGAATACCCTTTCCTATCTATAAGATATTGAAGTCGACCCCTATGATATCGTGAATCACATATGCTGGCCACCTCAAATTCAGGACCTGTCTCTGTAACCACAGGAGGGGGATGAGCCTTAGCAGTCCGTAGAAAACGATCCTTCACTGACAACTTGATCTGTGATAGATGAAAGACGGGTATGCGAGACCATGAAGAAGTGAATGCCAGTCGAACCGCCGCTGCTCCCACCAATGACGCCACTTTGAAAGGACCGAAGAATCTAGGAGACAGTTTAGAAGCAACTAAATGACGGGGAAGGAACCAGGAGGACAACCAAACCGAGTCTCCCACAGTAAGCGCGGGTATCTCATGGCGATGGCGATCGGCATAACTTTTAGCCCGGTCTTGTGCAGCTTGAAGTAACAATCGAGCGATCCGATGTCCATTCTGTATGTCAGCTACAAGACTGTCCACCCCAGGACAACAGTAAGAGGGCGAGGTCACTGAAGGTACAAACGAAGGGTGATACCCATAGGAACAGTGAAAGGGGCTGGTTTTCAGAGCCGAATGAATGGCGTTGTTGTATGCATACTCAGCCAAGGGTAGCAAGTCTACCCAATTATCCTGTGCGGCAGATACAAAACAACGTAAGTAACTCTCTAGCGTTTGATTTAGGCGTTCTGTCTGCCCATTAGTCTGGGGATGATATCCCGAGCTTAGTGCTCTCTTGATCCCCAGTACATGGCAGACCTTTTGCCGGAAGAGAGAGGTGTGTTGGAGACCTCTATCTGACACTATAGTATTTGGGAGGCCGTGTCGTGAAAAAACTTCAGAGATGAATATCTTGGACAACTGGGCGGCCCCTGGTATCTTGGGCAACGGGGTAAAATGAGCCAATTTAGTGAAATAGTCTATGGTGACCATAATGGTGGTGTCTCGAGGACAGAATAGTTTTCTCCTGATGGATTAAAGGTTTTAGAAAGGTAAGCAACTGGTCTTTCTTCCCCTTGTTCAGATCTTTGTAGGAGAACTGCACCTAATGCATGGTGGGAGGCATCTGTCTCGACAATAAACTGCTGAGACTGGTCGGGAGTGGACAAAATAGAAGCGGACGTAAACAGACTCTTCAGAGTCTCAAAAGCCTCTTGAGCTTGCATATCCCAGGAAAAAGGGACCCCTTTTTTAGCAGTCTAGTAATAGGAAGAATTATTTCAGAAAAACAGGGAATACATTTACGATAGAAATTTGCGAATGCCAGGAATCACTGGATTTCTTTGATGGTAGTCGGGGAAGGCCAGTCCAATACTGCGGATACTTTCTTGGGGTCCATAGATATCCCCTGAGCAGACAAAACAAATCCCAGATAGGTAACCTGCTCTTGGTGGAATTCGCACTTCTCTGCTTCACAGTACAGTTGGTTGGACTGGAGGCGATTTAAAACGATGTTAACATGCCGGATGTGTTCTTCTTTGTTTGTTGAAAAGACCAGAATGTCGTCCAGATAAATGATTACAAAGTGTAGATGAATATCAGCAAATTGGTGATCCATAAACTGTTGGAAAATAGCTGGCGCATTGACCAGACCGAAAGGCATAACATGGTACTCATAATGACCAAATGGTGTCCAGAAGCCTGTTTTCCACTCATCCTCAGGAGCAATTCGGATGAGATGATATGCACCTCGGAGATCCAATTTGGTATAAATAGATGCCCCCTGAACCGCTTCTAGAATATCGGGTATTAAAGGCATAGGATATTTGTCCGATATAGTAATCTTATTTAGCCCTTGATAATCTATACAAGGTCTGAGTTCATCCGAGTCTTTCTTGGGGATGAAGAACAGGGAGGCATCTGCAGAAGAGATAGATTCTGTTATGAGTCCATTCTGTATATTAGAGTGAAGATATTCTTTGAGAGCTGCTTTTTCTCGCTGAGAAAGAACATACATGCGTCCAAATGGAATTGGCTGGTCTGGAAGTAGATCTATATGACAATCGTCTCTCCGGTGAGGAGGTAAAGTAGGGAACCTAGGTGTCGAAAAGACTGATTGGTATTGTTGATGACAGTCTGGTATAATACCTAGCTCACTGATGGACGGAACAGCAGAAGGATTGGTAACCTCTGATGGAATCTGCAATCCTACCGACTCTTGAGAGAGACAATGATGTACACAATATTCTGAGCCTCAGAAAAGAGTACCAGCTGCCCAGTTTATGAAGGGGTTATGCGCTCGTGACCAAGGAAGACCTAAAATTACAGGGAAATCAATCATACATGTTGCTGGTTTGGTCTGTTCCCGAATGGGACCGGAGCTTAAAGGGCTACTGTCTACACCTTGAATTGGAGTGACATAAGGTTTGGAAACTCGAGCAAACCCTTTTTCTGCGGGCCATTTATCATCAACAAAATTTCCAGCTGCTCCACAATCGATTAAAGCACGTATACCCTGCAGGACTTGATCAGGTAGTATTATAGTTAAGGATAGGACTACCATAGTGTGATCAGCAGAAGCGGGTTCAAGGGACAAACCCATTCTATGTGGGGAACCCTGTTTGTGCACTCCTACCGTGGTTCCCCCTACGGTAGGGTCTTGGCGTTTCCCGGCACAGGGATTCGTGCTCGGCGTGGAGGAATGACCGGACAGTCCCGTAAAATATGCGAGGATGATCCACAATACATACATAAACCTAGTGTCTTTCGCCTTTCTCTCTCGTTAGTAGAAAGTGGACCTCTCACTGATCCTATTTGCATGGGTTCTTCCGCTGGGATCTGCTTGCTAGTAGTTGGAGGGTATTCCGTGTGTGGTCGAATCCCTTTACATTTTTTTCTTTCTTGTGAGCGTTCTTGTAAGCAATATTCTATCTGCATAGTGTGGGTTATCATGTCTGCCACATTTGCCGGATGAGGGACCCTAGAGACTTCATCCTTGACTTCCTCGGAGAGTCCTCGTCAGAATAAAGTGAGAAGCCCGTCATCAGGCCAGCCAGTCTCAGAGGATAACTGTTTAAATTGGGTGATATAAGACAAAAGATTTTTGTTACCCTAAGATCGAGAAGCCACTCCTGAGTTACTACCGAAGTCTCCTGTCGGCTAAACATCGATTTTAGACTGTTTATAAAAGCCGGATAGGAGTCAAGAATAGCATTGCCTGAGGTTACTAACGTAGTGGCCCAGGCCAAAGCTGGTCCCGATAGATGTGATATCAAGAAATCGACTTTGTCCTTATCAGTCAGGAAGTAGCGGGATTTGAAGGTAAATTGGACCGTGCAACTATCCGAAAACTCCTTCAGTTTCTGTGGGTCCCCATCATACTTGCCAGTGTGCAAAGTACAAGGGGATGTTCCTGAAAATGCTCGGGCAACTTGCTGAGCGTTGTCCTGCTTAAGGGACTGCATTTCCAGAGACATCGACTGCATAGCCACCATAAACTGCTGCATTTGCTGCTCCATTGATCTTGCTGTCTGTCCTTTTCAAGGCGTCGCTAACTGTTATGAATTTAACTGTTAACTGTTATGAATGTAACTGTTAACTGATATCAAATCCCACATATGGGAATATCCAGGAAAACACTCACCTGGGCAGACAGCAATGTATCCAGTGGAGGAAGCAGATGCAGCAGTGAAAGATCTCCCAGACAGCCCTGCCCTCCCCTCATCTGGGAATAGAACAACCAGCGAGAGAAAGGGCACGACCCCCATGGAAACCCTCTGGGGAAGAAAAACCTGTGTAGAAGCAGGAAACAGGACTTCGGAACCAGGTCTTGAGAATGGCCGCTGCCTGCTGGATTATGGAAGGCTTGTAGCTGGGATGATTTCTCTAAGGATGAGAGACAGAGAATGTAAGTATACTCCCAAAGAGAAAGCAAGATAGAGTGGAATGAAGGAAGGCAGAATTCGCTAGACCTCACCTACTGGTCGGTAACGACCATGGCTATATTGCAGGAGCAGACTTCAATCCCCATAAACAAGAGTGTCAATAGCCTGCAGCTCTTGGAATAAATGAGTCCTATAAGTAAAGAGAGGGATTAGCTCTGAAGAAAAGCGCACTGAAGGCACGTAGGAGGAATGCTACCTAATGGCTGGCAGATGAAGACTCACATTCAAGAGGAAGACGGGTGAGTTATGATATGATATTCTGGAGAGTGAAGGAATAGAATCACTTAGCAGAATGATGGCGGAAGAATGGAGCCGTTGTGGAATGTCGGCAGAAGGAGCGAGCCGCTCAGAAATCCTAGATAATTGGAAAACACAGAAATGAAGATACCGGGAGAGGAAGAGCCCAAGCAAAAAGGGGATATGAGACTGAAACCTAGAAGCGAACTTACGGAGCGCCGGTGAAAACAGTAGCGACGCATTGAGTAGCCGTTCTTCGGTCTGTATATGGGATCACGTGACCAGTTGGCAACGTCCCTTGCAGCCGTGAAACGACTGTACCGCTGTCTCTTGCAAAGTCTATTAGGCCGTCGGCCATATTGGATGTACTCCTCAGAATTGATCCACATAGCCGTCTGCGCTGCCAAAGTGACCAGCGCCTGAAAGACGTAACATAACAATACATCATCTATCAAACATACACTATGAAATTAAATTCATTAATACATACATATATCAATACATCACCCACAATCCATAATAGGGCATATTTACTATTTTCACATCCATTCCTTCATCCTAAAAACTCATAAAATCATAAAAATAAGTAAAACACTCTTTAGCACTACAAGGACTTGTGTTTTCCCCATGAATACCAACAATCTATAGATGGTATATCAGCCATTAACCATGAGTCAAATGACCTAATAAAGTCATATAAAGAGGGCCCAATTTGGAGCACTCCGTAAGTAGATGTCTTAGCGCTTCGATACATTTTGGAATCTCACATATTCTACAGAATCTACCTTCCTTTGTGATTTTCCATTGCGCACCACAAATGGCTCTTACGGGGAGCTATTTGTGCGCATTAACAATAAACCGTCACACTTCTGGATCAGGGCAGCGTAGCAAGTAACCTTGAAGTCTCATATACTTGTTTACAACTTGCTCAACTTGGCTATAACTATGGAGTTTCTGTAAGTGTTCATAATTATTGGTCCAGTCCCATTTTTTCAAGCAGCGTGTAAAAAAGCACCTTTTAATTTCTGAGAATTCAAACACCACCTAAAATCTGGTTTCCAGTCAAGCATGCGGAACAGGTCTTTCATCAATTTTTATGAACTGATTATCTTTTTCAGGTGAATGATCAAGACAATAATAAGCAGCTAGCTTTGTTAGTAGCTTTGTTAGTAGGGGACAAACAGGAGATGTTTTAGATTTCAGTAAGAGTTCGCCTCTGCGTTTAAGCGCCAGAGATTTTAGCGACACCAGGCCCAATCCAAGCCATGTGTATTCAATAGAGGCTGATGGGGGTAGGCGTAGCCCCAGGAAAAAACACCAGAAAAACCCTTCAAGCACTTGTAGCCACTCTTAATCATGCATCTCCAGCGCTTCCAACCGATATAACATTAAAGGGCAAAACCGCAGTTTATAAAGATAAAGAATGCCTCCCCATGAAAACCCAGCATATCGGAATGCTTATCTATGTACCATGAAAGAAGTGTGTTTGGCGCTACGAGATTTGCATATAACAGTCTCGCAATAGCCCCTTGTATTAGTCACTTCTATTCCTAGATATGTGTATATTTGGGTGTATTCACTACGCCCAAGGCCAGTGAAGTGTTGCATCTTTACACAGCGTGCCGTAACAAGCATTGTTTTCGTTTTTTCAAGTTAATGGTCAACCTATGGTCATCCGCATAACAAGCAAGGGTATTCAACATCGACTTCATTCCTGAAAATAAATGGTCACATAATACAAGGTCGTCAGCATAGAGCATGGCAGCAACAATACATTGACCAATCTTCGGGGGGAATTTAGCACAAAGTGTCATCTTGGAGGGAAGATCTGCTATGTAGAGGTTAAAAAGCAGGGCAGCAAGAATGCATCCCTGCTTTACACCTCTACATATGCTCATGATCCCAGATAAAAGTCCATTGTTACCCAGACGATCTGTGCTGTAGTCCCTGAATGTAAGGCAACTATAATCTGAAGTAGCCATTCTGCGCAATCAAGCGCCCAAAGTTTTTTCCACAGCAGCTCACGATTAACTGGATCGAATGCTGCATGAAAAGTAATGACGGTAATATATACTGATGGGCGATTCTTGGATTTAGCACGCACCATAACTGAATGTAACAAACAAATATTATGGGTGGTACAGGATCCTTGGCGGAAACCAGTCTGCAATGCATGCAAAATATTGCTGTCACTAACCAATGCTTGCAAGTGTTCTAGGGCAAACCCAGCAAATACCTTTCCCGTAGTAGCTAATAGTGATAGTAATCGATAGTTCTCGGGAAGCAAACGGTCCCCGGTTTTAAATACTGGTACATAGATGGCTTTTTTCCTTGAGGCAGGAATTCTTCGCTCCCGACAAACCTTCGAGTACAAATCACAAAGATGATGGCCCATAATTCACAATTACCCTTTAGCACCGCTGCAGAGAGCCTATTAGGCCCAGGACCTCTAAAATATTTTAATTTGATTAAATGTGCTATCACATCAAAGATGCCAAAGGTCATAGGCCAATTTTCAATTTCAGATTGTGAAAAAGTGTCCTTAGCCACACACTTCTTCATTCTTTCCTCGATAAAAGTGAACCATACACTCTTGGGGATGGGATTAATAATGGATCTATCTGTAGAAGGTCTAGCAAGATTAAGGATACGCCATACTTGTTTGGTATTCTGATTATTGAGTGCCCCAATCATATTTTGCCAGTTAGCAGTCATGCCCATATGTTTCCTATATTTCAGCCAGTTTTTATATTGGTATTTCATTTTACGTATTTCACTTTGGACACCCAGTTTAGCTGCTCCCTCATTTTCCAATCTACGAATGTTCATAGGCAACTTTCGTTTATAATTTTGAGTTTGAATATCGAAAGTGCGCGCATGTTTTCCCCCAGATACTACCGTGATGTTCCTCCTGGGTTTACCACTCTCAAGGACAAACCCCTTTAACCAGACTTCCATCTCATCCCCGGTGTGCAGGCCTAATATAGAATCCACAGTAAATATAGTCTGAGCCATCTTGCTACACGCCTTTCTAATATTTCCCTCAGAACACACAACACGGTTACCAGCTTGATTAGGTACCGAACCACCAGGAGCATATTGCCGCCTTTCCAGGAAATCGGGATATAGGGTCAAACCTAAAGTGGCATGATCACTATACAAGTTCTTACGGATAGTTACATTTTTAACAATACTAATCAGTTGGGGGTTTCCACATAGATAATCAATAGTGGCCACTTTAGTCCCACAATACCACATAGTTTGACCAGGGACATCACCGGGCGTACGCCCATTAAGTGTAACAAGATCCCATTTAAAAACAAATCGAAGCCAGTTTTTACCCTTGGCATTTCTAGTCTTTTGTAGCATCACATTGTTTGCTGATATAGTAGTGTAAGATTCATGAGTGGTGTATTCCCCACACCTAGCATTTAAGTCACCACCCAGCAACATCAAATCTTTATCAACATTCCCACACCAATTCGTAATGATCGAGTCGATATTCTCAAATACGTTATCGGTACTCTTATCGCCTTCAGGATCATACACATTTACAATGAGCATACAGCGGTTAACCATTACACTCTTGAATGTCAATTCCACCGCCAACAAGTTCACACTATGGCCTGGGTGTGACATCATCGAGGATTTTACTTCCTGTTCAACCCAAATAATAAGACCCCCAAACGGGCAGCCTTTAGCGCCCCTCTTAGCCGGTGTCTGATGAATTACATATCCATCAATAATAACCTTTTGCATCAGCCATGTCTCCTGAAGCATGAATACCGGAAACTTGGCAAGGTGATCAAACAATGGCCCCTTTTGTATGAAGTGCGAGTGGCCGCAACTGTTCCATGAAATCACCTCAAAATTTGACTTCTGGGGTATTTCGATACCCGGGAGCAGCTTTTCTAACCATTGGCACCATTTTTGCAAACATTCTAAGTAAATCAGGTCTGTTGATATGCCTTTTCACCCCAGACTCGACTTTGTGCTTTATCGACAGGATTGGGGCATCCAACCCCACTGCCATACTCGGTACACTGACAATGTCCAACGGAGGAAGATTCTGTCCAGTTGCAACCTCTGTACACAAAGGTTGAGAAGGAGCAGTGGGGGACAGAAGTCTGACCAACAGAACCCGCTGCAGATTAGTTGAGAAACGAGTTTGTATCATTGGGAGAGGTAGCACTAGCCTCATTATCTTTGAGTAACCATTTTGCATTTTGCATTTTGTTGGCAGCGTTTCCTTCTCCTTATGGCTTTTTTCTTTGCTTCCTTATTCCACTGGTTCTGGTTCAAAATAGTTACAATGGTTGAATTCATAGGTCCAGCTGCATATTCCACAGACGGTATTTCTTTCATCTCCTGATCCTGCATACCTGCTTATGTGTCGGATAACCAAGAGGCGATTCAGCCTGGTCAGGGAGCTGTGATCTCACTTCTGAAACCTCTTGAGACTGAATTATAATAGCAGTGTTGGTAATAGGTTTACTCAGCTGCAATGATAAAGGGGAGTTTTCTTCATTGATGTGCAGATCATTGTTATTACTGGTAAGGAATTGGGTAATCGACAAGCCTTGTATTTGGACGTCTTTATGTATATGTCTACACAACTTTAAAAGAATTTTAATAGCAAAATGTAAAACACCCCAAGCTGGATCCTCACTTAAGTGTTCACAGCCAATTTATAGATTTAGCAGTATAGTGATCACTGAAGTCAGCTGCTATTTGTGTTTCAGGATCACCATGTGCGGCCGCCTCTTCCACAGAATGATTAATCAAAAACATTATGGGCGAGGCAGATAGTCTCGGACTCATATTCTTATCGGAGACACTCAATCTTTTGGGGTCAGTCATGTCTTTAATGCTAACCTCGTTTAGAGAAAGTTGTGTGCGCGAGTTCACGTGACACATAGAATAAACACAGATCTAGCAAAGAGTTGTTATCAATGTTGTCTATGTCTTCGCAAGTAATGTTCAAGGCAGATGCTGATTGAGAAAAGCGTTAAGCCTCCAATAGTTTGGCTACCTCGGTGGGGGCATTATCAGAAACAGTTTTTATGCCATCCAACGCAGTGTTGGGTTTAAAATAGGTGGTAATCTGCCCAGCACCAACAGTATTTGCATCCTCCATCACATCGTATTCAACCACCGCTTCACTCCTGTGGTCTAAACGCCCATCATTATTGACCGTCCGTTTGTAACCCTGAGCTTTCACATATGGCTTGCTGTATCTCAGACTGTAGGTGCGTTTACACTGAGTTTTGCCCGGCATGGTAGACAGTATCAGTTTCCAGTATTATCCTCTATACACGATGATAACTGAGTCAGTGGTAAGCCACATTGCACGTACACTGCAGTGGTAAGCCACACTGCAGGTCACTGTGTGGCAAGGGCGACCACCAGAGAATTAGACAGGTTACTGGTGGAAGCTCAAAACATAAACAGGGGTAAGTTACCTCACGGTCGCTCAGGACAGTGAGTGCCACCTCTCGACCTCCTCGCCGATCACGCCAATCACTTTCGACACTTCACACGATTCGCATCGGGGAGCTTTTATGGGAGCGTTCTTAAAGGTATATCCACACGCTCAGCGAAAGCTCAGCGAAGCAAACTCGCATAGTACACTCACGCCAATCACTGGGCACACTGCGCACACTTTGCTTCCGGGGGCGCTTTTATGGGAACATTCTTAAAGGTATATCCACATGCTCAGCGAAAGCTCAGCGAAGAAAACTCGCATAGTACAATCACGCCAATCACTGAGTACACTTTGCACGCGTTGCTTCCGGGGGAGCTTTTATGGGAGCATCCTTAAAGTTATTTCCACACGCTCAGAGAAAGCTCAGCGCAGGCGCCCAGACACGATGAGGTCAGTGAAGCAAGTCCGCACAGTACAATCACGCCAATCAATTGGCACACTTCCTCATATGACATCATCTGCATTCCCTCGCTCCAAACGCACACATTCGGGTACTCGCCTCGGTATCTGCTGAACTCCAGCGCTTTCCCCAGTCAGCAGCACAGAGTGTTCTTGCTCCTCGTATCTGAACTAATCCTGTCCTGGCTTCCAGTTCCTGCCGTGACTTCCTTCTTCTTTGGGTGCCTCCATGGACAACCAGCACCGCTTCCCAATGCGGCCGATCCAGAGCTCAACCTTTCTGTTACACTTCTCACTGGCAATGCTCTGCAGCCACAGATCTCTGTCCCGTCTTCTTCCTGGTTCGCCTGACCGGTTAGCAGTGCTTGGGTTGGCTCCCTCTCTCACCCCCACCACTCGCCTGTCTTTGGGTTTCATTCCGGGACTGGGACACTGTCTGCTCTGCTATGCACCCTGCCTCTCTCAACGGTTTCCAAGCCGACGCTTGGAAAAGGAAGGTCTCTATCTCCTTCGCCTTATTGACTTTTAATCTTCCTGGCATCAATTGTCGCGCTCCAACTACTACACTGTGTAGTTGGCTTCTCAGGTTCTATCATCTCTCTTACTCTTGCCCTCTCCTCATTTTAGAGTTTTGGCACAGCTTTACTGATGTTTGGGAGAGCAGTTATGAAGATTTGCTCCACGCATGACTCTAAAATAGCATTAGGGTGATTTTCATCATTTTGTTATTGTTCCATGAAGAAGAGGGAGGATGGTGACTTTCCTCATACAAGAAAGAGGAATACCATGTCTCACCTGATGATGTCATGTCATCCCCCTGAGGGTTGCCTCCCCTCATGTGGTCCTCCCTCAAGTAGCCACCACCAGGGTCAGGTTCTGGTAGTGGCTGCCGTCCTGTGGCCAGATGGCGAGACTCTATCCCCGGGAAAGGAGGGATGACATCATCAGATGTATCACATTGCCCTATTTACCACCAAGTCTCTAGGATCCGTGTTTGAGATTTGAAGATTACCAAGACTCAGTTCTGCGATTAACAGATTGTGATCACTTATCTCTGTTTTGTGTACGTGAAACCGCACACACCTGTAGAACAGTGACACTTTTTCGCTGCATCCAAGTGACCCTCAATATTCACATTGTGCATATGAAGACCGTGATTCTTCATACAATTGAACCATACTTGACCGCTGGGAGAACCCGAGGTAATTGAACAAACGTTGACTGTTATCACACAAATTATCAAAGACCAAACGAGTAGTAATAAAATCACCCCCAATGCAAATACAGCTGCACGGCTACCGCCATACCATTCATCTATATTAGTAGTTAGGTTACTTTGAAATACTTGGATCGTAAATATTTTCAGATTCCAGTATATGTTCACAATTAAAAGGGAGAGCGAAAAAACATTGATACTGCAAGATGCACTCACAGGCAAAATGCTTTCATACCCGGAAAGAAAACGTTGTACCGTAAAACCATCAGAGCTTTAAAGGGCGTTTATTAGACCTCCAGACGGTCTTCCCAAAGGGCCACGAGTAGCGGGTTGCAAAATTGTTTCAAATCCGTCACAATACACAGGATCCTGCAGCCACACTTCTTGCAAACGGATTATTGATGATTAACTCAATTTAGAACATACTACATTATTTGTTAAAAGCTGCCTGTCGTCACAAGTGTTTCAAGAAACGATATTTGTGGAAGCAGGCCGGCTAAAAAGCATACTTGGGGAGTTTATCAAAAGACACTGTTGGATCCGGGGGCCCGGCAAGCCAAGACCAGTCCTATACTTTTAATTGGGGTAGATTAATGCCATCAATTAAAGTTAATCTACACCCCTCACTGCCATCCTGGAGGCATGTCCTTTTTAGGCCCCTATCTGGCCACAGAGCTTTATTTCCCCTGTTTAAAAGCACATTTAAGGGCTTCCAGGACCTTGCAACTGTAACATCGAACCCTATACAGTGGAACAACTCAACTTCAGTCAGAATCATGTCCCATATAATGCGAGCTGGAATATCCAGGGATACGATGTCCAATCAGTCCTGGTTCACAAATTCTTCAAGTTTTATGTGACTTGACATCACCAGTCTGAACCTAGGAATTACATGGAAAAGAGCAAAAACAATAGCAATGTTAAGAAGAGGTCTACTTTTATCAAGAAGAAGACATTCTAGCATTATTTTCGAACTACCCCAATCTACAACGTGCATAATTGTGTCATAGTCATCTGATGTTAAAACCACATACCTGGGTTGCACCACAGTGTCCATGTTACAAATAGTCGTTCTTAAAGTAGAGGCAGAATGTTGGCCTCTGTTGGGATTAATAGTAGGCAAAGAGCAATTTTTGAACGACACTGTCTGGGATTTTGGATTACAAACAAAAAGCATGTACGCAGCTGTGTCCATCTTTCCTTGGGAGCTACTTTGGGTCGCCACTGTATGGCAGATCCTGAGGCCTCAGCAGGGCACACGTGTTCCACAGTAGAGGTAGGGACATGGACAACCTCAGGCTCAACTAACTGATCAACACGGGAGGATTTCCCAGAGGTCTTGCATGTTACAAGTTTCGATTCAATCAGAGGCTTTTTCTTGGATTTCCAATAGCATAAAACGTGCTGTTAGGTCCTGTAGGAATTTTCTTGATGATTGATGATTTCCTATTTTAATTGGTGGATTTCATATTCTTTGATTTTTTTTTCCTTTGGCATAGCTTTCTGTTGCGATGGGATCCAGAATCCAATATTATAGCCACGACCTTGCCAGTGTCCATGGTTGGTTCTCCTTCCACTTCCACAGGGGACACCAGGCTCTGATTTAATGGCGTCAAGTTATTGCCACCCTTCTTTGGCTTAGATGTAAAAGGGGCCTTCGAGAGATCTGAGATATTATCTTTGGCTGGGCTCAAGTCATCATCATGCATAGTCTGTGGTGAGGGAGTTAAAAACTCCCATCCAGGCGAGCTTTGATGATTTGCGAGAGGTATGTGAGCGTCTTTACCTCTGCCCAAGATGTTATCATACAAGTTCAAAATAGAAGAGAGATAGAGAAGAATCCAAGCAAGGAGACCCAAATATATTGAGGGAGGTATCAATCAACTCGCGAGTGCCAGGACTGCTGTCAGGATTCTGGGACTCCCTGGACGCACTTATCTCAGAGTTAACAAGACTTATTCTCTGGGATACTGTGGGCTCTGTAGCTTCATTAGATAGAGACTCTAAAACACAGGGATCCAGTACACTATTTTCCATAGTGTTATTAAAGGATACATCAGTTCTATGTGAAATTCTCGGATATTGATGATTGCACACCAATTTTGGTGTGACCTTCAATATTCTGGAATTTCAATTTTTCTCACCCCCGCTCCTTTACTCTTTATTTCGGAGTGGAGGTCCACCCCCCTTGCTCCCCGCATCCACTTCAGTACCCGCCCCTCCACTCTCATCACAAGAACCACCAGAAACATACTCGGACACACACACATATGCCCACACACACACTCCCCCCCACTTACCTGCGCCGTCCTTGGGTTCTGCAGGACAGGACGTGCCTGTCAGCCCCTGCACGTTCTCATGTGCACCAGGGGCATGACAGTTCGCTTTAGAAAGACTGCGCTGATAGGTCTCAGCACAGTCTTTTTAAAGCAATATTTTTTAAAGTCGGAAATGATAAAAAGAGATTTTCACTCGATACTGATAAGTCACCAGGTTGCCCTCTATGCAAATCCATAGTCAAATTAGAAACAGAAAATAAATCTTGTAAAGAGTTTATTCATTTCAGGGCTGTTTTAACAATATCACTCTGCCTGGGTTTGCCAATTGATAATTGCTTAGGAGGGACCATCAGGGCGCTTTGCATGGCTGTACAGGGAGGGTCAGAATATGTTTTATCCTGATTTTGACTTCTTAAATCAAACATATTCATCCGGCTGTAAATTGTGGAAGCGCAGCAGGGCATGGGACTAGAGCAGAGTTTTGAGTGAGCAGGCGCGCACTTGCAAAGGTTTACATGACACAACACTCACCCGCTCAGAGCTGGCCATCCATAGTGATTAGCAGTGTGGGTACCCACCGCTCCACCTTGACCCCAGCCATTTGTCATTATCGTGGATATGTCGGAAATCCTAATTCACCTTTGGCAATGGGGTGTCAGGCTAACGTCGGGATGCTCAGGAATCCCAGCAAGGAAAATCTGGGAACAACCAGCACCCGCAGCCGCACACGCTGGCACGCGCAATAGCCCTTTGCAAGTGCTCTGCTCAGTCGCTAACCCGCATAACAATGATAAGCACCAACAGACTTCGAGAAAACAACACCATCATCCTTCGTCCTTGGTAACCGTCCCTGACTCAGAATCAGTATCAGCAAGGAACAGCCAGCACCCACAGCAGTGTGCGCTGATGCACAGAATAGTCCTTTTCAAGTGCTCTGCTCAGTTGCTATCCCACATAACGATGATAAGCACCAACAGACTTCGAGAAAACAACCTTCATCCTTCGTCCTTGGTAACCGTCCCTGACTCAGAATCAGTATCAGAAAGGAACAGCCAGAACCCGCAGCAGTGTGTGCTGATGCACAGAATAGTCCTTTTCAAGTGCTCTGCTCAGTCGCTATCCCACATAACGATGATAAGCACCAACAGACTTTGAGAAAATGGCACCTTCAACCTTCGTCCTTGGTAATCGTCCCTGCCTCAGAATTAGTATTAGCAGGGAATAGCCAGCACTGCTCAGCCGCTCAAGCTGTTGCGTGGAATAGCCCCTTTCAAGTGTTCTGCTCAGTCTCTATCCCGCATAATGATGATAAGCACCAACAGACTTCAGGAAATGTGCATCTTCCTCCTTCATCCTTGGTAACTTTCTCTGCCTCGGAATCAGTATCAGCAGGAAGCAGCCAACACCCACAGCCACGAGCACTGATGCACGGAATAGCCCTTTTCAAGTGCTCTGCTCAGTCGCTATCCTGCATAATGATGGTAAGCGCCAACAGACTTTGGGAAAATGGTACCTTCCTCTTTCATCCTTGGAAACTGTCTCTGGCTCGGAATCAGTATCAGCGGTGAACAGACAGCGCCCGCAACCACTAGAAAAGCCCTTTTCAAGTGTACTGCTCAATTGCTATCCCGCATAACGATGATAAGCACCAACAGACTTCAGGAAAACGTCACCTTCCTTCTTTGTCCTTGGTAACCGTCTCCGCTTCAGAATCAGTATCAGCAGGGAACAGCCAGCAACCACAGCCGCGCAAGCTGATGCGCGGAATAGCCGTTTGCAAGTGCTGTGCTCAGTCGCTATCCCGCATAATGATGGTAAGCACCAACAGACTTCTGGAAATGTGCACCTTCATCCTTGTTAAATTTCTTTGCCTCGGAATCAGCATCAGCAGGGAACAGCCAGCACCCACAACCACATGCGCCGATGCACGGAATAGCCCTTTTCAAGTGCTCTGCTCAGTCACTATTCCGCATAATGATGGCAAGTGCCAACAGACTTCCGGACAATGGTAACTTCATCCTTTGTCCTTGTAAACTGTCTCTGCCTCGGAATCAGTATCAGCGGTGAACAGCCAACACCTGCAACCACACAGAAAAGCCCTTTTCAAGTGCTCTGGTCAGTCGCTATCCCGCATAACGATGATAAGTGTTGCGTAGTGACTACGCCGTTAATACGCATGCGCGAGCGGGGACGAGGCTCGCGCATGCGTGGTTTGAATAAAGACGGTCCTCCGGCAGTTGGCGTCGGGGACCCGAGCAGACTACACGTCTCCCGTGTGGTTCCTCTGGCGTGTATGTATGGCTGCGTGTGAATGCAGGTGGGGGCCCAGGCCAGCCCCCACCATTCCAACATTGACAACGAGGACGACTCCGGTGCAGTTCCTCTCTGCTCCAACGGCGTTGGAAGCAGAGAACATTGCTCCGTGTCGGCATGGACCTACACGCACGGCCGGCGGCCATCTTTATTCACACGTGGATTGCAGCGGTTGCGGCCCTGGTGGGTGCTCGTGCGCCGACTGCAATCCCCTGAGCCTTGTGGCTAATTTTTGGGACCTTCCACAGCCCTAGCCTGCTGCAGGGCTGTGGCACAAAAAAAAAAAAAGAAAAGAAGGAAAGGCGCAGGAAGAGAGCCCTGGTGAGGGTGCTGGACACTTCTTCACACGTGGACCCATTGGGCTGGGTTCCACAATCTTTCATCTGGGGACCAAATCCTTGTTTCACCTGCAGAGGATAACAACATCCCGTGAGTATGTGACTCTGCTGTTGCCATGGGTGAGGAAGAAGCAGAGGAGGGTGGCCCAGTCCCACGCAGGATGCACAGCACTTTAGCCCCCATGCCGAATTTGAAACCACGGGCCCGCCATCCAAATTGGGGCCGAAATGGCTTCTGTGGGTTAAAAAACTAGAAATGGTTTTCAGGGCCTCGGGAGAAACGGATGACAAGGCGAAAGTCACCATCATGGTGTACTCTGCAGGGACAGAGGTCCACAGAATATGTGACTCTCTCAACATCCCGGTGGTCACATACGATGCTGTGAAACAGGCTCTTCGAGACCATTTTCTTCCCATGGCGAACGTGGACTTTGACAGATTTGTCATGTGTGCCGAGAAGCAGCTGGAAGACGAATCGCTGGACCAGGTCTGTGCGCGGCTGAGGCACCTGGCAAGCTATTGCAGGTGGGTGAACGAAGAGGAGATGGTTCGGAACCAACTGCTGCAAGGGTGCAGTTCGGGGAAGCTGAGGAGGCAGGTTTTGAGAGAGCCGGGGTTGACCCTGCAGCAAATTTTGGACACTGGAAGAGCTTATGAATTGGCAGAGGCAAGGGAGGCGAAGATGGATGCAGCCACGCACTCTGGCAAGGGCGAAGAGGCATTCACTATTGGACCCTCTGCTCCAGGGAGGGCGAAATGGACACCAAGGAGAGGGGATGACCCTCTAGCACCTGGTGGCGCTCAGTCGTGTCCCTACTGCGGGTATGACCTGCCGCACGTAGGGGAGTGTCCAGCCAAATCAAGGGTCTGTGGCCGGTGTGGCACACCAGGGCATTATGCTAGGGTGTGCAGAGCAACCGCGACGGTAGCAGCCTCGAGAGGACCGGCGAGAGTTGGCGGGAGCAACACTCGGAGGGTGAGGAACGTGGCGGCTGTCGAGCAAGGCATGCAGGACCGGAACATTGCTGAGGAGGAAGAGGAGGAGGAAGAAATCTTCTTTATTTCGAGCATTGCCATGGGCCCCGGAGGAAGCCGACAACCGACATGCACAGTAAACATTGGAGAAGTTCCCACCCCAGTCCTCATAGATACGGGGGCGTCCGTCTGTGTGCTAGCAACTGACCATTACAAGGCACTCCCTGGCTCGCCCGAATTGGCAGAATCCACGGAGTGGATATGCGCATTTGGGGGAGACTCAGCACTCCCCATCCAAGGGGTGTTTGTGGCACCGGTGTCCCACAGACAGACCAAGATAAAAGCGAGGTTCTTTGTCACAAGCGTGAGCCCGCACTCCCTCTTAAGTTGTCCTGCCTCTGAAGCGCTGAACCTGGTGCACTTCACGTTTGCTGTGTATCATACTGACCTGGGACGCCTGCTACAGCGCTTTGACATGATCTTCCAAAGCATAGGGAAGCTAAAGGCCGACCCCATATGGCTTCACATCGACGGGTCGGTGAGGCCAACAGCGCTCAAGCATCGCCGCATACCGTTCCACTTGAGGGCACAGGTGGAGGAGGAGCTGCAGTCGATGGTCGATCTAGACATCATTGAGAGAGTGGAATGACCTACCCCTTGAGTCTCTCCGATCGTGGTGGCCCCAAAGCTCAAACAGCCTGGAGCAGTCCGCATCTGCGTGGACATGAGGCTGCCCAACCTGGCGATCAAAAGGGAATGCCACCTCACGCCCACCCTGGATGATATTGTTGGTGAGTTGCAGGGGGCGAGGGTGTTCTCTAAACTGGACTTGAGATCTGGCTACCACCAGCTGGAGCTCTACCCCGAGTCAAGATACATTACCACCTTTATGACTCACGAGGGGCTGTATCAGTTTAAGAGGCTCAGCTTCGGGGTCTCGTCGGCAGCGGAAGTGTTAGACGCTCCTCTGCACATCAGAACACTGCTAGTACTCCCACAACACCTTCCCCGGTTTCCAACACTACTCCCCCCAGGTTTCGAGACTCACGTGATTTGGTTGCCCCACAGGACCGAAAGCTCCGTACCGGGTACAATGTACGTGCCCGGTTGCAGCCCTTCCTGCATTGGCAGATGCCATGGAGAGCACACAGCAGAAGGGGCGGCAGAACGCTTCCGCATCGAACAGTCGTCCGCTCACGTGACTCAGAGCGGCGTTTCCCACGTGACGATGGAGGGCGTCATGTGACCCGGAAGCGCCCAGTACATAACGCTTGATGCACGGAGCACTCACCGCTTCTCAGCTGTCTTTCGACTCTGTTTGGCGCTACGTCTGGACTTTTGCTCTTCTGGTTTACCTTGACTTTGGATCACTCACCTGGACTCCCTCGGATTATCCTTTGTACCTTTGCTTGGAACTGTTGACTCATCGCTGAACCTCGGCCCGTCCCTCACTTGCCTTCGGATCATCCCTTTGAACTTTGTTTGTCTGCACTACGCCATTGCCCTTTGAGGGCTCACGCTACGTCTCCAAGCCCTTGGTTCAGGTGGGCTGTCCTGTACCCACGTGTGACTCCGGTCCCCGTTGTTCTGGGGACTACCTCTCATCCGAGTCTCGAACCTCCTTTACATCTTACCTATCCGGGTTTTCCAAACACTGGATAGGTAAGATCATTCAGACCCTGTGATTCTTGTATTCTGTTGTATTTGCCTGGTACTTAACCCCGTTCTTTCTGCAGCAGCATCGGTGTTCCTGAGGTTCCGTGGATCCGGGAAGCAACATCTCCCACCTGTGGCTCCAAAGGTCGCACAGCGGGGTTCTTTTAGGTTCCCCTGTGCGTCACTTGGGGACAGAGGTATCAACGGTCTTACGACACTCAAATCAGAACAGGAAGTCTTCCAGAATGCCATCAGAGGGGCCCTGTCTGGACTCAAGGGAGTGATCAACATGTCTGACGACATCCTGGTGTTCACGAGGTTGGAGGCGGAACACCTGAAGCGCCTGGAAAACAGCCTGGAAAGGCTCTGCAGCCTTGGGCTGACCCTCCACAAACAAAAATGTGAATTTTTGAAAGACCGGCTAGAATTCTTTGGCTTTGTGTTCCACGCCGGGGGCATATCCCCGGATCCGGAGAAGTTGAAGGACATCCAGCAGGCTGCCCCGCCGGGGTCACCCGCGGAGGTCAGGAGCTTCCTGAGGATGGTCAATTACTGTGGACGATTCATTCGTGACTTGGCCTCCCTGTCGGAACCCTTGTGGGCACTGACCAGACATGACGTGGTTTGGAACTGGACCGGGAAGGAACAGAGGGCGTTCGCTGCCATCAAGAAAGCCCTGTCGGGGCAGGAGATGATGGCCTACTTCAATCCAGACAGGGAGTCGGAGATCGTAGTGGATGCCAGCCCAGTAGGACTGGGGGCGGTCTTCATGCAGACGGATCCTCAAGGGACCGTGCGGCCCATTGCATATGCCAGCAAGGCTCTCACCGAGACCGAGAGGCGCTATTCACAAATCGAGCGCGAAGCTTTAGCTATCCTGTGGGGCTGCAAGCATTTTCGGCTTTACATTCTGGGGAAACCTGTAGTTGTCGTGACGGATCATAAGCCCCTGATTCCAATCATGTCTGGGGCATCATCCAAACCACCACCGCGCATCGAGAGATGGATGCTCTCGCTGATGGAGTATGGGGTCAAATTGCTGTATCGTCCTGGCACGAACAATCCAGCAGATTATTTGTCCCGAAACCCGGGCGCTGGCCGGCCCAGGGACTCGGCGGAGGTGACAGACTGTGTGGAAGCGGTGCGCCTGGTGGTGGAATCGGCACTACCCATCGCCCTAGCGCGCCATCAGATTGCCGATGAATCGAACGCAGACGATGTGTTCCTGAGGATGAAGGAGGCCGTAGCAAGTGGTGAATGGCGCGAAGTGCTGATGAACAATGCCGGAAGGAGTGATGAAGCACAAAAGGACTTGAGGGCGCTCTGGAAGGCACGCCACGAGCTGTCGGTGGCCGAGGACGGTCTACTGCTGAGGGGGCACCAGATAGTCATCCCACACGCTCTGGTGGGCAAAGTGCTGCAGCTAGCCCACAAGGGGCACCAGGGGACAGCAAAGACAAAGGCACGCCTCCGTTTGAAAGTGTGGTTCCCAGACTTGGAGAGCAGAGTGGATGAATTTGTGAGGGCTTGCATTCCATACCAAGTGGAGAGTCCAGTGGAAAGAGGGCCACCCATTGAAGCCATGGAGAGGAGTGAGCGCCCGTGGGGGACTGTGCATGAAGACTTTGGGTTCACGGGCCGGGGAATGTACTTTTTGGCGGTGACGGACCAATGGTCCCGCTACCCCGAGGTGGAGCTGGTTGAGTCCAAGGCCAGTGACCACACCATCCTGGCCCTGGAGAAAATGTTCACCACCCACGAATTCCCCCTGGAGATCTGCTCGGACAATGGGTCGCCATTCCAAGGGCAGCAGTTTGCTTGTTACTGAGAGGAAAGGGGGATAAAGCATCGGAAAGTCACCCCACTCTGGCCCAGAGCCAATGGGGAGGTGGAACGCTTCATGCGGACACTTAACAAAATTTTCCGCATATCGCTGAATGGAGGGGAAGACCTCCGGCGCAACCTGTTTGAGTTTCTACGCGAGTATCACACGACCCCGCATCAATCTACTGGGGTCGCGCCGGCGGAAGCTCTCTTCAAAAGGGCACCCCAAGGACTGTTGCCAGAAGTGGAAGGTCGTTGTCCGGGAGGGATTGACAACAACCGGGTGTGAGCAGAAAGGGCTACCCAGAACGAGAGGGAGACTGCCCGGCGAAGATTACCAGAGAGGGCGATTGCAGTGGGGGACACCGTGCTGGTGCGAAATAGGAGGCCGGAAGGAAAATTGTCGTTACCCTACGAGGCGCAGCCGCTCGGGGTGACCCACGTCAAAGGATCCATGATCACTGCAGCCAATGCCCGGGGAACTGTCACTAGGATCGCGTCGTTTTTCAAGCGCATCGAGGCGGCGCCACACCCAGAAGAGAGCGTCATGCAGGGGCCAGCACATGACGCCGGATCGTCACTGAGAGACGATGGACCGCCAGAGACTCCAGGGACACCAGAGATGCCCACAGCTGAGGCACGCAGGTAACCGAGCAGGGCGGGGCGCAAGCCGCGGCAGATGTTCCAAGACTTTATTATGGACTCTGCCCCCAGTGAAAGACTGTTAGTTAACGTTTGAATTGCCATTGTTGATTGTATTAGTTGTTATGGTTTCTTGTTTGGGAAAAAGGAGGGATGTTGCGTAGTGACTATGCCGTTAATACGCATGCGCGAGCGGGGACGAGGCTCGCGCATGCGTGGTTTGAATCCAGCAGTTGGCACCGGGGACCCGAGCAGACTACACGTCTCCCGTGTGGTTCCTCCGGTGTGTATGTGTGGCTGCGTGTGAATGCAGGTGGGGGCCAAGGCCAGCCCCCACCATTCCAACAATAAGCACCAACAGACTTTGGGAAAATGACACCTTCCTTCTTTGTCCTTGGTAACCAACCGTCTGTACCTTGAAATCAGTATTAGCAGAGAACAGCCACGCCTGCAGCCGCATGCCCGGACGCGCGGAAAGGGCCTTTTCATTTGCTCTGCTCAGTTGCTATAAGAGCCACAAACTTTGGGAAAATGGCACCTCCCTCCTTGGTAACTGTCTCTACCTCGGAATCAGTATCAGCAGGGAACAGCCAGCACCCGCAGCCGCTTCTCTTTAGGCCTAACAGGCGCTTCTAACGCACAGCATAGACATGCAACATCCTGATTGCAATATGTTCAGCAGTTCGACATATAAGTGTAGCACCAGGTACTTTCACTCCCTAAAAACCGGCGGATGCTGGCAACTATAAAAATAGGGAGTAAAAATACTCCCAACAAAAAAAGAGGAAAAAAGGGAATATAGGAGTTTACCCGCTGATTCCACCCTCATAGCTCTACGGATATGTTCGGATCTGGGGTAATGTAATTGGAGAGTAGTGCCCCGGTCAGGAACTCTGCTATTATTACTGCCTGATCAGATAAGGTACTTTAAGATAAAAATGTATCTTTTAATTTGTTTGAATTTCGAGGAAAAAAGACGAATGGATTGCAAAAACACATTTGTTTTAAACTTAAAATATTGTTTTACTCTTTCAAAACATAGCCCAATTGAAATGGAAGGTACTTGGTTACCCCATAACAAATCATTTCTCTCCCGGATTAGAAAAATATGGAATAAAATATACCCACTTCAAAATCGTGTCTTGAGCCTTGGCACTCATTATGGATACTCCCACAGACCAGGTTGTTTTAGCCTCATTTTTTATCACTGTGAGGCTGTGACATCAGGGGGTTATTTTTTCTGCTGGTTTGGCTACACACGTGCATCGAATGTTGGCATAAAATACTTTGCTAATGCGTTTTACAAGAATACCAGAAGTATCAAAATGAATACCAATGCAACAAACAATGAAACATTTAACCTGCCATAAATCATCATCGAAAATGATATTATTATTACAAATTATGGCAAGATATATGGGAGCTCATTTTCCATGTCCACGAAGCGTAAAACAACAGCGTAAATATTTTACGCCTTGATTTACGCACGACCAATTACTGGTCCCATACGAGCGTGCCCTCTGACCTCACCTCAGCAAATCCAGGCATTAGAGTAAGGCATTTTAACCGTGCATATTTTTCATAAGTGATTTTACGCCATGGTTTTACGCATGTAATTTATGCTTTGAAATTCTGCCTATCAGGATGTTACTTAAATATTTCACTAATGTTTACACCAACCTTTACACATTAAAAAGCACCTTCTCAGAGTAAAATTAGGCGTACACACAGTAGACACCAATCTTCCTAACAGTGTCATGCAATCCTCACAAAAAGCTATATGTGCCCCGTGCCATTCTTTTGGGGGTGAGTACTGCAAAGAAAACAACAGCCTCACTTTTCGAAACACCAAGGAACAAGGAAGGAGAACTACCATTGTCTTTCCAACTAAGGCAGTTAAGGAGAAATCCTTTCCAGGCACAGTTGGCCCTGCAACAGCAGCCTAGTCCCCAGCCCAAAGCCTAGGTAGCCCATTACTCTACATCCCAACCACTTCCCAAAGCATCCCATCAGTCTGCATCCCAACCCCCATCCCAGCTGCACCACCAGGAGGAGGGGTAGGAGAGCCCGCAGAGGGTGGAGACCTTACTGCCTACCGCCTGGACATTTCCACAGCAATCTGCCTCCTGGCAGGAACCGAGAGCTAAATACAGCCTGACAGGGACACAGTCACCACCATTCCCCCCTACTTGAAGCTCCTTAAAGTGTTCCGTTTTTGTGCCACAGGCAATTTGCAGCAAACTGCAGGCTTGTGCATGATATCACCCGTTCATGCTTCATCGACATCCCCTTACAGGTGTTATCCGCCATGGCTGCCTCCATGGCTGACAGTCTATCAATGATATCTGTCAACAGACCTCCAGCCACAGGGGCTGGTGCAATGGGCAGAGGAGATGAGATGACATGCTGGAGGCCTGTTCACCACTGGACCGATATCCAAGGGTACCTGGAGGAGGCATCACACATTATCTACTCGACCTTTGAAGAGACGGTGCCACAGGAGTGGCAATGATCTCCACTTCCACCACCAGGGTGTCGCTAGCCTCCAGCAGTGGGATGTCACATTGGGCCATGGTGATGGTGTCCATGGTGGCGACAGCGGTGTCAGTGTCCTGATCGCTGTGGCCATGAACTGGCCTGGAGATTCCATGGGTCTATATGTTGTGGGCACCCTGGAAATGGCATGTTGGCAGTAAACCTGTGGTTTAGAAATGTCAGAGGAGGAATGGGAGGTGGGACTGGTACTCCCATTCTATGGCCCACGCCTCTGCAATGGCTTGCCCTGTAAAGGAATGGCCGGAGAGCTGCCTTACTCCCTGACAGCTGTCAGTGGAAACCTTTGCTGCAGTTTACCAGCTGTCACCTTAATAGAAAGCTGGATGGGTTGGACGTATCATGGCTCTTTCCTTCCTTTTCCTATGTTCCCATATGTATATGCAGGCATGGAAGCGGCCATTGAATGGGCCACCCTCTCCTTCTCCCCCTGCCCCTGGCCCTGTGTCATCAAACAGACAGTTCATTTGTTTGAGGCCATAGTATTGAGTGAGTGTTGTCGGCATCTTGACACTGGTCATGAACGGACAAGTCAGATAAACGGATGCATGCATAGGACACCTCAGCCTGACAGCCTAGGAGACGATTGAGCATCATGCAGGTTAGTTATGGCATGGTTGTGTTGCATGGTCATCCTGCCATTTCCCATATACATTCACATTCTACAGTGCATTGGTTTGAGCTTGATTTTGGGTTATGGGATGGGGACAATGGACATGTCATCACTGGGTAAGTCACATCAGCCCTCACTTTTAGAAACTGCTGTAGCATGCGTACTCACATGAATCGTGTGTAGGCAAGGGTTTCAGATGTGTTGTGCATCTCCAGGGCATTCTTGCTTTGTAGTAGGGTTAATGCATTGGATCATATGACAGGAAGGCTTTTGCCTTCTACCCCATCTGATATAACAGGACCATGTATTGATGACACGCTAGCATGTCACTTTCATGCAGCATGTGATGCTAAGGCCCTCAATGTGTGCATGACGCATCATTCAGCTTTTTGAGGCACGGGTGATTTGTGTGATTCTTTGGGGTGAACCCTGACTTTATCTGCTGACCTGTGACTGACACCGCTGGCAGACACTGAGGCAACAGCCAAACATGTCACTGCTAGCATTGGTAGTGCACCACACACATACTACAAACATATTGGCCTTGCTGGTTCCCGCTTCATGGGTGCATGCATCTGCTCACCTTCCATGCACATGGGAATTACTGAGAGTTGGGGTTTCGGCCGGCAGCCGGTGTGTTTGACATATTACATGACAACAACTACCGTTCAATGAGCCTGCTTTGGGTTGATGAGTGTGATCAGGTGTGCATATGTACATGTTTAATCACATGTAGTCATCATCTTTGTATGTGTAAATGGGAAGTATTGGTATGTGAAGACAGGCAGGTGCATATGGGCAGCAGGTGCATATCCCTATTGATAGTAATGGGGTGTATTGTGTTCCTCTTCCTATATTTGGGGGCATTTTTTTATGGTCTTGGCCACTCACACAACTTTGACAGTAGGTGCTGTGTGACTATGTCCCATGCATTCAGTAGGCTCACCTTCAGACCCATACTTGACTCTTCTAGATCCCTCAAGGCCGCTGACATCCAAGGCAGTCAGTGCTTGCTCCTTCCATGGCCTCAGGTTCAGGGGTGGTGGTGGCGCTTCCTATGGTGTTTTCCAGCCAGGTTCTGGCCACTTCAGGTCCTACCAGCGTTTCTGGATCCTGACCACCCTGTGGGGTCTTGTTGATACGGCGTTTACATTCTGCAAGATGGCCTTCAGATTTGCTTGCGCTGATGTTACAGGATCTCCAAATGATATGCTGAGGTGGCCAGCTTTCTTCATGACCAACCCTAGCAGGTCCTTCAGCGCCTCATCTGTGAACGTGGTACAGAGCTGCTGTGCATTGGCCCTGGTGTGCCGGTGCTGTTGGGCAGGGGAATATGCACGCTGGTCCAGCAGGTAGTTGCCCAGCCGTGGTGACCACACGTGTAGAAAATTGCCCAATATACTGGGGTTTTAGGGGGGAGGTTGCAAATGTGGAGGTGGTGACTTTGGGGCAAGGCAGGGAGACTGGAGGCTGCAGTAGGTGGATGGTAGGTCCGGGAGCAGAGGGTTGTAGGTGTGCGCAGGGATGTGGGGGTTACAGCAGCTGGGGCATCAGTGTGGTGTTAGGGGACAAGCAGAGGGTGTCACCTGTCCAGGGGGGTCAGGGGCAAAGCAGTGGGTTTCACCAGTCCAGGGGGGGTTCATGGGCAACGCTGGGGGTGTCACCGGCCCAGGGGGATGAGGGGCAAAGCAGGAGGTGTCACCTGTCCAGGGAGCAGCTGAGGTCAGGGAGGCCAAGGGGCAGCAGATGTCAGGGGTGAGGGGGCAGCTGGGTTCAAGGGGTCTGTTCATTTTTTATATTTTTTAAAAATGTAGCCCCACAGTCTTTTTCCCTTGCCTAGGCTTAATGCTATGGGGCCTCGAGGTGGTACTTTGGGGAGTCCACTCCAATGAGCACTGCGTTGCATTGCTTTCATCAGATCTACATTGCTGCTCATTTGGACATGGAAAATGATATGCTGCAACTTAATTGCAGGGTGCAAACCTGAGGCATATTCATCTTTCTTTTACACCGTGTGCAGCATTACAAGGTGGTACTACCGTTCCACCTTGCAAACCCACGTGTGGCATAGATTAAGGAAAGTGAGGTACATAAACCTCACTTTTACGCTGCGTAATCGTCATGGCGAACATGAGCTTGCTGTGCTCATGTACAATATTTGCAAAGAATCAATATATTTGTAGAGAACACCTTTTCACGATGCAGATGGATTGGTGGGGCAGTGAGATGAGTAATATTTCTATCATGACAAAATATTCCTGGGTCTATGACAGGGAATAACGCGGTGACCGTACACTGGGCCTCATTACGAGTAGGTCGGTAAGGGATACCGGCACCGTTAAGGAGACCAGTGCCGGTAATCCCTTACCGCCCTCCTATGAGTTCCCTTAGCGGGTCCCTCCTTCAATGCCTGGTTTTACCAGGCGTTAGGGACGGGACCCGCTAAGGGACTTCAGAGCTAATAACGGTACCGCAAATTGCGGTACCGTTATTAGCTACTTCCCCATTCCCATTGAGCCCTATGGGGGCTCAAATGGGAATGGGGAATGTTTTTTTCAATGGGGACTTACCGGTCCCGCAAAGGTTGGACTACACCAGTAAGTCCCCATTGAATGAGACCGGTGCCGGTACCGTTATTGGAGGCAGTCATGGCGCAAATAGCGCCATGACTACCTCCAATCTCGGAATGAGGCCCACTGTCTCCTAATTATTACAATAAGCAATATCGGCCAACCATTCCTACACCGTGGGGGTGGGCATCCTGCCTCACGCCACTGCCACTGCAATGTTTTGTAGTAAACGTCCAACCAGTGTAGAGGGCTAAATGTGTTCACCAGTAGTTGTAGTTATTTCCCCAAATATGTTCAGTCCAGTACAGTGTGATTGTGGGGTGTCTCCCACGCTAAGTTAAGGGAGTCAGCCCCTGGAAATACACAACTGCCTTTGTCACACACATTCGGCAAGATTCTATGAAGGCTAACTGGTGTGTGACGTACTTGGTCGACACATTTACATTGTGGGTGCCTATAGGTCTTGAAACTAGCTTTGTTTGAGTGCAAATATATGCGCATTTATCCTCTTCAACAACAAAACCTAGAGAGCTGTTCGAATTGTCTCTGGATGTTCCACACGTTTAATGAATATCCTCAGAAGCAAGTGGCCACAAGGCCTCCCTCTCCACATGCTTCAATCATGCAATCAAGAGGAGGGAACGATAATTCCAGGTTCAGGAACCCAGCCAAGTAGCTACTTAGGGCAGCTTTTATTCTAAAAAATATGAAGAGCACCTTGGGCGTCATACGCCCCTCAATTTACATTCTTCAATGGATGTGAAGGTGGAATGTAGGGACAAATCTCCAAAGGCGTGAAACCCCAATGTGTCCCTCTAAAGAAAGAGTTTTTCAAAAGTATTGCATAACCCTTGCACCCTGGTTAGTGCTAACAAGGGGAAATTGGGAAACATTTAGCACCCATTTTGGCTAGCCTCGCCCAGGCTAAGCACACCTTTCGAACCACGTGTATCCCTCCACGCCCAGCAGGAATATGCCCACTGGCACACCTACACATATATATTGGCTGGGGCAATGATGGACCTTACAATGTGTACATGCAGCCTATACAGAGTTTGCGTAGACCAATGGGAAAACTAATGGTTAAACAGCTAAGGCTCACATGGATGCCCACCAGCACCACTGCTGGTATATTGGCGGGGGCCTTGGTGGCCTTCTCTACGTGTAAGTGCAGCCTCTCCGAATCTTGCACTAACCAATGAGGCACATAATGAGCCTGCATTACTAGCTCATATCTATCCATATCAAGGATAGCTAGTCCTCTCATTTCACAGGGAAGTGTTTGTACCTGTCAGTTCACTCTGGCCTGCTTCCTGGCAGATCCAAGCTAGAGTTAGAGAGAACAGAGAGGGCCAACATAATGTTAAGGAACACATTTCAGGATTCTTTAAATGAGGTAAAGTTGCTTAGGTAGTACAACCTTTATGATGAGGGATATCGGTCCAGTGATGGCCAGTGGAAGTTCTTATCATTAATGACATAGAGCAAATGTGTAAGACTACCAGGGGGGTACTATTGAGATCTAAAAATGCAACCTGGTAAGTATGGTTTGAAGCAATTAACCTCAAAGAGGGGATTGCATACAAAATGTGCAGCTCCTTAGAGTGATTCAAACGAAACGTTAAAATCTGAAACAACACAAATATGAGTCATCTCCAACCATCACACTCTGCACAGATGTGTCCCAGCATTGCAGCAGGTTTTATGATGTTAGATGAGATGCTGACACAGCGTTTTCAACATATGGGTGATTCCCTTAATTCAGAATCATCAGAGGTGTTAGACTTCACATTTAGATCTAGCAGTGATTGTGCCTTATTAGTCTTGTAAGAACCTCGTTGCAGATACGCAATCTTCAGATTTCAACATACATTTCCCATGTATAAGGGTGCATGTTCCTTTAAATATTATTTTCATTAAATGAATCAATTTCACAAAGTTAATTATTACTGTAATTTACAATGGGCAACTCTTTTGGAACTAAAAATGGAACTGGAAAGTGACATATATGCTGTGCTTATAGTTTATTGCTTTTTCCCAAACGTTGACTGTAACTGTGGCTTAAAAGTTTTAACATGTGTCATTTCTCACAAGAGTTACATTTAATAAGATTATCAGGTTTCTTCCTATTCTTCCTCTTCACCGAAGAATACTGTTTTTGCTGTTTGTTAGCTTTTTGTATTGTGGTTAAGATTCCGAGGATTAGAGAGTCTATATTTCTTGTGACACCTGTTTGAGTTGTTAATGCTGTCAACACTACCTACTAAAAGTTCATCAACTCCACTACGTAAAAGAAGCTCATTAGGTTCTTTACCAATCGATCCTTGAGGCAAGTTATCAGTAATAAAAACATGTTGTTGCAAACTTATTTTCTCTCCTACAATAGATTCCACAAATTTAAAAGGACTCATGTTTGTATTATCTTTGATAATCAAACTCATTTTCTAAAAGTAGGACCTTAGTGGGACCATAGTGACTCTGTGATAGACCGATTTACCTCATAGCCACCCAGCGTAAAGTATATAGTACTCTGTCAACATTTGGGTCAAGGCAATAACATCATCAGTCATGTCTAAGCAGGATCAGAAAAGGAGTATAGGCAAGCGTTTAGGGTAGCCCTACTACTCAAAAAATATGTGACTCGTAACAGCTAATGCCTTTATCTTCTTTTCATTGACCTTAAATCAGCTTTTAACGAGATCAATCGTAACAAATTGTGGTCCAGTATGGGCAAATAAATGATGAGTCCCGATATTTAATAGCCATTACTTTACAAAGGGAACACTGCAGCTGTTTTATGGAGTCCAAATTGCGAATGTACTAAACAGTTTACGGTCAACCAAGGGGTGCATCAAGGGTGCTGCTTGCTTCAATATTCTTTTTCTAATATATTCATTATTCTCACTTTTTCTAAACAATCTGGTGCTAAAACTGAACACCTCCATGGTCGATACGCCAAATTTCAATGACGGAAAGCCACCCGTATTACTTTTCGCAGATGACACAGCCATCATCTCGAAGATGCCACTGGGCCAAAGAAAAGCCTTTGTAATCTTTTCAAGTAGCTGTGAGGAAAAAGGTCTTAGCATTAGTAGCAGTAAAATCAAAGTCATGTAATACAACAAGATCAAAATAATGAAAATTACTATTTGGATACAAGGGACCCAATAGAGCCTGTGGATCATTTTGATTACATGGCATATGACTTAATAGCAAGGGCACATGGGGCCCCCAAAATTGACAAAAGTAGAACCACTTTGAATAGAAGAGCCGGCGTCATTCTGCCATTGGGATCTGGGGAAACTATTATAGCCCCAATTCTGGAGATATGTATGGATCAGGGAAATAGCGGTATTGTAATCTGGGCCAAAAGAAAGTAACTCAGCCCACTAACGGGCAACTGCCAATACAAGTGACGACAGTGGATGGAATATGCTAAGTGCTAGGTAATCCCAGCTCTTTATTTAGAATACACAGAAAGATCGGGTGCAGGGGGGGGGTGGGGAATTACAAGATCCAAAGGCATACCCTTGCTCAGGTTTTCTTCCAGTGCTCCATTGCTGGCAAATTATTTTTAAAGACCTTTTTAAAGAACGTGTCACTGATGATGACAAGCAAGCTACACAAACTAACATTCATTGGTTTGTACCCCTCAGGTAAATATACTTCCTATAGTTGCCACAATCAGGATTGCAGGGTCCCTATCTACTGGACAACCCACTTTTAGATAAGATATATGCTTACATCACTTCTCATACAGTTAATAGGCTAACACTAAACTGAGGTAATGTGGGCTCTCATTGGTTGGCACAGGATGTGTCCCACCTTGTACTGACCCGGTCTGATGAAATATGGAGTTTTCATAATGAGGGTAGAGAGATCAGTGTACCACTTATAATTGCAATAAGCAAACAGCTCTTTATTATCCTACTGGCATGTCTGCAAATGTCCAAGGCTATTGTCTGAGTTATTTCCTGCCTCTGTCTAGTACTGCAGGTGTGCTTATCTTAATGTTGACACTTTGACTTACTTCCTGCTGAATTACGTGTTACTCAACCATGTTTCAGCTTAGGATACCTACTGTTATTCATATTTTAACTATTGCTGACTGTGCACCTCATCCGCTAATTCCTTAAAAGATTTGCCATTGCACCGGCAGGATGTTTCTGGTGTACGCACCTGAACTTCAAGGCTGTCTGCTTTGCTCTGAAGCAAATTACTTTTAATGGTCGCCAGCCGGTGATCATCCCCATGTCCTGCCATGATTATCTTACACTGTGGCCTTTGCATTGCATTCTGCTGGGATGTGCAGCTGCTTCCAGGCTGCTTGACATTTATTTGTTTTGCTGGCCCATTCGAGCCCTGGTGCCTAACGCCTAACTAGATCTGTAAAGCCTGCTTTTCATTTGCAATGTTTTTAATGACGGCAATGGCTGGCTCATGCGCATTTTTAATGCTGGCATTTCACTGCTGTCTTTTACTATGATTACACACATTTTCTGCCATGTATTAATTCCCTGTAAGTCTATTCAGCATGCATGTTTTAAATATTTCCCCTTTACCAATGTAGTGAGACCCTGGTCTAATGTATGTCGGAACCTAGCTCCTCCATAAATGTTTAGCACACTGTGTGCTGCTGTTATTATCTAGTTTTAGTTTCTACACTAATGCTATTTTAAGCAAACTACTTACCTAATCATTGCCAATTTAAATGTACGTTTATGGATTCTGCTTTTGAGTGCATGTGCGCATGTGTCATTTTTATACATCTCAGGAATGGAGTAAGGCTGTCTCAGCTTGTATCTTGTTCCACCTGCTCGGTCCTTGTAAGTATTCGGGTTAAAAGCTGGTTCTGGCATATTCATCTATCTACCATTACTCCTGCCCTCTGGTCGAGTCATCAACCACTCCTTCATTTTCTCTCATCGCATTATAGCCATCCTTGGGCAGCCACACTTTGGTGACCCATCCTCATGCTACCTCCTTGTGCTATGTATTCTGCTGAGCCACATGTCATAAACCAGCACTCACCATTCTCAACACATTTTTTGTGGGTATCTTATGTAAACAGTGCCCCAACCAGTCAATTGGATGACCAAATGGGTACATGTGACCGTAATCAGTTTCAGTGTACTGGTGAACATTGTCACCCACACTAACCATTACTGCCATTTCAAGTACCTTTTTTCCAGACTTTTTACACTGGCTTATTGCTATTATCAGGACGCAAAAAGCTGAAAGGACCAAAACCAAGATTGCCAACAGTATTTTGAAAGCGCCTGTCAACCAGGTAGGCATCCAGGAGAACAGATAACTGAACTAGCTCTCGTCCTCAATATCATTCACTTCCCCTTTTTTTTTATTGTGCAGCTCTTGCACAGTGTATATGACCTCTGTCAAGGTCCCATTCTCTTCATTGGTGAGGGTACATACATTCAGTAACTTAGGCCTATCTTTGTGCACACTCTTCCCTTCATAGCTCTGAGGAGGTCCAGAACATTTCTGTTCTGTAGGGTCATTGGTCTGATGCTCTTAACTCCTCCTTGATGAAATTGAATCCTTTTACTGTGGCATTAATCATTTGTAAAAGCTCCCATCTAATTATTTGGATCCACTGTGCATTAGCTGCCACTTGTAGGCCAGGCATAAGAAAGGATGTTAAGAACATTGTTGGTTTACCAAATACTTTATGCCCATCTGGTATTTCATTGAATGCAGTATTGGCCTTCTTGGAGAAGTAGTTAGTTATTTCAGTGCGCTTTAGGCCTAGGGATATTTTCTTCCTGCTGAGTGCCATTAAATTCCCAATTTGAACCTCACTTTGTGATATTACCAATGATGGTGCATTCAATAATGCTATTGAACGTATGCCCCCCCAGTTAAGTGGAAGCTGCATATAATCTCTTGTACCACAGGCCCAAGTGGTCCCTGAGTTCAGCTGTGCCAATTTTCATACCTGGTAAATCCATAATGCGTTTGCACCCTTCATTTATACCAACTTTCACTGAACCATTGTTTCTAACGCATAACTTCAGTGCTTGAATTTTAGTTATGGGTAGTGTTACTGCTTCATCTTCCAACCATGTTAAAAACCTGGCAGTTTGTTTCCATTCTTCACAGAACACTTTATCTGCCTTTTCTTCTCAGCTCTGTTGATGCAGGCACCACTGCCTCTGCTTTGCATCCCATTATTCCATCAACCCATCCCCCCAAGGAGAATATGTTCCCTTTTATTTGCAATTAATGTCTATTGAGGCAATAATGTCTCTCATTTCGCTGGGCATCTCTGCAGTTTAATATTTGTGATCCACTATTTGGACATCTCCTCTATTTTAGCCTGATAACGCGTACTTCAGCACTTTACTTTTAAGTCTTATTTGGTCCATCATGTGTGTCTCTTTTATGTAGTTGTCAATGTACAGGAACTCTGATTCTGTCAAATACTTGTTCATGGCTGATTGTCCTTGGAACTGTCGTCTTGTCTGGCACAGTGCAAGATGTACCAAGCAATGTGCTCTGGGTGCAGGTACTTCTTGAGGTATAAATACTCGACAGGCTGTCATGGCATATGGGATAAGTGAGCTAACCAAGCAGCTCTCACTCAATCTCTCTCTCCCCACCTTCTCCATGGACCTATACCAAGAATTTCGATGAATATTTATAGACTTGTCGAAATACATTTTCATCTAATATTCATCTTCTGTAATACTTCTCCTAACCCTAACTTTCTCCACAATTGGGTGAAATACAGTTTCATGATCTAACTGGAAATGTGGTTGTCCTTTCTACTTCTTCACTAACGTTATACTATAGGCACATGTTCTCAGTACCAACATAAATGAACTGTGTGGTGAAACAATATAAGAAATAGAGAGAGCAAGAAGAGAAAAAGAAAACAATAATCGTGACAGCTATAATGCCCACTGTTTGTCAATGCAGTCTCCGGCATATATATTGAGGTATCAATAGAAAGTCTCTAAAATGGGGATAGAAAAACATTGTGTATGTATATATGTATATCTATCTATAATTAATACACTAAACTGAGCTATATACCTATAATTACTAATGAATATGTACTAAAAACAATCCTTGTGTTATACTAAACAATAGTAGTGACATAACAATATATAGACATTTTCTTTTTTCAACTGTGAGGCAAGCTGTGTGCTTATATAAAAAAAACTACAAGAATAAAAAAGAAAGAAAAACGAATACAAAAATTATGCTCTCAAAAATAGTCACTTACATTTCCCGGAATTGTACTCTTCAGGCACGACCACACGATCTTTCAAGTCAGAGTTCGCTGGTAACACCTCCATGGTAAAGCACTGCTCAACACATGTCCAGGAAGTGATTTACTGCTCTGCCACTTCTTGATCACAGTTCTGTGCAGCTCTAGCTCTGGCCCATGTGGTGGGTTCCTGATTCCCTTCTACCTCTGATTCCTGGTAGCTGGGCAGGGAGGCGGCCCTCTTGTATCATCTTATGTTGGTGATGTCGACCCACGGGAACAGCTAATTGCAGTAGTATTCAATTCTATGTTGTCTTTTTCCTGTCAAAAATTGAAAGAGAGAGATATTTAGTTGTGGACATCAAATATTCATGTAGCTTTTTTCTCAGAACAGTCACAGTACATTTCCCGCCTGTACTCTAGTAACTTTCCCCAACTTCTGGAAGAATTCCGGCGAGATCTGAAGCAGTGGGAGTCCCAAGAAATCTCCTGGTTCGGACGTATCGCCGTGTTAAAAATTAATCTGGTCCTCAGACTATTATACCAATGCGCAGCGCTTCCGATAATATCCCAGCAAGTGAACTGACCACCCTACAGAGAAGCATCCAAAAATTCATCTGAGAGGAGAAAGCCTAGAATAGCAAAATGGTTCATGCTCCAGGGGAGGGTATCCAGAGGAATGGGAGTCCCAGATGTGACTAGATACGCACACGCAGCCCAACTCTCCCATGCATACATATGGTCCCAATCGGTTGATCAACCACTGTGGAACCAGTTGGAAGAAGCCTGGTGCCCTGTGCCACCGTCAGAGCACCCTCATCTACCACCAATAAAGGCACATGCAAATCAGCGCCTTCTTTCAGCAACACTCACGACCACTCACAGTTGGAAGGCTGCAGAACGAAAATGGGGTGGCAAGGACTCCAGGGAGCCACTCACATCCATATGGAACAATCCAGACTTCTCCCCGGGCAATCCCCCACTTGGATTTGCAGCATGGAAGGAGGGAGGGCTAGGAAAGATATCAGATATGTTAGAGGGTTTCTCCCCCATCACATTTGAACAGTGTGAAGAGAAGTTCGGGGTTGGGGAGAACGAGAGGTTCTACTATGCCCAATTTCGACACTGTGTCTCCCACAGAATGGTCAGGGAAAATGGGGCCAGAGAGTTAACAGCACTGGAGAGTTCTCTGCTAACCACAGCCCCTAAGGGCAGGGTCTCAACACTTCACCGTCTGCTGGACAGAACAGCCCTGAAAAGAAAGAAAAGTATATGCTAGATTGGGAGAGAGACCTCGGCCGAGAGATAGAGATAGAGGAGTGGGGTAATATCTGGTCCAGACTTCATAAGAGCACGCAATGCATCTCCAACAGGGAAGGAGGCTACAAACTTTGATACAGATATTATGTCACCCCAGCTCAGCTAAACAAGGCCAACCCCGAAATTCCCCCAAGCTGTTGGCGAGGGTGCGCTGCTATTGGCTCCTTATTCCACCTGGTGTGGTCTTGCCCGAATGCCGAGTCATACTGGAGGGAGGTGACAGACCAAATAAGGGCAATCACCGGGCTGGAAATTAGTGGGATCCCGGAATTGTGCTCCTGGGTGACACAGGGGGTGAATACCCATTATCTCATTATCTGGGCAGATATCGGGGCTCTGCACACATCTCCTACTAGCCACGAAAATTGCAATGGCCAGGCTCTGGAAAAATGCAGATGGTCCCTCGATCCCCTTATGGTGGTCAAAGTGCTGGAAAATCGTGGTGGCCGAAAAAGTAATGGCTATACGGACAAGAAACCTGAATTACTTTCTGAACACCTGGGCGCCATTCATGGACTATGCTGAAAAATACCCATGCCTCACCAGAAGGCCCCCCCTAATGCTCTGGCTCCAATGAGGTCCGAACTGGCAACAATGGGGCCAGGGACATACTAAACAAGGGCCAGAGGGCCCCAAGGGAACGTGACCATTGCCAGAGCCTGGTCAGCTTGCTACCACGTGAACATGCGGGGTGTTATCTCTGCCAAATTGTGTGATTACGTAATATTATACCAATGTCAATGTGTTTTCTATGTATACTCTAATATAATGTTTAATTGAAAAAAGAGCAGTCACAGTGCTCCCTATATCTGTTAGATATGGTGAATCTTCATGGAGGGGGTCTGCTAAGAAATGTATTCTTCAAATCAATCACTGTGAAATGAGTGGCTGTGGGTGGTATATTACACAATATTGTGGCAGGATTGGGAACTACCAGAAATTCAGCCTCAACAATATTGTTCAAAGGGCATAAATCTTGTATGAATCTCCACAACCCTCCTGTTGATATTTTCACTGGATAGTATGCGGTGTTGCAAGGGGGCTCAGATGGCATGATAACCCCTTCCTCATGAATGCTTCTATTGTTTCATATATGCCCTCATCTGCCTCCTTGGACATTGGGTACTGTCTCACTCTGGATACAATTGCCCCTTACTTCAGTTTTATTTACACTGCTCCAATCCTTTTTAACAACCCCACATCATAAGGGCTGGGTGTCCATATTGTGCTAGGCACCTTTGACAAATCTTCCTCCATAAACCATGGTACTTGCTTAGCTAGCATTATCCTTTGTGGCACTTCCCTGTGCTCTATTTTCAATTGATAAGGTATGGAAATTTCAAAAACAATGACCTCCTCAATTGAGTCACTGGGCCTCATTGCGAGTGTGGCGGTCCAGAAACAAGGGTGCTGTAAGCTTACCGGCACCCTTGTTTCCGGACCGCCACACTACAAGTCTGGCTGCCAGGGCCGCCATGCCTGGCAGGTCTGACCCTGCCGGGTGCAACAGCCCCAGTAGGCAGAGTTGTCATGGAAGCACCGGCACCATTAGAAACGATGCTGGTGCTTCCGAGTCCCCATTCCTGTGGAGTCCTAGTCCTACAGGACTCCACGGGAATGGGGACTTACCAAATCCCCCGGCAGACTTCCTGCTCCACCGGGACTTGTAATGTCCCGGTGCCACCGTGAAGTCAGGCAGCGAATTCAGTGTTTCGAGGTCGGCGGGTTACTGCCTGGCCTCATAATGAGGCCCACTGTCTTCCAACAATTCATCATCTGTCAAGTCAGTCAGCCTGTGTGTAGCATTAAGGGCTATCCCTGTGTGCCAATTCGCCCCCTCCTCATCTGTTCCCTGTAATATCACCCTGTCCCCTCTCACTACAGCCACTTCCAATTCAATTATAATACATTTTCCTTCTGCTACATCTGTAGGTACCTCTGCACTGAAAAGACATTTTGCATGTTATCTCAATAGCTGGCTTGTAATGTGAGACCAAGACTAATTTGCATATGATCTTTCCCCTTTTGTAATGGCTTGGCAGGCAAAGAACGATGGCCTGCAGGGTTGTCCAGAGCAATGCCAGAGGTTAGGATTTATTCTAAAACATCCAGTCATCACCCCTTTTGTTTTGCTATAGTCACCCTGAGTGGGCCGGGTATGCCCAGATGTGGGTCCCGTGCCTGCTGAGCCTAGAGACCCAAGCTACACCTCACTGATGAGGTCTAACGAGGCCAAAACATATTTGGGGATGCGTGTGGTCTCAGGCAGAAGAGATGTGACCAAGCAGTTCAGGATGGACTGCCCCTTTTGGGGTGGGACCAACCCTGATTTGCATATGGTCTTTGCCCTTTTGTAATGGCTTAGCAGACGAAGAACGATGCTCTGGAGGGTTGCTCAGAGTAATGCCTGAGGTTAAGATTTATTCTAAACCTTCCAGCCATCACCCCTTTTGTTTTGCTGTAATGCAGGGAAGCCATGCTAGCATCACATGTACTCCATAAAGGAATATGTTCGGATCTGTTGGCACTCTCCTTTGCACTTTCTGCCCAGAAATGCTTGTATGTATTCTCCTGCTGTCTGGAAATGTATGCCTGGTGTTGAATGTATATTCCCATCCTCTGTGAATCATATTGTCATGTTTAATTTCTGCATGAGATCTCCACCCAATATGTTTACAGGTGTCTTTCGGGACTATAAGAACAGAATAGCTACCGTCTGGTGTCCTACCTTCACAAACAAGCTTTTATTAAATGGTACCATATTTGTCACCCCAGAGTACCCTTGAGTGTCCATAGATATTCCTGACATTGGAAATTTCCCCTCTGTGACACAAGATTTTGTTGCCCCAGTGTCAACTAAGAAAGAAAGAGTCCTGTCCCCTATAGTTACTCCCACCCTCGGTTCCTGCTCAGGGTCTGTAGTTACTGTAGTTACTGATAGGAGAGGGTCACTCTGTGGGCTGTCCTATTGTTAGTACATATTCAGTCATGTCCCGTGAAAGGATTCCCTCCAACCACTGTCACCCCTCCTATCTGGGGGGGATCTGTGTCTGTGGTAAAATGTTTGCATCCCACTGTGTCACTGCTTGTTGTGGTTGTACTATGTTCTGTGGTTGCTGTGGCATATGTGTCTGCTGTGTCTGTGGTGGCACAATCTGTGGTTGTGTCTGTGTCATTTGTGGTTGCTGCATTGGCTGCATTTGGTGTGCTTGTTTATGATCTTGTGGATATTGTGTGTAGTCATAAAACCCATAACCTTCTTGTAATGCACCTTGGTGGATATGCCATCCCCTTTCTTGGTCCATATTGCATTGCACCTTGCTGCATTGCTCCTCTACTTCTACACACTTGTGAAATGTGTCAAACATTCCCACGTGCCCTCCAAAGTGTGGCTGCCCCCACCAAACTCTCCTTGTGGTGCTCCAAATCTGAATCTTCTCCCTCTCTGGGCAAATCCTTGTCCTCCCCTGGGATAAAGGTTATTCTCATCTCTTCTCGCAAAATGACCACCCATGCCTTGCTGCAGCATGGCAGTTCCCTGCCCATTGTTCCCTTCTCCTGTATTTATTACTACTGCCCCTTCTACTGCCATTCTAGAATTCTAGATATTATTTTCTTTACCAATGTTCCCTCTTCTATCTTCCACTCTTCAATTTTATTTTGGTCTTTATCCTGTTTTAACCTACAATGGTGAATAACAGTCAATTGTATCTCTAGCCATGGTCTCATTTCAATCCCCACAATCATTTTTAGCTAACTATGTACTTCTATGATAGAACACAGACATATTTTTGTTCCAATGATCTTTGGTTTCTAAACGCCACCATTCCTTAATATCCTGAATATATGCAGTGGGGTCCTCACTAAGTCCCATCTTTCTAGTCATTATGGCACTCGTGTCTGAGGCATCCTCAATGCTTTCCATACATTTGCTCTGCAATTATTAAATGGTGACCCGTCATTGGGAGGAGACCATGTCTCAGGAGGATAGCTCAGGAGCAACATGCTCGCCTTTGGAAGCAAGATGACCAATAATATCATATTTAGTGGCGTTTTGTTCTGTCACTGTGGAATAGCCTGCCCTCTTCCACACGCCCTCTCGCTGTCCACCTAATATGGATGCAAATAGGCTTTTCATGTCACCTATAGCAAATGAAATTGCAGCTGTTTCTCACTCTAGCTGGTAGATCTATTTGCCGGCTCCTGCAGTAAGTGATGGCAATTTGTTCATTAAATTATTGCTATTTGCCTGGTGCCAATGTGTATAATGTGGCAGCCTTAATCCCTTATGGAGTAGCAGGAATTGTGACATCCTTTTTTTGCATGCAAGGGTGAAGCTGCACACGTTCCCCTTCTCAATGTCTCAGTTACACAGTTTTGCTGGCAGTCTGACAAGTCTCTTAATAAACAAGCTGATCTATGGTCTTCATTTCTTGGGAGTATTGATTTAAGGGGTGGATATATACTTAAATTTGGCCCCAACAAATCTGCTGTTTCTCCTACTGCTGGTCTTGTGGTATCCATTGGTGGGGCTTGCGCCACCTCTTCTTTCCTGTCTTCATCATCAATATCTACCCAATCGGCTTGTCTGTCACTTTCTCCACTCCGGTCATCCTCAATTATGGGATAAAAACTCACTCTCTTAACAGGCTCCCTTACATATGTTCCACTCATACCTCTGGCAACACGTCCCTGCCCCTGTTTTCTGGGGTTATTGTCCCACTTCCTTCTCTGTTTCTGGCATTTTACTTTTGCTCACACTTTGGCTCACCTCCTTCCTCCTCTGTTCAATTTCTTCCTTTTCTCTTGTTAGTCTCCCTTTTTCTCATTTCGTCTCTTTACATACTCATCCCTTTCTCTTACCTCCCCTTTCCTTATTTACCCTTCACGTTCCTCTCTCTGCACTTTCTCTGTCTCATCTCTTCATTCCCTATCTTTCTCCCTACTTGAATTTTGCTCTGTAGCCTCATATGTCTCTCTTCTAAACTCCTCTCTCGTTTCTTCCTTTCTTTCTTCATACACTACTACCTTTACGTAATAATTTTCAGTGTCGTCCCCATCTAGTTTAAGTATTGTCTTTCCTCCTAACCACTTCTCTTGTTCAAGCGTTTTCTCTCCACTACCTCCACTACCTGTTGGTGCACTTCTCATCCTTGATTTCTCCCCACCATCTGTCCTCATGTCCCTAACTTTCTGGAGTACATCCTTAGGTTCTTTTAGTTGTTTTTTTATGCTGTATAGCATTCTATTGTCCTCCTCATCTCTTAGCTGTGCCTCTAAGCAGTCCTGTAGGCTGTGTGCACCATTCTTCATGGACATTAAGCATCCATTACTTCTTAGGAATCTCTATCTCCTCATCAAAAGCTTTCCTCAGCTCCAGTACGCCTAACCTGCTTTGGAGATTCTTACCCTTGTATATGGCATGTAGGTAGGTGCACATATGCTGGAGTACAGCACTTGAGTGAGTGCCCTCTTGTGGCCATAGCATAAACATTTTGCCAGCTGTATCTTTTGCCCACTGTGCATGGTTCTTGGTGATTTTTGTGCTATATTTAGGGAACGCCTTGCATAGGTGTAGGATACGCAGCTTAGCACTACACAAATAAACAATGCAAATAATATTGAGCTTACCAATAATGAGGACAAACATGTTCTTCACAGTTCTCTCAATCTTTTCCCTTACTCACACCCGAACCCCTTTTCAAATCCCCATTACAATTCAGCCACTTTTGTTCATTGCCTGAGCCCACATCTCAAAGTCCAAATCCTACCACTATGTCACAACAACAAAACCAGCTCACAATGTAAATATTTATACTTACACCATCAGCAGATAGCTTCAGGGCAACATGCTCGCCTTCGAAGCAAGACGACACAGAGCAACACAGGTTTGTTCCCCAGGTCCGAGCTTAGAAACCTCTGGGTATTAAGCGTGTTACAAATAACCGATCATATCATATCATAACCTCTATCAAACAATACTACTTGCTACTCTAACAATACACAAAGAAAAACGCCACTACATAACTAGTCTCACAACACAACACAATGCTGGCAATCAACCATTGAATCAATTTAAAATACAATACAGCTGTCTTCTGGTTTCCCCAGGGATATCCTAATCCCTCTATCTTTTTCAACCCCCAAAGGAGGTTGGGCCATCAAGGACCGTTCCTGTGTAACCTTCTCTAACCCTTGTTAATGGATTTCTCTTAACCCTCTGTTCACTTCTCTGTTTCATAAATAATATTTAATAAATATCCCCACCCCCAAGTGTTAACCAGCACATAACATACCTCACATCCGCAGATGTTTGAGGGTTCCTGGTGTCAGGGGTCCCAACCAATCTGTCAGCAGTGGCCCAAGGATGGGGCAGGAATTCACTCCAAAGCTGGCTCCTGCTGACCTCCTATTCAGTTGTGCACAAAACTCCACTCTCTAGACCAGTCCCCTGTCCAAAAAGGAAGGATGGCTGGGGTCCCAACAATCGGCCAAAAATGTCCTATATGTTTCAGCCAACATTCATTGGTCTGTACCCCTAGGTTACATATACTTCCTATAGGTGCAAAAATCAGGATTGTAGGGCCCCTATCTACTGGTAAACCCAGTTTTAGATAACATATATGCTTACATCACTTCTCTTACAGTTAATAGGCTAGAACTAGATTGAGGTAATGTGGGCTCTCCTTGGTTGGCAGAAGATGTGCTCAACCTTGGACTGACGAGGTCTGATGAAATATGGAAAAATATCATTGTGTGGCAGGATGTTTCTGGTGCACGCAACTGAACTTCAAGGCCGTCTGCGTTGTTCTGAAGCTAATTAATCTTAAGGGCTGTCAACCTGCGATCATCCCTGTGTCCTGCCATATTTATCTTTGACTGTGGTCTTCGCGTTCCATTCTGCTGAGTTGTGCAGCTGCTTCCAGGCTGCCTGAGATTTATTTGTTTTCCTGCCCAGATTGGAGCATTGCTGATCACAGACTTGAGCTCCTGAAAACAAGTCACCATCGCTTCTGACCATTCAATTGGATCTTTAACCTTCTGTGCTCCCTTAAATCCTTGCAGTAAGGGCCTCGTGTAACTATAGTAGTCAAAGATCCATGATCTACAATAGTTACAGAGTCCCAAGAACTGCTGCATCTGTTTAACAGTAACGGGGTGGGGAGTATTCTGAACTGCTGTGGCTCTCCCAGGCCTTACCTTTCTACCTGGGGGCGATAACACTTGCCCCAAATAGACTACCTCTGTGTGGTAGTATTGTAATTTTTCTTTGTCCACCTTAGACCCCTGCTCCACAAGCAGGGTGAGGAGTGTTATTGAATCTCCTCAACACTGTTCTTCTTTAATGCTACAAACTAGTAGATTGTCCACACACTGAACTACTATACTGGACACGTGTACATTTTCCCAAAATCCATTTGAAGCACCCTGTTGAAGATGCTCAGAGATTCACAGTAACCCTGGGGCAACCTTGTGTGCTCAAATCTGTGACCGCGATACGTGAACACAGAAAGGTGCTGAGAAGTGGGGTGTAGGGGGACTTTTTAAATCAATCACAATAAAGTGGGTCAACCCAGTAGGGATGTTACAGAGAATAGTAGTGGGATTTAGCACCACCGGAAAATCTGCCTAAACAAAATGATTCAAAGGATGCAAATCCTGAACCATCCTCCAACTGGACCTCTTTGCTTTCTTTACAGGATAGATGGCTGTATTGTATGGGGACATGAAGGTTTTATTAGGCCTTGCTTCCACAATGCCATAATAGTCTCATATCTCCCTTCATCAGCCTTTCTAGAGATGGGGTATTGTCTCACATCTGGCAATATTGCACCAGGTCTCAATGTTACTTGCATTGCTCCAACACTCTTTAATAACCCGACTTCATGAGGATTGCTGGTCCACAAATGACCCAGCACCTTCTCCAAATCTTCTTTCCAATATGGGGACGTAGCTCTAACGATAAACATAGTGTGTGGTACCTCCCTATGCTCCATCCTTATCTGGCAAGGCACTTCAATCTCAAAAACCATCTTGCCTGTGTCTTCGCATCTTCAAACAATTGTTCATTGGACACTTCCCTTAGTGATAAGGTTGCAGCGATGCACAAGACTGAGAGAATGACCCTGTCCTTTTTAATGACCACTGCTTCCAATAGAAGTGTAACAATAGTGCTTGGCGCTATCTCCTGTGACTCAGCAGGATGAAATACAAGTTAGATTGGTATCCCCCATGCCCGGTCCCTGATCCCAGGGACCTAACTTAACGCAACCATCACCCTGTAAAAGAACAAAGCTGAATGTAGAGGTGCCCTCTTATCGCGCTGTCATTATAACGTGAATGCAAAAGTGCTGAATATCTCACCCGATACAAACCTGGAGCTGAGCATACTATACCTTCCTCAGTGAAAGCGATCATCATATTCAATTTGCTTAGGAGATCTCTGCCCAAGAGATTTGCTGCCTGATTCATGGAATTATTTGCGTGGAAAAGGCAGATTTACGCACCTTTCTGCCTGAAAATCCCCATACCTCAAACAGAGATTTTCTGACAGAAAGGTGCGCAAATCTGCGTTTTTCACGCAAATAATTCCATGAATCAGGCAGATAGTGGGGTATCTGTGCAATACAACAAGGGAGCAAATACATTTTGTGTACCTACCTTAATATGTAGATCCTCAGTGTAAGGAACCAACTGCATAGCCCCAGAGAATGCCTGTGTGTCCACCATTTTGGCTGACAAGGGAAACTTACCTTCATTGATGCAAGATTTTGTTGCCCCTGTATCAATCATGAAGCAAACATTCACTCACCTACCTTTACATGTTTCCGGGGTTCCTCTTCTGGATCAGCAGTAACAGACAGGACTGGACACATTAGATATCTCTGTGGGCTGTCCTAATCCAGATACACGTTAGCACCTGGGAGCGGGAAAGGATACCCTCTAAACACCTGCTTCAGTATAATGAGTAACCCGCTCCTTTGGGTAAAGGATTCTTTTCCCATATCTGTACCGGTGCCTGCACTGGTACGGTTGGCTGAAACATATAGGTATGTGCAACCTCAGATGCTGGGCTCTGTCCAACCCATATCTGCTGTGATTGCACAGAACCTGGGGCATATGGCATGGTTGGGGGTTTCATTTGCTGAGAAGGATTAGATGGGAACCTACCCATCTGTTCACCTGCGTTAAAATGCTGTGGCCTACTCTGACAATTGTGTAACACATGTCCCATTCTCCCACACAACCAACACTGGATCCGATACAGTCCTCCATAGTTACTTTGTATTGGAGCGCTAAATCGTGGCATCATTCTTCCGAACCCACCAAATGACCCACTTCCTTGTGGAAATGCTCCCATTCCCTTCGGAAATCCTCTCATTTGTTGTTGATCAGGTGCATACCCATCCATCCAACCCTGTGTTATATCTGGTTCAATATGTGCCTGTTGTCCCAATTGTCCCTGTTGTCCCTCTGTGGAGATAGTAATTACTGCTCCTTCTAAACTGATATTAGCACATTTGTTCTGAACAAGCTCCTTTTTCTGCCTTCTCTTACAAAAATGCACAATGTGTGCCTGAATTCCGGCCAACCGTTGGCCTCCATTCCCACCACCTTACCGAAATCATGCTGCACTTCTTTGGGAAGTCCCTATTTTAACATGTGGTAGAAAATAGCCACATTTATATCCCATGGCTCTCCATTCTATTGTAGTCCGTGGCCCCACGGGACGCGGCTAGTGGGCTACATGCTTGCTCTCTGAGGGACACAGTCCTAGGAAGAAAGACTGTGGGCCTCATTATGAGGTCAGCGGTAACCCGCTGGTGCTGCCGGTGGGTTGCCGCCGACCTCGTAACACCGTTTCTGCAGCCTGATATCCAAGTGCCACTGGGATATTACAAGTCCCGGTGGCCAAGGATGTCAGGAACTGTAAGTCCGCATTCCCGTGGAGTCCTATAGGACTCCATGGGAATAGGAAACAGAAGCACCTGCACCGTTGCTAACGGTGCCAGTGCTTCAGTGGAAACCATGCCTGCAGGGGCCGGTGCTCCCAGCAGGTCAAACCTGCTGGGAGCACCGGCCCCTGCAGGCAAACTCATAGTCTGGCAGTCCAGAAAGGGTGCTGGTATATTGCTACCGGCACCCTTGTTTCTGGACCGCCAGACTTGTAATGAGGCCCACAGACACTAGAGCAATAAAGGTTTTATTAAATGTGTAGTCTAGTTTGCGTTTATATATGTGTGTGTTTAGGTGAACCGGAACAATAGAAAAAGAACTCCGCTGCCCAAGAGGAATTTTAAAAAAAAGAACAGTTGGAAAGGACAAGTAAGAAAAGAGAGAGAGAAAGGGAGGGTCTTACCAGGAGGGTCGCTGCCTCGAGCACCCCGCTGGTGCCTTAATCCTTTGAATAGCACTGGCCGGCACATGGGGTGCCCCCCAGAGACTATGAGCAGGGCGGCCAAGTTGCTATGCCAGGGGCAGCTCGATCACTCCTGGGCCATGGCACCTGTCGGTCAGGCCAGGGGCCAGACTGGATGGGCCCCAAAGACATTTGTGGCCCGGGCAGCATGGATGTGCCCCCAAAGGCCCGCTTCATGGCCAGCGAGGAGAGCCTTCCATCAAAGAAATCCTCCCCGGCTGTGAATGCCAGGAGCACCCTGGGAGGGAATGCAGAGTCACGCAGAAGAAGCCCGCTCCACCCCAGGGGGTGGAGCAGTGAAGATGGAAGCCACAGGTTGGCCTCGCTGGTCAACCCGGGTGAAGAGGAGGCCGTGAAGTCCCAGGTCACTCCGTTGAGCAGCCCAGGTGAAGAAAGCCCCGGGCTGCCCAGCGGAACAGCCCGGGTGAAGGGGCAGCCCACCCCCTGCGTTTCTACAATGCATTGCTGAGGGGGTGGCTTGCAGCAGGCCGGCGAGCATGGTGATGATTGTGGTGGCCTCATCATAGCAATGGGGATGCAGCCTGATCCGGAAATGGAGCCCAGGCTGCACAGTGACATCAGGTGGGTCTCCAGCCAACACGGTGCACCAATTGAATATATAAAACTGTGGGATTTGGCTGTGAGATTGGGTGGGCCCCTCCAGCCAATGGGGCACACTGTGTATAAATAAAATAAACCACGGGTCACAGCTGAGATGACAGGTGCGGCCCCCCTGCCAATGGGGCCCACGCAGAGTATTATTTACACCACAGGTGCAGCTGTGAGTGTAGGTAGGTCCCCATGTGCGCAGGGGGCCACCCAGGACACAACCTATGGGATGTGGGCTGCATGGTGGCCCCACATGGGTAAGGTGGTCACCTTAGAAGAAGAGGATGGGGCCACGCCTCAGATGTCAAATAGTGGGGGCAGGCTGTAGTCATCAAACCAGCAGGATTTCATCGAGAGCAGCCCTACACCAAGTCCACAGAGCCAGTGCCACAAGGACAGACCTGCAAGCTACTGTGAAGGGTGACTGACTGCAACAGTCACCTCATTGTAATATAGTGTTGTATGTTGTCACGTTGTGAGTCTATGTATATATGTCGGTTCTGTGTACATTTAATGTTATGTAGGTTAAATGTTAATTAGGGGGAGTTAGGGAGTTGGGGTAATAATTAGGGGAATGCTAAGAAGAGTAACTGTTAAGTAGGAATAGGAAGTTATGTGGCCATTGTTGTTACTAGGGGGTAGAGTGGAGGTACTCTCGCATGAGGTATATGGATAGGTTGGGGGCTTTGCCTGAGGCTGCCTTGCAAGATGGGACTACCCACATAGGCCATACTCTGAGGGGTCCCCTTTGGGATTCCTATAAGAATTCACTCTGGTCTATGTGTCCATTAATCATCCAAGAACTCAGGGTGTAGCCAAGCTCCTGTATTAATCATTTTATTTGCAGATTGCTCAGTGCCTCAGCAGAGCAGCTGGTATGGGATGGTGGAGTTGGAACCAGTGTGGTTCATTCCTGGCCCGGAATATTTTTAATACTGGGAGTGCCCAGGCCAGGAATAAAAAATAAAACAGGGGCTACACTCTGCCCTCCACATTTCCTGAATCAATTGAATATGTACGGCAGGGTCATCATCTATTCATCTGACCGTTCCCCCATTGAAGCCGTAAATAAACTTTTCATGTCCCCTATGGCCAGCTTAATACTGGCAGTCTGTTTTTCCAATGCATGAATTCACTTCCCTTTTCCTGCAGTGAGCGAGGGGAGTGTCATCATCAAATTGCTCTGGTCCATGTCCGACCAGGGGACATAATATGCTTTCCCCTGTCCCTTCTGGAGCAACAGAAATTGAGTTACCCTCATTTTCACTGGGACTTCCCTGTCTTTCCCTTACTTCTTACTATGATATGATATGGCATTTATAACGTGCCTATAAACAAGTGTTTCAAGGCGTGACAAGGCAAGAGAGGGGGAACAGAGGGAAGACCGAGACAACGATCTTACTAGGCCAGGTAACATTGAGATTGCTCAAGTGCAGGGGAATACGAGCACCACAGTGTGTCCTAAGACCCCATGGTGTGCTTTCTGGGGCCACTGCTGATAAAGCGGGAGGTGGGGCTGCTGCACCCTGTCCTCCCTTCTTAGTATCCATATCCCAGTCATCCTCCTTGTTCTCTTCCCCTGCTATCACATCCCTCAGTCTTTCCATGGGCACAGAATCATAATCGAAACTACCACGGTTTACCGGTTCCTGTTACTTCTGTTCAAGTCCTGTGCCTAAAGCAACACTTTCCTCTTCAAGATCCACATGGACATCCTTGATGAATGACCTATCAAGTATAGCGAGGACTTGTCCATACTTCTACCTCTCTCCTACATTCTTTACCTGCTGATTCCCTTCTTACCGCTCGTCACTTCTCTGCTGCGGCACCAGCAATACGTCTTCCTCCACTAGTCTCAATTCTTCTTCCAAATTCCTCTGTGCTTAATTTTCCACTACCACCTCTATTCTAGCAGTAGGAGGCAGGATTCTTCCTTTTTCACCACCCATTCTCAACCCTTAAACTAACCTTTCAGTTGACAGCATCACTCTCTCTCGCTCCTCCATGCTTAATCTCTCTGCTAGCACCAGGAGAATTATTCTCCTTTTGCCCCTGTTCTCAATCTCTCTGTGGTCCTACCCGTTGAAGGAGTTACCCTTTCAGTCCATTCAATATCCCATCGTCCAGAAACAGTAGATGAAGGAGGCGTTATCCGTATCTGTTTCGCAACCACTGGAGTGGCCATTGGAGAGAATGGGAATTCGGAATTCGAACTTAGGGTTAATCTATCCCTCTGCAGGCGATAAAGGATATTTTTATTTATTTATTTTTTGGATATGTATAATGTGCCTATACAGCAATGGTTGCACCCATATAATTATAATTATAACTGTTATTTTATAACGTGCTTAATACCAGCGAGTGGTTTCTAAGCGCGGGATCAGGATTCAAACCTGTGTTGCGCTGTGTTGTCTTGCTTTCAAGACAAATGCATTGCCCCTGAGCTATCCTTCCTCCTCAATATGGTGGCGGTGCGGAAAGAATCTCTGCACCTTCCTTTCTCTGTCCTTTTCCCCCAATTTTAACGCTGTGGGCTTTTCCGCCCTTCTCATACATCCTCCATATTTATCAAATATTTAGGCGTAACTTTGATCCCTTGTGCCTAGTAACTAAAAAGGTGTACATGTTTTCCAGCATTCCCTTATCATATGTCCTGATGTCTGCATTTACTCTTGCACCTGCCATCAGCTGGCCGCACTTCTTTTTTATTGTTCTTATATATGGTTTTATTTTATTTATTTATTTACTGTTTATCCTATGTACTGCACTTCCCCTCCCCCTTTCCCCTTGCACTTTTCCCCTTCCTCCCCTCCCCTGAACTCACGTGATCTCAATGTCACCTGGCCTAGTAAGATCATTGTCTCTGTCTTCCCTCTGTTCCCCTCCCTTGCCTCAGGGCGCCTTGAAACACTTTTGTATAGGCGCGTTCTAAATGCCATATCATATCATATCATCATATCATGTCCCCTCTTCATGCCAGGAATTAAGCATTTTACTATTAGTTTCCCCACACCCATTCTCGATGGTATTTCAAAACCTTTACCTTATACCCTGGAAGGACCTGGCAAAAGTGATCAAGTGGAGTCTCCATACTCCAAAAAGCCTAACTCTAACAATCTTATTCCAGAAAATCAATAATCTAAACACTGAATCCGAACCCGTGGCACAAAATTTCAAACCAAAGAACCACTGTTTTCCTTTCCGATTTCGTAAAACTTACCCACAGCCAGTTACCTCATTCACTTTCACCACGATCACCTCACTAGCTTTTCGCTTTTAATCATACTTCCCACTCTTACACAAAAAGCAGCATGTTACCAAAAAAAACACAAATCCGGCCCAAAAACTCTTTACTTTCTCTTTACTTCTTCTTCATCTCTTTTACAACATTTTCAACTACAATGTTGTCTTTTTCCAACTACGGAAAGATACCCTTCACTACTTGTACTAACTAAGAAAATGAAATAACAAACTAGTTAAAAATGTATGAAAAGAAGGATTTACAACACATAACAGTTCATCCATGCAGGACATTTGTAACAGCAGCTAAGTGCCATCTTGGAACTCTCCTCTGTTCCACCTGGAATTCCTCACTAGCGCTCTGTCCTGGCTGCTGATTGCTTCTGCATTGCGTAGCCAATCAGAATCATTTTGTAGTTCTCACAGAACTACATTTCCCAGACTTACTTCCACTCTTAAGCACCTCGGCGGCGCGTCAGTGGCAGCGTGTTATGTTGGCCGGTTAGAGCCAGGTTGAGTCCGGGTTGTGGACGTTCGGACCTCCACACCTTCCTCAGCTTTGATTTTGGATCCTCACTCTCCCTACTTCAGGTACCCCGTTTTACGGGCGCTGCACATTGTCTGTTTAGTATTGTTTACACCAACCTAAATGTGTCCTATACCCAAGGAACGCATGGCGGGGTCAGACACTACGGTATATGATGGCTCCATTGTCTCTTTTCCGGCAAAAAGAGGACCGCCCACGCAGTCCCTCACCAGTGGACTCCCCAACACTCGATCCCTGGTGTCCCATGGAGTCGAGGTTGAGGACTTACTTACACAATCACATTATGACATCATGGCAATCACAGACTCCTGGCTCAATGATTGTGGGCCTCATTACACAGTAGGCAGTAAGGGATTACCGGCACCGGTAAGGGCACCGGTGCCGGTAATCCCTTACCGCCCTACTACGAGGTCCCTTAGCGGGTCCCTCCCCTAACGCTGGTTATGGAAGGGCCCCGCTAAGGGACTTCAGAGCTAATAACGGTACGGCAAATTGCGATACCGTTATTAGCTCCTTCCCCATTCCCATTGAGTCCTATGGGGGCTCAAATGGGAATGGGGAATGGTTCCCGGAATGGGGACTTACCAGGTCCTCCAGGGCCGGAATGACCCGGTAAGTCCCTATCCCGGGAACATGGACCCAGAATGCGGTAAGGGGGTAGCCATGGCGCTAATAGCGCCATGGCTACCGCCTACCGTGTAATGAGGCCCTGTATCTCCAATGAGGCCACTCAGGCTATTCCCTCTGGTTACGTCTTACTTCGAGCTGATCGCCAGGATGTCAAAGGAGGGGGGCTTGCCCTCCTTCTAAGAGACACCCTGCAATATCATCTTTGTCCACATGAGCCCCTTGACGACTGTGAATCATTGATCACTAAAATCAAGATCTCTAACAATACTACACTCACCCTAATTCTCATCTACCATCCCCCTCGTAACCTATCCATGTTCGAAGAACAACTTTTACATTTGCTAAATAATGTCACCACCAACAAAGGCCCTGTTGTGCTCTTAGGTGACTTTAATTTATGGGCCAATGTCCCTTCTGACAAAACTGCACAATCCCTTCTGGGGGCCCTATCCTCTATTGCCTTTAGCCAGCAGGTGACTGAACGCACTCACGCAGCCGGTCATAATTTGAACTGGGTCTTGTTTCACGAAATTCAAGCCTCAACCCCTATCATCTCCCTGTGCCCCTGGTCGGACCACTTTTTACTTAATTATCTCATCACCCTCCCCACTGTATCTCCTAGAATCAACATCACACCTAGGCTCTCCACTACCTCTAGAACATTAAAAAAACTAACCCTGAAAGACTATCTCTTGAACTTACTGAAAAACTAGGTAACTTGTCCAAATTTGAAAACTCTTCGGAGATTGCTGAACATATGAAAAACACACTCGATTCCATCATTGAGGAACATGCCCCCATGAGCACCAGACTCATAAAATCCGAAACTCTCACCAAATATTAGTTCAATGATGAAATCCTTGCATTACAGCATCGCAGGTGAGCCGCATAACGTGCCTGGCATAAACAGCCTTCGCCTGACTTGCTGGCAGCCTACAAGAACACTGTGAAAATATTCAAACCGGCTGTTACTAAGGCCAAATCTGTTTACTACAGCAATCGTATCCATCAAGCGAAATCTAAATCTAAAGAACTTTTCGCCATTTTGCAAGAATTCAATGCTAACACACAGACTACCCCGCTGGCACCTCAGGACGCCACTTGGTGTCAAACTATTCACAATGCCTTCTCTGCCAAAATTGCTTCTCACCTAGATGCTAGTGCATCCTCCTCTGCTAATACTACTGTGACCTCCCCCCCTATAGTCTCTGCTCCTTTGTTTACCCACTCACCTGAACAATCTCTTTTGTCGAAGACTTCTCTAAATGAAGCACAAGACCAACTCTCCTCCATTGCACCCACCGAATCGTCCCCCGCCGGCTTCAGGAGCCTACTCTTAGCCCCTCTACAATAAAGCCTTCATTCTCTTTTACCCCATGTACCGTATCAGAAGTTACCACGATCATAATGAACATGAAGCCTACTTCATGTAAAGGCGATGCCTGTCCCTCCAGGCTCCTGGTACAATGTCTCGAGACCATCAGTCCTTGGATTACCAAACTGATCAATCAGTCCTTTAAGGAAGGCCAAGTCCCGGCGAACCTCAAGGAAGCATGGATTACACCTTTGCTCAAAAAGGCGAATCTGGACCCCTCGCTTGCCCAGCATTATCGACCAATAACCAATGTGCCCTTCCTCTTGAAGGTTATGGACTGTGTAGCTTATCTCCAGCTATAGAAATGTATTGATGCCATTCTTGGCCCCCGTCAGTCTGACTATCATGCCTGTCATGGCAGAGAAACCGCCATGCTAGATTTAAAATCGAACCTCGGATCCATCATCGACCGCAGTCATCCTGCCCTATTGATGTTGCTTGATCTCTCCGCTGCGTTCGACCTAGTTGACCACGCACTACTGGCAACAAGATTACAAACCCTTGTCGGCTGCACAGATCTTACTACGCAATGGCTAGCCTCGTTTCTTGGTCCCCGGAATGCCCGTGTGGTGATCCAAAACTCTTATTCTATACCCTCCTTGCTTACCCGCGGCGTACCCCACGGATTTTCTCTGTCTCCTACTCTATTCAACATTTATATTCTTTCTCTGCTTCTGTTGCTCGATGACCTCGGTGTCCTATAAACCAACTACGCTGATGACACCCAGGTCATCCTTGAACTTTCAGGCTCTTACTCTACTGACTCTAAAGCTATTGCTGCCATCTATTCCCTCATCCACTCCTGGATGCGTCAGAACGTAATGGCACTGAATGCCGATAAAACAGAGATACTCATTCCCGGATCTAGTCACATGTTAAAGAATCTCTCTAAGGAATATGTGTCATTTACGATTGCCAATGTTTCCATTCCTGTGGCCTGAAGCGTCAAGACCCTCTGCGTCACAATTGACTCCGAACTCTCCATGCGCCCACGTGTGGCTAAAACCAGAGCTGCATGCATTTGGATCAATAGGCAACTGTGCGCAATGCGTCCATTCTTATCTGTTAGCAATATGTCCCTTCTTGCATCTGCCCTAGTAAATTCTAGGTTGGACTATTGCCAGCCTCTTAGCAGGCACCTCTGCTGGCAACATCGCTGCCTTGCAGACCACTCAAAACGGCCCGCAGTCAGAGCTGTGCTGGGTTTACCCAGGCACTTCTCTATCTCCGAAGCCCGGAAGAAACTGCACTGGCTCCCTATCAAGCACAGGGTTTTGTTCAAGATACTCACTCTCACTTTTAAATGCTTGAACAACTCTGCACCCATCTACTTGACACAGTGCATCCAGCGCTATGTCCCTGGTCGATTACTCAGGTCGACTGAACAGGTCAGTCTCAGTCAGCCCCACTTTCGCTCAGTCAAATTTGGAAAAACCAACTTCAACGTCACTGCACCAGCTCTATGGTACTCACTCCCTCTTCACCTTAATAGCTCCACCTCACTGGTTATCCTTAAAAAGAACCTCAAGTCTCATCTCTTTAACACACCATAGTCCTCTGACTAGTGTGTTTCGCCACCTTCTGGTCTCTGATCTTCCCTGTCTCTTCTGATCGTCTGTCTTGTACTGTTTTTTGTGCGCTGTGAGGCCTGCGGGCGATTTGGCGTGTTATCAAGAATTAAAATAAATAAATAAATCCACTCTTCCAAAACACTCACATTTTCAATTCACCTAACCATATCTGACTCCACACATACACGCCTTATTACCCTGTCAGAAAAATGCAAATGAAAGAAAACCCCTCTTTTTTCCCTATCACCCCCTTCATTTACCCAGAAAGTGCACTCACATAAAATGTTCTCCAATGCAGTGCTCCTTCAACTCGCCTTGCACAGCTGGACCACAGCACCACGCTTTAGGGAGCAGACAGGCTTTTAACCTGCACAGTTCTCCTTTTAACGTGCACAAAAGACTGATCCCCCCAGAGAAGCGCAGCAGCTCATTTGTGCAGACAGGAAACTCCCAGTATCTCGGAAAGCCTGCAGATCTCGCTTGGGCCATCAAATGTGGGGTGGACTTTGATCTCCTTACTCAAAATAGGCCTTCCTCCCAAGAAGTGAGAGCACATTTGTCCGTAAAGCAAGTTTATTGTACACAAACGGCTGGAAGGGGCTAGATGACTCCTTAGAAACAGAACAAACACGATTCTCCTTAACCCATAAAAAGATTACACTTTATATACATTGTTGCCGCATTTATCACACTCCCATATATTTTGTTACAAAGGCATCCCCCAAACATGATTTGCTAACCCTGTAAAATGAAATCTAATCACCCAAAGTTCCCACACTCTCATTGGATACATTCACCTAACCACCACCACCACGTTCAATATACATTTGCATTCAGCTTATATTTACAGTACAGCCCCTTTATGGGAGCTTTCCATAGTCCGTCGTGACATCATCACATAGTTACATATTCACAAACAACAATCCTAATTTATTGCAAGTTATATCTGGCCAGTGACCTCTTAACCCCCGGGCGTGATAGGCATGGCTTTTACAAGGACACCATCAATATGAGGAGGGAGAAAAATAAACACGTTTTCTTTGAACCAGTGATAACCATCTTATCCACCTAGACTTGCTGGTGTCCGTGGTATCTCTCTGTCATACCGCCGAGTTCCTGGCGTCTATGGAGCCGCTGGCGACGCGGAACCTAGCTTCGTTCGCTTCGGCCACGCCCCCTGTTTCCTGGTTCCCTTTTTCTGATTCTGATTGGCTAGACGCTCCGCGGCCCGGTGTTTTAACCAGCCACTTCCGGGTCACGGACGCGTTGCAACGCTTCCGGTTTCGTCCGTAGGCTGAGTTGCTTGCTACCTGTGGCTTTCGTGCTGCTCTCTCGCTTGCTGCTGGTCGGGTCCTCGTACCCTGTCTGAACCTTTCTGTTATTCTTTCCGCTGGACCTGTCTGCCTTTCCCTTTCTCTTTTGGTTCGCAGTAATTCTCCCTTGCCCTCCTTCCATCTTGCTTCCCCTCCCACCTTCCCATCTTCACTTACCGCTTTTTTTTCCTTTTCCTGTCTGTTACTCTCTCCGCTCTTCCTTCGCCTACCTTCAGTATTGCTTCTGTGACCTCCCGTGTACCAGACTCCGGCCTGTTCCCCTGGACTGCCTTTGCTTGCTGCATTAGTACTTCCTCACTTAGCCTGTGTACCAGTTCCTCGGACCTCTTAATGGACTGCCTGTGTTTCTGAGTCTTCACTCCTCGTGTTGTCTCCAGCCACTTCTACCAGATCTTACCTTATAAGTACTCCTGGTTCCACGTCTACAAGACACCCAACGATACTACAGGGGTTTTTTGTGCCTAAGGCTTTTTCCCCTCTTGGTCGATCCCGGGGGTGGGCCCCCTGGTCTCCCTTCTTGGGGAGCACGGTGGCTTCCTTCCGGGGTCGTCCCTATCTTCATAAAAAAAAGGTGTCTACTCGAAGAAAAGAAAAGAAGGGTTCTTGGAAGGAAGAAGAAGGTGAGGAGTCGGGGGAGGGGGAGATTTCAGAAGCTACACTTTCGGACGAAGATATCACCGACCCCGGTGACAGTTTGCAACGCCTAAAAGAGATGGCCACCCCACAGCAGGTACAAGAACTCGTAGCCGCTGTACAAAGTCTAAGTCTAGAGATGCAGAACCTTAAGACTGCTAACGACACCCTTCAACAGCGTATGACGGACAGAGAAAGACCTTTAGCCGATTTACCTCCACTTCCCCTAGTATCAGGGAAGTTCGATGGATCCCCAAAGAAGGTTAAAGAATTTCTGGACGCATGCAATCTTCATTTTACCTTTCGCCCTCAGACCTTCGCCTCAGATCACGCCAAGGTGGGGTTTATGATCACCCACATGATCGGGAATGCCCTGGCTTGGGCTACCCCTCTAGTAAACCAGTCAGACCCGGTTTTACAGGACTACGATGCCTTTAAGGCCCTGATTCAACAAACCTTTTTGCGAACAGAGAGTACATACTTGGCCTCGGAGGACCTCCTTGACATCCCTCAAGGGAATTCTGATTTACTGACATACATCACCACTTTCAAACAGGTGGCTGCAGAGGCAGGTTGGCAGGAACAGGCTCAGTATGCCATATTTCGGCGAGGTTTAAGGGAGGAATTGAAGGACGAACTTGCCCGAATAGAAAGACAGGTGTCTTTCGCCGAACTTCTGACAGCTACCCTCCGAATTGACTTCAGGATGACGGAAAGACGTCAAGAAAAGAGGAAGATCAGGCTAAGCGTACCCCCTCCCGTGGAGACTCCTTCACCAGCATCTATACCCTTCCAACGGACAACTAAAGAAGAACCCATGCAGATTGGAACCACCAGAGCCCCACTGACACCGGAAGAAAGGAAACGGCGCAGGGAGGGATCCTTGTGCATGTACTGTGGATCTTCATTACATTTATTAAGAGATTGTCCGGAAGTACCACCCAGAAGATCGGGAAACGCTCGCCCTCGGTAAACATTGGGACGCATTACCGAGGGGCTGCTTTTAGTCCCTACGCACCACTTTCTGTATCCTCTACAGAAACATCTGAGGACTCCCGGTTGATGGTGCTCACAGTTTCTCTCAGAGTGGGCCCCAAAGAAGTAACCGCTTTAGCACTACTCGACTGTGGAGCAGCAGGAAACTTTATGGATACCCATTGGGCAGAACGACATGGAGTCAAGAGGATAGCCAAAAACGAAGATCAAAAGGTGGAAGGAGTTGATGGCGAACCTTTGAGCTCGGGTTTGATCACTCATACCACTAAAGCACTTACTTTATCCATCCAACAACACACCGAAAGTATCGCATTCGATATCATCAGAGCTGCTCACTTCCCTCTTATCCTGGGTATCTGTTGGTTACGCAGACACAACCCCTGTATTGACTGGTCTAGAAACCTACTTAGCTTTCAGTCCTCACTATGCAAATCGGAATGTTTGCCAGAACCAAGATTCGAGACCGTCAAGACCACTAATAGCTGCGAAGTCAAAACGGTGCACTGTCTTCCCCACTACCTGAAGGAGTTCAATGAAGTGGCAACTGAAAAGATACCCGTAGAGCTCCCTCCTCACCGGCCTGAAGACTGTTGCATCGATCTCACCCCAGGTGCATTGGTACCCTTCGGTAGGATGTTTCCACTATCATTAGAAGAAAAACAATACCTCCGAAAGTACCTGGACAGCAACATGGAGAACGGGCTAATTAGGCCTTCCAAGTCCCCTGCAGGGGCATCACTGTTCTTCATCTCAAAAAAGGATTCTAAGGAGTTGAGGCCGTGTATAGACTATCGCGGCCTAAACAAGGTTACCATAAAGGACCGGTATCCTATGCCATTGATAACCGATATCCTACAAGCTGTACAGGGTGCTACCATCTTTACCAAACTCGACCTGAGGAATGCGTATCACTTACTCCGGGTGCAGAAAGGAGATGAATGGAAGACAGCATTCCGGACTCCTTTCGGACTTTTTGAATACCAGGTAATGCCGTTCGGATTGGTAAATGCCCCGTCGGTATTCCAACGATTTATGGACAGACTATTCTCAGATCTCCTGTGCCAAACCACATTGGTTTATTTAGATGACATACTGATATACTCTCGTACACCTGAAGACCATGTGGAACATGTTAGGGAAGTATTCAGAAGACTACAGAGAAACCAGTTGTCGGTTAAACTCACCAAATGTGTGTTTTCAGCCTCCTCCATTCCTTATTTAGGATACATTCTGTCAGACCACGGAATCTCCATGGATCCAAATAAGGTGTCTTCCATCCTTGAATGGCCCTCACCCACCTCAGTCAAAGAGATACAAAAATTCCTGGGGTTAGCAAACTTCTACCGGAGATTCATCCCAAATTTCTCTCAAAAGATATTACCAATCACCTCGCTCTTAAAGAAATCTGCAACTCCATTTAAATGGACAACGGAGGCAGAAGACAGCTTTGGTACTCTTAAAGAAGCCTTCTGTTCAGCACCCATTTTACAACAACCAAACCAACATCTACCCTTCATTCTAGAGACGGACGCTTCTTCAGCCGCAATAGGGGCTGTGCTTCTTCAAGAAATCCAGGGTATAGAACATCCGGTGGCTTATTTCTCGAAGACCCTAAACTCCAGCCAAAGGAACTACTCGGTTATTGAGCGAGAACTTCTAGCCATGAAAGCGGCCTGTGTAGAATGGCGCCATCTACTTCAAGGAGGAAGGTTCCCGTTCACCATAAGGACTGATCATAAGAACTTACAGGTTCTCAAACAGTTCGAGTGTTACAATACTCGACAGGCCCGATGGGCTCACTTCTTCGCCCAATTCGAATTCAGCATAACTTACATCCCGGGAAAAAATAATGTTGTAGCCGACTCTCTTTCCCGCCGGTGTGATTACCTGTCAGAGTCAGAGACGAATCTTGAACGGATGTTTCCCCAGTCCAGGACTATCGGAATAATTTCTAAATTCCTTCAACAGGTACAGGAGGATTCTGGAGGTCGTTTTGAAATTGAAAAACACTCTAAAGATCTGGCCTATGAAATCAGGAACGGTCTTTACCTAGTAGGAGGAAAACTTTATCTACCCACTCCGGCTTTTCGTAAAACCGCACTTGTCTGGTGTCATGACTCTAAACTAGGAGGACACAGGGGTGTGGCTGGTACTCATGACTATCTTCAAAGACATTTCTATTGGCCTACTATGAGAAAGGATGTAGAGCAGTACGTTCAGTCATGCATCATCTGTCTGAGGAGTAAATCATCCCGAAAAAGACCAATTGGTCTACTGGAACCTAATGCTGTACCCAAGGGTCCCTGGAGCACAATTTCAACTGATTTCATAGTGGATTTACCTCCGTCTGAAGGATGCACCTGTGTCATGGTAGTAGTGGATTCATTTACCAAATTGGCTCACTTCTCCCCATTACCTGGCGTCCCTACGGCAGCCAAGATGGCGGAAGTGTTTCTCCAAGACATATTCCGGTTACACGGTCTACCTAACAAGATTATTTCAGACCGGGGTAGTCAGTACACCTCCCAGTTCTGGAAGGCCCTGTGTAGCAGACTAGGTATTGAAAGAGCTCTCACCTCTGGATTCCATCCACAATCCAATGGGCAAACTGAACGCTTGAACGGAACCCTGGAGCAGTACTTAAGATGCTTTATCAACAACCAACAAGACAACTGGTGCACACTACTCCCTCTAGCTGAATTCTCTTATAATAACTCCACACATGCAGCTCTGGGGTTCAGCCCTTTTTTTGGTACTTATGGTTTTCACCCTCGCTCCATTCTTCCTGTCTCGGGCCTTTCTACTAACGTACCTTCAGTAGATTCTTCACTCTCCCTCCTTAGAGAGACACACAAGAAGGTAGAAGAAGGCCTTAAGTCAGCCCAAGCCCGATATCGCATTCAAGCCAATAAACATCGTAGACCTGTACCAGGATGGGATGTGGGTACCCAAGTTATGCTCTCCACTAGATATTTACCTCGTTGGGTACATCCCTCCAAGTTATCTCCAAAATATCTAGGGCCATATGAGATCATACAGAAAATCAATCCTGTGGCTTTTCGCCTAAGACTACCCAATAACCTAAAAAGGGTAACCCTGTTTTCCATGCTTCCCAACTTAAGTCATTTCATGCTGATACATGGGCACGACAGGTTAGACAGACTCCCATTCCCCAGGGTTCCACTTGAGCTGAATATGAGGTCGCCCAACTCTGTGACTCCAGGTATCATAAGGGCAGGCTGGAATATTTGGTTAAGTGGAAGGGCTACCCTTCTTCGGAAAACTCTTGGGAACCCATCACACACATTAATGCTCCTGTCCTACTTCGCAAATACCACTTTTTCCATCCAGGGAAACCCGGAGGAGGAGCGTATAGGAGGGGGCATACTGTCATACCGCCGAGTTCCTGGCGTCTATGGAGCCGCTGGCGACGCGGAACCTAGCTTCGTTCGCTTCGGCCACGCCCCCTGTTTCCTGGTTCCCTTTTTCTGATTCTGATTGGCTAGACGCTCCGCGGCCCGGTGTTTTAACCAGCCACTTCCGGGTCACGGACGCGTTGCAACGCTTCCGGTTTCGTCCGTAGGCTGAGTTGCTTGCTACCTGTGGCTTTCGTGCTGCTCTCTCGCTTGCTGCTGGTCGGGTCCTCGTACCCTGTCTGAACCTTTCTGTTATTCTTTCCGCTGGACCTGTCTGCCTTTCCCTTTCTCTTTTGGTTCGCAGTAATTCTCCCTTGCCCTCCTTCCATCTTGCTTCCCCTCCCACCTTCCCATCTTCACTTACCGCTTTTTTTTCCTTTTCCTGTCTGTTACTCTCTCCGCTCTTCCTTCGCCTACCTTCAGTATTGCTTCTGTGACCTCCCGTGTACCAGACTCCGGCCTGTTCCCCTGGACTGCCTTTGCTTGCTGCATTAGTACTTCCTCACTTAGCCTGTGTACCAGTTCCTCGGACCTCTTAATGGACTGCCTGTGTTTCTGAGTCTTCACTCCTCGTGTTGTCTCCAGCCACTTCTACCAGATCTTACCTTATAAGTACTCCTGGTTCCACGTCTACAAGACACCCAACGATACTACAGGGGTTTTTTGTGCCTAAGGCTTTTTCCCCTCTTGGTCGATCCCGGGGGTGGGCCCCCTGGTCTCCCTTCTTGGGGAGCACGGTGGCTTCCTTCCGGGGTCGTCCCTATCTTCATAAAAAAAAGGTGTCTACTCGAAGAAAAGAAAAGAAGGGTTCTTGGAAGGAAGAAGAAGGTGAGGAGTCGGGGGAGGGGGAGATTTCAGAAGCTACACTTTCGGACGAAGATATCACCGACCCCGGTGACACTCTCGTTTCATGCTAATCTATTACAACTACCATTTCAGCACACAGTGTGTCTTGCACATCTTGGTAATTTTTCTTAGAACTTGATTGAAACCCATAAACCATTTGCTATCTCTGCCATTAAGCACCCCTTGCACTGGGTTTATTACATGTCCCCAAGTCGACCCTGCCAGGTGGCCGGAATTACTTGGTCACTGAATAACAAACTCCCATGTTCTCAGGAAGATTACATCTCCTATCTACAACAGCATCAAATTGTAAAGAAATAAACAGCAAGTGCTTTCTGTCGACCCAGCCGCAACTGACCATCTGATGTTATCGCAGCTGGCTTAATGCAGTTAGCTGCCCTCCCCCGTCCTTCAACCTCGTTCAACCAACTTCCCAGGTCGCACAGAGTTTATCTTGCCAACCCAGGTTTCTGCAGCCTATATAAACCCCAAGTATGAGGTACCTTCAGTATACAATCTTCCCATGAATTTGTGTATTCACCATGTACCCCCTATTCCCCAACTGTCCCAAATGCAGTTCCCTGAAAACCCCTGTGTATATATGTCTGTGCATGTGTGTTCAAGACTACTGCATCCCCTCAGAGTGGCTTCCCCGTCCGCAAATCTTTATTGTGTGTGCATATGACGCTCCTCGTGTGCTTTCTTTAGGTGCTGCATTGCATGCCCCACAACTACATTATGTTGCTACATGTGTGCAAATCTAAAATGTATCAACTGTACACAAAATAACAATAATAGTAACACTCAGCCCATTCTTATTAACTACACAAGATACATAGCAGAGTTCACCTTTGCGCTAATATCGTGTATACCCCAGTCCCCAATATGGCATGCGCAACGCAAACCCTTCTTTCCCATTGAAACCATCATCGACCACCCCAACATTTGTGCATTATTTGCAGAACCATGCGCATTATGTGTGCGTTGAACCTTGACCACTCATTTTAGGACTGGACTCCTAGGAGTGACATATCTGAAGTCCGTCGGTGCTACAGTTACTCACCATATTATTTTGCAGGTATTGGTAGAGTTATTAAATTTTTCGCACTGGCTCCAGTGGTTGTATATGTATTACATAGTGCGTTGTTTGTGTGGTGTTCTACTTGGGCATTTCATTATTCATTGTGTTGTTTTTGGGCCTATAATAAATGGTGTTTTCTTTGTATACTGCTGTATAATTGTAATACTTGGTGTTCCACTGTGTGTGCTCATTGGAGACTGCTGATCGCCCTCACTGAGATTTAGCCTTGACAGCTCCCCAAGCTATCGTGAATTGGTCTGGTTATCTTCCCAGAAGAGTCCCCTTTTCATCCAACAACGGTAGCCTCCTTAAACATCTGCCTACCAGGCCAGAGTTTAGAAATCCATTCTAACACCTTCCGTGAAGGATGAACACTATACTTAAAAGCACCATATTCTGTTAAAGTGATAAGGTGATGGACTGTCATCAAAGCACAACTTTTGAAAGTGTCTGGTTTACTGCTTCACAGCAGCCTTAGCAATCATGGGGAATTCAGGGGAGGCACTGCGAGTGGATTTTGCTTTCCAGAGCACTTATTTGGCACATTAAAAAAGGAGAAACACTATGACACCTTTGTGGCAAAATGCCACTTTTTTTAAATAGCAGCATATTCAGCAGCAATTTGAAAGTGGCAGACTCACATGGAATCTGAAACTTTAATTTCCACCCCATATCAGCAGTTTACGCGGCCTGACAGTAGGTGGTAGGGCCGGATTCTGAGATGCATGCAAAAACAGGCAGGTGTTCATATGTTAAGGATGACCACTTCCTTTAAAAGCACCATATTCTGAACAAAATGGTGATGTGGTGGTCTGTTACCAATTCCACGACTGCAGCATGTGCTTGATTTACTGCTTGACAACAGCCTTATCAACCATGAAACATGCAGGGCTGGCACTGCGACAGGATACGACTCTCAAAAGTACTGCTTTACCATGCCAATAAGAGGACTTAAAATGAGCAACCAGTGAGGTGCCGTTAAACGCTGCCGGACACCCTTTTGCCTTTTATAAAAATGGCATTTCCTAGAATACAGCACCACTTTTCTGGTTTAATGAAAGCTTAAAAAACTTTCTTAAAATAGAAAAGTGTCTGTCTTTTAGAAACTACTTGCAGTGCCATTGGTACACATGTTTCTATCTAAATGAGAGATTTAAGCAGCTTTGGGGCCGATTCTGAGGTGCGTGCAAATGTAGGAAAGTGTTCCTCTATGAAGGAGGCACACTTTACTTACAAACACCATGGGCCTCATTACGACCTTCCCGGTAAAGTCGGCACTTTACTGGCATGGCGGCAATAACGTGTCCGAGTCCCAACCATGGTGCAATTAGCGCCCAATTACGAGTGGTCGTGCACGCGCTTACCGCCATGCCGGTAACGTCCCGCACCGCCTATGCGGTAAGGGCACAAAAACCTCTTACCGGCAGCACGTTAAGCGTAAACACCTGCTCCGCCTACCACTAAGTAGCGGTTCCGCAAATAGCGGGGACCGGAAATAGCGTACCCGGCAATAGCGAGCATGTTAATGCCGGAAATGGAAATAGCGTCATCGCGCCGTAACAGGAAATGCAACGGCGGCCATCTTGAAAAACACAATCCATTGAAATCCTCCATACATTGGACCTGCATCAGCAGAACAGCTGGCCCAACTGCACATACAACCACATCACCACATCACCATGCCCAAGGCCCTGAAAAAAGGAGCTGCGTGCCTGCGCAAGGTGCGCTTCTCTGAAGAAGAGCTGAACATGCTCGCGGACACCCTGGCCGAAAATGGTGAGGTTGTGTTTGCTGCTGATCTGCGTCAACCTGCACAGTTGCGTAAAATAGAGATCTGGGAGGAGGTGGCACGCAAAGTGAGTGCGGTTGGCACCACCCCACGCACGGTAAAGGACATGCGCAAGCGCTGGGATGACCTGCACTTACGCGTCCGTAACATCCTTGCAGCAAATCGTAGCCAGGGCATGGCAACAGGTGGCGGAGACCCCTCACCCATTAAGATGACTCGCTGGGAGGAGACATGTGTAAGCACAATTGGAATGGAGGCGATCGAGGGAGTGGGGGATATGGAGCGTGGAGCGCCGTCATCGGCTGATGGAGGTAAGTGTCCTAAGAAACCACTGTAATGCAAAGCTTGAAGATGTCCCCAAAACTGACAGTGAAATTATCCAATGCTGGGGCCACCACACACATGTACGCAACTCTACCTACAGGCAGTGCACAGCACCATCACATCCACATGCATGCTGCACCTCATACATGTGTCACCCAGACGTATACCTGCATGACCCACCCATATGGCAAGCAACCTGCATGTCACAACTCCAACTGCAAATACCTGCCAATCCATAGAACTGCAGCAACCCCAATACATGCACGATGCACGTAGACCCCTTCACTGATGCTGTCCCTCTCTTGGTCCCCCACAGGCACACAATCTGACAGTGAGGCTCAGAACCCCATGGAGCAGCCCACAACACCTGTGAAGAAGGCCAGGGGCACGGAGGGAGTAAACAGGCCCTCAACATCAAGGGGCACAGTGAAACCTGGACTTGCACACAAGGCCAAACCAACACAGGAAGCTACTGCACCGATGTGTGAAAGGGCCACTACCACAGCACCGACACCAGCCACCACCACACAGGAGCCAGTGGCTGAAGGCTCTGTGTCCACTGCCAGCAGTACAGTCGGAGAAGCAGCTGCAACGGCACCCCTGCCGGATGATGATGCACACAGTCTGACACCCGGAAAACCTGCCGCAACAAGCCCGCAGCAGTCACCCCACCTCTCCCCACCCAGCACACACAATGCCAGCAGCCATGAGCTGTCTGCTGTTGAGCCATGGCCAGGGAGCATCAGCTCCACGGGGAGCATGCATGATGCAGCACCCTTGTCGCATGCTGCTTCGACATCCACCGGTGTCAGGGACAGGTAAGAGTGTATCACAGTCATCCAACAGTGCCAGGAGGAGCTGACAGCGCTGGTGACCCAGCACATCAATGAAGGTGCCCGGGCGAGGGAGGAGTTCCGGGAATATGCAAAGTCCTTCAAAGGTGCTATTGAATCAAGTTCCACATGCATATGCGATGAATTGGCAGCTGTGAGGCAGGTCCTCCCCCGCATGGCAGATTCCTTGGAGGCCCTGCGTCCCACACAGGTGATTGACCAACCAGGCACCTCCTTGAATGCCAGCTCCACACAGACCAGCCCGCTGCATAGGTCCGCGCGGAACTTGCGCAGGTCGGACATGGGGCCACCCGATGCTGGCAGTGGACATGGGATGTAGGTGCAGCCTGCCATTCTGAACTATTGCAGACTAATGGTGCATGGAAGTGAACACCATGTGTGGGGGAGTTTTGGGGGAGGGGGAGTGGGGAGAGGGTGTGTGGGGGAGTTGTAGGGGGAGGGGGAGAGTGTGTGTGGGGGAGTTGTAGGGGGAGGGGGAGATGGGAGAGGGTGTGTGGGGGAGTTGTAGGGGGAGTGGGAGGGGGCGAGGGTGTGTGGGGTGGAGGGTTTGGGCACATTCAATATTCTTAATGTTCAATACACCCGTTGTGTCAAGAGAATTCACATGACTGGACATTGCTTATTGTGTACGTATGCTTTATTGGTGAACAGTGCACAGTGTTCATGTCCCCCACATAACCAGTGCCCTGAGTCCCACCTCCATGGCACCCTCCGCATCCATGTGTATTAGAAATATTGGTTAATCAAATTCTGGCGCACAGCACGTCCCTCCTGTGCATCGCCACCTGCCTGACGTGCAGCCCCATCTCCTCCCTCCTCATCCCCCTCGTCAGGCGGTTGCAGTTCAACGTCAGGGGGCAGAGGCACGTTCCGTCTGATGCACATATTGTGCAGCATGACACATGCCATGATGATCTTGGACACCTTCTCATGCCTGTACAGGAGTGCCCCACCCGACCTGCTCAGGAAACAAAAGGCCAAATGCCTGCTCGATCACCACACGGGTATGGGTATGTGCACAATTGTAGTCCTCTTCGTGCCTGTTTTGCGGGGTCCGGACAGGGGTAAGGAGCCACCTCTTCAAGGGATCGCCAGCATCACCTGCATGGGTGCAACAAAGGTTATGTGTAAGTGATTTCATCAAATGGAACCTGTACCTATGACACAAAAGCATGCATTGATTTCCTGTTCTCATCCACATATACTTGCATGAATTGAGCTAATCAAAGTAACTGCAATGTGTGAAGTCACATGATCAACAGGTGTGCGTAGCATCATCTAGTGGACACAGGGGTGTCCTATTCCTTGTGAGTGTTCATGCACTCTGGTTGCCCACTGCAGTAGTTGCCACGATCTAGGTGATGTGTAGTTAATCGTATGCGTTGATCCTGTCACCGTTGAAGCCAGACTCTTGATGATCTGCCATTCCACGCTTGATGTCCCTATGCTGGTATGCTGCACTTCTGTGGTAGTGTACGAGTGAAATTCTGTATATTGGCTTCATGTGATTCCTTTGTACGCAATAATGGACACATGTCCGTTGTGATGCTGTTATTCGGTCATTTGCATTGCCCATACTAACTGCATGTCGCTGCATTGTGTTGCAGGGGCTGCGTTCTGATTATGTACAGTGTACATGTGGATGGCTATGGAATGGTTGCAGTACTGCCTTGTTGTCATTGTTGTGCTTCTTACGTCTTGCATTTAGGTTTCAGGTGTCAGGTCCAGTCTGGCCTGCTTTGGAGTATGGGCATTGTTCATTCTCTCACCCAATCACAGCCCGGTGAAGTATGCATCACTCCCCCCCCTCATCTCAGCCAGGTGAAGTATGCATCTCTCCCCCCCATCTCAGCCAGGTGAAGTATGCATCTCTCCCCCCCATCTCAACCAGGTGAAATATGCATCTCTCTCCCCCATCTCAGCCAGGTGAAGTATGCATCTCTCCCCCCATCTCAGCCAGTTGAAGTATGCATCTCTCCCCCCACCATCTCAGCCAGGTGAAGTATGCATCTCTCCCCCCCACCATCTCAGCCAGGTGAAGTATGCATCTCCCCCCACCATCTCAGCCAGGTGAAGTATGCATCACTCCCCCCCCATCGCAGCCAGGTGAAGTATGCATCTCTCCCCCCCATCTCAGCCAGGTGAAGTATGCAACTCTACCCCCCATCTCAGCAAGGTGAAGTAGGCATCTCTTCCCCCTATCGCAGCCAGGTGAAGTATGCATTTCTCCCCCCCATCTCAGCAAGGTGAAGTAGGCATCTCTCCCCCCCATCTCAGCCAGGTGAAGTAGGCATCTCTCCCCCCATCTCAGCCAGGTGAAGTATGCATCTCCCCCCCAATCATCTCCCCACATCACACTGCCATGTGCTTGCCATGCAACTCACCGAGTAGCCAGGAACGTTGTCCTGCATGTCGCTCCATGTAGCGTGGTATCGTGGAGTTCCGCAGAACAATTGAATCATGGGTTGATCCTGGAAATCGGGCACAACAATGTGTGATGATCTTGTTTGAGTCACATACCATTTGCACGTTGATGGAGTGGTATAGCTTGCGGTTGCAGTACACTATCTCCATGCAATGTTCCCTCTAGTTATTTTTCTCTATGTGCGGAACTGGTTGGCTGTTGTGCAAACATTATTTTCCATGTGCACAACTAACTAATGAAGTATGCCACTTTCTGAGCATGCGTATTTAGTGAACAACCGTCGCAGAAGAGAGTTTGGAAAGGAATTTCCTCTTCCCAGTCACTGCAATTCTTGACAAATCTTACAACACTTTTTTTACAAACACATAGGCTAAAATAGAATATCATATGTGATTATATGGAAAACGCATCAACCAGTCCAAAACTTCATCTCCCACAGTACCTTGCAGAAGTTTTATGCCACTGGAAAATCACTCATGTGTAATACAAAACACAAATATCTCTCGTCATAAACTGATGTGGCTGTCAAGAAATTCAGACAGGATACATTTGCCGATGGATTAATGTCAATTAAAAGCAGAGCGTCAAAAACATGCTGATAGGAGTCCAAGTGCCACTTTAATTAAGTAATTCAAAGGCCAGGAGAACATGCTTCTAATAATTAGTGTAAGGATGATAATTGTATCAGAATAACTGCACCTCAGAATATGATGATCAAATATTCCTGTGCCTCTGCTTACTATCCACATTAGGTTGTCCTTTGGGTAGTGATAACACCAGCCTTACAGCTAGGAGACATAAACACCATCCATTTGTACTCCCTAAATATGAAAATGTGCCCAACAAAAACGAGAAACGACGAACATTTTGTTGCTTCAACCCACAAAGCTCCACTGATGTTTTTTCGAATTAATGACCAGTAGAGCAGTGGCATAGGAAGGAACTCTAATAATATTAATGCCTGAACTCAACAGGAATTTTAAGGGGAAGAACCACTTTTAATAAGCAGAAAATATCCCTATTGGCAAAGCTAATTACTTTTTTTACACCCTGAAAAATCATGTGACTCCAAGTAGGGAGCAAAACCTGGTTAGAGACTTGCTTGTAGCCCTGACATAGAAAGTGAAATGACAGGGAACATAATGTAGTCCAAAGTTTTTACCACCCTTCCGCACCAGAGCCTAGAAAAGGTTTATTATGGATCCCCGTGTAAGAAAATCACATATATATGCCCTTTAAGTTAATGGCATCAAATCTCGAGAGAGAACAGATTGAGTTCCTTCGTCTGTAACTATGGATCCCTCTTCTGTAATTCTTTGTTATTAGTTAAATAAGATGCAGGGAGATGCTAGAGACGATACAGAGCACATGGTTATATTGAAAAGACCTGAGAAGCTGAGCATGGAAAGAAAAAGAAGGTGCTGTTGTCTAGACGGGTACTAGATTCCTATACTTTAGCAAACAAGCAACACATTTCCTTCGGTGTATTGAAACTTCTGACTTGGTTTTTGAAATTTGCTGCTTTGTTCATCACCCGCAAGGAGTGATGACCTGTGCTCTTCCACCCATACCCTTCCCCGGCCCCTGTGCTTGCCTCCAATGCTAGTTGATAGAGCACTGTAAAAAGTGAGGGATTGTAGCAGTAAACACTCACTGGGTATTTGCAGACCCACAATACTTTGCAAGCAATGCATATTTAATGCCTCAACATATTATCTGCATTTTAAGAATGCCATGACTCTGCATGTATGCAATTCTTTTGCAGTGCATACAATATCAACATCATTGTGTAGGATTACACAGTGCTCAGAGAAACTGTTTTTGCATGGAAGCGAGTTACCATATAATCTGTGATGGTCTATGTCCAAAGGAAATGTGTACTGTAATATTCTGTTGAAAATTAATAAAAATATAAAAAATAAAAAAATAAATATTCTCCTATCTGAATATCCAGTGCCCCGATACTATGAATGAGTAATGCCAGGCATAGTCCATACCCATTATCCCTTGTAGGCAAAGTAAATGATATTGCAATGTTGCTCTCTACTTATAGGGTAATGTTAGTTATGCTAAAGTTGGAGACGCTGAGCGTCACATTTGTCTTCTCAAAATCCTTACAGGTCAAATTAATATTTGAGTTTTATAATGTGTTAACTTGCAAGGGTGCCGCTTCAAAGCACTTGCGTGACATATATACAAAGAAGAGGAAGTATGGGATAAGGTTACACATCCAGGTAGCCTGCTTACTTACAGTCAGTATCCGATATTATAGCTGGTAGTTTGATTGTATCGTGTGGGTGACGCTTTTAGTAAGGCACAATAAGTAACAGAAATTCTGGCACGTGAACGTTATTCATATTATTCATATCATTCATATTACAACAAACCTAAAATAAGTGGATGTAGGTACACGTCTGCTAACCTTTCACAGAGCCAAGAGAGGAGGAGTCAAGGTTGTCCGGTACACATTTGGTTAATGTGTGCAGGCATATCTTGGTTAGATTCTTCAGTTCATCGAGCAAGTTTTTCATATTCGTTTTTTTTAATTGTTTTTATTGAGATCTTACAAAACATACATGAACTTGTTGTACGGCAGTACAAATCAACAACCTGAAGTAGATCTACAAGTTACATCTTTTAGCAATTTTCCAACAAAACCCAGAAAGACAGAATAGAAAAAGGAAAGAGAGTGAAAGGGTTCAGAAAAAGGAAAGAAGAACAAATACCCGCCTCCCTGAGCCAATTCATATTAGTTTTTAACCTCTTATGTGTGTATTTTGCTGTTAGAGCACGCAAATTTCAATTAATTAATTGCTGTGGCTTGTGCTGTATTAAATATTTTTGAATAAGTGAGTATTGTCTGTGTGCGCTGATAAAAATCTTATGAGTGGCACCCAGAAGGAAGCTGGGCAGGCGCACATGCGCACAGCTTAGCGGGAACACTGCCGTCATGGCATGTGGGACCACCAATTCCACATGGGTGCAGTCGAGGGCACCAATGCAATTTGGGATGCCTGCCAGTGAATGGAAGCCAACTTTGGTGTTTGAGATCTCCTGGGCAGTCTGTGGTAGGGATATGTGGTCGCTTGTGTGCTTCAGGAGGGCATCGAGCACGTGGTTCAGCGTGCGTGGGAATAATGGTTGTGATATGCCATGCATCTGCCCTACCGTGTTCTGGTAGGTGCCTGTGGCCAGGAAGTGGAGCACAGACACCACCTTAAGTAGAGGGGGGGCGGCGGTACGGATGTCTATGAAGCTGACAATGTCGTTGTGTATCATGTCCACAATGGTGGTGATGATGTCCCGGTCCAGACGGTACATGGTGTGGATCTGCTCAGGGGTTAGGTTGAATGCACTGGCTCTGATTCGAGGGATTGGGGGCTGCCTCAGTGGTACGACTGCCTGCACTGGTGGGGCATGATGTGCCTGTCTCACCCTCCTTCTCCTCCTGCGTCTCCTCTGTGCTGCCTGTTGTTGTTCTTGCTGGTGTTGCAATGCAAGCATGTCTTCCAGCCCCAGTAATGCTACTAGTATTGGAATCATTTTGATGTGTGAATGGGTGTGGGAAGGGGTGTGCTGGCCCAGTGTACATTGCCTCCACCTGTGCTGATTGTGTGCACTTGTGGCAGTTGAGAACACTGCACATGGCCATTTACGGGTGGTTCGCGATGCCGGTATTTCCGCCATGCCGGTATCCACTTTTAGCGCCTACTTCATGCCGCTATTTGCATGCCCGCCTGACTTGTGATGTTGTCCTGTTTACGCCATGCCGCTATTGCTGGAATGTAGGGTCGCGTGCCCACGCCCATGCTGCTATTAGAGGCACCGTTACTTACGGTGCCGCTAATAGCGGGTTGGCGGGTCATAATAGCCCAGAGCGGTTAACGATGCCAGTAATCCTTTACTGGCATTGTTTTTCTGTTACCTCCAACCTCGTAATGAGGCCCCATGTTGCTTTTCATGTGCCTGATTTATGGCTTGACAACAGCCCTGGTAACCGTCAGGAATGCAGGGCAGCTACAAGGAGGGGATTCTCCTCGCAGCAGCACTGGTTTTGCATGAGAAAAAAAGGAGTACAGTTAAGGTACCTTTGAGGTGCCGTTAAACTCCACTGCACCCTTTTTTGCTTTATAAACAATGCATTTCTTAGACTGCAGCACCACTTTTCTAGTTTAAGGAAAGCTTAAGAAAATGTTCTTAAACTAGAAAAGTGGCAGTCTATTAAGAAATGCTTGCAATGTCACTGGAGCACATGTTTCCGCCACAAAGTGTGATTTTAGCAGCTTTTGCTGCTTGAAGGCACAGCTCCCCTCCACTTTTTCCACCCACCTCAGAATGGTGGTGTTGGAAAGTGGAAGGGAGAATGCCGTTTTCCATACACTTTTTTTCACAAGCTTAGAATCAGGCCCTTTGGCTGCTGGAAAGCAGGGCATTTCCTCTCACCTCAGAAAGGTGGCGCTGGAAACTGGCGGGTAGAATGTCGGCTTTCCACATTACATTCAGCAGGAGCGCAGAATCAGCATGTGAGAGCCGCAAAAAGTAGAGAGCAGCCAGTACTTGCTGATTCTAATAAATCCAACGTCACTTTTGCATTTAAAAAAAGGCGCTAAACTAAGGCATCCACGAGGTGTCATCACAGAGGAAAAGAGGTAACATTCCTAGGAAAGTGTTAGGTTTGGCATTAAAAAATGTTTTTCTATTTAAGAATCGTTAATGCTAAAACATAAGTAGGCCACACAAGATCACTCTAAAATGTGCTTTCTGTCCCAGCCTCAAGTCTACTATACAGAAAGTGCTATTCGAGAATCGGCAGTTCTGCACACTTTCGCTACTCTAGAAATGTGTCTTTGAAGCGCCTATTTGACTCAACAGGTGCTTGGCAGAAACCGTGCAGAGCACCTTTTGCACCCACTTGTAGATAGCTTACGTGGCTGTGGCCACAACTTTTGGCTTACTGCACAAAAACACCCAGACTCGCTTGTAGTGGAAAATGTTGCTTTAATGTGACAGGCCAAAGCTCACAAATAACCGCTAACCTGGCTCCTTGTCCTTACAGATTAACAAAAATGTTCTAACACCCAATTTAATAATTCAACACTTTCATTTCCCCCAACAAATAAATAATTATTTAAGTCCACTTCCTCCCTACCTATCCCTTGGTCCCTACCGTCTCCTTACCATCTTCTCAAGGCGTACCGCTTTCTCCCCAGGGCCATGCCCCTCCATCTTCAAAACCTGTTCCCATGGGATAGCCCGTTTGTGCAAAGAGCACCACCCCCAGCCTTTCCCGAGCTATTCACCCATGGTGCTTCACTCCCCCCACATCTAAAGGGGCCATGCCCCAGGCAACCAACAACCTAAATACCATAGAACTCCCCTCTACACCAAACTCCCTCTTCCTATGACCTGCAGCCAGGCTGACCTGCCACATCAGCAACGAAAACTTTACATCACAACTTCCCCCACTAATGCCCAAGCCTGTCACAACAAAAGTGCCCAAAAACCTTTTACTTCCCTTAACAACTAAGACCCGAGAAACTATTGAGGGGGAAAAAACCGACCAAAAACGTCCTTATTAAAAAAGACCCCCCCCCCCCTTACCTGGAATTTTAAAACCATTCCTCTCCTGGAAAAGAGGGTGGGAGGGCGGGGACAAACGCACGTCCTAACCGTCGACTGCTCCAGAACCTTCCCTGCCCCCCTTAAATACCCACTAGGGTGCTCTATGCGCAGGCCAGCTCACTGCCCTGTGCAGCGCCAAAAATCATGGTGGGGGAAACGCTCTGCGTTCCCCCCAGGTCCCCCTTTTTGGCTTACTGCACAAAAACACCCAGACTCGCTTGTAGTGGAAAATGGTGCTTTAATATGACAGGCCAAAGCTCACAAATAACCGCTAACCTGGCTCCTTGGCCTAACAGACTAACAAAAATGTTTTAACACCTAATTTAATAATTCAACACTTTCATTCCCCCCAACAAATAAATAAATAATTAGATCCACTTCCTCCCTACCTATCCCTTGGTCCTTACCGCATCCTTACCATCTTTTCAAGGCGTCCCGCTTTCTCCCTGGGGCCATGCCCCTCCATCTTCAAAACCTGTTCCCATGGGGTAGCCCATTTGTGCAAACAGCACCACCCCCATCCTTTCCCGCGCTATTCCCTAATGGTGCTTCACTCCCCGCTCATCTAGTGCTCATTGACTTTTATAGTACCCCTCACCGGTGCTCATTGACTTTATAGTGTTATGGGTGAAGCCTCCATCCTGCTGCTTTTGCTTCATCGCAGCAGCCCACACCTGCCAAGGTGTAAGATTGCTCCCCCGTGTGACATCTGGAAGGCCCCTTTGCGATCTGATTTGTGCCTGCACAGCCCGCCCCCGGTGCTCATTGACCTTACAGTGTTGTGGATAAAACCTCCTTCCTGCTGCTTTTGCTACATCGCAGCAGCCCACACCTGCCAAGGGCCAGCTACCATCGATCCTATCACTGGCTTGCAATTTGGGGATCAGTACTTAATGCTTTTGCCCTACTGTCACTTTGGCCTGCATTGCAGTATATTTTGTGACAGGTGGATGCGGCCTGCTGGTTATCTGCGCGCCCAGTGACTGTCATTTTTCTGGATCTGACCCAGTTTTCTACCCTATGCTGGCTTGTGTGTGGCATCGCCTACGCACCTGCTCCCTCACCAGCATCTGAGAGCCCCTACCACCTTAGTAGTTGCACTTGGGCTGCCCTCCACCTCTACCTGCTGGTCTCCTGCTGGTCTCCTGGACTATAGGATTCCAGCTTTCCAGGACTGCTTGGGCCACTGCCAGTGGACTACATGCGTAGCCCCTATCTCAGCTTCACCTCACCCAACTACAGCTGCTACCACTCTCCAGGACTGCACTGATTACTACTGCCACCCTCGTCTTGAGAGCTCCTGCTACCAAAGCAGTTCCACTTGGGCTGCACTCCACCTCTACCTGCTGGTCTCCAGGACTGCTTGGGCTGCCCCAACTGCTCTTGAGCACCCGCCACTTACTAGGTACTACTTGGGCTGCCCTCCACCTCTACTTCTCACGGCTACCGCCCCATCTGCATCTGCTACTTCCCTCCTCCAGGACTGCACTTACTGCTACTGCCACCCTCGTCCTCAGAGCTCCTACCACCAAAGCAGTTCCACTTGGCTGCCTTCCATTTGTACCTGCTGGTCTCCAGGACTGCTTGGGCCATCCCAACTGCTCTTGAGCTCCCACCACCTACATAGATCTACTTAGCTGTCCTCCACCTCTACTCTTCACGTCTACTGCCCACCTGGACCGCGTGGGCCACTCCAACCAGTCTTGACCTGAGGGCTTAAGTCGCCTATCAGTCACGCTCTGCCTGCAGTCCACCTCGGCCTGCCATGGCTACCGCCCTTCCAGGACTGCATGGGCTGCCCCAGCTTCTCTCAACCTGAGTTCTAATTACCTGCCCTCCTCAGCTGTCTATTGTAGCTTTCGCCATCAACTCTGGACTGTCTGAGCTAATCCTGCCACCTTCCCTCCTCCAACCTACTCCTAGGGTATCCTGCTCTGCTTCATGGACCAGGCTTTCCCACCTGGCCCTTCTTCACCTTCCTGTTCCCTACACACTCCTCAGCCCTGCATCATCCTCCTCAGGGCATCTGATCCCACTCCCTCCTCTCATTCCCAGCATCCTACCTCAGTGTCGCTGCACACCAACATCGAGTCACAGTTCCCACTGCAACTGGCTGCACTTGATACTGCTCCCTCCGGTCACTCCCAACATCCCACCTCAGTGACGCTGTACACCATCATCTAGACAAATCTCCCACTGCAATTGGCTGCTCTACCATTGCCCCCACAGTGGTGGGCGAGTTCCCACTAACTTCACCCAGCGCCTCATCACCAACGGTGACCGGGCTCTCCGTCAATCGGCCCACTCCAGAGCGTATTCCCACCGCCTCGGTCCAATCTCCCCGGTGTGCTACTGCCTTCAGAGCTTGTCCCCTACCTCAGCCCCTCTTCCCTGCACCCTATCTCCTCCCCCACCTACCATTTTCCTTCCCAGGCATATTCCCATAGCAGCTTCACGACCCACTGATCAACTTCTTATCTTACTCCCTGTTATGCTTTTTTCCCTCTCTCAGACCCGCTCCATTCCCCTTCCCTCCCCTCTCTCTCCTAACCTCTCCTCCCTCAAAATACTCTGCCTTCTCCTCATGGCCATCTCCTCTTTCAATCTTCCCCCCTCTTCCCATACCCACTCTACCCCACTCCCCAATGCCTCATTCCATCGCCGCATCCTTATATACCCTCATTTCACTAACACCTCCAATGCCTTTGACGTCGCCCTCTGGAACACCAGGTCGATTTGTAAGAAAACTACTGCTGTCCTTGACCTTTTCGTACGCCTTAACCTCCAATTCCTCTATATTACAGAAACCTGGATCCTTCCCCACAACACCTCTGTACCTGCTTCCCTCACCTCCTCCTCTTCTTCTTTTGAACATATCCCTCGACCCTCTGGCCGCGGAGGTCGTCTAGGCCTTCTCTTTCGGCCACACTTCACCTCTTCTCCCTCTCCTACTTCTCTACCTACTCTCCCTTCCTTTGAATTCATGTTCAAAATCTTTAATTCTCCTCATGCTATCTCTTTCCTAATCCTCTACAGCCCTCCTGGCTCAGTCAGCTCCTTCTATGAGGATATTGACCATCTCCTCAGCCTCATTTCCCCCAGCCCCACCCCACTACTTGTACTTGGCGATTTTAATCTCCATCTCTCTTCTAATCCTCCCTCCTCTCCACACTTCTCCATCCTTGACTCTTACCTCCTCTCTCCCTTCCCCTCTCCTCCTACTCACCATTCTGGCTTTACTATTGACCTCATCTTTATCTCCTCTTTCACTGCCTCTCCTATTTCCTCCCTTCCCAACTACCTATCTGATCACTCTTTACTTTCATTTTCTCTCTCCCCCCTCCCCTTCTCCTCCTCCCCCTCCATCCTCCACCTGCTTCTTCCGGCGTGACCTACGCAGCTTTAACTCCTCTCTATTCCTTGCATCCCTCTCCTCTTCCCTCCCCCTCTCCCACTTCTCCTCTCTAACTGCCTCTGATGCCTCCTCCTTCTTAACTTCCTCTCTTTCTTCTACTCTCAATCTTCTTTAGCCCCTCTCCTCATTTCGCCCTTCTCGCCGACCTGCTCAACCTTGGCTTTCATCTCACCTCTCATCCATGCGCCGCCTCCTTAGGCGCCTTGAACGTCAATGGCTCAAACACCCTACCCCCTCCTACCAATCTGCATACTTCTATCATACCCTCGATGACTCCTGCCTCAACTCCGCTAAACGCACCTACTTCTCTGACCTTCTCCAGTCTCAATCCTCCCACCCTCGCCGCATCTTTCAACCTTTAGCCTGACTTCTCTCTCCAGCTACCCCTGATCCTTCCATCGCCTCTCCTCTCTCCGCTACTGACTTTGCCTCCTTCTTTTCTAACAAAGTCCTCAATCTCTGCCAATCTATCCTCGCCTCGCCCTCCTACTCTCCTCCTCCTCCTCGTCCCCATCCTCTTCTATGTCCTCTTTCTCTCCTGTCACTCATTCTGAAGTTACCCTCCTTCTAACAAAAACTCATCCTACTGCCTCTCCCGCTGACCCCATTCCAACCCCCTGATCCCTAAAATCTACCCCCTCCTTGTAACCTATCTCACCTCCTTCTTCAACATCTGCCTCTTGACTTCCACTTTTCCTACTCCTTTTAAGCACACGACTATCATCCCTATTCTCAAAAAACCTTCTGCTAATCCCCATCTTGCTTCCAATTATCGCCCCATCTCTCTCCTACCCTTCCTCTCCAAACTTCTCGAACACATTGTCTATTCTCAACTCTCTTCCTACATCTCTAACCACTCCCTCCTTCCCCTACCTAGTCCGGCTTCCGCCCTCTACACTCCACTGAATCTGCCCTCATCTCTGTTCTGAACTCTCTCCTTTCTGCTCGCTACTCTAAGCAATCTTCCATCCTTATTCTCCATGATCTCTCCGCTGCTTTTGATACTGTTGACCATCCTCTTCTCCTCAACTCCCTCTCCTCATTTGGCCTCAAAGACAATGTCCTCAACTGGCTCTCCTCGTATCTCTCAAACCGCACCTTCTCTGTTTCCTGGGGTGGCTCTACCTCGCCCCCATATCCTCTCAACCATGGAGTCCCCCAAGGTTCTGTCCTTGGCCCTTTTCTTTTCTCACTCTATACTTCCTTCTTAGCTCCTATCATCTCCTCTTTTGGTATCTCACACCACTTCTACGCTGATGATACCCAGCTTTTCCTCTCCTTCTCCTCCTTCACTCCTAACATTCATGATAAACTCTATTCTTGCCTTTCTGCTATTAAATCCTGGATGTCCTCTCACTTTCTTACTCTTAATGGTGATAAAACTGAACTCCTTTTGTTCCATGCCAATACTCTTCCTCCTCCCTCCCCCTTCATTCACTTTCCCCCCTCCCAGCTCTCCTTCTCTCCCCATGCCCGTAACCTTGGTCTTAATATTGACCCTCACCTCTCTCTATCCTACCACATTTCTCTCACTGCCAAGTCTTGTCGCTTTCACCTTTACAACATTCGTAAAATGCAACCCCTCCTAACCTTTCAAGCCACCAAACTCTTAATTACCTCCCTTATCTTCTCCGGACTTTTCTACTGTTCCTCCCTTTTCTTTGGACTCCCCTCCTCTCACCTCTCCCCACTCAAATCTGTCTACCACTCTGCCATCCACTCCCTCTGTCTTCTCTCACCTCTTGACTCCATCTCCTCTTCTCTCACCTCTCTAGGTTGGCTCTCTTTTCACTCCCAGCTCAAATTCAAATTCCTCTGTCTTGTCTTCAAATCCCTCTATGGTCTTGCCCCCCTACCTTTCCTCCCTTCTTACTTTCCATACCCCTTCTCGTACTCTCAGCTCTGCAAATCTTTTCCTACTCTCTCTTCCTCCACCACCCTGTGCCCCTCCCGCTTCCGCTCTTTCCAACTCTTCGCTCCCTTCCACTGTAACCGCCTCCCCCTCCACATCCGCTCTTCTTCCTCCTACACTTCCTTTCGCTCTTCCCTAAAATCTTATCTTTTCCATTCCCCTCCCTAACACCTTTCACTTCCTCTCCTACCTCTCCCCCCGCCTCATGCCTTACCTCTTACTCCTGTACTTCCTTACCCTCTCCATCCTCTCTTCTCCCTTCTACCCCACCTCCGGCTCTTAACTAGTCTTATTCTTTCCTCTCTTCTTCCTCACACCTTTTAGACTTCCCTCTTACTTCCCTTCTACCTCCACTAACTCCTCCCTTTCCTCTCTTCTTCCCCACACCTTCTCGCCTTCCCTCTTACTTCCGCTTCTACCTCCACTAACTCCTCACTTTCCCTCTCACACCTCTGTCCCTCTCCACTCCCTCATCACCTCAGCAATATTGTAAATTGTTCCTTATACTGTTTTCGAGTTGTGATTCAATTGCCATTTTATGCTTGTTGTATTTTTTTCTTGTTCTCATGTAAAGCACTTTGGATTAAAGGGCTATATAAATTCAATAAAATACAAATGAAATACAAAATACAAATACAAATCTAAAGGGGCCATCCACCGGGGTTTTCTTTCTGCCCCACCCCTACCACTTCTATTTACTTCCAACTCTTTACTCTTCCAACTTCCAAGTCTAATCCGCCAGATAATAACTATTCCAGTAAATGGACAGGTGACCGCCATCCTCCCTGAAAATCTTGAAACTCTCATAAACATTTTCTTTGTGCTCTAACCTTCACTGCCGCAGAGGCACAAACATTTCCCATTTCTCTATTTATTCCCTTCCTTGCCTGCTCTACTGCTCCCTCTCTTCTCACTCCCCACCAAACTCTCTGCGGCAACAGCTTAGACCAAACTACATATGCTTTGGGCCACATTTCCCAGACCCATTCCCAATCCCTTTTCCTTTTCTAAAAAGAGCCACACCTGTGTCTCTTACTAGGTCATTTTCCCCTGCATGACTTATCACCCCATCTTGAGACCCATAGATATTCTTTCAGCCCTGCTAACATAGGCAGCAGCTGATCCCAGCAAAGCCCCCCTCAACCTGACCACCTTACCAATGCCACTTTGTAGCTGCAGCCCAATTGCCTGCAAAAACTCTTTTCTCCACCTTCTTCCCCGCTCACTTAACAATACAGTGGCCCACAAACCAATTCTGCGGCATCTCCCCCAACCTCTGCGTAGCATCTGAAAAAGAAATCACAATATCACTTTCCAATCACGACCACCCCACCACATTCAACCCTCCTCTACTCCCCAAACCCTATTTCAAACAGCCCCTTTACCCAAATCCCTAATATACCCTTTGTATTTCCCGGACCTCCACTGACCCAAACGTTTCACCCTATCTTTGGATAAGCCCAATCTACTACCTGCAGATGCCGCACCCCTCCTAAATGAATGAGTTCCAAACTCCTACAGCTATTCCCCCACCGCTACCAACACCTGCCTCAGACAACCCATCCTCACCTGACCACCTCCTTATTCCCACTATGGAAACACCCCCCAGTCCTTTCCTACCTGTTCCCCTATAATTCGCACCTTTAACACCCCTCCTTTAAACAATGCACCTACCTCCACTTAGACCCCACTTCTCCTCTATCCTATTACCCTCCTGTTCACCCTTGCCCCCCACCCTCCATCACCTTCCTACTATTGCCCCATGCCGCCCACCCTGCACCGGGGGCCCACGTGCACCCCCGTCCATGCAGGCCCTTTTCCTCCTTACTCCTCTCCACCACTGCACAAGAGGCCAAACCTGCGCCCCGTCCATGCAGTCCAATCCATATAACTTACTGTTCCAGTACCTTGCGTCCATTACACCCTGTTACCCACCTGCACCAGGGGCCATTGTGCACCCCCGTCCATGCAGTGACCTCTCATCACTTCCCCCGGCTGCACCAGGGGGGCTCCCGCACCCCGGTCCATGCAGTCAACTCTCCTCATTCCCCCAACTACACCAAGGGGCAAACAAGCCCAGTTCCTCCCGTGCTGTGCGTACTCCATTCCTGCCCTCGCATGTGCCCAGTCTCCTGCCCCTCCTGTGAACCGGGGCTACTACCGTACACTCAAATTTGCGATATCCTCTTAACCTCTGTTAATCTCTCCATATTGATTCTGTGCCGCTATAACCCTCTCACGTCCCCCCCAAAGCTTGCTAACCTTGTCGTGCGGCAAGCGTGAGGGCTTCACCACCGTCTTCCAGCTCTCCCAACGACGACCACCACCCCTTATCATTTTCACAGTTACATCCCACCCCTGTGGCCCTCCCACACCCTACCTAAGCGTCTTCCTCCCCACCCCTCTCCTACACCCTTGGGATCGCCACCAAAACCTCTCTCCAAACTTTGCACCCCCCCTCCTTTTCCGATAAACTGATGCCCCCCTACAGGAACCACCCACTTTAACTGGCATACGGTCCTTCCCCCTCATCTCCTTGCCCCGCTCATCGCCCTTTCCCTCTGTCCCCTGCCTGAAAACAATGTGTAATCGGATGCCGACCCGCACACATGCTGCACTCGTGTTTAAATGTACACATTATCCTTGTGCAGCCTTCTTTATTGAAAGCCCAACATGCTGCTGAGGGCTGACCCTTGCCTCCTCCCCGCCCCTTCTGGGGTGGGGCAACCAAGAAAGAGACGGTAATCACGGGTAAGCGGCTTGCCATGTGTACCGTTGGAGCTGGCCTCGTCAGCGCCATCCATTGCAACCAGAGATCCATATCTATCTCCCCCAAAACCGCCTGATTGTCCTCCGCCAACCTTGCTCTAAACTCCTCGTCATAACACACCCACGCGAAGCCCCCAAAACTCGTAAACGCCTTTCTAATCACAACGATGTCCTTTAGCAGAGCCACACATCTCTCTGGAAATTTCTCACAATAGACACTTGCATAGATAATAAATGCTGATGTCCAATGTTCGATCGTCACCGGTACCCTTGGGCGCGAGGCCAGCTCCCTCTCCTCCTCCTTAGAACCCTCTTTTGCTCTCACTTCCCTATGAAGCAGCTTTAACACATCCACAAATTCCCCTGCCTGTATCTTATCCTTCGTTGTTGTCATCAAATGTGCTCCCAAAGGTTTTGTGATGCCCATTTATGATAGCTTTTTCTCCTTGCCCTTCACCCCTACCTCTTTTTCTTTTGAAACCTGTACCTCGAGCTCCAATGGCTCAATCACCTTGACTGTCTGTACCCCCACCAAGCAATTTTCCCTTTCTCCGGCCAAGGCTTGAATAGCCTGTACACCAATCTCTCTCCTCACCCCTTGCCATACTGACCCTTCCCTTCTTGCCCCTGTTCTTGTGTCCCCCCTCTGCCATGCAGTTGACCAGTCCCCTTCCCGCTCACCTCTTTCCGCCCTGCCATTGCACGTCTGCAGCCTGGCCTCCACCCTGATGCTCATCTTCTTCCATAATGGGCTCCTGCTGCAGGGACAAAACATGTCAGCAGTCTCACCCAGCCAATTATCCCCACGACCTCTTGCCCCCCACACTCCTTGCTCCTGTCTTTCCCATTCTCATCTTATGCCCCTTCTCACCTTCCCCCTCCTCCTTACAGCACTGTACCCTTCATCCTCCCACTGCCCCACATATTCCTCCAACCATTCATCATCACCCCTGTAATACCATTGCTGTTGCGAGCACATGCTCGGGCCAGGCAGATCCTCCTCTTGTGAGCCCGGGGCGTCCACCCCGCCACTCTGGCTGCAACTTCTTGGCGGGGCCGCAGAAACCCCTTCTTGGTCCTCTTCTCTCGGGCGAGGGGTCCTCTCCTCCACCCTGTGGTCTTCCTCGTTAGGGGCCATGCTGTGCCCTCTAGACTGTCCTCGCGAAGTTCGAGGAGGGGCCGTTCTTAAACCCTCTCCATATTCCACCTCTGCGACAGTGGGGGCTACTCTGTGCCCTCTGCTTGAAATCCTCCTAGCAGGGGGGGCGTTCCGCGCCCCTCCCTAACCTCACTAATCGAAGAGGACCGCTCTCTCCTCCTCCCACCTGCACTCTTCTGCAGGTATTTTCCAGCATTGCCCCTCTGCCTTGTCACCTCACTCTGCACCCCGTCACCTCCACCTTCATGCCCCACCCGACCTACACCTTTCTGGACACTCCTAACATCTCCTTCATCCACCTGGTCGTTATCCCCCAAACCCCTTTCTGGCCCCTCTCCCAAGTGTTCCCTCCCCCTTGGCTACTCTCCTGTCAATCTCCCTCCTCATTTTCCCACCCCTGCATTCCCACCCAGACTTCCCCTACTCGCCGCGGGGCTGCAGGCCACCACTGCCGAGAGAGCCCCATCTGGCGCTGCTCTCCGCTGCAGCCTACCTCCACCTTCCTCCCCTTCACCCGTAACCTCACCCACCGCCCCCTCCAGCTGTGCTTTGGATGCCCTCCGGATGATCTCCAAGGCCAGGGTCGGATTGGCCCCTTTCGCCCTGGAGAGTGGGGCCGGTTTCTGGTCATGCCTGGGCCGGTTTGGAGACATTTTTTTTTTTCTGTTCAAAAAGCCTTTCATCCTTCTTAGGTCGATATATGAGTACCAAAACAGGTTGGGTGATATTGCATGCATATTTGTTCTATAAAAAAGAGCTTAAGCGTAAGTGCTATACAATAACATAGTATAATTTGGCCTTGGACGTCTGCAAACCATCCGGAGCTGGCCCGGCCGCGGTAAGGGGGTTACCTTATCTACGGTACTACCGACTATCAAACATATATATGTATATATATTTTTTGTATTTTTTTTTCTATATGACCTAACTAACTACTGCTCCTTCACCCATTGACTAAGCTAACACACTCCTCATCTCACACAACCCACTGACAGGTCCAGGCGCAGGGAAGGCCCGGGAGCAGGCGACCAGGACAAACGCACGTCCTAACCGTCGCCTGCTCCAGAAACTTCCCTGCCCCCCTTAAATACTCACTAGGGCGCTCTATGTGCAGGCCAGCTCGCTGCCCTATGCAGTGCCAAAAATCACCCTGGCGGAAACGCTCCGCCCCCCACCCCCCCCCGGCCCCCGGAATCCCATCTCCCCACCCTCAGGACACCTGTGGATGGATTGGTGTGGAGAGTGTCGGATGTCCAGCCACTTTTCACGCAATATCAGACTCGGGCTAAGTTGCCAGACTGCTGCACAGCTCTGACTCTACTTGTGACATATGTCATGAGATGGCCAATTTCTGATCAGCTGCTTGCTTATTCTGAAGTTGCCTGTGCGTGTTTCACACACGACTTCTCCAGCCAGAACACACTAAACAATTCTTTATGGGCGTTGCAATAATGACCATTGTTATCCCAACCCACAATTCCAATTTCACATGTTAACTAAAGGAAGCACTCCTTGCGATTTTTTTTTAATAAGAATTCTTTGTTGCATGTCAAATATACAAAAAGTGGAAAGAAGTCGTGTCTTAAGCGCTGTGTGACTGCTATTTGTCTGAACACAAAATCATTTAGATAGCAAAAACACAACAAATAAGAAAGTGTGTCACCCAACAACTATCCTGATTTATTTTGTAATCAAGGAATGCAGGGAGAACGTTGATTCCCTTGTTGCAAATGACTGCAGTTTGGGGGCATTAACTGCAGTGCTTAAAAGTGCAAGCACAGGGGGATTCTCAAATGAATGCTCATGTTATGCAATGTTTCTGCGGGCCCAACACCTACAATGCACAGACAACGGCCGGGATTGAAGCCCAATTCATCCGTGTTGCTGCCTCCCCGCCATTGTGATGAAACCCTGACCGCGCCATTTTGCTGCAGCACAGAGATCTGCAGTTTCAGTCAAGCAGCGGAAAGACGGACGCAGAAAAATGTATGAGCGCGGTGTAAGATACATTCCACAGACAACCTACTATGAAGGGGATCGGAAAGACTACCCCGATCCACGGCCTGGCGAATTAGTGCTCTCACCAACACCTCCAGATGCCTTCCGAAAGAGAATCCGAAGAAGGCCACGTAAGAACGAGCACGTTTTAAGATCTGGTTAACGGATTTCATGAGGTCTGGTGGGGCTTTCGATCTGTGTCGCTTTATTAAGAAGTAACCCGCACAGTGCATTTTTAGGGTTTGAAGTCACCTGTGATATTTTGATAATGTCGTTCAGCGGCATGCCGCCGATTGAACGTATATGTATGTGTTAGTTTGTAATCTCATTCTCATTTCCTGTACTTTTTTGCTTGCCCATTTTCCTATGGTATCCCTTCCACCCTCGCCCGCTGGTAGCTGCTGTCGGCGTGTGTTGGAGGAGCAGGAAAGCCATTTACAGAGCTAGCCGAGGGATTAGCTCAATTTGTAGGATGACCAACATTGGTGAAATCAATCACGTGACACTTTGGGTGTATAAAAAATGCCTCCACACTTGCTTCAGGGAAAGGGCCGCATCTTGCGTATTGCCCAAAAACAGGAATAATCCAGATGAACTCAGATCATTGACTACATTTGCTCTGAGGTTTTGTTGTATGGCAGAATGTGGTAACGATAAGAATGTTCATGTGCTTCTGAAGGAATAACTCTTTAGAACTATAGGCCTGATTACGGGGGCCCAGTAGGTCTGAATGATTACAATCTCCCAATTTAGAGTCCATTAGGAATCCTTGGGGTGCAATAATCACTGCATGCGGTAATGCTTTTGTGGGGACAAAAGCAGGTGGAAAAATTGTTTTTGTAACAAATTCAGGAATTAGGCAAAGTGGCAAAGAACACAGTGATGGTAATTACCAGATTTTTGACTGCTACCGCCACGCTTATGAATAGGCCCTATGATGGCTCTCAGGATGAGTCTGGCAGTAACAGTAACAACAGGTAATATTTTAGATACTGCCTGTTTTTACCACCCAACACATTTGTTTGAAGGCGTTTATGGCAAGCAGTAGTCCTAATGAATAAAGATTGTGGTATATTATGATGTTGAACACCTCCAAAAAAGGCCTCCAACTTTTGTCGCCAATCGAGTGGTGGAGAAAGAAAAGTCAAAAATCCACCGAAATTTTGTATAGTTGTTTTCATATGGTGAAGGGGATGTCATGCTACTGGCATTAATCCCGCACATGTCTGCCATTTGTATGGTCTCCAGCTCTCTAGCGGGTTTTAAAGGGGAGATTAGGTTAGTGGGCAGTGCAGGAAAATATAAGACAGCTTGGCTGATGTGTGAAAATACGTGCATCCCTTCACAGCAGGAAACATTTTTTGTGCATGGCGGCACCCAAAAACGGGTAAAAAAACAGGGTATTTCTGGTGTCAACCTTCTCAGCCCTTTTCCACTTTAATGCAGAAAAGGGTAAACCTTGACCTTTTTCTGCATTGTGAACATTTCTACAGTAGTGGTGGAATCCACAATTGTACACAATCCCTTTCCATCCTCAAAACCTGGTTGGAAATGGCAAAAGAAATTATCAAAATAATCCATGCACGATTCACGGCAGTGACAAAGTTACACCGGCCCTCCAGGATAGAGGTTTCGAGGTATGGCAAGGAAAGGGGCGTAGGGAAGTAGGGGACCTAGAAAGGACAGATGAGATAAAGTCATTTGAAGACTGTAAAGAGGCCTTCAGGTTGTGGGACGGGGACAGATTCAGATATCATACCAGCAACAGTGGTCGAAGTGGGTGGGAGCAGTTGGGAGCGGTACTCCTCTACTTAAAAAAAAAGAAAAAGGAATGGTTTAGTTTTAAAATAAAAATGTAGGAATTATTTGAAACTTGCACTTCAGTGCACTGCACTGAACATTCCCTTAAACAGCAGGTGTATTTGTTTGGGGGTTTGGATTGTGCGTGGGAGGGGCGTAGTGATAGGGTTTGTGGGATGCGGGGGCAGACCAGCAGGGGACATAGTTCCACTACTTCTTTCCGTACACTTCGACCAGTGCAGTCTGAGGCACTGGTTGTACAACCCCACTATGAAACCGGGAGTTACAAGGCCCCTTACAACTCTAGAGAAAACTCTCCGGGAGGCTTGAGGTACAAAGGGACTAACAGGGAAACTTGTCAGCTGCATATCCGTCGCGCAGGTGGAAGACGAGTGTACATTTAAGCGGAAATGGGAGGAGGAACTAGGAAGGCTCATTAGCCCAAGGCAATTGGAAGGCATATATCGTAATACGTGGAAGGGTCCCATATGTACCCAACACAAGGAACCACAGGTTCAGATTCTACACAGGTGGTGCCACAGCCCCATTAAACTCCATAGGTTTAAGCCGGTTGCGGATAGATCTTGTTGGAGGGGATGTGGCCAGCATGACTCGCTGATGCACATGATGGGAACATGTCCGAAACTGGGCGAACTATGGGCTGCAATTGAGTATGTAATATACCAGATTGGGGGGCACAAATGCAAACTATTGCAGAGTTTTATAATGTTGGGACTATCTTAGGACCCTGATTGGGATGGGCTACAGATGCAAGTCAAACTAATTAGGGCGGTGTATTGTATTGTATTTATTTATTTATAACGCGCAAACCAACAGGCCCGGAGGCATCAGGGCGCAATTTGTACAAGGTTACAGATATGCAGGCATAAACAGAGAATCATTAAACATTTACACATGGGTGCAGGTATAGCATAGAATCATTATATACATTTACAAGAGGATCTTATATACATATGTACAGTAGTTTCAGAGCCGATAGGTGATAGTAGCGGTCGGCAAGTCAGGGTAGGTCAGGAAGAAGCGCGAAGTGATGTGGGGCAGGAAGGAGCCACCTTCAGTGGGGCAGTGGCTGCAGAGACTGTGGTAAATCGCGGCTATGGGAACGTTGACGGCTCTGATTGGGCGATCGGCAGCTGCCTACAAATCAATATGGGGACCCCCTGATCCAACACCTGAGCTCTACAAGACTGAACTGCTCTAAACCAAGGGTTATGCGCGTGATCTTTCAGGAGATGCCTGTTGGGATAGAATCAGTGGAATACATGGAGCTGCACTAGAATCAAGGAGGATCCTGGGCTCTCAAGCCCAGCACAGTGGGTCAGGGGTGGGGGGCAGGGAGGGGATGCCTGGATTTATTGTAGAACCAATAAAAGTAAACAAAAACAAAATCTACTGCCACCATCCCAGATAACTTCCTGTAATCAGAGTCCAAGAATTACAGTAATAGTTAATACTGCAGGCAGTAATTATTTGATTAAATCTGACAAACTCATAATGAGGGTCTATGTAGAGTAACATTGCATGTTGGAAACAGAATTCTTGTTCCACTAAATTAATTCTATATGTGCCTGAGGTATTGCAGGAACAGACAGATCGAAGTGTATTTTATCTCCAGGAATCCGGCCCAACTCTTGGCATGCAGAACCGGCAAGTTACTATAGGGGACTGCCAGGACGCCACAGCAGTAATCTCTCTCCCTTCACTAAGAGGCATATATGTACCTCATGGGCGGCGTGGCGCAATCTCATATAGGTATGATTTTAGTATGAAACCAGCCTCATTTGGTAGATTGCTCTCCTTGCCCCATGCCCAACCTGAGTTCCCACCACCGCCGGACACATGCTATAACCAATATCTACTCCTTCCTTCTCCCCACTCCCTGCCATCAGTCTTCACCTTGCTGATGTTGTTCCTTCACCCACGTGCACCACACTGGACTGCAACACTGCACTTCACACTACATGTCTTTGAGCACTACAGGTCATACTGTAAGCCCGCTTGGTCGTTACAAGAGGTACATTTATTTGTTGGTCACTAAAGCCCTTACCATGTATTTGTTGGTCACTACCTGCCTAGTTGAATTCATGTGTCAGTTATTCCCAGCCCATGTAAATGTATTTTTTCGTTGGTAGAAGCCTATTTATTTATATTCGCAGTGATTTATACAAGCCTAATGCTGTATTCCTTCAGCTTCTAAACACCAGAACAGCGATCAACCCATGTTGCATAGCATTGTCCCTGAGCTAGCCTCCTTGCTAGTTAAATTATCTTGTTGGTCAGTACCAGCCTAATAAAATTAATTTGTGGGTTGCATCCAGCGTTTGCAAATGTATTAGTCACTTTCAGAATATCTTCATTTATTTGTTAGTCACTATCAGCGTAGGTACACTACCGGCCTGTGTAAATTTGTTATTCAATACTGGTCTAATTAAATTAATTTGTGTAGTCTGGGGCACTCTCCTGCAGTCAGCGTGTCCCCTGAAGTTTGCAGTCTGTTGGCGGCTTTCATTCCTGGAGGCGGGGCCATTCACACACAACCGTTCTCCATAGTAGAGCGTGGCGGAGTCTGGGGCCGAGTCTCCTGCAGTTAGCACATTCCCTGAAGTTTGCAGTCTGTTGGATGCTTTCATTCCTGGAGGTGGGGCCATTTACACAAAACCATTCTCCATAGCAGAGCGTGGCAGAGTCTGGGGCAGAGTCTCCTGCAGTCAGCGTGTCCCCTGAAGGTTGCAGTCTTTTGGCTGCTTTTATTGCTGGAGGCGGGGCCATTTACACAAAACCGTTCTCCATAGCGGAGCGTGGCAGAGTCTGGGGCAGAGTCTCCTGCAGTCAGCGTGTCCCCTGAAGTTTGCAGTCTGTTCGCGGCTTTCATTCCTGGAAGCGGGGCCATTTACACAAAACTATTCTCCATAGCAGAGCATGGCGGAGTCTGGGGCAGAGTCTCCTGCAGTCAGTGTGTCCCCTGAAGTTAGCAGTCTGTTGGCTGCTTTCATTCCTGGAGGCAGGGCCATTCACACAAAACCGTTCTTCATAGCAGAGCATGGCAGAGTTTGGGGCAGTCCTGTAGTTAGCATGTCCCCTGAAGTTTGCAGTCTGTTGGCTGCTTTCATTCCTGGAGGCGGGGCCATTTACACAAAACCCTTCTCCATAGCAGAGCGTGGCAGAGTGTGGGGCAGAGTCTTTTGCAGTCAGCGCGTCCTCTGAAGTTTGCAGTCTGTTGGCTGCTTTCATTCCTGGAGCTCGGGCCCTTTACACAAAACCGTTCTCCATAGGGGAGAGTGGCAGAGTCTGGGGCAGAGTCTCCTGCAGTCAGCGTGTCCCCTGAAGTTTACAATCTGTTGGCAGCTTTCATTCCTGGAGATGGGGCCATTTACACAAAACCGTTCTCCATAGCAGAGCGCAGCGGAGTCTGGGACAGAGTCTCCTGCAGTCAGTGTGTCCCCTGAAGTTTTCAGTCTGTTGGCGGCTTTCATTCCTGGAGGCGGGGCCATTTACACAAAACCATTCTCCATAGCGGGGCGTGGCACAGTCTGGGGCAGAGTCTCCTGCAGTCAGCGCGGGAAGCAGCAGTACAGACTGCTCCTTGTGGTTGTTGGAGCCATTAACCCACTGAATCTTTGGCACCTAGAACTCCTTGTTCCAGCCCTGGATATGCACACATATATGCAGATACAGCGTAAGGGACCAAGCTGCCTGTGAGGTCTTACGCTGGAGTGTGTTCTCTTTTTCATCTGAAATGTGAAACTGTTAACCAAACTGAACTGCTAACTGTAAAAACGTAAATCCTACAATCCCGAGGGAACGGGTGGGAGACGGAATAAGGCGGCTCCTCAAGCCGTCGGGCAGCCGTCGGGCATGCCCTGTCCTCTGAGTCAGCCTTTTTATTGAATACTATACTTCGGTGGATGCTCACAGCTGGTTTATTCCTGGTTTATTTCTGTGGTGTGTTGTTTTCCTGAGTTGCTGCAATCACATAGTGACCGTTGAAAACTGGGAATCACTTTTTGTGAACACTATTGTCTGCCTGGGGGGGCTGCGAGAGCTTCAGGAGTGTTCTCTCCCCCTTGGCAGCTAAGGTGGTAGGTGGTTAGAGTTAGTGGACTTTACCTACCTGACTTACCTGATTAAGCCTGCAGCCCGGAGACTTGCTCGCCTGCATGCAGTGGGTTCAATTAAAATGAGATCTTTGTGAGACCACCAGGGGGCGCAGACTTGATGGCCGCCTGAGCCTTTGTCTCCGTTTCCGGGCACAAGAATACAGCTAATCATCCCACTTAAGGGAAGCAACATAAGACTTTGACCACACATTTTTGAGCTGAAGTATTGGGGCATGTACAGCGAAGTATAGAGCAGAACTGCAACTGATTTCATGGAAAACGAGGCCTCGGGAGTGAACCACCCAGCCACGACACAGCAGTCTCAAGATGATGGACGCCGAGCTCGGGTCGCAGTGACAAGAAGGAGACACGCCTGTTATGTATTGTCTCTGCCGAGGCGTCGGCGGGAGACAGGGATAAAGGACCCGCACGGGTAGGCCTCGCTTGCGCAGCTCCGGCAGGAGCAGTCAAGACACGGACATGCTTGGCTGGTTGCAATGCCCCAGAACTGCCTCCGCGGAGCAGGACTTTTATTGAACGCCTTGCGTCACCGCGTAGCAGGACGCAAGGCGGACATAATATTCCTCCTTTATTTTAACTGAACCAATACACAGAACATACATTTCTCAGCCAACGGGCTGCCCCCTTTTCTCGAGTCACTAGTGGGGATTGTCTACCACTCATAGTCTCTGAGCCTGGCTGGAGGCCTGGTGGCGGTTCTTAGCCCATACCTTCCACCCCTGGACCTGTGCCCCAGTGGGCCCTCGGGCGGCTCACCTTCAGTGTCCGGCTCGCCCGGTTCTGGTTTGCTCAGTAGTTCCTCAGCTCCTCCATCCATGCTTTCTCCGCCATGCAGGTTCTCAGGTTCCTCGTCCCTCGGCGGATCCTCTTCTTCTTCTGGGGGACACTCGCCGTCTGTCCACAATTTCCTTGGCACTGCCTTGAACCATGACGCATTTCTCGTCACCTGCCTCTGTCCTCTTTTCACAGTTATCATCGTGCCTTGCCGTTTACTAATTGTCCACGGGGCTGCATCATAGCGGGTGTCCAGTTTGGATTTGAACGGATTCCTCATCATGACCACTTGATCGCCCACTCGGTGATCGGACTGCTTGGCACGCCTCTTGGCGCTCATGTGTGCGTTGGCTTCTGTCCTTCTTGCCTCGGTTCGCTCATTGTCGAGCGTGTCCGGGCTCCTGCTCGGGTGATGTGGTATGGATGAGTTTATGATGGTGCCGAACATCAGGTCTGCCGGCAGTATGCCTGTCGTGCTGTGCGGTGTGACCCTGTAGTTCCGCAGGAATCGGTATAGGTCAACCTGCCATGGGCTGGCGTTGACACGTGACAGGCGCAGTACCTTGTTAATTGTCCGCATGAAGCTCTCCACATTGCCATTTGCCTGTGGCCATCTCGTCATGATGTGGTGATAGCGGATGTTGAGCTCTTTGAGATATTGTTTGAACTCTTCCCCTTGGAATGGTGTGCCATTGTAGCTCCTGATTCTGGTCGGCAGTCCATGCGTCGCAAACAGTTTTTCAATCGCGGGAATGGCCGCCTTCGCTGCCGTGGAGTTGACAATCTCGACCTCTGGGTACCGAGAGTGGTCGTCAATGGCCACCAGTAGGTAGATACCTTCCTGTAGTTTGCAGAAGTCTATGCTTATCGCGTCCCACCTGCCGGACCCTCGCACTGCCAATTGGATGGGTTCCGGGTCGGGCAGACGCCCTGTTATCTGGCATGGGAGGCAGGTCCTGATCAGCCGCTCGACTTTGTCATCTAAGTGGGGGAACCATACGCGCTGTCTGATCCGGGCTTTTGTTTGTACTATTCCTTGGTGCCCCTCGTGTGCCAATGCCACGACCTTGTCTTGGAGGCTCAGGGGGACGATGATTCGAGTTCCACAGAGTATCAGTCCTTCTTCCGTGATGGAGAGGTCCTGCCGGATCGTGAAGACCCCCGCCAGGAATTTCTTCGCCTCTGCCGTCTTGTTGTGGATGTTCCGTAGGAACGACCTCCATTTCCCTGAGATGATCGTATCCTTTATCAGGTTGCAGCAGGGGTCTCTTTGTGTGGCCTCACTATGTCGTCCAGGCTGATGGCTCGAGGCATCATGGTGTGTATCACCCGGCAGATATGCTCTTCCGCCTCCTCTGCCACATCGATTTCCTTGGGTGTTGCCGCTCTCGGGTGCCTTGACAGGAAGTCTGCCGGATTTCCACTGCCAGGCTGGTATGCCAATTCAAAGTTGTATTGTTGGAGGTGCAACAGCCATTTGGCGATCCGGGCCGGAGGGTGAGAGGACGTGCCGATGAACATGGGGAGCAGTGGTTTGTGGTCTGTGTAAGTTGTACATTTTTGGCCGTACAGATATAGCTGGAAGTGTCGGCACCCCCATAGCACGGCTATTGCCTCTTTTTTTCGATGTGGGAGTATCGTTGCTCTGTCGGTGTTAGTGCCCTGGAGGCATAGGCAATCGGCCTTTGTTCACCCGTTTTTGTCACTTGTGTGAGGATGGCCCCTAGGCCCACGGGGCTTGCGTCCACATACAGTTCAGTTGGAAGTGCTGTGTCGTAATATGCCATTGTGGTGTCGGCTGACAAAGATGATTTTATGTGCTCGAACGCCTCTTGGCGGGCAGTTCCCCATTCCCACTTATTGCTAGCTTTGGTGAGTTCTCGAAGGGGCTCCGACAGTGTGGCCAGATTTGGGATGAATCTACCGCAGTAGGTAGCCATTCCTAAGAAACTGCGCACCTCAGTTGGCGTGGTGGGGGGGGTGGCAGCTTGGATGTCCGCCACTTGCTGTGGGTCAGCTGAGATGCCTGTGCCGCTAAACTTGTACCCGAAAAAGAAATCTCGTCCTTTAGGAATTCACATTTTTCTTTATGAATCATCAGTCCTGCGCTTTCTAACCTGCCAAGGAGCATATGGAGTCGTTTCATGTGTTCCTCTCTGTTGCTGGCATGAATCAGGATATCGTCACTGACATTCAGGACCCCTGGTATGTCGCAGATCACCTCCTGTATTGTTTGCTGGAAAACCTCGGCGGCCGAGGAGCTTCCAAAACTCAGGCGCTTGTACCTACGTAGGCTGATGTGCGTTGAGAACGTTGTTATGTACCGGGAGTCCCGGTGTAGCTTCAACTGGTGATAGCCAGCGTTCAGGTCTACCTTGGAGAATATCCTGGACCCGGTGAGGTCAGACACTATTTCGTCCAATGTCGGGGTGATGTGGCGCTCCCGCTTGATTGCTGCGTTTGGTAGGCGCATGCCTATGCATATTCTGACCTTGCCAGGTTGTTTCGGCTTTTTCGTGAGCACCACGGGGGAGACCCGAGGCGTGGGCCCCGTCACTTCTTCGATTATGCCAGCTTTCTCCAGTGCCCTTAGTTCCTTCTCTACTTGGTCGCGCATGTGGAACGGCGTCCTTCTGTGTCGTACTGCTCTTGGTTGGACTGATTCGTCAATGTGTAACCTGATCTATTTTCCTTTCAGGCATCCTATCCCCTTTAGTAGGTTGGGGCATTGTTCCAGGACATTCTCGACCTCTCGTGAGTGTGTCACGTCGCAGATGAAGCTCACCAGCCCCAGGTCCTCCGCTGCATCTCCACTCAGGAGGCATTCGATGCCCGCATTCACCACATAGATTTTTGATTGTAGCGCCTTCTCGCCGTGGTTGATGGTGGTACGGAACCTGCCTACTGTGGGTAGCGGGGTCTTGCACCCATAAGTAAATAGTAGCCTGTCCGTCGCCTTCAGGTCAGGTTCGGGCTGGAGTGTGCTGAACATGGTCAGTGGAATCACGTTCACGGAGACCCCGGTGTCTATTGTCATCAGCACCTTCTGGTTCTGGATCACCACTTGGCATCTTCGTCTTCTGAGCTTCTTTCTTGCCGTGGCGTTTCCATGATTTAGGGCTGACACCAGGTAGACTTTCCTCCCTTTCTTCCACTGGTCGTTCCCGGATTCTTGTTGGGCACGTGCTGCGTCATCACCTTCTTCCTATGTGAAGGAGTTTGTGGTTTCGATTCGCCGGGCGCTGGCCTGTTTCTTTTTCTTTCCCCCACTCCTTTCTTGGGGTGCTTGCGGTGTCTGTTGTTGTGCGCCTGACGACCTGCATACCTTGGCATAATGGTCTTTCCTGCCACATGCGCCGCATGTGGTCCCCTGGGCCGGGCAGTTACGTCTTCCGTGGCGAGGCCCTCCACACCACCCACATTCCGTGGGTCCCGGGGATCGAGGCAGCCATCTGGAGTGAGTGTAGTTTCCGCCGGTCTCATCTCTCGTAGGTTGGCGATTTGTGATCTGGGCCATAGTGGCCAATGTGAGGGCTGGCTGCAGTTTCTGAAGGGTTGTGCCCATGTGTGCCGCTCTGGCGTGAGCTAGTTCCCTCTGGCAGCCTAGCTCAAGGATTCGGGTCAGCGAGATGCCCTTCTCACTCAGTACCATCCTTCTGAGTTTTTCTGATTGGATGCCGTTGATAAGCTGTCTTCGGATTTCCTTCTCAACGTCTGAATTCACACGATATTGCCAGCTTCCGGAGTCTGGTGTGGTATGCGTCTAAGGTCTCCTCTTCCAGCTGAATTGTTGTACAGAATATGAATGTCTCGTAATCTGGATTGAGCTGTGGGAGAAAATGAGCCGTTAGGGCATCCTTCGCTTGCTGGTAGACATCCAGGCCGTCGTCGATGGTCAGAGAATTGAAGATACGTAACACTTCATCCCCCGTGTTCAGCAATAGGTGTGATCTCATTTTTCTCGCAGTGGTAATGTCCTTACACTCCATTGCCATCTCAAACTTTGTATCCACAGTTGCCATCTTGGGCCAACCGATAATGGGTCAGTGTATGGGTCGAAAGGATGGATCATCACTGAAGAGCCACCTTGTGGGCGGGCTTGCGGCGTAGACACTGACAGGTTTGTGGCCCGTCTGGATGGCGTGCCGAGCCTGGGGGTGGATGTGCCAGTCGCCATGACTGGGCCTCACCTTGATGTGCCCCTGTGGGGGTCTTTGGCCTTCCTTGTGTGTGTTAAAGTGTGGGGCGTAGATGGAGTACCTTCTCCCTTGCCAGGATCCTGCTGTGCAGTGTAATTGGCTCCTGGTGTCGTGTGGCTGCGTGTTGGGGCTGATCCAGCGTTGTGCTGCGTGTCAGGGCTGATCCAACATTGTCAGAGGATCAGGAGAGGTTTATGAGGCCTGGCAGCGGAGAAAAAGAAATGTCCCCTTTTGGTTTGGTGGGGGTTTGTGTGCCCCCCCCCCACTGTGTTTCCAAAATTTTCGCTGTTGCTTGATGTGGCGATCAGCTGTTGTGCATCAGCACGCGTGCCGTTGGGATCACGTCTCTCGTCGCCAGTGTTATGTCCTGTCTCTGCCGAGGCGTCAGTGGGAGACAGGGATCAAGGGCCCACGCGGGCAGGCCTCGCTTGCGCAGCTCCCGCAGGAGCAGTCAACACACGGACACGCTTGGCTGGTTGCAATGCCCTGGAACTGCCTCCATGGAGCGGGGGCGGGGCTTTTATTGGACGCCCTGCGTCACCGCATAGCAGACCCATGCCATAAGGGTATCCCGTGGGTCTGTACACCAAACCAAAAACAGGAACAGCTGCACTGCCAGGAGTCCAACATGGACTCCTGGGCAGAAAACAATACAGAACACAAATGAAAAAGGACTACAGGACAAGGACAGGGAGGCCCTGTCCCTCCAATGCATTTCCAGCATAACAGTCACTCCCCCCAGACTGAGGTTAGGGTGCCTAATCTCCCACGAGATAGACGCCCTCATCCAGACAGTCCACATACCTTCTGGAAAGGCCATCTGCATTATCGTGATTCTTCCCTGGTCTATGCTCTATGGTGAAGTCTAGCCCTTGCATGCTTATGGACCACCTGAGCAGTTTTGGGTTCTCACCCTTCATCTGCATAAGCCAGTTCAGGGGCTTATGATCTGTTTGGACCTTGAAGGTAGACCCAGTAAGGTAGGGCCTAAAATGCCTAAGGCTTCAAACTATACTGAAACACTCCTTTTCAACAGTAGCCCACCTAAGTTCTCTACCCTTGAATTGTCTACTGATGAATATGATCGGGTGTTCCCTCTCTTTGTCATCTAACTGGGACACGACAGCTCCAATTCCGGTGACGCAGGCATCCGTCTGGACGATAAAGAGTTTGCTGTAGTCAGGCTCACACAACACAGGTGCCCTACACAGACTTTCTTTCAAGCCATCAAAGGCCCTCTGACAGTCTTCAGTCCAATTAACCTTCCTAGGCTGTTTGAGTGAAGTCAGAGCTGTCAGTGGTGCAGCTATGGTTCTATAGTCCGCCATGAAATTGCGATAATACCCAGTGAGGCCCAAAAAAGCTCTCATCTGGGTTTGAGTAGTGGGAGTCTCCCAGTCATGTACATTCTATACTTTATTGGGGAGAGGTTGGATTTGACCCCCTCCTACCTCATGACCAAGATACGTGACTTTCCCCTGAGCTATCTGGCACTTGGTGGCCTTGATAGTGAGGTTAGCCCTTTTCAAGGCCTGCAACACTTTATCCAGATGTGTCAAATGCTCTTCCCAGGTGGAACTGTAGACGGCAATGTCTTCTAAGTAGGCCACACAGAAGGCCTCCAGCCCACTGAGCGCATGATTGACCAATCTCTGGAAGGTGGCAGGTGCATTCTTCAACCCTAAAGGCATGACCCTAAACTGGTAGAGTCCCTCAGGTGTTGAGAATGACGTCTTTTCCTTGGCATGGTCCGTCAGATCTATTTGCCAATAGCCTGAGGTAAGGTCAAAGGTGCTCACAAATTTGGCAGCACCGATAGTCCACAAGCTCATCAAACCTGGGCAATGGGTGCGCGTCAGTTTTGGTGATGGCATTGACTCCTCGGTAGTCCACACAGAACTTCCAATCCTTGGTACCTGCCTGGGAACTTGTCTTGGGGACAAGGACCACTGGACTGGACCAGGGACTGGTTGAGGGTTCAATAACACCCAGATCCAACATCTTGGCGACCTAAGCCTGGATGTGGTTCTTAACTATATCTGACATACGGTAGCACCTGCTTTTGACAAACACATGGTCACAAGTGTCAATTTTGTGCCTACACCACGGGGTAAGGCCTGGTGTCAGTGAAAACAGAGAGGCATACTGCCGGAGCAAAGCGCTGCAGGCCCTCTGCTGCTCTGTCGTCAGATCTTGAGCGAGATGTACTCCCGCCACTGAGCCATCCTGAGGGTTGCTATGCAGCAAATAAGGAAGGGGCTCACTGTCATCCTCTTCTTGCTCTAGAGCTAGCAAGAGGCATGAGACTTGCTCGCCTGTAGAAAGGCTTGAGCCTGTTAACATGGAATACTTGAGGGGCTACCCCAGAGACTCCCTTGTCAGCCAGATAATTGACTTTGCCCATCTTGGAGATGATCCTGAAGTGTCCAGTCCACTTGTCTGTCAAAACTCTAGGCTTGGTAGGCTCCATCACAAGGATTTCCTGTCCCGGAGTCCAATCCAGTACTTGTTCAATTCCTGGCTGGCTTTGAGATTTGCTGTTGCCTGACCCATCATCTGTGCCATCCTCCGTCTGAGGCCTAACACGTAGTCCCCCACTTGCTTGGTGGGACCTGGAGGGGTGGCCTCCAAACCTTCTCTGATCAAGGCAAGGGGCCCCCTCACGGGATGTCCAAAGAGTAACTCAAAGGGTCTGAAACCAGCAACCTCTTGGGATACCTCTCTGTAAGCGAACAGCAGGCATGGCAGGAGGTGTCATGATTCCTGCCCATCATGTCCCCAGCCCTCCAAGATGTCAGGCTGGAGCCATGCCACAATCACCTACATGGCCCTCAAGGGCCTCTCCATCCCTCCAAAGACCCACTTGGAGTCAGACTTGGCGCTTGTGGCACCAGACTCACTCACTCCCATAGGATAACATTGGGGATTGGACTTGTAGTGCATTGATGGGGACAAGATGGATGCCCCCACATATTTCGGTTCCTAGAACTGCATGTGCGGTCTAGTCTTTTGGGTGTGGTTCAGCCGAGAGGCACCTGGGATACCCAGAGACTATTTAAGCCGCACACAGGCTGAGAAACATGCTTTGCGTTTTCTGCACCTGCAGCGTGACACTCACCGTGTTCGGATCGGTCTCCAGTAGGCCTGCATCTTACTTATGCGCTCAGCTCCTGCAAGAACAAGAACACCGTTAGGAACAGCCTTACCTTGCGGCGCTTCTGCTCATCAGTCATCGCTCCTTTTGTTCTGCGGGCATCTTCGGCGGTGTCATTCCCATCCTGGCACTCTGCTTCCTAAGGAAAAGGGAAAAGAACAGAAAAAAGGCATTAGTAAGCATTCTGCAAATCTTCGCTTATTTTTAAATACTGTATGAGCTTCAAACGCTTACTTGAATCCCAGCCGCTCTGGGGTAACTCTTTCTCCGGAACTTCTCATCCATCTGCAAGAGGGAAAAGACACTCCAGGTTAGCGTGGAAACATCTAGAGGCGCCGCATACCACGCTTACCCACCGCATTTGTTCTTCATAACCGGCATCCAAGCTGAAAACGTTGCAGCACCTAAAAGACACAGAAAAAGAACTCAGTTCAATGCAAATACAAAAGGGGTGCATCGCGCATCGCACTCTCACTCACCTTCAGCGCTACTCATCTCAGCAGCACGCCGACATCCTCGGACGCCGGCCATCATCTAAGGAAGGAAAGGAACGAAGTTAGAGAACTGTTCAAAAGACTCATTATACTTACCTGTCGGACTCTTGCCAGTGAAGTAACTAGGCAGCAACGAGCCCGCATCAATCAACGCGCCCCTGCGCTGAAGGCAGGACGTAGAGCACACTATCCAAGAAAACAAGGTGAGCTGTGGATCAAAGGGAAGGGTTGGACCCCGGGGAAGAAGGGGTTCAAGCACACAGAGACAATAGGGAGTTAAACTCTACCAATCCTGTATTTCAGGCCCAGTCTCCAGTCGAATAGCCTCCAGAGAAGGGTTCGAGGTCGTAAGAGGTCAGAACAGGCTGAGTGACGTCCCCGTGGATACCAGGTGAGCGTTACAGGAGGAGATCCCATTTCCTCCTTAGGGGCTCTACCAAAGCGCCTAGCATGCCCTTGACAGTTTTATTAAACCTCTCAACCAGACCATTGGTCTGGAGATGGTATGAGGTGGAGAATTTGTAGGTTACCCTGCATTCTTTCCACATGGTTTTCATGTAACTAGACAAGAAGTTGTATCCTCTGTCTGAGACAACCTCCTTAGGATGTCCAACACGGGTGAAAATGCCCAGGAGAGCCTTGACAACCACCTTGGCAGTAACCGTCAGAAGGGGTATAGCCTCAGGGTACCTGGTGGCATGATCAACCAAAACCAGGGTGAACCGATGTCCACCTGAAGTGGGAGGGCCAAGGGGACCGACAATGTCGATGCCCACCCTCTCAAATGGTGTGCTTGGCAACGGCTGCATTGGGGCAATGACACTGCCTCCAGACTTGCCAGACAACTGACAAGTTGGGCAGGTCCTGCAGTGGGACTCCACTTCTACTCCTATCCGGGGCCAGCAGAAATGGGCAGAGAGCCTCTGCTTAGTCTTCTTGGTACCAAGATGACCAGCTTAGGGCACCTCATGCGCCAACTGTAGCTAGAAGGGCCAGTAAACCTGGGGTACCACCAACCTCTTGAGGGCACCAAGTGCAGGGTTAGTGGGCTCACTAACAAGGAGCTCACCCTCCCAATAGATCCGGAATGTTCTAGGCACTTCTAATTGTGCCTGGGACAGGGCCTGTTTCCTCAGACCCTCAGACCCTGCTGGTTCTCAGAGGAGCACCTACATATTCCTCTGGCTTGAGCAGGGTCCTGTCCACCACTGTCATGCTTGCCCCAGTGTCTCTCAAACCAGTAGAAGGCTGGCCGTTCAAGAGGACACTTCTCAAAAACCTACGGGTGTTCTGTGGGATAGTTGCCAGTACTTCCACGTACTGGTCCCAGGCCCCAAGGGACACTAAGGAAATCTCTACAGGGGCACCGAATGTGATCCCTGTCGAGGAGGGGAGGAGAGTGGCCTCCACCTCAGACATGGGGTAAGGGTAGCTCAGGCTGACAGCCTGTACTCCAAGTGCCTTCCCTTTACACTTGGAGTCACCCTTCTTGTGATCCAGAGCCCCACATTCCCAACAAGTGCCAGGAATGCGGGGTATGGTACCGAAACCACTGGGAGCCTGCTTTGCAGCAGGTGGACCACTACTCTTATTCCCACCCACAGATGACTTATCCCCACTAGATTTTTGGGTCTTAGGAGAGGAAGGTTTTGGTTTACCCGACTGTGATTGCTTCTGGGACTCCTTAACTTTCTGAGAGGTCCCCTTTTCTTTGTCCATGTCCTTCCCACTGGAGTCCTTAGGGGACACCCGATGGGAGACCCACTTGTCAGCCAACCTAGCCAGCTTAAAGGGATCCAAAATGTTCTGGTCAGTAACATACTGACGCAGCTTTGGTGAACAGGCTTCAGAAAAATTCTCAAAAAACAAAAGGTGAGACAATTCAACAAACGTTTTCACTTTGTATCCATCAATCCACCCGATCATGTTGATGTGCGCAGCAATCACCCAGTCAACCCAAGACACATTCTCTCTTTTCTTAAAACCTCTGAACCTTTTAAGGTATTGGGTAGGTGTCTTGCCAAACTTGGCAATCAGAGCAGACTTCATGCACTCATACTGACCTCTTTCTTCCACGCTCAGTTTCAGAATACAGTCATACCCAGTCTGAGGCACTCTGCTTAACAAACACTTAGCCCAATCTGTCTTATCAACATTGCAAATTGCACAAGCCATTTCAAATGCTTCAATCCATTGGAGGATATCAGAACCCTCCACAAACACACCAACCAAATCTTTCATAAACTTGATGGCTGGGGACCTGCCACACTGAACTGGTTTAGCTGAAGTCTCCGCTCTAGCTTTCTCTAGCTGGATTCTTTGGTGCTCAGTGTCCCTATCTGTGAGTATCACTTGCTGTGCCAACTCCTCTTTCTTCAATTTAGCTTCTGTTGCCAACGTTTTGTATTGAAAGGCTAACTGTTCCCGTTGTAGCTCCAATTTTAAAAGTTCAATCTTCAGGGCTTCCCCTTAAAGAGCAGTGCTGGGGTTTGGAACAGAGGCAGCAGGAATGGTGGAATTCCCAGAAACAGATTCAGCAACAACCCCAGGGGCAGAGTCCTCATTGTTTACATCCCTCCCTTCAAGAGTTTCACCATCAGTCTGGTAGTCCACCAGGGCAGCTATCAGCTCAGCCCTAGACTTATCCACAAAGTCTAACTCCCTGACTTCACAAGCACTCTGGGGAGCCTCTAAGCTCAACCTAGTCAATTTACCATTTGAAATAGACTCCATGTCTTGTAATGCAGTTATCGTGTACACAACTAAACCTCAATTTAACAAAGTGCAGATATTTTGTAAGTGGCACGGGTATACACTGATTCTTAAAACCATAAGCATCCCACCGCTGCCACCAGTGTAAAGACTGGATGGGGTGTCTGTACTTCTCTCTATATGGCAGAGGAGAGGCACAGAGGACCCCAGCCAAGATTCTCTATAGGGTAGCGCTGGTCAAACAATCAAGGCCTAGCTTCTCAGGAAGTGATGCAGGCTAGTTCTTAAGTACAGTGTAGTCCCCAATCCCCCACAAAGGAATGTCCACACACTGTATTAGTTAAAACACAGTCTTTATATGATTAAGTTCAAGGTTATGTACACAATCGCAATAACTCACTTTGTGCTCAGAAAATCTACAATGGCAAATATATACAGTTGTAAGTGGTACCACAATTATTATTAGATTTCATTAAAGTGCATCAACTGTACTCTGGTTAAATGTCACACAAAACACTCAATAAAGGTAACCTACAATAGACATAGGAGGAAAGCAGTTGGTTAGAACAATTGGCGGAATACTGGCCTCTACCGTTCAACACAGTTCTTTGTGGCGATCCCCCCACCTGGGCATCCTGTAAAATAAAGATATATCACAAGCCCAGTCCATATATTGTTCTATAAGTCCTATTTCCTTCTATAATGTTTCTACCACCCCAATGTACCTGGAATAGCAGAGTTCGATGTCGGATCATCGACGGATCCTTCTTGAGCGGCTCCCTTTAAAGCAGGAGCCACGGAACGTCGAGATCCCTCGAAGAAAGTGAACTCGGCGTCAAGGCGGCAGCTTCGGTCCCAGCGGTGCTCGTCGACGGTGATTCGAAGACGTCCTGCAAGGAAGAGGCATGCGGAGCCCCTCGATGTCGATAGTTCAGGGCCGCAAAGAGTTTGTGAAGAACTGTGGACCAGCAAGGGCGTCGAGTCGTCTGGCATCTCTGCGGTCATTGGGTAGCGGGAAACCCACCGGCGGATGCTCCTCGGCACGTCGACGGCCTGACCTTCTCCAGCAGCATATGGCGGTGGGGACGAGCGCGTCCGTGAATCAAAAGTCTTAGGCAAAGGTCGTCGGCAGCTCGGCATCAAACGGTCCCCTCTTCTGGGCCAGACGACTTCGACGGGGCCTCCAGTGCTTACAGCAAACTTGCAAACCCTAGTCGACGGCGGTGGATGGAATGTCCAGTGCTGATTTTCGTTCTCCTCGGTGGTCCCAGTCTCCGGTCGGCAACCTTTCGAGGGTTTGACTTCCATGGCGCTTCGATGAAGGTTAGCGGTGATCGATGGTCCCTTGGAGCACGGGAAGACGATACCTAACTAGGTCCTCTCTTGGATCAGTCTTGACGGCCTTTGGCTTTCAGATTTCGGTGAAGGGAGACAGCAGTCAACCTTCTTCTTCAGGCTCGGCTTCGAGATTAAGCATCAGTTTCAACTTCAGCTTCTAAACAATTTCCATTGGTGAGAGGTCCCCAGATATACTATTCTGTCTCTCATCCACACTGCCGGGTCACACTCAGCAGCCAATCATACAGAAGGGCATTCATGCAGTCAGTCAGCCAATCAGGCATACAGTGCATTCAGGACATACTCCTCCATCTCAGACACTCACAACAAGGAATGTGTTTTGGGACAAGTACCCAGCCATTCAACACTACACACTGCATTCATACCAGTTTCGGGCAGGGCTGTCTCAGTCATTGTGTCAAACACCAGAAACCAGACATCCACAACAAGAAGTGCATATTGGTCACACACTTCATTCACCCAGGTCCCACCCACAGGATGTACCCACAACATACAGTCACTGGGAAGGCTCCAGCCAGTCTGGCCTGGACTTTACAACAACACCATATATAGAACTTCCACCCAACAGCCTGTCAGGGGGAAGGGACAGAGTCAGGGCTTCCCAGGACTTTGGGAAAACAAGGTAACAGGCAATAGAAAGCAAGAGGCCACAGGGGCCATCTTGTTTCCTATTAGGAGTCAACTGATTCCAATGGCAGGGCCTGGGTATCCCAAAATGGAGGATACTCAGGACCTGTCAAATTCAGCATGGAGCTGCCACCAGCCCATACCCTGCTCTGTGGGCCACACACAGGTGCCCAAAAACATACACTAGGGGCACAGGGTTGTACCCCCATCCATGGGTGCCATAAGGGTATCCGATGGGTCTGTACACCAAACCAAAAACAGGAAGAGCTGCACTGCCAGGAGTCCCACATGGACTCCTGGGCAGAAAACAATACAGAACGCAAATGAAAAAGGACTACAGGACAAGGACAGGGAGGCCCTGTCCCTCCAATGCATTTCCAGCATCACAGGGGGTAAAGTTAAAAAACCTGGTTTTACTGTTGTTCAACATCTCTTATTTGGAAAATATTGTAACTATCACTGTCCAGTTAACATGTGTATAGTGTCCCTATTACATCTGTTGTAAAATCAATAAAATTACGTTTCAAAAAAAGAGATCTTTGGAATTTTGACTGTTCTGCCCCATAGCCCTCTGCCCTGTGGCTCTGCAATTTTAAAGACAGTCAAACACTTTGGTAGCTTCTGATAGTGCCAGCGGTTACCTTGGGTACTTTGGCTGTTGATTGTTTGTTACCTGGTCTGCTTAATTTTGTTTGTTTCCATATTTCAGTATTTCATCATCAACTAATTGCGTATTATTGTATCAATTTCATTCTTGCAACTCGACCAATTTTAATACTTTGTATTATGTGTTTTCTTCTGTATGTCTTTTCTCTGCACCTGAACTTTACTTAGCATTCTGGTGGTGCTTACACTGCTTGCATATATAGTTGTTCAAGTTGTTTTATACTGGTAACCACTATGTCTAAGCGCAAAGCTAAATATTTACCACTGGTGGTGAACAAAACCAAAAAAAGTCCAGTCAGGTGACTGCTAGGATGGATTCCATCCCAGCTACAAACAAAACTAAGAAAGGTAAAAGTAGCCAGGCCCCTTTTGGATCTGGCTTGACTTACAATCGGCCAACACTGAAGGATTCCCTGAAACAGATGGCAGGTAAATATAGGAATGCATCCAGGAAACGGAAAGGGCAATTGAAGTCGCTGTCTCTCACACAAGTGGCCGCAAGATCATATTGTTACGCCTGCCTTCGCCAAATAATAGCCCTTACAGTTTATCCCAATGTCTTAACTCTAGTGACCGAGTGGAGATGGGACCTCAGCTCGCGCTGGGTACACAATTTGATGGCACAGGATAGGGGGTATAGGGTTGCACTCCCCAGTACCAAGCCTTACTGATGACACAATGGATTTGGTTGAGGTTCTAGACAAAGAACTGGCTCCTGTCCTTTCTCGAATCACTGCACTTAAAAGCTCTCTGAGTACATCTCTGTGCCATATTGATGATTTAATCAAGGGGCTAAAGAGCGACATTCAGGAACTTAAGGGAATGGAGGAGCCAGGAAAAATCCCTATGGTGGTTGGTCCTGACTCAACTACAGTGAATAAAACCCCTAACCTAGCCCAAAAGGGGAGCTGTGAAACTAAACAATCTGCACCGTCAGTAGTTCCTGTCCATATGCATCAGAATGGTGAAGCTTCAGAAGGCCCTGTTATGACACCTAATTATGGACCAAAGCCAGCTACTGTCCCGGGACTATAACCAATTTGGAAACCTAATACTCAAGCATACATGCCAACCCTCCCGATTCAGGCGGGAGACTCCCGATTTTCAGTGAAAAATATTGCTATTTTTCACGTTCTCCCGCCTAAAATTATTTTTTGCCCAGTGCATTCCTATGGGGAGATTGTTGTCTCCCGATTTCTCTGAAGAAATCTCCCTCCCAGGTGCCTCGAAATGTTGGCATGTTTGCTCAAGTCATAAAACAATCAGTTATTGACCTCCCTCCAGAGGCAGCACTCTTAGTTGGAGTTATAACAGGACTGCCATGTCTAGAAAAAGGCGCTGAAGAAACAATGTCTTCCCTCATAAATAAAACCTCTCAATAGATAAACTCTCGATTACCGGGGATGAAAATCAACCCCAGGGGCATCTTGACGGCAAGAAGGGGGTCCTGGGTAGGAAGGTCCAATAAATGGACGGAGGGGGACTGTGTGGTAGTTTCAGTGATTGCCTCGACTATGCTGGACTACCTGGTCTCTGCACTTAACCCAGTTTGGTAGACTAAGATGTCCAGTGCCCACAAAAGTGCATTCCTCCCTTTAGCTGCCTTTTACACGGCCCACGCCACCCCTTTTACACCACAACAGGAAGGAAGGTTTCTAAAATGCAAAGGGGGGTAAAGGCCATGTCAGGTAGGGACCGGGGAGGACCAGGGGAAGGGAGTGTGGTAACTGTTACTGCAAACTGTTTTGAGGCCTTATCAGGTATTGAGGAGTTAGATTGACGTGTTTTCCCGAGGAAGGGGACCCCAGACTCTGAAGGGCCTGCAGAAGACTCCTTGTTAAGGTCCAGCCTTCCAAGTGAGCATGTGGTCCCCCCTCCACAGGGGTTGATATGACTTTCCTCTGTTGGAACATCGTTGGTGAGGGGATGAAACTTTGGAAGAAGGAAGTGGTGACACTTTTGATGTGCTATGACATCCTCTTTCTGCAGGAAACATGGGCGACGACCCCTGTATGTTTACATGGCTATGTCTCAATATGTACTCCAGCGAAGAAGGGTGTGAGAGGCCGCTGTTGTGGGGGTATGGCAATTTTGTTCAAGTCTTCCCTAAACTATGTAATAACGGTGAGGGAAATGAAAAACCCCACTTAACAGTGTGTGAGAGTCTTGCCTGTGCAAGGCCGGAAACTCACCCTGGTCAATTTCTATAATAGCCCACATGTTTCAAGTAATGGGTTGTCTAGGGGCACTGAAAAAACGTTTTGAATCAGAATACTTGTCCCCGGGGAATCAAAATACAATTGTGGTTTTGGGAGGGGATTTTAATGCCAAATTGGGTAATGGGAATTCAACTGATTTGGTGGACCCGGTGAAGATTTTGCTTATGGGATCCCAAATCCCCAACTGACGGATGAGAGAATGTGTGTTAGGGGCCTTCAGCTTAACACATGGTTTATGGAACGGCAAATTCAACCTCTGAATGGTCGCACAGGTTCGGATGTTCCCGGGCAAGATCACATTTGCAAGTACCCACGGCACATCCATTATTGACTATTTTTGTATGCGTGTTCAACACTGGCCCTTAATTGTGGATTTTGAAGTCATAGATAAGTTCCATAGTGACCACTTCCCTTTAAGGCTGGTGTTGACGGTGGGGTATCCCGGGACTCTGACAGTTAATCATCCGCACTTGGAACTTTGTGAAATCAATCCCTTATGTAAGCGCAAGGTAAAATGGGTCAAGCTTGATGCAGTGTCTACACAGTCCAAGGTGGTTCAACCTAACTTGGAGCGTATTGTATATATTTTATCTCATGATGAAGAACCTAAGGCAACCCTTCTCGCTTCACAAAAAATATGGAAATCCCTGACAGATTTATTCCTACAGGATTTAAAAACCAGTAAAAATAGTATGCACAGCTGGTTTGATGAAACATGCAGGTTAGCACAGAATAACCTGAAGGGGATTACGCGGGATAGGGCAAGCACTAGAAGAGAGGTAATTAATGCCAAGGCACAGTACAAAAGCGCCCTGGCCTTTAGAAAAAAACTGCCTTGAAGATCAGGTGTGGGAAGAACTCCTTTTGACTGTCTCGTCCAGGGACTCTAAAAAATGTTGGGAATTTGTAGCGGATGGCCCGGCCTATAAGAGGGGCAAGACCCAGAGAGAACAACATGAGTGCTAAGGCATTTTGAGTCTTTATTTAAAGGTCAGGTAGCTAGATTTCAGGATGGTGAGCAGAGCACTACACTCCGCCTAACTCTGAGGGAAGTGTAAACCGCAGTTAATCGACAATTGCACAACCGGGCGCCCGGCCCGGATGCAATTCGTGCAGATCTATCCAGGGAGGAAGTAGATCTGTGGGCCCCACTATTAACTAACTGTTTTAACTCTTATCTGGAACTGGGGGAATGCCCCCAGTCCTGGGAAATTGCAATAATTTACCACATTTAAAAAAAAAGGGAGAAACAGGAAGTCCGCTATCATATAGGCCCATCTCCCTATTGGATACATCTTTTAAGATTTTTGGACGTGCAGTTCTGGAGCACCTCGAACAATGGATCTCTGATAGTGAGGTCCTCTCAAATATGGGTGAACCACTATGCTTGGCATTCATGGACCCGAGCACAGCATTTGATAAAGTGGATAGAGCTACGCTGTGGCAACTGCTCAGGTCCATGGGGTGCCCAGCAGAGCTGGTAAAAGTATTACACATTATCCATGAGGACACTAGGGCATGTGTGAGATTTGGGGAACAGGGCCAATGTACAGGTTACTTTGAGGTGTCTTCAGGAGTGCGCCAAGGTTGTGTGGTAGCCCCAGTGTTGTTTGCCCTCAGTCTGTATGTCTAATATTAAGCTGTCAGTAAATTTTAAAAAGTCTGCAGTGATGGTGTGTTGTAGTGGAGGAGGCAGAGGGATAAAGATGCGAAAAATGTGGTGTAATGGTGAAATTATCCTACGTGTGGAAGAATTTGATTATCTGGGCGTTAACCTTTAGTGAAAATTGGCGGGGGGCCTCATACATAGAGAAGCAGTGCTCCAAAATGAAACAGGCCCTTGGGGAGGGTCTGTCTCGTTTTAGGAGCATGTGTTCAGGCCAGCCAATTAAAATTATTTTGGAAGTTTACAGAGCACACACTAAGGCTGCAACAAATTATGGTGTGGCCATTTGTGACATTGAGAAAGCCACACTTATTGAAATAATAGAAAACACCTTTCTTAAAAAACTACTTGGTTTACCGAGCTCGGCACCGAATTATGCTGTACTTATTGAACTGGGAATCCCCCAGATAGGTGATGATTGGCATACAGCCCCACTTTCACATTGGTTGGCGCTCTGGTCAAACCCAAGAGCACATATGATCATCAAAACCCTGATTGCTAGTTTGTCGTGGCGTAAAATCCCATGGCTGAATTTCATCTCTCAGTGTTTATTACAGTTGAACGCCCAGAGCTTGCAGTGTCTGTCTGTCCTTTGAACTTCTATTATTGCGAAAAAATTCAAGCAGATGTGTCTCTCTATTGTTGAAACCAATAGGGAATCATCTGGGCTTCAAGTGGAGTGAAATAGAAAACATCCGCTCATTTCAGGTTTAGAGGGTATCCTGCCCTAACTTCTGCATAGTAACAAGATAACAGATCGTTGGGCACTGACTAGGGCTTGCTTTAATTTACTGTGGTTTAGGGTGAAAACTAAAAACTGGCTGAGTACTGAGCAGTCTAGAGTCTGTACGGGGTGCAATGTGCCAGAAGAAGATCTTCTGCGTTTTGTCTTATTCTGCTCCTTTTACCATGACATCAATAAAAGGACTACTGTCCCGTTGCTCAAAAATGTTGGCTTTACTCAAGTTGACTAACACGCCCTACCATCCTTTTTTGCAGGATGGGGTCAACATTATTGGCATAAGGGTGCTATATAGGTCCACTTTACTTTACATTAGTATAAAACAATTGTGCAAATATGCATTAGTGGCTTAGTGCCTGGCCTTGTCCCCTTAGCCACCAGTCCAGAATGCTGGGATATATAGAGGTATGTAAAGGTCCACCTTTGAAGCCGAGCTACTCTGTTAAGTGTGTACTACGCACAAGCCTGACTTAGGCATGGTTTAGTAGACAACAGTTTGGCTCCTTATGTAATACAAATAACGTGGTAAATGTAGTGTTCCCCATGGACTGAATTGTTCCTTAGCTCGCTCATGATAAACTACATATGTTAGTGAAGTAGACCTTTGCTTGTGTTTAACCTATTCTGAACATGCATAATGCCACTTTTTCAAAAAATCCAGACAGCTTGATAAAATGTATGCTTACTTGGCTTGCCTGATTTGTTTATACCTCCTTAGATCTGTTTGTGTCGCTGGCGCACCCACCCATATTTACAACCCTGTGTTCCTAGTGAATATTCCTGGCTTAAAAAATGAAAAGCGATTCCAAGATGGCCGCCGGAGCTAGGAGACGTGCGTAAGTCTCGCTCCCGCCGGGCCACTCAATAGCACCTCAGAAGCAGCGAACCGGAGGGCAGCCGTTCCCCACATACAGCACCGAGTGTTGTTCATGGCACCGGCCGCAAAAGGAAGACGCCTCTACCCCCAGCCGCGCCGAGGAGTGGAGCTCCCCCTCCCCCATCGGGACAAGGTGCTGGTCTACGCACCGTGAAAGCGACACAGGCCTCCCCAGAGACACGGGGTGGAGGCGGACGGCGCAGGCAGTGTGGATCGGGGAGGCACAGTCCGGAGCCCCAGCTCGGCAGCGCCCGTGGGGACGGGCATACAGCTGGAGGCATCGAGGGACGGACTCGGCGCCCTCAGACATCAGCGGACCCCGCAGGAGGCACGGGGGAGAGCCGGGTGACGCACCGCACGCCAGCAGATGCCCCGAGGCGACGGACACCAGCGGCAGTCCCCAGTCCGGTGGACAGTAAGGTGAGGCGCCCCCCTGGTGCTCCCCGCTCTCCCCCTCGGGCCCCTCGAACTCAGAGAGCATACCGCCGGGGGGTTCCCCATATCCCCCCCCACAGGCGGCGGGAATCACAGGAAGGCCCAACACAGCTGAAGTGGAGAGGGACCATCCCCCCCCCCCACATTTAACGCTTACTTGGAGGCGGCCAAGGATTAGAGCAGCACTGCCAGGCCCTCCCAGAGACACACAGAGGAGGCGGACGGCGCAATCACTGAGGTGCTGGGAAGCACTGTCCGGAGCCCCTACACCGCAGCGCCCGTGGGGACGATCATACGGGTGGCGGCACAGCTGGGAGGGTTACCAGTAATCCCTTGAAGCAACCCCCAACAACCACCAGCAACTCAAGAAGGGGTGCGAAGCACGCAGCAGGACACGCCAAGGTCCACCTCTCAAGAGACATTTGCCCGACCATCAAAACAGGAGAGGGGGAAGGCACGGGTGAAAGCAAAGGCAAGAACTCATTGAGGAAGATATGTCTAAAGCGAAGGGGAGGGCGGGGGGATCCCTACAGAACCAGCAGCCCCCCAAACAAGACTCCGGCCTTATTCAGATGTGGGCGGTAGAGACCCCAGTGACAACTAGGAGCAGATTACATGAGGACTCTTCCCTGCAGACCTTGAACACGTCCGAGGGGAGGGGCACTGTCTCGGGCAGCCTACCCCCGACAAAAGACGATATGCACTCCTGGTTTAAAGAACTTCAAGATAAACTAATGTCAACGGTCCAGGACCAGTTCGCAGCAATCAAGCAGGATATGCAGCAGGCAATACAAGGAGTGCAACACGACATTGCCAACCTAGAAGAAAGGACGAACACCCTAGAAAAAATAGTGCAAAACGCAGAAGAAGAGGCTCTTCAGAGCGGCGAAACACAAGAGCACCTAGTTCGTCTGACCCATAATCTGGAAATCCAGTGCGAAGACCTAGAGAACAGGTCTCGCAGATCGAATATACGCATTAAAAACATGCCAGAATCGGTCTTGGACAGGGATCTAAGGAAAGCGGTACAGGAGGTCTTCAGGGATATCATAGATGCTCAGGACCCGGAGGCTGTGGGGATCGACCGCATACATAGAGTCGGCCCGAAACGCACGGGGGCACCAGGAGAGAGACCCAGAGACGTCCTGGCGGCACTGTCTTCCTATCCACAAAAAGAGCTTATACTACGGAGGGCGAGACAGATGGAACAAATCAGGATGAATGGGGTAGACATTCAGTTGTATCAGGACTTGTCAGCCGTAACACTCCTAAAGAGAAGAGAGATGGCCCCACTCACGAGGGAACTGGTCACAAGAGAGATAAAATATAAATGGACATTCCCTTTTGGTCTGCTGTTCGACTGGGAGGGAAAACAAAGGAGGGTGACCACCTTGGAAGAGGGGCTAAGCATCATGGACATTCAGACAGGGGAGTCTTTGACCAGAATTGAAAGAAAGAAAGGGGAACTACGAAACAGACCGGGGGGATGGGAAAAGGTCCGACAGAAAAGAAAACGGCGCAGTGGGGGAAAGGATGTTTCAAGCGAAATAAATTAGAGGATGCAAATCTAAAAGCACAAGAGGCCCAGGGCTGTATAGCAGAAGGCAGTATATGGAACGGCACCCAATGATGGAATTCGTAAACGACAGACTCAGTTGGCCTGGCGCGGAACCGGAACAACCCGCATAAAGGTCAAGGAATGTCGTGGGGTTTAGGACCTCGAGCCTACAGAGGGCTGGGAGCGACAGGCGGAACGCCAGAGCTACCTTAGGTACCCGAGCCCTCCTCGGGTGCAAAGTTGGAACAAAGTTAATGGTTGGGGGACCTTGTTACAGTTTGGGGGGGAGGGAAGATCTTCCGGAAGTGAGAAGGAGAAACTTAACTCGGGCATAACACATGCACAGATTGTCTTTCTGAAATGGGGAAGATTCGATTCGTAACTTTAAATGTAAGGGGCCTGAACTCCCCGGTGAAGCGGAAAAAAGTGGAGAACATGTTAAGGAAAGAAAAGGCGGATGTGTTGCTGTTCCAGGAGACCCACATTAAAGCTCAAGATAGGGGGAAAATACGCCTGAGAGGCTACGATATAATTGTACAATCCAATGCAGCGGAAAAAAGGGCAGGAGTGATGATTGCAGTGAAAGGGAATGTGGAAGTAAGGGTGATCGACAAAAAATCTGACAAGGAAGGAAGGTACGCCTTTGCTAACATCAAATTACACAACGCCCTTCTGACGCTGGCCTCCATTTACGCCCCGAACACGGGCCAAGATAGCTTCATGAGGGACACAATGGGGAGGCTGGAGGGATATGCGAAGGGTGAAATAATTATAGGAGGGGACCTTAATATGGCCTGGCACCCCCATATAGACCGAAGCGCGGGCGGACCCCTCCACCAGAGCGCCCCATCACAGCGTCTGAAAAAACGGATGGAAGGTATGGCTCTGTGTGATGCATGGAGAGAACATAAAGGTCAAACCAAGGGATACACCTATTATTCACACGTTCACAACACAATGTCAAGAATAGACTACTTCTGGGTGTCAGTGGGGAACCTGGGCAAAATACAAGACATGGAGCTGGGCCCCATATCTCTGTCGGACCATGCACCCCTCTGGATGGATCTGTCGACCCCAAGGAAGGAAAAGGGAATTTGGAGATGGACACTCCCACAAGAGATACTATCAGACCCAGTGATGGGAGAATCCATAAGGGAAAAAATCGTAGAATTCTTTGATCTTAACGACACGGGGGAGGTCTCCCTGAGCACTGTATGGGAGGCGTGTAAGGCAGTAATCAGGGGCCATTTAATAGCCCTCAAAGCAACGAGGGATAAACAAACACGGCAGTGGGAATCAGAGCTGGAAAAGAAGCTATCAGATATCCGGGAAGAACTAATGGCAAACCCCTCAATGGACTTAAAAAGGACACTCAAACACACCGAGGGACAACTCGAACACCTCCGTAGCAAACAAGCCCAAAGATCTCTCCTATATCTCAAACAGAGATACTATATAAAAGCCAACAAGGCAGACCAGTATCTCGCCCGACTGCTCTCGTCGAAGCGGAACTTGACGACCATCAGGAACATCAAAAATGCACACGGGGATACGCTAACGAACACCGAGGATATAGGGGACACATTCAGGGAGTTCTATCAGAATCTGTACTCCACTGAGAACCCGGATGAAGCTGACCAAAACAGATTCCTGACATCGATCCCCTTTCAGAAAATACCAGAAGAAGCCAGAACAGACCTGGAGGCCCAGATAACCGAAAGTGAAGTGAAGAAGGCGATAAAGAGCCTCCCTCTCAACAAAGCACCAGGCCCGGATGGCTTCACAGCCCCATTCTACAAAAAATATGTAGACATCCTCGCCCCATTCCTCACTAGACTACTAAACACCTTCAAAGATAGTGGGAATGTTACTCCATCTATGAATGAGGCAAAAATATTGGTTTTTCACAAACAAGGGAAAGATCCCTCCCTCCCGGGATCATGCAGACCTATTGCCCTAATTAATCTAGACTCAAAAATTTACACCAAAATCCTGGCGGCCAGGCTCTCCCCGCTGCTTCCCTCCTTAATAAACCCAGATCAATCGGGATTCATTCCGGGAAGGCAGACACACGACAACACGAGAAGGCTAGCCCACCTAACAGAGAAAATTAACTTCTCCCGCACCCCTGCAGTGCTACTATCTTTAGATGCCGAAAAGGCGTTTGACCGTGTAGAATGGTCAATGCTCTTTAAAACCCTGGCGCACATGGGATTTGGGAACCAATATATTAACATGATCAAAGCCAATTACTCCTCCCCCTCTGCAAGGATAGCGATAAATGGAGAGATTACGGAGAGGGTGGAAATCTCTAGGGGAACGAAACAGGGCTGCCCGCTATCACCACTCCTATATGCGCTATTCCTAGAACCCCTACTAATTAAAATTAGGGAATCTGACCAAATCAGGGGGATCGAGATGGCGGGGAGACAACATAAGGTAATAGCCTATGCGGATGACATGTTATTGGCACTTGAGGACCCAACCCACTCAGCCCCTGCGGCGATCCACTTACTAGAGCAATTTGGGAACATTTCTGGCTTAAGAATAAATAAGAAAAAATCAGAAATGCTTATATTAGCCGGGAGCAGTGAAACTCTGAGAAGGGAAGCAGGGCAAATGGACTTAAAGGTCGCGGAGGAGGGCATAAAATATTTGGGCATAACACTCACTCTTGAGGTAGAGGCATTGTATAAAAAGAACTATCCCCCACTCCTTGCCAGGATACAAAAAGATTTAGAGCGGTGGAATCCCCTAAATATTTCTTGGTGGGGGAGAATCCAAGCGATAAAAATGAACATCCTCCCAAAAGCGCTGTATTACTTCCAATCCCTACCGATTGGGATCCCTGACTCCTTCTTCAGAGCCCTGGCTAAGTCGGTCTCATCTTTCATATGGAACAGGAAACCCCCCAGAGTATCCAGAACAATTCTCACATCCAACATCAGGGAGGGGGGCTTGGCACTTCCACACTTTAAGAACTACTACCAAGCGGCACAACTCAGGATCCTGAAAGAATGGCTAGGGGACAATCAACGAACGATCTGGGTGACACAGGACAGGGCGGTCGCAAGAACGCCATTGGAAGACCTATTATGGACACCAAAGCAGCACAGGCATCCAAATCTGCGCATTAGTGAGATCATGAGGGCCACGCTGAACGCCTGGGATGAGCAGACACGGAAAGGGAATATCACCACGGCAACGGCCCCGTTCACTCCAATCTGTAGGAACCGGCAATTCCCACCGGGGACAGAGCATGGTGCTTATGGGAACTGGGAAGAGGCTGGTTGCAGGAAAATAGGGGAGATGTTCGTGGATGGGGAGATGAGATCTTTTGCCGACTGTAAGACACTCTGGAACCTCACAAACGCGGACAGATACAAATATGAACAGCTCAGACACTGGCTGACCACGCCAGAGATAACACAAGCTGCGACAAGAGAGCTTACCGCCTTTGAAAAGTTTCTCCTTACCAACTCAGGAGACAGAAAACTAGTCTCCAATCTCTATAGATTCATGAATACTCAGGGAGAAGACATAAAGTGGGCATACATGAACAGATGGGAAAAGACACTGGGGGAAGACATCACTACACAGCAGTGGCAGTCGTTGTGGGCTGATATCCCCAAACCGACCAGAGCAGTTCAAACCAAAGAAATGTGGATCAAGATCATCACGCAATGGCACTACACCCCGGAGAGGCTAAATAGCATGTACCCACTCACACCTAACCGCTGCTGGAGAGGCTGTACAGACGCAGGCACGTGGAGACACATCTGGTGGGACTGCCCTAAGATCAAAATCTTTTGGTCAGAGGTAATATCCGAACTGAAGAAGATTTATCCAGACGTGGATCGTTTCACGGAGAAAACCTGGCTCTGTGGACTCAAAGAGCAACATGCCAATACACTCTCTAAGGCGCAAAGGAAAAGCTTCATGAGCCTAGTCATTGCGACCTGGGCTACAATCGCACAGGGATGGAAAAAAAGAGACCCACCGATGCTGTTCACATGGTTACATAAGGTCTGGTCCCAGATGACTATGGAAAAATAACACACAATCTCCATGGAACACGTAGCTCCTTCACAAAAGAATGGGGAGGAGTGCTAGAATATCTCCAGTCAGACTATATGGCACAGTGGTGCCCGCACTCCATAAAAATAACGGACTTATTCACTTCTTAATCGGTCCCGAGTACATTGGAACAATGACCATTCTTCCGGAAGAGGGTGGGTGGGGGAGGCGGGACGGGGAATTGGGGGATTGTTTACTTTCTGTATCACTTATAAATCAATAAAAATATGTTAAAAAAAAAAAAAAATGAAAAGCATTGCTTTAATTTGTATGCAGATATGCTTGGGTGGGCCACCTTCTGCTCTCCAGATGTTTGGCCTATGAATACCAAGACCACGCATCATTGATTTTACTGGCAATTGCTGGTGGGAGTTGTAAGCCAAAATAACTGGAAAAATGCATGTTGTCCACAACTGGACTCTAGCGCATTGCTTCACTCTAAATGACTCTATTTCAACAAACCCTGGAAGCGCATCTTACAATACAGCAATTTTGAAATAAAGATGCACTGCCTTAAATATGTAATACATAAGAAAACACCTTTATGTTCTTCATGGATGTTGGACAAAGATACCTTTGCTAATCTCCTCTTTATTCCCACCATTGACCTCTTTGTTGCCTATCGCTAGGTCTCCAAAACTAAAGACCCTACCCCACTGCCACACAAATAGCTACACAAAACTCTGCATTCATGGAATGTGCAGTTCATTAAAAATGGCCAAAACTGCAATGACTGACACAGATAGCAGATACGTGGAATGGGGGTGGGGGGTGGGTAAGCGGCCGAACTTGAGAAGCAGTGAAGTGGTGGAAGGCACTGATGAAGTGACTGGGGTGGAAAGTGTGAAGGAAAGTGTAAGGGTTAGAAGTAGGAGACCGACAGACAGGTAACATCTTTTTGGTCAAAGACTTTTATTTCACCAAAAGAAAAGAAAAAACCATGGCCCTATTACTGAGAGGAATTTCCCTGCCTCAGCCAAATACTAAGGACTCGGCCAGGATATCTGTCAAAACAAAATGTCTGCCAGCAAGTGTCAACATATATTTCCCTCCCTTACACTCTAAACTATACTAAGTAACAGGGTGATTTTCTTGTTTCAGAAGAATGGCTCCCTTCTTCTGGACGATAGTTCAAAGTTCACTTTCCGATGTGAAAAGGAAAAATTCCTCAAAAGGGTCCAAACTAAAAAGTCACAAAAATACTCTTGACTTGGCACTCCACCAATGCACATGGAAAAAGAAAGTCTCATATCTCCACAGTGTTGGCAGTGTCTCCCTCTCCCCTTAACCTTATTCAGGTTTCTTTAATGCTACTCCCAGTGCCAGGAAGGACAACTTCCTTCTCCTGGTTTTTGTTGGGCTTCTCACAATGTCAAGTGAAGTGACTCCCTTCCCTTGGCTATATTCACAAACACCAAGATGGGGCGATTCCCTTTCCCAGGATTTTAACTGACTCTTCACAGAGCCAAGAGAATGAGTACCTTCTCTTGGCTTATTTCACACTGTCCATCAACACCAAGGGGAATGACTCCCTTCCCCTGGCCCTTCTCAGGCTTTTCGCATTGCCAAGGAAATTACTTCCTTTCTCTTGGTTTCTCTTACAGGGTTCAGCAACACCAGGGGGAATGATTCTCTTCCCATGGCCTCTCTCAGGCTTTTCACAATGCAAACGAATGACTTCCCTTCCCTTTGCTCCTCTCAGAGTGTTCATTAACACCAGAGGGAATGATTCTCTTCCCATGGCGTCTCTCAGGCATTTAACAATGCCAAGGAATTACTTCTGTTCCCTTGGCTTCTCTTACAGTGTTCATTGACACCAGGGGGAATGGCTTTCTTCCCCTGGTCTTTCTCAAGTTTCTTGACCACTTTATTGGGGCTCCGGCGCCTCCCATGCCACCCAAGTACTTTTCCTCGCGGGCCTGCGTCTCTCTGGATGCCTGTGATCTGCCGTTGGGCTTCTCCTTCTCGCTGCATCTCTCTTCGGTCTGCAGCGGCTCTGGAAGGGACATTTTCTCCTGCTTGGTGCGGGTACTGCTTCCCATGCTTACCTGACTTCAGGGGCACCCAGAGCTTCTTCCTCTCGGTTCATCAGATGGTCTTTAAACACTGGGCCTGTCTCGCACTGGTTTGTTCCTGTCTCTGTGTCCCGGTCCGCGTACTCTTTTCTCCCTTGCCCGTGCTAGCTTCCGCAGTTCTTCTAGGGTGGGCTCCACAATGATGTGATCCTTCCTCAGTTTTATGTGTGTGCAATGTCCATATAGACTAGAATACTTACTGTGGTTCCATGGGGCGATCTCTATGGCTCTGCACATCTTCTTTGTCTCAGTACAAGTATTATTGCTCTTCATTGGGTTAGGTGGAATCTGCCTCATCCCAGTTTTCTAACACTTCAATCAAATGGTCCCTGCTCATCCTCGTCTCAGTAGTTCTGATAAGGGCTGGATTTTCTATTTTACACAGATACATGGATGTATGGGGGACTAACATGTGATCTGAAAATGAAGAAGAGGGAGGTTGGAATGTGTTTTGTATATGGCCATATGGCCAACTAAGTAGATCCTAACTGATTCATAGGTTGCTGACATCAGGTTGTGCCCTGGGGTAGTAACAATGGCAGATATTGCTACATGGTCGGGAAGCTTGGCTGGCAATTTGAATTATCATTACTGTATATGAGTTATGTGTTATGTATGTGATGCATATGTGTACTTTGAGGGCCCCATGGCCAAATAAAGTTAATACTGACTGACTGACATTGTATATACCGTGTTTCTTCCGAAGACTCATCACTAGTCACGTAGGGGGGAATCTCTCCCCATAAGATACTCACGCGGAATCCCACCCACAGGTGGATGATTGGCTAGTGACCTCCCCTCCCTGACCTCATGGGAAGGGGCTCCCCCTAGGGCAGAAGGGACGACATTCAAAGATTCATCACAAAAGGGAGAAGGCTAGATTGGAAAGGAAAGTGGAAGAAGGAGTGAGGAAAACTACTAGGAAAGAGGGGCAGGAATTAGAGATAGAGGGAGATGTGCTGAAAAAACCCAGAAAGAAGGAAGGAGGTTGCTCCACTAAGTTGGACATAGTTTGCAAATTAGGTTTACACAATATAAATTGGAAAACAGTGGTAGAAATCTACTCATGGATAGGTGTTTTGTTTCACTACATTACTTTATTGTGATTGTTTTTAAAATCTAAGGAGAATGCTGCCCCATTAGTTGTATTTTAAAATGCTTTTATCTAATGTAAGTTACAAACACTAAGGGCCTCATTACGACCGAGGTGGTAAGTTACCGCCTGGGTCGTACCTTTACCACCATGGCGTAAACTTACCGCCCCATTCCGAGGTGAGTGGGGCGATAAGTCCCCATTAACCCATTTACCCTTCCCCATTCCCATTTTTGCCCCATAGGGCATAATGGGAGTGGGGAAGGCGTTAATTACGCCACCGTAAATTACGGTGGCGTAATTAACAACAAGGTCCCTTAGCACCATGGATTTTAACACCTGCTAAAAGCAGGTGTTACAACCTCCATGGCGCTAAGGGACCTCGGAATCAGGCGGTAAGAGTCGGCGCTGTTTACGCCGCCGTAAACCCCTTACCGCCTGGGTCCTAATGAGGCCCTAACTCTCAGAGTGGGTATGAATGCTTCTGTTTGATTGAGAGAAAAGAAGGTTGTCTTCTTTGCTAGAAATCTGTGTGCCCCGGTGCAGAATCGAGTAATTCACCCTAAAACAGCCACACTACAGAATTTAGTTTGGGCTATTAGGTGTTGCTTGTGACACCTATAAGCCAAAATGATTGCATTGGAGTACAGATAGGAAGGAATGACATATGAGGTGTAGGTGCTGTTTGATTATGTGCCCATCCATTGTCTGGTCATGGCCATGCTAATCCCCATGGCCATTCCCACTCATTCCTGCCTCTACCTGCCCAAAACACCTCCTTGTGGGAATTTTTTGAGTTCACTTTAATGAAGCCTTGCCATCAGGCTCTGCATTCAAAATACCTGCCAGTGTTGATTGAAAGCAGTCCTCTGAGAGTTAATGACTTAATTGGAGTTGTGAGCACGCTACTGGTGTAATCAAAATGTCTTACCAAGCCTGCCTTCAGCCACTCGATTTATAATCACTCTGTGTGTCCCTCACTGAAGTCCTATTAAAAACAAGCATTGGCAAAGCCACTGAAGTCTTGTTTAAAACAAGCATTGGCAAACCCAACATTTTTGGTTTGCGTGTATGTTTTAGGCTTTTACCAGGCACTGCTTTTAGCTGCCCAGGTGCTCGCATCATTTTGCCTCTGCTACCAACAATGGCTAGTTAATACCACTATGGCTGAGCCTGGCAAGTGCCTTTACCATGCCTACACAAAAGCCCTAACTGTTGGCATTGCCAATGCGTGTTTGTATGAGCATGTCAGTGTTTACAGGTAAAACTATATTTATTTTTATTTTTATTTTTGCATTTGTAAAGCACCTAAACCCAACGTCATCTGGGCGCTGTTGAGAAACCAGTTACACACAGACAAAATAAATAGCACCAGACAGTGGAAAACACAGTTAGGGTACATTGCATTATGTGAGGAGGGTGGCCCAAGGACTCAAACCCATGCCCTAACTTAGGGAAGTCAAGGCGGGCAGGAGGGCTTGGTGAAAGTGACAGCGATTAGACAAACAGACACTTTTTCAGGGATTTACAGAAGTGCCAGTATGATTCCACTGCTCTTAGGGTGGGAGGGAGGGCATTCCATTGGCTCGCAGCCACTATCGGGAAGCTGGATCCTCCTCCTTTATCTCTTATGAATTTCGGTAAGGCCTGGATTGATCTTACCGGTCTGCGGGTTTGAGTTCTCAAAATTTTGTGAGACATGTATTCCGGGGCCATCTTCGAGAGACATATATGCATTATGGACAATGGCCCTCATTACAAGTCAGGCGTTAAGGGTTTAACGGCGCCGTTGGCACCGTTAACCCTTAACGCCTGATTCACACTTTGACGCCTGCTTTTTGCAGGCGTTTAAGTCCAAGGCGCTAAGCGACCTTGGTGCTAATTACGGCACCGTAATTTACGGTGCCGTAATTAGCGCCTTCCCCATCCCCATAATGCCCTATGGGGCAAAAATGGGAATGGGAAAGGGCAAATGGTGAATGGGGAATTACCGCCCCACTCACCTTGGAATGGGGCGGTAATTCCGCCATCCACCATGGTCCACCGCCTGACTTGTAATGAGGGCCAATGTCTTGAAGATACCCCTTTAGCGAATAGGTAGTGTAAGGAACTCATAGTGGCAACAGTAAAGACAGACACAAGTGATCACAGTTCAAGGGTGTTTATTGAAAATGTATAATGGGTGAGATAAACGCCTAATCTAAATCTAAATCTAAGATGGGAGCAAGCTACTACCATCAAATAATAATAAGGCAGTCCTAGTTGCGTCTTGTAAAATAAAAAAGGGCCTACACTAAAAGAAACAATTGCCAATCCTTACAACTAAATTACAAAAAGAGTGTGGGATAATGTTCACCAGAAAAGACATAAGTGTTCACAAAATGATAGGTCATGATGGTATGGCTCTGTCTCCCTTCCCCATGTTTGAAGCATGGGACAAAGCAGCGTACTCGAGCACAGCATGCTCCTTGGCCTCATCAGCACAAAGTTCACAGTTCAGTTCAACGATATCAAACACCTTCTTAGGCCAAGTCTCTTTCCTGCAAAAGTCGCTTGCCTCAGAAGGCCTGTGGTGCTTCATAATGACAAACAACCAAAAGGTTTCTTCAATACCCTTGGACCTTGGGCGATTGTTCTTCACCCCTTGGATCTCCCTCCGCTGGCCTAGAGCCCTCTTGCAACTTGGCTTCCCTCCATCGGGTTCACTACAGCTTTTCAAATATTGTTTATATCATTCAAATGTCTTTTTACACAATTCCCTACTGCGGACAACCCTCGACGGTGTTTTTTCTTGTCAACACAATGTTCACGGGTATATTACTTTTGATGCAAAATAACAAATAAACAAAAGTTCTTTGGGTGATTGGTTTTCTCCCCTGGGATCTCCCTCTGCTGTGCTCAGATCCTTCTTGTACAAATTCGCTCCTGGGATCTAGCTCTGTCAGGCTCAGATCCTTCTTGTACAAATGGGCCTCCCCCAGTCTGGTTCAATATTGCCCTCTTCTTATATACAGTTTCTGTATTCCTAGTACAGTTCATGTATAGCTCAGTTTTAGCTTGCTTTTGGCATCCCTCTGTCGGGTTCACAATTGACAATTATCACAGTTCACAATCGTTGTGGAAAGCAGGCTTCCCTTCCCCTAGCTTTCTTCTGGCCACGGGTTAGAGACTTTCAGTTGTATAAGGGATTTGGTGTAACCCTCATAGGACCACTCTGACACCTTATGCCACCATTTCCTAGGGCCTTCTGGTTACTGTAGTTTTCAAACAAAACAGGTCCTGGTCAGAGACTTTCGAATGAGCGCCCACGTGGTGGCAGAGTCCTCTGCACCTGGACCTCAACTGGGCTTTCTTTAAAGTTCAGACATAAACACAAGTTCTTCTTGCAGTCAAAATGTTGCTACTCACAACCTTGGGATTAACACAGTTCAGTTGGATATCAGCCTCCTCCAACTAACCACTTGTGCTGAACCCGTTGGCTTCTTTGTTCTCTGTAATCAAGGATAGTATCACGGTAGCCAGCTTGCCTCTTTGTCCGTTATCAAAGCGGGAGGCCCCCTTGTACCATTGACCTTTGTTTCTCCGCACGCCAGCTGTAACTCCCGGTCGTACGATTTCCCATCTGGAGGCTTTGCGGATCTGAGTTGAAAAGGGCCAGGGCAATTCCCCCTTTGTCGTCCTTCTAGGTCTCACCACTTTTCTTCTCCCTTTTTTGGTGTAGCTGTCTCGTAGTGTGTTCGGCCTTGCTCGAAGTGTGCTTTCGTGCTCTGCCTGTGGGAAAGGTAACGGGCCCTCAGGTGTGCGTGATTATTGTCATTTGCCTGACTTTGGCTGACCTGTGTATTGTGACATGTCAGGTAAATGGCTCTGATGTCAGTCCGTTGTCTGTTACAGTGTAAGAAAGGGTTCATGCGGTAACAGAGGGGGGGGCTTCTAAATATCCTACAGGGTAGGATGGGGAAAAGGTGTTACAGGGAGGGGGATACCATGTCTCACCCCTTGCTGTCCCACTTCCACTCCCCGAAGACCCCTCGCCCAGATTATCCTGCTGCACTAGTCCACCCCCAGGAACTGGCTCCAATAGCGATGGGTGTGTCCTGCCCACCTGGACGACAGATCCCCAGGGACTAGTAAGTGAGATACCCTTGGTTTTCTTACAGTAGCCAGTGAACTTCCTTTCTTGCTGCTTAGATGTGCTCTCTTTTTGGAATGTTGAGAGCTGAACATAGATCATTGTTTTGGATGACTTGCATTTTATGGATGTTCTGTTTGTAAGTCCCTGCAAAGAGGGCGTTGCAATAGGGTCTTGCCCCAATGATGGGCCGGGCGATAGTTAAGCAGCTGGTAGGTGTTAGGAGTTGTCTGGCTGCATTGATGAGTTTAGCTGTGCAAGCAGCTGAGAAGGCGATCACATTCACTTGTTTGGTGAGTGACAGGGAGGCCTCCAGTTGGACACCCAAAGTTTTCACGGAGGCTGAAACAGGGATCTGTATTCCATCTATCGTGAATTAGGTGAATTTGGAGTCAAACTTCTTCAGCACAGCTGGCGACCTACTAGCAGAATCTCAGTTTTGTCGTTGTTGAGACATAGGCCGTTGGTGGCGATCCAAGCCTGGATGGTTGAGTAGATTTTGTTGATAGTGCATGAATCATCTCCTTTATTGCCTGACAGGGGGAGGAGGATTTGTGTGTCATCAGCATAGTTTGTGTACAATATGCCGATGGAGTCCAGGAGGTCAAATGTGGGGTTTGTGAGGGAGGGAGTGACACATGAGCCTTGTGGAACACTACAAGGAATCAGGATGGGTGGGGCAATGGACATGTCAGAGAAGACTCTCATGAATCTTCCTTCTAGGAAGGAGGCTATCCAGATCATGGCTCCATGGGAGAAATTGGCTGTGGCCGTTAGGTGGTGGCACAGTGTTTGTGGTCCACCAAGTCAAAGGTGGCCAAGTGATCCAGGAGGAGGATGGCTGGCTTCTTTTCCTCTCTAAATGCGTCTTGCTGGTTTTTCAGATCCATTATCGCTGGTCCCGTGCCATGGCCCAGTCGGAAGCCTGATTGGTGCATTCCAAAGATGTATTTAGATTCTAGAAAGAGTTAGATATGGTTGTAGTCTGCTCTGCCTAAGATCTTAAGCAGGAAAAGGGCAGTAGTGATGGGGCGGTATTTATTTGGTGCTGAGATGTCAAGCATGTTTTCTTTTTTAGTAAGGGTAGGACCCATGATTCCTTTAAGCTGTCCGGGACTACATTCAGTGCAAAGGAGGCGTTTATGAATTTGGTAATGCAGGGGACTAAAGCTTCTGAGCAGTCTTTGATGATGCTAGCTGGGCAGATGTCCCCTTTGCATCTAGAGGGTTGGAGGTTTCTGAGAATGTTGGCCGTTTCTGTTTCAGAGATGTCTTTAAAGTGGAATGGTATTATCTGAGGTTTGGTGCAGAGGGGGATAGTGGTGGTTGGGGCGATCAAATCATTTTAATCTCTATTTTCTGTTGTAGAGAGACTATTATTGTCCACATGGCCCGCTGGATGTTTATGCACCATGTCTCATCTTTTGGGATGGTGGAGGGTGGAGTGGAAGGGGTTTCTAGTTCTCTAAGAATTCTAATGATTTCTTGGGAGTTCAAGCTGTTGTTGTTGATTCTTGTGTTATAGGCTGCTGGTTTGGCTGCAATGATGGCCTGCTTGTATTTTTTGGAGATCAAGGTGCATGAGGCTTTCGTGTGATCGGTAGGTGGCTTTCTCCAAATGCTTTCTGCCTGTCTTTTTCTTGAACGCAGGGCTTAGAGGTCAGGGGGGAACCAGGAATGAATGTGCCCTATTGGTTTGGCTCTCCTGGGAATAAGAGGGGCGACTGCATCTACTGCCTTGGTTAGGGTATTCAGGAAGAGGTCTGCTAGGACCCTCAGGTCTGTTGAGTTGAGGTGCTCTGGTAGGAGTGGCGAGAGAAGTGGGTAGATCGAGTCTCTAGAGATTTTGCAGGAGCTATGGGCCAAGGTGGGCGGTAGGGCTGGGGTGGCAGGCAGCTGCTGTTTAATGGGAGGGAAGGTAAAGGTTAATATATGGTGGTCTGACCATGGGCAGGGGGTATTGGAAGTGATAGAGATCTAACTGTCTAACCGGCGATCCAGTCATGAGTTCTGTCCTTAATGTGAGTGAGGTCTGAAACACACAGGGTGAAGCCTAGGGCGGCGAGTGTATTGGACACAGCTGAGGCAGTAGTATATGTAGGGTCGTTGTTTCCTAGGTTCAAATCCGCAAGCAAAATAACTCTGGAGGTAGGTTTAATGTTTTGATATGATATGATACGATATGATATGGCATTTATAAAGTGCCTATACACAAGTGTTTTACTGTGTGGGTGTGGTTTTCATCAAAGGAGGACGTGGGTCCGGGAGGGCGGTATATGAGGTGGATAGAAATTGATTCATTAGGGGAGGATGAAAGCTTGGCCGAGAGGAGCTCGCAATTCCTTTCCATTGAACTGTTGGCAAGTCTAATTTGTAGAGAGTCTCTAAAGATGCGGGCAACGCCTCCACCTCTTAAGTTAAGTCTGTCACTTCTGAGAATGGCCTAGCCATCCGGTAGAGCTATAGAAAGTGCTGGGCCAGAAACTTGCAGGGGTCAGTTTTCTGTGATAGCGAGCAAGTCAAGTCTTGGGCACTAATGAAGTCATGAATGTCGAGGGCGTGCTCTGGAAGGGTCTTGGCATTAATGAGGGCTCCCTTCAGGAGGGTGGTTGAGGTTGCTTTTGATGGAGGCAAAGGGGCAGTGGTGTGAGTTTACGCCTTTGTGGCTTTGCCGCTGGCGGAGTTGCTTGTCATAGCGCGGTTAGCTGAGACTATGGTGTTTGCTGAGCCAGAATTCCTTTTGGACAGGAGGTAGCTGATGGAGGGTTTGGTGAGGATCTGTCTGAGAGTGAACTGTGGTGAGATGGGAATTCACTTGTCACTTGTCACTTGTACGGCTGTGGTGAACTGAGCCACCAGTGCTAGTAGTAGTAGGTTCCAACTTATACTATGTTTTGGTGCCTAGGTTTCGAGTTCTTCTTGTGCTTTGGGCTCAGAGGCAGAGAGTGATGGCGCAGGTGAGTCTGCTGCCAATCCTACTGTTTCGTACTACTGTGGTAGCAGGGGTTGAGGTAAAGGCTGCTAACGTCTTATGAGCCTCCTGCATTGGTGGTAGAGCAGCAGTGTCAACTGACCTCCCTATGAGAGGGAGCATGAGAGGAAGTCCTGGAGAGGTGTGTTCACCGCATAGGCAGTGTGGAAGGGGGACCGGCTCTTGCGCTGGGCGGACTGTGGCTTTAAGGTGCAATTGTGCCTGATCTGAGCTTGCTGGAAGGGTAACAATCCATATTAGTGGGGCTATATTGTTCACTTGTGTAAACCTGGCATTTCCCATGGTCTCAGACGACTGGGTGATGCATGCGCTGCCTGCCCTAACGCACGCCTCTAGCGTGGGTAATGGTTAAGCCAGCACACGTTGTATAGATGATCCACAACTCAGAAGAGCAGCGCTCTCAGCGACTGTAGTCCGAGCAGGGATCTGGTTAAATCATGGCTCTAACCCACAGGTGGATGTCGGAGGGGGATCTTAGTGCCGACCGAAGAGCTGTTAAATCCTAGGTGGCCCTGGCCCGCCTCACTATATGTTAGTGGCTGCAAGTTGGAGGTCCGATGTGTGCGGAAGGTCTCTGCCGGGCATATCTTAGCAGAACGGAAGGTGTAGGATACTAATTGGGAATGAACAATGGACAGTGAAGGCAAATTCGTTGTTGGGGGATGAGATAGCGGCTGTAAAGTTACTTACATCGGGCTTATCTTTCGGAGAGAATCAGTGCAATCTGGGTGGCTTGGATCAGTTGGTTGCAGAGAGGAGTAGCAGAGAGCTGCAGAAAGCTCCCAAAGCCCTTGTGGCACAGCGTTTGGGAGCGGCTGGCTCCTCCATCTGGCTCTGTTGAGCCAATGCCATTTCTTCATCCGGGAGCCAATCTGAGTGCTTGTATGGTTGCAATGAAGCACAAAGGATATTCGGCTTGTAGGCAGCGGCCATCTTAACTGGGGGTGCAGCGCCTATGTTGTAGAGGGCATCTTCATGCTTCTGAGGGCTGGGGATCTCAATGAGGACTGATGTCGCAGCAGAGCTGCAAAGAGCTCACAAGGCCTTGTGGCACAGCCATTGAGATCCAGCTCTGTTGAGCCAGTGCCATTTCTTCAGCAGTGAGCCAATCCGACTGCTTGTATGGTCGCAGTGAGGTACAAAGGATATTCGGCTTGTTGGCGGCGGTCATCTTAACAGGGGGTGCAGCTTCTATGCTGTAGAGGGCATCTTCCTGCTTCTGGGGTCCTGCGGGTCTCAATGAGGATATTGGTAAATAGCACTAAAATAAGTGGCCACAGTCGGAATTCTGATGGCTTATGAAGAGAGAGTGGTTACATCTATTTATTTACAGATACCCATACATTTGATTACGTTAGAGCATGAAAAATCGGGTGCTGAAAGTGTTGTTGGTTGTGCCTTTCCCAATGTAAGTGATATGAGATGAAGCATTTTCCACACATTCCCACACACTGATTTCTGAATGTGAAAGCAGGTCCCAAAGACTTGCAGCACACACTCAACAAAGAGGACGAGGCAGGTGCAAGCACAAAGGAGTCTTCTACTAACAAAGGTGAACGATGGAAGCGGGATGTGCTGAATGCAAGTTTGCTTTCAGAAGGATCTGTAGCACTCCATTAACCATGGTGAAAATAGCTCAGGGTGTTAAGTCTGGGTCTCTGAGGAGACCTTGTGCATAGCTTCGAGTCCCCCGCAGCTGAATCCCTGACTCTCCCCAGAAGGTCTTCTGCAGTCACTAGAACATCATAAAGCAGATGAAAGCTAAGTATTTTTTTAATAAAACCTGTTTTGAGAATCAGAATTGCAACGATCTGCAGAAATGTTTCCATGGCCCCTGAGAATGGGAGAAAACGTTCTAACCTTCTACTCTGAGAGACATTAGTGCAGCGCAAATATGCTGCCAGGGAACATTTGGAACATTTGTTTCAATCAGTCGGAGTCCTTCAACCACGCTCGTGATCATTAACTGTTAAATGTTCAGGTTCATTAAGAAAAGAAAAAGAAACCTGAAATGAACACGTCCTGAGACTAGCCCTGCAGGCCCTGGGAGCAACAGCCTTACCATCCTGGGAGGTAAATGCCCTCCTGCCCCCCAGGCCAGTCCACCCTTGAAAGGAAGACAAAGAACACAATGAAAGGAGCACTCACGGTCTTAAAGTTCAAGGGTAAGCCTTAGAAAGGAATGGAGTGAGGGTATTACAGTGTCACTGTGGCCCTTAGAATCAGGCCAGGGGGACAAAATCACTGTGAAGACCAGCATATTCTTCTCAGGTGGCTTGACAGCGTCGAGCAGGGCTTCTTAACACTTTTCAATTAGCTGAGTCAGCGTTGAGATGGTCAAGTTGGTTCCATGCGCTCTAGCAATTTGGTGTGGTGCCGCAGCAGATTATCATGAATTGGCTGAAGAAAACTTAGGTGACGGGCGAGTTGGTAGTTCGAAACGAGCAAGTCGGTTTGATGAGGTCCAGCGATATGGTGTGGTTCTGCAGTAGAAATCAGCTCAAAGTGGGCAAAAAGAAGGCAGGTGATGGTCAAGTCACTAGATTGACAGCTCAATGCAGTTTGAAAAGTGGTGAGTGTCAAAGGCAGCTCTGTGGATCTTGCAGTGGCTCGAAAGTCAATCAAAGGTGGCCAAGTTAGCGTGAAAACGGCAAACAGAACTCAGATGTGTTCCTTGGTTTCTTGGTTGCTGGGGGACCCCATCCAGGGTTTCCAGGAGTAGCTAGAATCCTTCTTCTGCCCTTTTGAGTCATGAGGGTTTCAGAGAGCAATTACAGGGGCTGCCATCTCCAGTGGGCAGAGTTCCGGTTACCAGTGTTCATGATTTAGGGAGGTCTTGGCCAAAGAGCAAGTTACTATGAATGGTTCTCTGAAGTTGGTGACAGGAAGTCTTTATCTTCACCCTTATGGTCGAGGGCTTTGGACAGACTGTACCCCAATACAGTTACACATAAAACCTCCTTCTTCTGGTGTCCGAAGATGATTCAACTTAAGGGGTGTCTCACCAACATATCTACTAATTTTGCCACATCGATTCGGCTTTTTCAACCTTCCATAAGGCCCCAATCCTGGCTGCTTTGACAACATTCTTTGCTTCGTGATGTAAGCCTAAGAGTGCTTTGTCTGCAGGGAGTATGGAGAGACACAAAGTGTGACTGTCCTAAGAGTTTCCAGGATGATAGGGCCATTCTCCTGGCTGTAACTACTCTCCCAGGTTACTCTAACCCCTTCCTCTCCCTTGTCCCTTTCATCAAGGAGACCCCAGCAATTACCTCCCCTATATGACTTCTTCATTTACCTAGCAGGGCTTTCCTATGAGGCAGGGGTACCCTTTTTGTCCTCTGGGGTTCATACTGTTGCAGTTGGTAAGCATCCTCTTTGTCCTCTGGGGTTCATACTGTTGCAGTTGGTAAGCCTTCCCATAGCAAGCAAATAGAGTTTTTAAGTTGGACCTAAACTGTCTATTTTGGGTGAAACCCAGCTGAAAATAGTGGCACAGGAATCACTAGAAACCAGACTAAGAATAAAATTACATTAAAAGGGTTTTCGGCAGTATACTTGGATTTTCCCAAAGGCCACCATATCAAACTGGATATGACTTATATTTATTAATCTGCTACCAGGCCTTGGGGATGTGCAATTAAATATAATTTGAAGCAGGGATGGCCAAGGTTAAGGGCGGCCATTGGCTGTTGGAACTTTGAGTTCCAGCAGGATTTTTGTAGTTACGCACATGTTTCTCTGTAACTGCAATGTTGCCTGTTAGGAAAGATTTCTTAATTGTGGGTAATTTTCCTTCCATGTGGCAACCCCTAAACTTTTTGCTGTTGTTTTCACCATGATCTAGGCTTTGCCAGAGAAGTGCAGCCTTCTGCCGCACTCCTCTGGGCTTTCGCTCCATTCTTACGGGGAAACTGACATGCCCTTAAGACAGTCAGTACCGGGAAACGTTGTTTTCCGTAGTTTCTTTGTCATGTTGCAGCTTTCGCGCAACATGGCACAAGAGGGCACTGTAAGCTAAGTTACTGCTCTCTTGGGTCTCTAGTCTTCTACATGCCCTAGATACTCTCTTTGGATTGTAAATGAACTGTGCAAGTGAATCATGGACGGGATTGGTGGCAGCGATCGTTTCTTGTGTTTTTGAGCTCCTTTTGGCGTTTTAAGCGCGTTTCTCGCGCTTAGCCCAAAATGGTGGCCTGGCTCCCAAAAGGGCCAGACCACGAGGCTCTTTGTCCTGTCCGCTGACCGTCTGGCCCCCTTCACCTCCCCCAGGTCGATCCGACCCGGGGCCTTCCTTATTTGGGCATGTACTTTCCCGCGAAACACAGATGCTTTAGCAGGCTTCTACAGGCCTGTGTGTGCCTCCAGGATGTGGGCTGGGATGTCTGGTCCCAATACACATCCTGGGTGCCAGAGAGTCTAGTGTGGTATGAATGCCTGGGACCACCGTGGTCCGTGATAGGTCCACGTATGGTGTGAGTGTTTTGTGAGCAGATCTCCCATTGGGTCCTCTCCGTTTTGGCGCGAAGGGAACCGTGGATAAGAGGAGGCTGGAAACACCACTACCATGTCGATCTCCTGAGTTCTCACGAACAAAGGAATACAGGAGCCAAGTATTCTGCAACCACGAGGCTGAACCGAGGAATCGCTGGTGACGCGCTGAAGGACTGCTCCTCTGCACTGCAGTCGCTTTGTGAAACCCTTTCTACCTCTGATCGAACGAGAAGGCCTGTACTGCTACTTCGACCCTTGGAATAGTGGGAACAACTCTTCTTAGCATCTTCACCATCTCCTGCAAGTAATCCTTCGGAAGCGTCCCTGGGCCATCCAGTGGATTGACCAGCCTACACAGGAGTCTTGCTCTGTTACCGCCGTCAGGTTGTGTTGTATTCTGAGTCCGCGACACTCTCACCCGCTTCGTACACTTGGTGTTCCCAGGTCTGAAGTGAGAGTGTGCACTGGGCTGAAATACACACAGCCGCATCGTTGCCCTGCTGAGGTAACAATCTGTGCGGGTTCACTTCGTTTGGGACATCTTTAACTCAACTTCTGCTGCCGTGGAATCTACACGACGCCGAGAGTCCCCTGCTCCTATCTGAACCTGCCAGCACTGAAACTGACGCAGAGAAGCCTGGGTCTGCTTGCATCGGGGACCGGTGAGTAGCATAGCTAGGAACTGGTCGCCCTCCTGCAGGAGCCCATAGCTTTTCTCCACTGTGTCAAACAGCACGCCTTTCCGTACTCGCGCTCTGCTTCTGCCAACAGTGGAGGCTGCGCTTGAGTCGCGGAGCTCTGTTCATCTTCATTTGTTCACCGAACTAAACTGCCTGATTCCCTCGAAGAGACTCCCCTTTTTGCCCTTTGGCACCAGCGTGTGCAGGTACTTTTGAGCACAAGGCTCCACTCTTCGTAGGGCTTGGACTTCCTTTTAGTTAGGTGCCTCTGAAGGCGGACAGGGTCTAATTATTATTCGCACTGCCTGTTTTCCTTCCTAGCTAGGTGGTCTACACATTTCGTGCGTCTAACTCGTTAGACTTGTTTGTATTTGTATATATATTGTATTGAGTGTGATGTATTGGTTTACTGGAGTTTTATTGTGATTTCTCGCTACGGTCAATGTTACAAAGGCCTTGTAATAAATGTGTATATATTTTTAATATAACACCTGTTTGGAGTAATTTGTAAGTGTCCTTGCTTTGTGTGCTCATTGCGGGCTTTCAGTCACCCTCACCCCTCTTGAGACCTAGTCTTGACCGCCGCGATCGCTACCCTGATTGGTCTAGCTTGTCCAGAGGTTACCCTGTTCCAAGAAACTAGGTTGGCCTTCTGAACCTCTGCGCCTCCAGGACAGAGTTCAGAAATCCGTCTTAACAAATTGGTGTACATCGGTGGGATACGACTGAAGGTATCCAGTGTTGCGCACGAGCAAAGGCATTTCAAGTTATTCCTACCAGGACACGTAGTTAATTGTCGTAGTATAACTTTAAAAGGCCATAGTCCTATCTAACAGTATGGAAACAAATACCTTGTTAACTTTAAATGCTTCTAAATCCGAAACATTGAAAAAGATGTGTGCGGAGAGAGGAGTCTCCTCTCAAGGCACCAAATTGGATATGATCCAAAGAATCGTGGCGTGGCAAGAAGCGCAGCTTGACGCTATAACTTCTGAGGACAGTGCGGAAGGAGGTGGGGCTGCTCTCACTGGTAGAACCGACGGTTCTGCCGCTGCACTGATCCACCGCAACCACGAGGAAAGGGAGGATGAGATGTCTAATGTTTCCTCTGCCAGTGTTGATGGGGAGGCCATGCTTGAATTCAAGAAGCAAGAACTGCTGTTTAGGTAGAAAGAGCTTGATTTCAACATGGCCAAACTAAAAATCGAACAGGCCGAAAAACAGAAAGACAGGGATCACCAGTTGGAACTGGCCAAGCTTCAGGTTGCAAATGGGTCCAAGGGTCCTGAACATGGGTCTGGGGCCTCCTCCCATCCACGGTTTCCAAAAGAACTGCTAAGTGTGTATGAGGAAAGGAATGACATTATGGACTGGCTGAATACGTTTGAGTATGCATGTGAAGTTCAACAAGTTGACAATGCTGATAAGATTGCCTGGATACTCAGCAGACTGCCCCATTCTGGCTGTAGTGCCATTATGGAAATGTCGAAGGCTGAGCGAGCTAATTTCCCAATGTTAAAGCAAACTCTCATTTTAAAGTTTGGAAAGACTCCTGCCCAATATTTAAAACGATTCCGAGAGTACAAGAAAAAAGAAGGTGGCACTTGGGTATCTTATGTAACCGAATCTTTAAAAAACTTGACTGGCTGGGTCGAAGGTTATAAGGTTTCCACCTTTGAAGGCATGATAAATCTTGTCATGCTGGAACACATTTTTGCATCTTCCCCGGAGCTTAAGCAGCATTTGGTCGATTCGAAGGAGATAGATCCTAAGAAGCTGGCCATTTCAGCAGACCTATGGGTGTCACATCGAGTGTCCCATAAGGACAAAACTCATCCTGGTAAGCAGGAGGAAGGGAAAAAGTCCAAAGATAAGGAGGGTGGAGAATCTGATAAATCTTCTTCTCAAAAGGGCCACAAAAAAAAAAATAAGGCTAAGACACAAGAGAACTCACAGGGTAGTGGAGGTCAGCCTCCGAAACAGAACTCTGGTTACAATAAGCCTCCCTATGTAAACAGACCCAATGGATCTTGTTTTGCTTGTGGAGCAACTGACCACGTGAAGGGGGATCCCCGGTGTAAGGTTAAACCTTTGGGGGTCCACTCCGCTAATCTGGCCTTCTCCTCCTACGAGGAAGAAGAGATTACAGGAGCATCCTTCTCCTCAGACTCCTTCCCCAGCGGGATAGAAGCTGAGGTAGTTTTAGTTTCCCTGGGTTCCTGGGAGCCTAAAGCTGCAGAGGCTTATGCTATGATTCCAGATAATACCAAGCACTACTTTAAAGACAGTGTGCTGATCAATGGAGTGGATACTCCAGCTCTTAGGGATAGTGGGTGCAGTCGAACTGTAGTGGATTCTACCTTGGTAGACTCAGAGGAAGTTGCCAGAGCTACTCTGATGCCCACCTCGCATGTTCCCAGTAATACCTGTAAATCTTACTTTAAATGGTACAGCAGTCAGGATTCCAGTGGGCATTCAGAGAAACGTCCCAGGAAAGGTCTTGTTAGGCAATGATTTCAGAGCTTTAGGGCTCGTAGGAGACACTGCTGACAGACTCTGCACACGGTCTCAAACCCGGGCAGCATTGGCCAAGACCAATACGCCACCCCAGCCGAAGGGGAAACCCAATGCGAAAGGAGTAAACAAGTCAAGACGAGGGAAAGAGAACATTCCCCCGAGCTCGCCTACCACTGCGGTGGAGGAAGTTGGTCAATCACCTGGGCCTGACGAGGAGGTGGCGATGCCTGAAGTATTTGACCCCAACGACCATCCGGAACTAAAAGACTTGTTAGTAGAAGGTGGTCCTGACAGGGAAGAATTCAGTAAAGGCCAATGTGAGTGCCCATCTCTGGAAGGCCTAAGGAGACAGGCCTGCTCCCAGCTTGAGGGTGAACCTCCTGGGACGCATCGGATTTATTGGGAAGGTGGACTCCTGTATAGTGAGCCCACAGAGTCTACAGAAGTAGACCATAGGAGGTTGGTGGTTCCCCTTGCTGTAAGTCCCTTCCTCCTGCAGCTGGCGCATGAAGTGCCCCTTGCTGGTCACCTTGGTATTAAGAGGACCAAGCAAAGGTTATCCATGCACTTCTACTGGCCCAAGATGGGGGTGCAAGTAGAAAGTCACTGCAGGAGTTGTGCCTCCTGCCAGTTATCTGGTAAGGTTGGCTCGACAATCCAAGCTCCATTGGTACCACTCCCAGTTGTGGGAGTACCATTCGAAAGGGTAGGGATCGACATCGTTGGACCCCTTGACCCGCAAACATCCTCAGGCAATAGGTTTATCCTGGTGCTGGTCGACCATGCAACCAGATATCCTGAGGCTATCCCATTGAAAACTGTAACTGCCAAGTCAGTTGCAAAAGCGTTACTTGGCATATTTACTAGGGTTGGCTTCCCTAAAGAAGTTGTGTCGGATCGTGGCAGCAACTTTATGTCGAAGTATATGCAGGCTATGTGGAAAGAATGTGGGGTCACCTACAAGTTCTCTTCTGCCTACCACCCCCAGACCAATGGTCTGGTGGAACGTTTCAAAAGAACGTTAAAAAGCATGATTGGGGCTCTGGAAGAACCTCAGAGAAGGAAATGGGATCTTCTTTTACCATGCTTACTGTTTGCCTACCGAGAGGTACCACAGGAGGGTGTTGGCTTCAGCCCCTTCGAACTTCTGTTCGGTCATCCTGTACGGGGACCCTTAGCCATAGTCAAAGAGGGATGGGAGATGCCCACTCCCCCTGTTACTACCAACGTAGTAGATTATGTGCTGGGGCTCAGAAAACGGATGGTACTCCTGATGGGCTTGGCTAGTGATAAATTGAAGGCAGGACAAGCGCTGGTGAAACATTGGTACGACCAGAAAGCTTCCCTCATCAACTTTACACCTGGTCAGCAAGTCCTGATCATGAATCCCATAAGGCCTCGAGCTTTACAGGACAAATGGTCAGGCCCTTACACAGTGGTGGAGCCCCTGGGTGAGGTTAACTATTTAGTGGACCTTGGAAGGCCTGGACAGGCTCCAGAAGTGTTCCACGTAAATAGGCTGAAGGCTTCCGTCCCAAGACTCGAAATCGCAGCACTGCTACTGGCTTCAGATGTTGAGGAAGAGGAGTCTGAACCTCTCCCCGACCTGTTCAAAAGCGGTCCTTCAGATAGCTCCTTTGAGGGTGTCCGAGTGGCCCCTCACCTGACTTCTAATGAACTGGCTGAGGTGAAAAGTTTGCTTAGGCAGTTTTCCCCCCTGTTTTCACAGTCGCCTGGTTTGACACCTTGGTGCAAACATAACATAGACACAGGAGACAGTGTACCTACCAAAAGTAGGGGATACAAGATGTCATACAAAGTACGGTCTTACATTAAGACCGAGGTCAACAAGATGTTAGACCTTGGGGTGATTGAACCCTCTAGTAGTCCTTGGTCCAGCCCTGTGGTTTTGGTTCCAAAAGCAGGCACTTCTGAATTGAGGTTCTGCGTGGATTACAGGGCTCTGAATGCTGTCACCAAGACAGATGCACACCCCTTGCCTCGAACAGATGAGCTGGTGGATACTTTGGGTGCCTCCAAGTACCTCAGCACGTTTGACCTCACTGCTGGCTATTGGCAAATAGCTTTAGCAGAACATGCCAAGGAGAAGACAGCGTTTTTTACTCCAGACGGCCTTTACCAATTCAGGGTAATGCCGTTCGGGTTGAAAAATGCACTTGCCACTTTCCAGAGAATGGGTTGGACGAATTCTGTCTTGCATATCTGGACGATATAGCAGTTTTCAGTGCCACCTGGGAAGACCATGTGAAACACCTCGGGATTGTGCTCCAGGCTCTTTAGAAAGCACACTTGACCATAAAGGCTAGTAAATGCCAGATTGGACAAGGCTCAGTGGTTTACCTTGGGCATGAAGTAGGTGGAGGGAGGATACAGCCTCTTGCCAGTAAAGTACAAGCAGTACAAGACTGGCCTACCCCCACTACACAGACCCAAGTGAGAGCCTTCTTAGGACTCACAGGGTATTAGCGCAACTTCGTGGCAGACTATGGCACCATAGCTGCCCTTCTGACTGCCCTCACCACTCCAAAGAAACCCAAGAAGGTAACTTGGACCGACGAGTGTGAGAAGGCCTTCAATGGCTTAAAAGACTCCTTGTGCCACGCCCCTGTCCTCAGGGCCCCTGATTATCAAAGACCTTTTATTGTGCAGACGGACGCCTCTGACACTGGGATAGGAGCTGTACTATCGCAAGTAGATGAGAAGGGTAACGAACACCCTATTGGTTTTATTAGTGGCCAGCTTAAGGACAGAGAGCTCAGATGGTCCACAGTGGAGAAAGAATGTTTCTCTGTTGTGTGGGCCCTACTGAAGCTGAGGCCCTACCTCTATGGGACCCACTTCACTGTGCAAACTGACCATAAGCCCTTAAAGTGGCTAATGAACATGAAGGGAGAGAATCCAAAGTTGCTTAGGTGGTCCATAAGTTTACAAGGCTTCGACTTCACTATTGAGCATAGGCCAGGTGTCCAACATAGCAATGCTGATGGGTTGTCCAGAATGTTTAACCGACCTGAACAAGAGACTCATCCAGGGGTGGATTAGTTCCCTGTGTCCATAGTCTCGGAGGGGCGAGTGTTAGGAAAGATTTCTTAATTGTGGATAATTTTCCTTCCATGTGGCAACCCCTAAACTTTTTGCTGTTGTTTTCACCATGATCTAGGCTTTGCCAGAGAAGTGCAGCCTTCTGCCGCACTCCTCTGGGCTTTCGCTCCATTCTTACGGGGAAACTGACATGCCCTTAAGACAGTCAGTACCGGGAAACGTTGTTTTCCGTAGTTTCTTTGTCATGTTGCAGCTTTCGCGCAACATGGCACAAGAGGGCACTGTAAACTAAGTTACTACTCTCTTGGGTCTCTAGTCTTCTACAGGCCCTAGATACTCTCTTTGGATTGTAAATGAACGGTGCAAGTGAATCACGGACTGGATTGGTGGCAGCGATCGTTTCTTGTGTTTTTGAGCTCCTTTTGGCGTTTTAAGCACGTTTCTCGCGCTTAGCCCAAAATGTGGCCTGGCTCCCAAAATGGCCAGACCACGAGGCTCTTTGTCCTGTCCGCTGACCGTCTTGCCCCCTTCACCTCCCCCAGGTCGAGCCGACCCGGGGCCTTCCTTATTTGGGCATGTACTTTCCCGCGAAACACAGATGCTTTCGCGGGCTTCTACAGGCCTGTGTGTGCCTCCAGGATGTGGACTGGGATGTCTGGTCCCAATACACATCCTGGGTGCCAGAGAGTCTAGTGTGGTATGAATGCCTGGGACCACCGTGGTCCGTGATAAGTCCACGTATGGTATGAGTGTTTTGTGAGCAGATCTCCCATTGGGTCCTCTCTGTTTTGGCGCAAAGGGAACCGTGGATAAGAAGAGGCTGGAAACACCACTACCATGTCGATCTCCTGAGTTCTCACGAACAAAGGAATACAGGAGCCAAGTATCCTACAACCACGAGGCTGAACCGAGGAATCGCTGGTGACCCGCTGAAGGACTGCTCCTCTGCACTGCTGTCGCTTTGTGAAACCCTTTCTACCTCTGATCGAACGAGAAGGCCTGTACTGGTACTTCGACCCTTGGAATAGTGGGAACAACTATTCTCGGCATCTTCACCATCTCCTGCAAGTAAGCCTTCGGAAGCGTCCCTGGGCCATCCAGTGGACTGACCAGCCTACACAGGAGTCTTGCTCTGTTACCGCCATCAGGTTGTGTTGTATTCCGAGTCCGCGACACTCTCACCCACTTCGTACACTTGGTGTTCCCAGGCCTGAAGTGAGAGTGTGCACTGGGCTGAAATACACACGGCCGCATCGTTGCCCTGCTGTGGTAACAATCTGTGCGGGTTCACTTCGTTGGGGACATCTTTAACTCAACTTCTGCTGGCACGGAATCTACACGACGCTGAGAGTCCCCTGCTCCTATCTGAACCTGCCAGCACCGAAACTGATGCGGAGAAGCCTGGGTCTGCTTGCATCCGGGACCGGTGAGTAGCATAGCTAGGAACTAGTCACCCTCCTGCAGGAGCCCATAGCTTTTCCCCGCTGTGTCAAACAGCACGCCTTTCCGTACTCGCGCTCTGCTTCTGCCCACAGTGGAGGCTGCGCTTGAGTCGCGGAGCTCTGTTCATCTTCATTTGTTCACCGAACTAAACTGCCTGATTCCCTCGAAGAGACTCCCCTTTTTGCCCGTTGGCACCAGCGTGTGAAGGTACTTTTGAGCACAAGGCTCCACTCTTCGTAGGGCTTGGACTTCCTTTTAGTTAGGTGCCTCTGAAGGAGGACTGGTTCTAATTATTATTCGCACTCCCTTTTTTCCTCCCCAGCTAGGTGGTCTACACATTTCGTGCGTCTAACTCGTTAGACTCGTTTGTATTTGTATATATATTGTATTGAGTGTGATGTATTGGTTTACTGGAGTTTTATTGTGATTTCTCGCTACGGTCAATGTTACAAAGGCCTTGTAATAAATGTGTATATATTTTTAATATAACACCTGTTTGAAGTAATTTGTAAGTGTCCTTGCTTTGTGTGCTCATTGCGGGCTTTCAGTCACCCTCACCCCTCTTGAGACCTAGTCTTGACCGCCGCGATCGCTACCCTGATTGGTCTGGCTTGTCCAGAGGTTACCCTGTTCCAAGAAACTAGGTTGGCCTTCTGAACCTCTGCGCCTCCAGGACAGAGTTCAGAAATCTGTCTTAACAATGCCAAACTACCTGCTACCTTTTGGGTGTGTCAATAAACACTCCCATCAGAGTTACATGTTTCCACAATATTTTTCAACATGGAGCCTTATGAAACTGATCGTGATTAGCACAGCTCATTTTCAAAGGCAGAATTACATGTATCATTTTGTGTTAGAAAAATGAAAACAAATGTGGGATTACCTACCAGTAAAGATGGCATTGTGTCACAATAACACTTGTGAGTAAATTGGATATGATTTAAAGACAATGCGATTTCAGGATTCCTAACCTAAGGAATTAACTTGTAAATGAGGGAGAACATTTAACTTCCAGAGCCCATTGATACAGTAACTTTGCTAAAGATTAAATGGCATGTAAACACATTTTTACAGTAGTTTGGGAGTTTTCCCTCCATTAATTCTTTCCAGGAAGGAGTGGCATATGGGACATGACTAGGGAGTGGGGTAAACCTGTGCAGTTTTCTTTTAGGGAAGTGGGATTAGTGGCAAATTGTACAACTGGAAAGGTTGCATGTATGTGTTCTGTGTTGGCAGCAAGTAAGACAGACACAAGTGATTACAGTTTAAGGGTGTTTATTGAACAATGAATTCTGTATGCAGGTTGGAAAAAACGCCTATTCTAAGCCTAAATCTAAGATGGGAGCAAGCCTTCGCCATCAAATAAAGAAATAAGGCAGTCCTAGTGGCATTGTGTCACATAGAAAGGGCCTTTACTAAGAAACCTATTGCCAAACTTTGCAACTAATACAAAAAGGGGTGTGGGATAGTTCTCAAGAAAAGAAAGAAGTGTTCTCAAATAATATGTCAGGATGCGGTAGCCTTGGTCTCCCTTCCCCTCGTTTAGAGCATGGGGTAAAGTAGTATCTTGGAGCACAGTACAGCCAGTACAGTTTTTTCATTGTTTTCTGAAGATAAGGTGATCTTCTGTCATTCTTATTTCCTTCTTTATTGAGTTGCATAGTTTGGATATCAAATGGAAGAATGGGGTTCCTCTGAATATCCTTTACTTGTAGTGTTTTGTTTCAATTTGTAGGTCATTGCTCAATCTTCGGTTTCTGCCAAGTTGGTAGTGGTTGATATTGGTTTGGGGAAATCCAGCTCCTTGTCCGTGTAGAGATTTGTGAGCATTGCAGAGGGTGTTTTTTACTGGAACCCATTGTAGGCTTATCAGGGCTGGTGTAATGTGGTCTTTTATGTTTAGTCTCAGGAGCAGTCTTGCTGCAGTATTTTGATTGTGTTGTTTTTTTTTTGTGAGGCGTTCTGGTATTCCGAGGTAGAGGCTTTTTGTGTAGTCTTGTCTTGATAATACCAAGGAGATGCTTGTCAGAGTCCTGCCTGGGAAGGTGAAGTAGGGGAGTATCCTTCTAATAAGTCACAGGGGGTAGAAGCATTTTGTTGCTCCTGCGTTGACATGTGGTTCTAGTGAGAGTCTGTTGTCCATGAGTATTCTAAGGTTTTTTGTCATTTTGGATGCCTCTGGTTGATATCACATGCATGATGGCCAGCTCAGGTATGTGTGAGTTAGTGTATTCTCTGGGGTAGAAATCATTATTTCTGTTATGGTTGGGTTTAGTTTAAAGTTGTTGATTGTCATCCAGGTGTATATGTCCGTGAGGCATTTGTGGAGGGTGTTGTTTGGGTCTTGGGTTGAGGTTATCATGAAGATGAGTCGGTATCTTCTGCATAGTTGTAGACAGTCAGTCCATGGATTTGCATGAGATTCATTAGGGGGGCATGTAGGTGTTGAAGAGGAGTGAAGAGAGGCTAGATCCTTGTGGTACACCGCAGGTGATGTTTTTGGTGTTTGATGTGAATGATGGTAAGTATGCTGTTTCTGTTATATTGATGAGGAAGGATTTTAGCCATTTTAGGGCAATGTTTTTTATGCTGCATTCCTCCAGTCTCTGGGTTAGCATTGCGTGTCTGATGGCGTCGAAGGTGGCTGATATGTCTAGTATTATGAGGGCCGATCAGGTGCTATTGTCTGCGTTTATTTTTAGGTCGATGGGTCTGAAGCCGACTTGGGAGTGGTTGACTATTCATTGCTATTTACATGGTTGAGAAGTATTTTGTAGATGTGGTTCTGCAGTAGTGTTGCTGGGTAGTGTAGGTTCGATATAGGTCTGTAGCTTGGGGGGCACTTCCACATTTCTGGTTTTGTGTTTTAGGAGGGGCTTGATGTATGCTGATTTGAAGGTTTTAGGTACTATTCCAATGTTTAGGAATAGGGTAATCAATAGCCGGAAGTATGATGCTGGTGTTCTGCGGTTGAGTATTTCTTTGCAAATGCTTGGTGGGCATAGGTCACTGGGGGATCCAGCGGTGTTGGTATCTTTCATTAGTTTGTTCAAGGTTTTTTTGTTTATAGTTTCAAATCGGTCGAGTGTCGTGGTGGTTGGTGGTGTGCTGGTTTCCAGTGGTTCTGGATTTGTGCTTATTGTTGCATGGCTTGCATCGATGGTCTGTGCAATTGTTTCAACTTTTGTTCATGGGTGGTTTGTGATGTTGTCACATAGGGATTGTGATGGTACAACGTATTTGTTGCACAATGTTGGGTTTTGGATTTTCTTGATAATTTTGAATAGTTCTTTTTGTGGGTTTGTTGGTGATTTCATTCTTGTGTTGCAGTATACCTTTTTTGCTTTTAGGACTGACATTTTGTACATTCTGAGTTGTCGTCTGTATTTGTTTTTGTCCGGTTGGCTGTAGTGGTTTCTCCATTGCATTTCCAGTTTATGGTATGTTTTTTTGACTTCCCTCAGTTCTTCTGTGAACCATCGTGCAGCCATTTTTATTGCAGTGGCTTTGAAGAGGCTTGCAGGTGCTAATTGCTCTAGTGCCTCTGGGATCCAGGTGTCAGTTGTTTCTATTGTTGAGTCTGGAGTCATTCTGTTTAGCAGGTAGATGTTGGTTTTGTTGATTCAATTATTTCCGTAAGGGTTCCCAGGTCAAGACTCTTCCAGTTTCTTTTGTTAGTAGCATGTAGTATTTGGGAAATATGCGATTTAGGATTTTGAGGGTGAATGGGATCAAGTTGTTATCACTCCATATGCTCGATACCAGTGGGCGGTGGTTTAGAATCCATCTCTGCAGAAAATTACATCCAAGGTATGTCCAGCAGTGTGTGGGTCTGTTTAGTATTTGTTTGAAGTGGACGGTTTCCAGTAGGGTGCTGAGGGCCTTTGCTGTGCTTTCATTTTCTCTTTCGAATGAAATGTTGAAATCCCCCAGAACAATGATGTTATCATGATAGGTTCAGAGGCTGGCAATGGCATCAGTGAGCTTTGTTGCAAAGTTTGGGTTGTAGGATGGCGGTCTGTACATCAGGATGAATAGTAGGTTGGCTTGGTCATTGAGCTTGATGTTGATTAGGAGTGATTTGCAATCTTTTATGTCATTTGGGGTGAGTGGTGTGATGCAGATGTGGTCTTTGTGTGCTGTTGCAATTCCACCTCCTCTTCTGTTTTCTCTGTTGGAATGTATTAGTTCGATGTTGTCTGGTATGGCATCATAGGCGATTGTTTTCTAACTGTCTGATAGCCATGTTTCTGTCAAGAAGAGCCAACGTGTTTCCAGCAGTGTATGGGTCCGTTTAGTATTTGTTTGAAGTGGAGGGTTTCCATTTGGGTGTTGAGACGTTTGCTGTGGTTTTATTTTTTCTTTAAAATCAAATGTTGAAATCTCCCAGAACAATGATGTTATCATGATAGGTTCAGAGGTTGGCAATGGCATTAGTGAGCTGTGTTGCAAAGTTTGGGTTGTAGGATGGGGGTCTGTAGATCAGGGTTAATAGTAGGTTGGCTTGGTCATTGAGCTTGATGTTTACTAGGAGTTATTTGCAATCTTGTATGTCTGTTGGGATGAGTGGAGTGGTGCAGATGTGGTCTTTGTGCGCTATTACAATTCCACCTCCTCTTCTGTTTTCTCTGTTCAAATGTATTAGTTTGAACTTGTCTGGTATTGCATCATAGGTGGTTGTTTTCTAACTGTCTGTGAAGAAGAGTGTGTCGGTGTCGCCCTCGCTTAGGAGGTCATACATTTTGGTTTTGTGTTTGCCCATGGGTCTTGGGTTGAGTAAGCTGCATTGTAGAGTGTGCGCTTTTGCTTGATTTTTGTTGCATATCCTCTACTGCGACTCAGTTGGGGTGGTGTTGGTCAGTTTTCGGTTCTCTCATAGTTGAGTTTATTTGCTGTTAGTGTGGTTCGTGCCTCTGTTTCTTTGTTGAGGAGTTCAATTAAATTGAGGGATGGGCTGCTTTGTTCTGGTTCGTATTAGTGGGTTTTTTGTTTGTTTGTGTGGTCTTTTTTGAGTCTTTGATTATGTGGAGGGGTGTGGATAGTTAGGGATTCTAGCTTGGCTGTGATTCTTGTTAGGGTCTTTCCAAAAATGTCTTTGGTGTTGTTGGGTTCTGTGTGTTGTGGTGTGCGGTTTGGTAGTCTGTTGGAGTCATAGTTGTTTGGGTTCTTGCTTGTGGGTTGTTTGTCATGAATCCTGAAATCCAAGATCCACGAGGGACCTGTCTTGTATCCTGAAACCAAGGTTCAGAAAAGGGAGCAGTTAGGAAGTCAGAATGAACTCAAGATCCTTGAGGTGCTGGTTTTGAACCCCAAGAGATTCCAAGGAAAATTCTGTTTTGTTGCGTTACAATGGAGATGGACTTTGAAGAGTAGGTTTGTGAACTGTTTGCTTCGGTCAAGTCTGGGAATATGTTAGTAGCTTAGGGTAGGTAGGAGGCTATGGACTCTTTTGAACTTTTCTCTATTAGAGGTAGGGTGTCCCTACAGTATTGAGGACTTATTAGAATAGGTATGGACCTTTATGTTGGCTCAAGTAGGCATCACTGGAAACACTAAGGGATCAACATTTAGGGGAATGCCCACCAAGGTTTCCGGTTTACAGGGGAGTGTGACAAGGGTGTGTCTTTTTTTCCCTTACTCTTTTGTTTATATATTAACAACTTAATTAACATCATCAGTGATACCTCTAGGGCCATGCCTCGCATAGGTAGAGAAAGAAAAGGGATTCTACTCTTTGTGGACTGCACATTTCTATTCAGTAGAACACTACAGGGTCTGCAGAAGGCCCTGACTATATTTGATACTGAAGTCAGGAAATTGGGCCTTGAAATTAGAATTAGCAAAACCAAGTGCCTTCTATGGTCAACCAGGAAACAAAGAAAAATATCCCTCTTTTTAAGAGACTCTCAACTAGAGAGAATCAGCCATTATTATTATCTTAGAGTCTGTGTAGAAGAAAATGGTCGCTGGGAAAAACAGATTGTCAAGAGCAAACTACAGTCAACTAGGTATGAAGGAGCCTTAAACCTTTTTTACTAATCGTTATGGAGGGAATGCGGTAGTACAGACTCTAGAAATGTATCTGCCCAAGACACAAGCAGAAGCCCCTGTATGGGGCAGTAGTATGGGGTCCTGGAAACCTACAACTGCATGAAAAGGTTAACTAAAGTTTCTTAATTCTCTACTGATCCTACTTATGAGTAGTCCTAGTTTCTCCTTTATTTAGAACTGGGACTACACAGAATAATTTAGACCCCTCCTCTTCTGGCATAAACCTTGGACTAGAGACTATCTTGCTAAATACAGGGATGCTTGCAATGATGTGTTGGCTCAGGAAGGTGCAAGCAAACTATTATGGATCAAGCACATTTGTAAAGCAGCTGGCTATTTGAATGTAAATTAACTGTGGTGCATGATTCACAGGGTTCGCAATGTCCCTTAAGGCCTACAAATATAGGGGCCCATGAGGAATGGTTCTATGAATGCAAACTGGCAACAATCCCACATACATGACTAAAAAGTAGATACATTGAGGGGAAATATATTTTGGGACACGAGTTCTATTTATCAGTGACAGAGGATAGTGAAGCTATGTTGCTATATTAGAAGATTTGCTTGGGTAATTTATCCATAGGGACTTTTGTAAGCAAATGGGCTGGAGAATGCAAGGAGGAATGCACATTTCCCTTCACTCTGCCCATCTTACAATTTTAAAAGAAAAAAGTACCTGCTTCCAATATTTAAAAATAATAACACTAGAACAACTACTTCAGCTCTAAATCTCTGCACTGAAATTCAGTGTAAAAAAAGAACACTGGGGTGTGTCACAATTTCTGAAAAAATGCTTGGAGAGAGAGAATAAGGCCCATTAAATAACTTTCGGTTGCATTGACAAAGTGTAATTTATATCATAATAACATTCATTTAAGGTATTAAAAAGGGATATGGTGATTGCTATTAATTTTGCATATCTATTTTTATTGCTGTTGATTTAATTTTGATCCCTGTTGAAGCATATTTTATTGAGGTATTTTGTATGCAAACTTGACTCACTTTTTAATGATGTATTGTAACAATTACTATTTGTGATTTTACGGTGCATTGACACTGAAATACATTGTATTTTCTGAGTATCTGACTAAGGGATCAACATTTAGTTTAGCTCAGCCTGACACAGTGTTGTTCAGAAATCCCTCTATAGTATTAGAGTTTCCCCTAGTACATGTTAGGTGTTTATCTAACCTGTTTCTCATTAAAATATCTGAGAATAAAGATACTGGTTGAACAAATGATTGAAACTGCATATTGTATCATTTTGGTGAGTTTCCTAGAGGTTCTGGGCATTACCTCTTTGGGTTACAGGCTGGGGTTGGCTTGATTTGGCCTGATAATGCCCGTTGGTATCTTGTGACTGTTTGCATTGTGTGTACAAGGATACGCTGCTGTGGTTGTTTTCCCAGCGGTTGTAAAAAACTGAAGAAAACCGAGGCAACCATTTTTCAACCTCCTCCAGCACCAGTAGCAACCCCTTTATCCACTTCCCCTCGAGGTTCTGTACCTGGCAGAGTAGCTGTTAGTGAGACTGTCTGCCTGAAGGCAAAGATCTTGTAGATGTTGTGGATGGCATTCAGGGTCAAAGTCCACCCCATTTGGGATGCCTTTTTTAGAGGTTTTTACCCGTCTCCTCATACGTGTTAAGGACTTTATTCTGTGCCTGCAGCTCCCTAACAACACTGATGAAATTAATTTACCCCAACGATGCATTTTATATTTGGCAGCTTTAGCTATCCATCTACAGTTGGTAAACGTATTCCGGGGTCCTCTTTGCAACAAAGCTTTGCAGGACAGCGGGGATTAGGTGGGGAGCTCTCCTAGGCTCAAGCACAATGTCTTTGAGTACTTCAACCAGCATGAGCTTACTGGAAACCAGCCTTTCAGAGCCATCCTATTGTTATCTGCTTGGATTACTCTCTGTGGATCCCATCTGGGGGGATTTGGCTCAGATGTGTTTGATGCGCCATTCCAGTTAATTTTTGCTACTGGCTGGTTCTGGCAGAAGCAAGACACCTTTGAAGTTATTGGGCTTAGATTTCTGTCCCTACAGTTGACCTCTTGTGGTAGATGAGTCCTGTTGACACCGCGTCGGGGTAATTTGGAAATATTGTTCCCACCTAGCTATCTGGCAGGCCACTGAGGGTTGGCCTCCCTGCCTTTCTACAAGGGCCATTTTTGACTGTATGGCTGAGAAGTTGCTGTTCTTGCTCCTTTTCCACAAAGGAACTGCCTTGAGGGGGCATTTCTTTATTTGCGTAACCGCCTCCTTTTTAGTTCTTGTGTCCTTTTCATCCTCTTCTGCTTAGAGGCGATGGAGGCAGGGTAGGATTGAGCCTGGCATCAGCAAATATCTTGTTCTGACTCTTCTGAGTGCCTTTCTGAAAGCAGAGCTAAACCCGGGCCACATCAAGCATCTCCTCATAAGTTTCTGGTCCATTTGCTGAGTAAATTAAAGCGACCTAGCCACCCAGCAACAGTTAAAAGAACTGCATGCAATCCTCTACTTGCACAGAGTGCTTACTAGCTTATCTCTCATATGTTGGTGCAAAACTAAACAGGAAATGTCACGGTGTAGTCTGAAATCTGCAAAACTGCAAAGTGTGCAACATGTAAACCTGGGATTAAAGTCAGGCGTTCCCAATCAGCCAGTCTATGCGATGCTCGGCACATCACGCTACTTAAATGGGTCTTGTTTCCTTTGGCTGCAACAGTTGTGATTGCTTAAAAGTGATTCTGTCAAGTGTGCACTACTGAAAATGCATTACTAATGCATGGTGTATTATACCACACAGTTTGTTACAAAAATAATAAGGTTATTGATCAGTTATATAGTTCACACCATAGGTTTCCAATAACTTGTTCTTTGCTCTGTCACATGGGAGCCTTGTTTCTCTTGTTGGAAAAGTGTAATAAATGATGTGCTAGAACTACTTGAGTGGCAAGAGGGCTTGTCTGGGGCATTGTTCTTGACAGTGTAAGGTGCCTGTCAGCACACCTTCCTTACACCCAACAACCTATGAGCAGTGGCAATGGCGCCTTTACCTATTACCCAGTTTGTAGTGGGGAAATGGGAGGTCATGTTGGCCCTGACCATGGGGATGCTTTCCTACACTAGAGCTGTGCCAACTGCCACACAATATGTTCATTTTCTCCACACTCTCCCATCATTGAGGACAAGAGTGTGCCACCTGTTATGCCCAATTTCCCTCGGGTTTAAAGGAATGGTACGCCCAAAAATGTTAATTTCAAAAATAGATAGGCAATATAAAAAAAAAAGAATTGGCATTTTTTTTTTCGAAGTCCCTATGTAAATCTGATTTCCCATTTGGGGCTCTCGGGCTCCCCACGGGGGGCCCGAGAGCCCCAAATGGGAAATGCTAAATGCTGCAGTGTTTCTGCCTAAATCTGCTTTCCCATTTGGGGCTCTAGGGCTCCCTGTGGGGAGCCCCCGTGGGGAGCCCTAAAGCCCCAAATGGGAAAGCAGATTTAGGCAGAAACACAACACGGTTGTGTTTGAAAACGCTGCGGTTTTTCTTTCTAAGTTTCTCAGGCTCGGAGGAGCCTGAGAAACTCAGAAAGAAAAACCGCAGCATTTTCAAACACAACCGCATTGTGTTTCTGCCTGCCGTGGCTATCACTTTGGGTCTCCGGTGCTCTGCCAGGAGAGCACCGGAGACCCAAAGTGAAAGCAAAGGCAGGCAGAAACACAACACAGTTGTGTTTACATGCCGCTGTGTTTCTGCCTAAATCTGCTTTCCCATTTGGGGCTCTAGGGCTCCCTGTGGGGAGCCCCCGTGGGGAGCCCTAAAGCCCCAAATGGGAAAGCAGATTTAGGCAGAAACACAACACGGTTGTGTTTGAAAACGCTGCGGTTTTTCTTTCTAAGTTTCTCAGGCTCGGAGGAGCCTGAGAAACTCAGAAAGAAAAACCGCAGCATTTTCAAACACAACCGCATTGTGTTTCTGCCTGCCGTGGCTATCACTTTGGGTCTCCGGTGCTCTGCCAGGAGAGCACCGGAGACCCAAAGTGAAAGCAAAGGCAGGCAGAAACACAACACAGTTGTGTTTACATGCCGCTGTGTTTCTGCCTACATCTGCTTTCCCATTTGGGGCTCTAGGGCTCCCCGTGGGGAGCCCTAAAGCCCAAATGGGTAAGCAGATTTAGGCAGAAACACTACGCGGTTGTTTTCCGCAATGCTAAATGCTGCAGTGTTTCTGCCTAAATCTGCTTTCCCATTTGGGGCTCTAGGGCTCCCCGTGGGGAGCCCTAAAGCCCAAATGGGTAAGCAGATTTAGGCAGAAACACAACGCGGTTGTGTTTGAAAACGCTGCGGTTTTGAGCCTGAGAAACTTGGAAAGAAAAACCGCAGCGTTTTCAAACACAATAACGTTGTATTTATGTTTGCAGTCACTTCAAAAGCGACCGCAAACATAAATACAACGTTTTTAAAGCTGTGGTTTTATTTCTACGTTTTCCGGGCTCCTCCAGCCCGGAAAACGTAGAAAAAAACCGCAGCTTGTGCTTATTTTTTAAAAAAAAATAGCTCTTACCGAGATGCAGCTTTAGCTTTTCTGCCTGTAGTCTCCGGTCTGCGTCCTCCTAGTCCCGGCACCAATGAAGGAAAAGCCACTCAGGGGTAGCTTTTGTTTACTACAGCTGGCTTGCTTTTCCTTCATTAGTGCCGCAAAAGTCAGCACAGGCGGGCAGCCATTTCATAAAATGGATGCGCCCATGTGCTTGCTTTTTCAATTCTTGAGCTTGAATTGCTCAAAATTTTACATAGGGACTTTGAGAAAAAAAAACCACCAATCGCTTTTTTTTATGTTGTCTATCTATTTTTGAAATAAAAATATTTGGGCGAACCATTCCTTTAAGCCTGCTACCAGCCCTGTACAATAATAAGCTCCAAGTCAAGTCTCTGTGAAGCAATGACTACAATCAGGTGATGTTTTCATGCAGTTCTGTTGTTGTGTGTCTTTAAGTTCTAAAAGTATAGTCATGAAACCCAGGGAATTGTCTAGGCTGACATTCATATGAATTCTGGTGGTGTTCCATTCAGGATGGTGAAAATAAAACTACATTCATACATGTTTTGCTTAACATAATGTTTCATTTATTTTTCAGGTTGGGTTTAATGTGTTTTGTATATATTTTAAGTAACCATAATAATACAGATTATTATTTTAGCTTTTATCATGCATTAATACAGACACATATCAGCTAGAGGGGAGAAGGTATTTGGTCAAGGGCATAGTGGGCTCAAATCACATTTTCAGAACTTAAAGAAATGATTTGATCCCATAAAATCATTTTATTTTACTGGGGCCTAACTTCCAAGACTGGGATGTCAGGTACAGGTAGTCTGCTATGGGGGGCGGGGACGCAGGATGCAAGGTATACATTTTGTGTTGTGGGGTGGAGCTGTAAGACATGATGCCAGAGGAAGGTTTTCATTTTCAAGGGCTGGGAGGCAGGAGGCTACAAATGCACCATTAGCAGGCTTGGATTGTGTTTCTCTCTTAGAGACAAGCCAGGCTGTTTTAATGTTCATCCACTATGCATATTTTCTAAAGACCACTCTATGCAATTTGTATTGCAAGTCTCATACTACAACACCACTTTTCTCTGGCAATAACAGTTATGTTGCTAATATTCAGCGTTCATCTGAACTTATCATAATGAATTAAGTATGATTGATGTGCATTCAGAGTGTGGATCGTCTCCTCTTGTGGATGTAATTCGTATTGCGACCCGGAATATTGCACGGTTGAGGAAGAATCTAAAAGACGAGTGGTGCAACTTTATCTGGCAGCACCACATAGTCTGTTTCCAGGAGTCTTGTGCCCTGACGCCCTGTGTTTTACAGGGCTATGCATCCTTCAAGCCAGTAGCACACAAGGGTAAGGGGGGACGGCGGGGTGGAGGTTTGGTTACCTGGCTAGATACTGCACTTATTGAATTTGTAAATGAGATTGAGAGTGGTTCCGAGGACCTCCAACAATTTGAAATTAAGCTCAGTTCTGGGGCTATTTCAGTGTTATTTAATTTATGTAACCGGTTATTGCCGGGATATGGGCTTAACACTGTCTCTCTTATAACTACCCAAATTAGAGCATGGGAGATGTACCATAACATTCAGCCCATAACATTAGTTTTAGGCGATCAAAGTGTACAATTTGAACCACTGAATGAGATGGGTAAGACTGGTGTAAGTGGTGTACCAGGTTTGGGATATTGCCGACCTGGTTGCTAGCTCCCCAAAGCGGCAGAATAGTTATGTATTTGAATACTGCTTGTATCTGGCTTAGTTTAAATTTGATTGCTTGCAATGGGAGATGTTCGGATGACATTCCTGCTCAACCGACATATGTGGCAAGGAATTGCTCAATGCACATTGATTATGTCATGGATAACATTGACGCTTGGGGCAGGGTTTCGAATTGTGGAGTGCTACCCAGAACTGAGAGTGACCATGGACCAGCGGTGCTTACTCTGACAAAAAAGGACCCGGTATTGATCCAGGGTGGTCAGTCGGTTAACTCAGTACCGATAGTAATTAGGGGCCAAGCAATGAAAGTGGTAAAATGGGTTAAACGGGATGGATAATGTATATTACCCCATTTGCATTTGAATCTATTGGATCCATTGAATAGAATTGTATCACAAGTGGATGTTATGGATGGTGAAATCCTAGATCCTTTAGGATCTAGGATTTCACAAGCAGGTGTTTTCATTGCTAGAGATTTCTTAACAGCCCCATGCAAGAAAGTCAAAAGGTGACCATTACCGTCGAAAGACTAAAAGTTTGTCAGTGCAAGGGCTAAAAACCCAATTTTTTTTTTTTATTGTAATATTAGTTTATTACAAACTTTTATCACATTTTTTTTATCACATTTCAGCATTCAACATCACAATGCAAGAGAAAGAAAAAGGAAGAAAAATAAAAAAAATAAAAATAAATCACAGTCATATCATTGCATTATTGTCTACCTAAAGCGGATTACGTTAGTCACAACTCAGGCTTTAGAACGTAATCAAGATAGTCAATTATTGCACAAGTTAACTTTTGGTTAATTCCGGTCAATATCAACCACCACCAATTCTCCATATTTCCATTAATTGGGGCGAATATGCTTAGAAAATTAGTGCTTGGAATTTTTACTTTAGGGCATTCAATAACAAGGTGTTTTAATGACTCAATTTCTGTTGTACTGTATCGGCAAAGATTATCCTTTGTCTCCTTGTCTTTTTTTAATAATAACATCTTTTTTGTTCTGTATAAATTCAATTGCAACCTTAGGAATTGGTCCCGATGATAGCGTGATGGAAATTGAACTAAATACTTCGGTGGCTGTTCGACTCCTTTTAATGCAGGCCCAAGATAGAGTGATGAAGTGAGAAGATTACGTTCAACTTCATTTTGTATCCAGAGCCATCTTTTCAGTTTCTGCTTGGCAATTTGTGGGTGACGTAATACAGTTTCTATTTCAATATCGGTTTGATTTAAGATGACATATAGCAACTCTACCCAGTGCTTTAGAAGACCAGCATATGGGAGATTCGTTTTTGGTCCCAGGATCCGATAGGGTGGAGCTGGTACATCCAGGTGCATTTTCCTCCAGAGAGCTATCGTTTTCCAAAGTACTGTTCCATATAAGGAATCAAGACATAGTTCATATCGAATAGCTGCATTAGACACATTTTTCGGGAGTTTAAGAACCTTCTTCCAAAATGCACCCTCCAGAACCGACCACATTGATTTATTCATATTCCAACCAGCCTCGCTTCCGAAGGTAATTGTTGGAACTACCTTCCGCGAGTAGAATGTCAAGATAGGATTTAGGGAACATTTTCCATACTCAGCATGCAGTCTAAACCCTTGTAGTGAAAACATTCGCATGCGTTCTACTAGGGCTTGACACCAACTCCATTCCCGAATGGATGGGTTAAATTGAATACCCAAATAGCGAATAGACGAGACTGATTCAATTAATACACCTGATATTTTCCATGGAAAATATTTAGTTCGTTGGCTACTCTGCACACCAAATTTCAGAATTTTCGTTTTTTTAACATAGACTTACAGCTTGTTTATTTCAAGATAAATCTGGAGAGTTTTTAGTAATCTTTGCATCCCAATTGATTGGAGTTGAATCAATCAGCACCAAATCATCAGCATAAGTGACCCAGCTTATTTGTTCACCGTTGATTTTTGATGGGAATGCTTTTGCCTCCTCAAGATATTTTGGCAAGTCAGACATGAAAAGCTTAAAGAGCAGTGCTGCACAAGGACAGCCCTGTTTAACTCCTTTTTCAGTCTTTATTTAATTGGTGAGATCTCCTTGGTAATTAATACGAACACGAATTGTGGTGTTTTGATGAAGGGCTGTTATTGGTTGCAATAGTTCTGGAGGACACAACCACGACTGCAGCTTTTCCCATAAAAGGCGTCTATTTATACTGTCAAACGCCTGTCGAAGATCAACAAAGGTAAGTTAGAGTTTTTTTTTTTCTGTATAGCCTCAAGCTTTAAGATGTTTAACAGGGTTAGATTTAACTCAACGCCTACTCCATGCGTGAAGCCAGTTTGGCGAATGTCCGTAAGCCCTGCATTGGTTGCCCATAATGGTAGCTTTTTTTGGAGGAAGGTCGCAAAAATCTTACCTATAATATCGAGTAGGGTAATCGGGCAATAGTTTGAAGGATCGTCCCGATTGCCCTTTTTATAGATAGGAACCACAATAGCCGAAGACCAAGAAACAGGTATTTTCATGTCACTTGCAATTTTACTCAAAAAACAGCGCTATAAATTGCGACCATGAATCTTTATTTGCTTTTAGAATGGAATTAGTCAGTCCATCTGGACCTGCAGCTCTGGAGTTATTTATTCTTTTAATTGCAGCTGCAATATCTTCCGATGTTTCTATAACATTCCAAGGAACATGAATCAGCAATTTTGCAGTTGGACCTGCATCTGGTAGTTTACCAAAAACAGCAGTAAAATGTTTCTCCCATGTACTGGAATTAATGTTATTCATTAGCATGCAGCTTTGACTTAATGAGCCATTGTTTAGAAACGCCCAGATCTGTTTAGACTTGTGTTTTAAAATTAAGTGAAGAATCTCTTTACCTCGTTCCTGGTCTTGAATTGTGGAAAAAGACTTTAACCAATTCCTGTATTTTTGCCTCCTTTTCTTTATGGCCAATGATATATTTATGGCTGCTAAAAGAAAAGATTTGGTCAGGTCTTGGGAATGTATTGCTGCTTGCCAGAAACCTTTGGGGAACATCATTCATGGTAGCATGAGTTCTGCATCTTGGGTCGAACGTTTTGGAGAGCTCTATAGGGAAACCAGAACAGAGTTTTTGCTTCATCCCCATTGAGATAATCTATTGGTAGTCCCTACTCTTGTGTTCACACTTACAGACGTTAGAGAGGCTATTCTCTCTCAGACGTCGAATAAAGGCCCCTGGTCCGGATAAGATCCCAGGCGATATGTTTAAAGATGAAATTCAGATCTGGGCACCATATTTCTTGAAATGATTTAACGGAGTTAGAAGGGCGAATATGGCACCGGTGTCTTGGTCCAAAGCCAAGATCGTTCCTCTTCATAAAAGAGGCATACAATACCATCCAGGTAACTACAAGCCTATCTCCCTGCTTGATTCCAAAGGTAGATTATTTGCAACAGCAATCCTGGGTCATCTTACATCTTGGGATGCTTTGAAGAATCTCATAGACCATCAGCAGGCAGGTTTAAAAGGGGGGGTTAGCACAGTGGACCAATGTTGTCCATTAATACAGACAAGACTAAAACTATTACCTTTACCAAGAAAAAGAAGAAGCCCAGATGTAAAATAATTGCTGACAACAAGATTTTAGAGCATTTTGATTATTATGATTACTTGGGGGTTAGATTTGTTACTTCATGCACCTGGGATCAGCAACTTGTAAGAGCGGAAAGCACTCTCTTGAGGCATAGGGTGGACATCACCAAATTATCTTTTAGTCACAGAGATAGTACCGTTAGTCCGCTCCTACTGTTATATAAGGCTCAAGCTAGACAAGCAGCACAGTTCATAGCTACCAAACTTCGCATCGTCCTAATTTTGAGTGTAACTGTCACAGTGATCTTCTAATGCCAAATCCGATCATTGATCGATTAATGCAAGTCTTTGTGTTCTTCATCAAAATTATCTTCCATGACTGACGAGTAATCTACGCACATGGTGCTCCGGTAGAGAGGAGGAATTAGTGCTTTAAAATTGAAATAAATGCATCACGTTCACATCTGCACGTTTCTAGAACCTACGCTCCCAGGTTGCTCCTTGTTACTGCAACCGCAAAAGGATAGATTTTTGTCTGGCGATCGTCCCAGATGAACATTTTCACAGATCCGTTGTTGATCATTATTGTCCAAATACTGTTGAAGAAGCCGTCGGCCGGTAGACTGTACTCATGACACGCGCACATTGGGATTATATAACTATGTAAAATCGAGAATGCAAAAAACATTTTTCAGTAGCCACTTCATAGTTAAATATACACAGTACATTCTTATTTTGGCTATAAATGTAAGTTACAATGAACACGTGCAATGTCACACAGCACACTTTCAATCCACACTTCAATAAATATTATTTAAAATCTTGCTTACATTGTGTTTTGCAAATCGATTCTTCTGATGTAGGGGAGGAGCAACCCCTTCAAAACACAGTTTTCTGAAATAGAAACTTTACTTTCCAATGTAAACTTTTTATATAGTGAATCTTATCATTTCATTGTGGATTTTCATCACATTTAGTCTTTCAAATTCTTATAACAGTGTATTCCAGGACACATAACAATGAGACCCTTCATCTAGCGTTCACAGCGTGCCCAAGTCAGTTTCGTTTTTGGAAACATATGCCACAAAAATTAACATTATTACTGGGAATCAGTGGACTGAAAAACAACTAAATATTTCAAGTAAACCCATATCACAATATTTACTTCCATTTTACCTGTATCAACGTGCCTGTTCCCAATAGATTTACATTTTCTTTCAAAGATAAACTCAAGCGCGGTCTCCGCAGGCACAGATTACCCTATACGTCAATAGTGATCTGCCCCCTGCTCCTTGCTATGAGAAGCGTTTTCCCAGCAGAGAGTTGGAGTGACAGGATCGAAGGTATCGTAAAGAACAGTAGTTTGTCAGAAAGAGCTGCAGGTAATGTGTTCTCACACCTCTGACAGCCTTGTGGATAATGCAAGGGTCTTGAATTTCATCCTTAAAGCAACCATAAAGACATCAGAGTTTGTCCGGCATAATTGCTGGAACCTGAAGGGATAATAGTGATGGAAAGAGAAGTACAGTGATGACGTAAAAGTGTAGAGACACGAACAGTGGCGTACAGGCTTACTAGCTTCTGTGTACATCTATTCCCACAATCATATCCATTACTGCATTCATGCACGCGCCCCTCATTGCTCTCCACTGTAAGATGTAAATGTGGAAAGACCACAGGTGCATGTTCATAATGCACATTGGCAATACAAATTCCTTCGTCCATTATTTCAATATTGGCTAACACTGTGGCACATAAACTTTTGGTCGATTGCAATCTGCAGCCACTTATCATGGTAGCTACTTTCCAGCGTGTCCATACTTAATTTACACTATTTATTTATTTCTTGGTTATTTGTAAAGTGCCTGCACCCATAAAAATAAATGTGCATGTCGCCACGAGACTAAAAAAGGGTAGGGGGGCCAGGGAACAAAACAACAATGATATGATAAGTCATTTATAACGCGCCTGTACACAGGTGTTTCTAGGTGCGACAAGGAAGGGAAAAACAAAGGGAAACAGTACAACCTCCATTAAGTGACGCCGGAGTGGCTGGCTCTAACTAAGTGCAAATAGGCATGGCACCATGGGGTTGCAGATACAGTCCACAGTGCATGGTGGGCCCGGAGGCAGTTCATGGGGATACTGGACATGAGGGAACCTGTGTCATGCCTGCGCCGCTGGCACACGCATTGGCAACCATCATGGACTACTTGGTACTCATTTATCCTCCTAATACTCCTTGAACAACTCCTTTTCATGCCTTGGTCTTTTATTTCCATTTGCTCAACTTTGGTTCTTTCATATTTTATTCAATTAACTACATTTACCATAATGCACCTGGCTACAGTCCTCAATTCCTGCCTATTCTCATTCATCGTTATTGGGACCTCCATCCCCAGAAGCCCTAGTGGCCAGTGCTGCTTCCACCTGCTCAGGACCAGAGAGGGAGGAGGCAGATTGTCATCAGGTGTGCTGCCCCAGGTGCTGTCAATTAGCCTGAACAGGGCAGGGCTGTATATAAGCAGCTGCCTGCAGGAGCACAGTGTCTTGCATCTTGAGATCTCCCCGCTCCTGTTTGCCTTGACCCGCTACTTTGTATGCTGTTCCTGTTGCTTCATTATCCTGTTTTGATCCGGGCTCCCTGCCTTGCAGCCGATCACGCTCTGCTGCCTTATACCTACAGCCCTTGTCCTCTGGGCTTCCTGCCTCGCAGCCTACTACAGTCCTCTGCAGCCCTCTACAGCCAGCGGCCCTGCTCCTCTGGGCTCACTCCTTGCTGCCCTGCTCTTCTGGGCTCCTTGCCTTGCAGCCCGCCTCACTCCGGCTGCCTACAGTCCTTGTCCTCTGGGCTCCCTGCCCTACAGCCTGCAACCCTATGCTGTCTCCAAGCCCTTGTCCTCTGGGCTTCCTGCCCTGCAGCCTGCCTCACTCCGGCTGCCTACAGTCCTTGTCCTCTGGGCTCCCTGCCCTACGGCCTGCAACCCTCTGCTGTCTCCAAGCCCTTGTCCTCTGGGCTCCCTACCTTGCAGCCTGCACCTCTTCGCTGCCTAAAGCCTTTGTCCTCTGGGCTCCTTCCTTGCAGCCTGCTCCCTCCGCTGCCTACAGCCCGTGTCCTCTGGACTCCCTGCCTTGCGGCTTGCTACACTCCTCTGCAGTACAGCCTGTTTTACACTTAGCTGCCTACAGCCCTGCTCCTCTGGGCTCCCTACCTCGCGGCCCTATTCTTTTGGGCTCTCTGTCTGTCGCCTCCTACTAATCTCTCTCTCTCCTGTTCTTCTGGACTCTCTGCCTTGCAGCCTACTACAGTCCTCCGCAGTCCACTACAGTTTGCCTGCACCTAGTCCCACACTTGACTGCAGACCTGTTTCCTACTTTGCAGCCCTTCTGTTTTCCTGACTGCTGCTGCCTTGTTCTCTTCCTTGAGTCCTCTGTACTCCACCTTAGGTTATCTACTTCAGTCTAACTGTCTTTCCTTCATTTCCTTCTGCTAGATTGCTCATTGACTTCCTTTTCGCTGGATATATCTGTTCTTGTCTTCTCATGTGTCTTATGTAATCCCTTTGTACAGAGTTTGCCTGTTGGTTTCCGGCAGGCAACCTCTGCCCCTTCCCTTGTCGTGTTTTCAGTTTTACAGACAACCACTGCTGTTGTTCCCAGCCATGAGCTTACAGTGTGGGCCTCTGTTATAGCAATCTGTGCAGAAGGCTGGAGTTTCCTAAGGTTTGTGGAACATTCTTTCCCATTTCAGCATACACCCCAAGAGGGAATCCAGTTTGTTTGTACCTTTGTATCTTTTGCCCCTTTTGGCTCACAGCTACAGTTTCCTACTCTTCTTTCTTGTTTAACTCCCTGCTGTGTGTGCTTATCTGCTACCTTACTTCGGCGCAGCCACCCAAAATCTACCTGGGTACCCTGTGCCACTCTTGACAGAGTGCCATTCCTGACAGAATGCAAGACCAAAAAGATTCTTGTTCCATAGGCAGGAAAGGCACACACAAACCAAAGATGCCTTCTTTTTGGTTCAAGAAACCTCTACAAAAATCTAAAGTTTTCCCAAGGACAGCAAACAAAAACCCTAGTTTAAAGGACAGACTCGCCCTAGTAAACAAAGGTTTACAAGCACAGTACTACACTCACTGGCTCTCTGACCCTTCTATGTATAACCTCTATGACATTTGCAAATATGATCCACAGTCTCTATCTGTAGAAGAACTACAGCAAGATAACGAATTCTTGCAGATTTTGTTAGGCCAACCAGTGGTTAACACTCATGCACTTTCTGGCATTACTTTTGACACTGCTTCAACCAAAGATGTTGCACTCATTGTGGCAAACTCTCAACCAGAGTACGTTATTGCCAAAGTGACATCCTCAAGATCAGCTTGGCAAGCTACACAACCTCCCCAGACTACCGATACCACTCATTTAATAGGACAAAGCATTCAGTATCCTGAAGTTAGAGCAGCTGGTCCTGGGTACAAAGGACCAATACTGACCCTCGGTGGTTGTCTTAATGCTTCCCCAGTAACTAGTAACCATGATAACTCTAAGGTTAGTCTGCCTATTACAACACCCGAATTTTCTGCTACACCAGATTCTGAAGCTGTCGAACAGGCTAATGGAACATACCTGTTACAAGAACAACTCTTAAGCCTTAAAAGACAAACCGAAGACCTCTATGATGAATTTGTCTATCTGTATTATAAGAGTCTAGCTAAGGGACACAATCTACCAGACCATCTGACACTATGTCCGACATCCGACATTCTGTCTTTAGAGTTTAACAGATTAAGGCCTGTACTGGTAACACAGAAGAGGATACAGACTTATACAAAGCAGTTGGAAGACCTGAACTTGGCATATACATACCAGTTAAAGCTTGACACCGCTCATTCACTTACTAGCCACAGTAACACAGGCTGTCGTTCAGATAGTGAAGAATGGACTCCTCCAGTGGGCCAGATCGCTCACACGGCCATTACACCAAAGATCAAGTGTAATCATCTGACTGGACATTCCGCTGAGTCAAAGGATTGTTCCATTCTTGCCCTTTATGTCAGTCCTTTACTCCCACTTACAGCCTCTACTGAAGTGACCAGATCTGAGATGTACTCTGCTTCTATGAACATTGGCACTCCTGACCATGAGTCAGATCCTGAAACATACCCAGTACCTGTCTGGAATCCAACTTTGCCTACTGTCAATACCCCAGATCCATGTATCAACTTGGGCACACAAGACTTTGCAGGCCAGCCTTCGAAAGGCTTACCCTTTCCTGGTCCTACATCCACCATGCTACTTGTTACAAGATCTGCTAGCCCAATCTCTGCTGCTCCCCCTGCTAGTACTCCTGAATCTGCTACTGATGCCTCATCTCAGATCACTCCCACTGCAGTTGAAGCACCCCCTTCCTCTCTGCCTGCAAGGACAGTACCTGTTGCAAAGCCAGTTAAAAGTTCTCCTATTAAGGCAACAGCTCCGGTAGATCCTGTTGGTGCCTCCGCAGCACCTAAACTACCAGTCCCGACGCCATCAGTCTCAGTTGCGTCCCTGTCGGCTGGTGCTCCTGTGACACCTATACTTCCAGATGTTACAGCATCTGAACTTCCTACTGCCATTCCTGATCTTCCTGCAACTCATGGTGTTCCTGCAACTTTTGTTACTCCTGAAGTCTCTGTCGCAAATCTTCATGTTGCCATTGCTGCTTCTGACAATTTGGACAACCGTCCTAGAGCAACCAATTCAGCTGAATCTCTGGTTCCACCTTTCAGCACTGTACCATTGCCAGTCCTAAGGAAGACCACTTCTTTCAAAGCAATATATGCCATGGAGCCTGCAGCACATCTCCACAGTTCCTCAGTTCATGAACGCACTGTTGGATTTTGGGTCCCTAAGAAGTTGTCTTTTCTGAATTCCACCTCAAAGATTTGAAACATTGGTAATGTCTCCTCCCTTCAAGACTCTCACCTTGCAGCATTAAACAGTTTTTGGTGCTTCTTGATGTGCCTTTTCGGTATAAGACTCTCTCGTGGTGTGACAGGCCTTGGACGTGCTCTTCTTGTTGGTCAGTCTTCAGGGGGCCTGGAGAGGGGCATGGAGAGGGGCATACTGTCATGCCCGCGCCGCTGGCACACTCTTGACTGCAGACCTGCTTCCTACTTTGTAGCCCTTCTGTTTTCCTGACTGCTGCTCCCTTGTTCTCTTCCTTGAGTCCTCTGTACTCCACCTCAGGTTATCTACTTCAGTCTAACTGCCTTTCCTTCATTTCCTTCTGCTAGATTGCTCATTGACTTCCTTTTCGCTGGATATATCTGTTCTTGTCTTCTCATGTGTCTTATGTAATCCCTTTGTACAGAGCTTGCCTGTTGGTTTCCGGCAAGGCAACCTCTGCCCCTTCCCTTGTCGCGTTTTCAGTGTTACAGACACCCACTGCTGTTGTTCCCAGCCATGAGCATACAGCGTGGGCCTCTGTTATAGCAATCTGTGCAGAAGGCTGGAGTTTCCTAAGGTTCGTGGAACACTCTTTCCCATTTCAGCATACACCCCAAGGGGGAATCCAGTTTGTTTGTACCTTTGTATCTTTTGCCCCTTTTGGCTCACAGCTACAGTTTCCTACTCTTCTTTCTTGTTTAACTCCCTGCTGTGTGTGCTTATCTGCTACCTTACTTCGGCACAGCCACCCAAAATCTACCTGGGTACCCTGTGCCACTCTTGACAGAGTGCCATTCCTGACAACCTGGTCCCCATAAGGTTTAGAGGGTGGCCAGGTGACCAGTTAGTGCAGCAGAACGAGAACATCTGCAGGGTGTCAAAAAAAGAAGTGGTTGTTTTAAATGTAATGATACCTCAGTTACTCCAAAACATGAATTTAACAAATGCCTCCTTAATATTCCTTCAACCCAAATGTAGTCACTAAACTATAGCAAAATAATAGTTAAAATATGGCAACAGGTATCTAACTACTTGAAAAATACCCTTCATTTGAACACACTTCAAATACGCCATTTCAATTCTTACTCGACAAAACATCTTCTACCCTCTAATGTAGTTAGACTACACCAACAGGTATCTTACTACTTCAAGCATTCCCTTAATCACAACATACTTCAAACAAACATACTATCACCCTCACACTCATGTAACTGTAATCAGATTTTTTTAATCCAGTTCAGATTTTGACCCAATGATTAATGTCAAAACAACAGCAGAGTTTCATACACTAATGTTGTACCAAACATAGTTCTTAGAATGTACTGTTTATAAGGGTATAAAAATATGTATATGTAAAACTGTATACAACTACAGCTTTTAAACTATCCTGCTTAACATATTGTACTGTTTTTTTATTTTTTTATTTGTTATTTGTTTTGGTTAATACACAACCTTAACAACATTTCTAAAATAGAGACAAGGAATAACAATAAAGGGAAGGAAAAAACCTTTACAGAAGAACATTAAAAAAAGAAAGAATACCTTTGCAGAAATACATAAAAAGAAATACACTAGCTCAAAAATACTATAATACTATATAAAAGCCTAATTGCAGAACCATTCTCCTAAAGTATTTACATTAGAAGAGCAACAAATTGAAATATGTATTTAATATAACAAATATTAATGTTTGTAATTATGTATATAGCTTCTCTAAATTAAAATAAATTGAACTCTTCAGACAAAAATTGAATTACTGCAGTTGTATAGAGACAGAATTACTATGCATCATGTCCCAACACAATTTTTCAGTGTGAACATGTTCAAAATCGAGCATAAAGTTCTTAAAATAATCTATACGCTGTCCCCTCAGAGCTTCACATTCCGTCAACAAATGCTGTAGCGTTTCCATATGTTCACACTTATTACAAAAATGTTGGCGCTTGATCTTATCAGGGAATGTTGCTAAGTATGATTCTAGACAACCCATTTTTTAAAATGCAAAATAGTATGAGAATATAGTTTAGTACTTAGCACTGCGTCAACAGTTTTATCCCAATCATTCAGCTGCAAAGATCTTTTCACCTTCAATGGATATTGAAGCAAAGTTTCTAGCGATGATCCCAGGTTTGTTAGCGACAGAGAACAGTGAGATAAAGCCTGCCTGTGGCTGTCCTGCTCGTATCCCCTTCCCCAATAATGAGTAGAGGGTTTCATTTGGACTCATGAAAGGTTTTCTGCACAGAGACAACCTTCTCCATACAACTATACTTTCAATTGATTGAAGTCCTAACTCATAACGTATTACCGATAATGGTACACACTTAGGTAAACAATGTAGTACAGTCCACCAGATCAGAGCTTCATATTTGTTCATCTCTTTCACCGCACATACTGGGAACAATTCAAGGCCATAACACAGCCGCGGTAAGATCTCTGAATGGTAAAAGCGTAAGGTTGGGAGAATAGAAAATGTACCATATTTCATGTCTAGTTTCTTCATTTGCACAATTTGTTTGCAGGCCTTAACTTCAAAAAATTGCGATAAGTGCACTTTCTGAACAATGTAAAAATGGGAAAACCCAAATAAATCATGATTGTCTTCACCTCCAATTTTATATTATTCAGAAACCAAGAAAAGCCAATTGGATTAGTGCAATTACTTAGCTTTGTTATGGCTGCCTTTTGTGGATTTACCGTTAAGGTGTTTGACACAATATAGTCATTGAAAGCAGTTATTAATCTTTGAAGTCCTATTGGGGTATGATCCAACAATAAAAAAATCATCTGCCTAGGCCGACCAGCAGATTTTCTTCCCCTTGATCTTAGGAGGTACAATAGCAGTTGCATCCAGGGTATTTCCTGCATCAGCCATATATAGATTGAATAGGGTTGGTGCAAAAATTGAGCCTTGACAGAGACCGTTATAGGTAGAAATAGTATTGGATAAAATCCCCTCACGGTTCATACGTATTTGGATTTTTGACCCTTCGTGCAAGTGGTTTAATATTGGAAGGAGACCCCCCCGAAAGACCCAGTTTGCTTAGTTTTGTCCATAGTATATTTCTATAAACCAAATTGAACACCTGGGATGAATCCATGGAGGCTATATATATATATATATATATATGTATATATATATATATATATATATATATAGTCGAACCATTTTTTGCCCCAAGCTAGTCGTTGTAGGGCACATATTCATCTATTTCCACCTGCCTTCTAAATCCGATTTGTTGGATAGATAGGATTTCATTTTTAGTGTTCCATTCTTCAATATGTTTTAAGACGATACAGAAAAAGAAATTTGAATCCACGTCTAGTAGTACTATTAGACGGAAATTCTGTGACAGGTCCTGTCGCCCTTCTTGTAGATCGGAACAAGATATGAAATCTTCGAAGAAGAGGGCAGACATTTAGTTATAACAATATCTTTAAACAGGATATATAATGCTCTTGCCCATAAATCAGCATTATTTTTTAAAGTGGCATTTGTTAAGTCATTGGGTCCTGCTGCTCTCGATGAGCTGGCCTTAATATCATCGATTGTGAAAGATATGTCCCAGGCGCAAGCCTTTACCTCATCCATTTTCATAAATGCCGTATTTTACTTTTTCGTGGATGCTACCAAAATGCCCTGCCCAAGCCCTTTCAGATATTACATTGCTTTGGAATGAGGACTGAGTGGCTTCCATGGCGTTTACTAAAGTCCAGAATTGTCTGGTGCTGCCATCTTTTATGGCTTCCATCACATTTTCATTGTCGTTTTGGCTCATAGTCACCATATGTCTCCTTAACTAATTTCTAAATGTTTGTTTTGCCTTTTTTACAGCCATTTGTTTTTTTCAATAGATGGGTTATTCAATATTTTACGTGTTATTAGAGACTGGATATAGGAAACAAAGTTGGTGTGTGACTATGTAAGCAATTTCATATCTAAGTTGGAACTTATATAGTCAGTCATAAAAGGAGTATTTAGTTTACCAACATTTCCTTTGTGCCAGCCAATTTTGGATTCATTAGTTTTCACGCTTAAAAGAGACTTATAGTATTTCCTTGTGTTTCGTCCAACGGGGGCATATAGGCCCACCTGAAGCATCTTGTGATCACTAAATTTCGTGTCTTTAATTTTAAAATCTTTGACCTGATCAAAAAGGCCATTAGACATTAACATATAATCAATAATAGATGAATGCTTGCCGTCAGACCATGTGACCTTGCTCACAGTGGAGTCAAGAAGTGCATTTAAAGGACATAAGCCCCAATTGACAAACGTGTCTAACCAGATTTGGCCTTGCAGAGTCTTTCTCGTGCACCGAGAGGGACCATTTAAATGTTTAGGTTCATTAATAATCTGCGTTGCTAGTGTAAACTCAGAGCAATGACAATCATTTACGTCTAATAGTGGTCATTCTGAATTTAGGTCGATCTACTATAATTATCTGGCCTCCCATTGTGTTGATCATCCAATCTTCGATCAACTCGTTTGTCATTCTTAGGGTCTCCATAAGATTTGATAGGGGGTTCCAATATATGTCAATCTGCAGGAGGTCTTGACACAGGTACTTTTGGGGAGCTCCAAAATGACAGCTAGCACTCCTTTTGCAACATTTAAAGAGTTAGTCACGTTAATATCTTGCCTGTTTTTTATTGCTAATAACAGCCCACCGGCAGGCCTCCCTCTAGCCCCCTTTGTGGCTAATTCGACTCTAACATTGTATCCATCGAAACATGGGATGGAGGTCAACCATGTTTCTTGTAGACAGATTATAGGAAATTCCTTTAGGCTAAGGCATAATTCTGTAGAGCTTTACACGTTCATAAAACCTCTGGAGTTCCATGAGATTATCGAGAAATATTGATTCTGGCTAAAGCTGAATTTTTAGGCCTATTGGGAGATGGATTCTCTCAATGAGAGAGCAAGCCATCTCCAATTCTGATCCTCCTCCAAATGATCTGTCAAGCCCCCATTCAGTTTTCCAAATTACTCTAAGGTTGTCCTTGCCTTGTTGAATTATTTTGAAGGCCTTGATGTGGATTAATAAATCCACAGCTAAAAGCTAAGAGATCATATCCTAACTTGTTTAGCTGGTTTACCTCTTCTAACAGTGCTTGCAAACTACTTGAGAGTGAGAAACCAACCGGACATGATCATATCTATCCGGATGGAATAAGGCAACCAATTTTAGATCCCCAGATGTAATACATCTTAAGCTTGGAACTTCATTTAACAGGGCTACAACTCCATCTATTTAATGAATCGGGACCCCCATCCCCGAACATGTACTACAGTATCAGGCTTGGGTCATCTGGAAAACCTGGTTTCCTCTATTGGACGGTACTAAGTTCACTGTTGAAGAAAGATTTTGCGCGTCTAGGACGTGTGATGTGGCAGAAAGCCTTTTTTTTCATTATAAGTTAAGTCCTCATCAGTGTTCAGTGGAATTACATTCTCTGTCCCCATTAGACCAGTTAAATTTGTCGAGCCACTGTACTTTTGTGCTCCTACAGATGGTAAAAGAGCTCTGTGGTTGCTTTTTCCCCCTCTAGTTATTTGCCCATCCAGATCTTTGGGTATGTTTTTTCGGGTTTAATTGAACGGCGGCTACCTTTTTGGGGTAGTCATTGTACCCTTAAGAACTCCCACCTAAAAGGGAGGCTGGATTCCGCCCCACACGCCCATCATGTTTGTGACAGTAGTGTTAACAATTAGTTCCAGCATCGCCTTTGTAACAACTTCTGCCTCATCCAACCCTCTTTCATGAGTCCCCTGCCCGAGGTTATCCCCTACCTCTTCCTAAGGCAGCCATGTTCCTTGTATTTGCAGCATCGTAAGCCCCACCCCCACAACCCCTTTCCTTTTTTTTTTTTAGAAGAGTTCATCGATTCCTTGTCCCTCATTATAGTTGGGAGGGTCCACATTATGGGTCGGAGGATCTGGCCCCATCAAATGTTGTTCTTTTTTCCTACCTTAGTGTTTCATGGCACTAGTTAGGGGAGTCGGTAGCTTCCACATTCTTTCCCTGACAAGTCAGGTCACTGAATCGTTGAGGTTTTGGCAAGTTAAGGGGTACACAGCCCCTATCATCGGACACCGTGGAACCAATAGACTTTTGGGTGATTATTTAGATACTATCACCAGGTTCACTATCTAGTGAACCATCATGGGGCCCTATTTCAAGTGAGTCCGCAATATCGCTCCTCACCATATTTTTCCAAGAATTTCTAGGGCCCTTAGTGGGTCCTTTACAGGAATCCCAAATATGAGTTTTACTCTTTTCCCTTGCCTTATTTCGTTTCCAGCCTTTTTTGGTATAGTTAGATTGCTTAAAATCAGTAGTTGCGGACAGTATTTGGATTTCGGGCAATGGGCTACTCCTCCTGGTTCTGATCCCAGATGGGGAATTTTTTGTGTCCAGGCATGTTGCCGCAATATTACCTGCAAGTAATGCAGGCTTACTGGCTAATGTGCTGGGTTGTGTTCTTTCTATGTCAACTGTGCCTCCTCTAAGACATATATTTGCTTCTCTAGTTCTGAGGACATTGAGGTTGATCAATTGGATTGTCATTGCCTAGCCATTAAGCACTTGCTATGCTCCCTCAGTTCACTCAATATCATCTCTTGTAGCCCCCCCAAACTCGTATGATTTACTTCCTTCTCCTGAATTAAAGCAGGCGCCTCAAGCGAAGGAAAAGAGGTATCCAACCCCTCGCCCTGTCTCATTGGCTATTGAGACAGGGCTAAGAAAGATATTTCACTCGCTCCAAAAATGGACCGAGCGTCCAGAAAGGACAAATCTGCCAAATTTGTGGAAGCGAGAACTTTGTCAAAAGCCTCCTTTTCAACGGGTTTATGTGCCGAAGCTGGGGAAACTACAGAATCTAGAAGTATTTGTATTTTGTTTATGTTTAAAGCGAACCAAGCCCTTAGGCATCTTCGCGCATATCCTAGGGTCACAAAGTTACATATTTACATTAAAAGGTTGCTTATATACATTGTACATTAATTACATATTGCACAGGATTTACAGTAGGTGGTTGTACAAGTCGATTTAGGCATTAAGCATTTATACAATCAACAGGAGTCTGAGGTGCACAATGGATTCAGCATGTACCGGGCAGAAACGTCTAAGGTATGTACGCTAGTGTTCTTGTGCTAGTAGACAGTTTTTGACTTTGCTTCTGAAGGAGTGATAGGATGGTTCGGATCTGAGTGGGATCGGTAGTGTATTTCAATGTTTAGCGGCGAGTACAGGGAAGCTGCTAACCCCCTCCTTCTGAAGTTTAAATCTTGGATCTTGAGGCAATGAGCTTGTGCAGCTCTTGTGGGTCGATCGGAGGTGTTGCATGAGAACAGGTTTCGCAGGTAGCTTGGCGCGAGGTTCGCGAGGCATTTGTGCATGAGAGACAGTGATTTAAATTCAATTCTTTGGTTAATAGATAACCAGTTGAGGCTATGTCTAGTTTCCGAGATATGTTGGACTCTGGGGATATTCATAGCGGCCATAATGGCATTATTTTGTAATACTTGAAGTTTATTAATGTTCCTTCTGCTGGTTCCTAGGGAGAGCGCATTACAATAGTCGAGTTTCGACAGTACTAGCGCTCTGGCTATGATGGTGCAGTTGTTAGTGGTTAGAAGTGGTCTACATGCAGTGATTAGTTTGCACATGTACACTGTAGAGAACGTTATTGCATTTGTTTGTCTAGCTAGGGTTAGAGTGGAATCTAAATGGGTGCCAAGAGTTTTTATGTCTTTCGAGACCTTGATGGGGTTACCATCAATAATGAATAAGTCAAAGCTAGCATCTAGCTTGCTGAGATGGTATTGTGATCCGAGAAGGAGTAGCTCTGTTTTATCGTCGTTAAGACAGAGTCCATGTTGCGCCATCCAGGCCTGAATGATCAGATAAATGTCAATAAGTGCTTTGGAATCACCTTAGTGGTCGCCGGTGATGGGGATGAGTATTTGGGTGTCATCTGCATAATTTGTTTAGGTGACACTCAAATGGTCAAGGTCATCCATCGAATAGGGACTTCATAAACACATTATAGAGGGTTGGCTCCATGCAAGAGCCTTGGGGGACTCCACAGGTGACTGGAGTGGGTTTGGCAGAGGCTGTAGGCAAGAAGACCCCCATTGATCTGTTCTCCAGGAATGATTGGACCCAGGTGGTAGCTTTTTCTGAAAAGTGTGCTGCTGAGATGAGTTGGCTGCATAGACCTTGGTGATTGACCAAGTCAAATGCTGCCAACAAATCAAGTAGTAGGAGGAGGGTGTTAGGCAGAAACTTGTGCAGTTCCCTTAGGGACCACTGCAAAAAGCTTAAGACTACAGGTGTTGGCTGTAATCCCAATTGGTAGCAGTCTGTACCACCCAGATTTACCTGGTAGCTGTGGCTGAGCAGCCAGACTTCTCTCAAGAAGAGTTAGACATTATGTAGAGTATACAAGATAGGTACCAAAATACAGTAGCACAAACAAACACTGACCAGAGCTTTGGTATCAAAGTATATAATTATTTACTTAAAGACACACTTATAGAAACACTCCAGCACTATTATTGTAAGCAAGTTCAAAACACAGTCACTATTAATATATATACATCCCTTATTCCTTATTAGACAAGTCTTAGTTAACACCACTTATTTTCAGACATAGGTGAGCCCTTAACTAAAGATGGCACTCTAATAAGTTATCAAAAAAGGGAGGGAAAGGGCAGAAATTAGAAAAGCACACAACACTAATACTTTAGAAGCACCCAGCAAGGCAGGAAAGTCAAAGTCTACTTGTGAGCAAAAGGTTCAGAGGCCAGACTCCCTCTTAGAGAGAGTAGAACACCAATACGCCCAAGATCACAGTTTAAGAGGCTTGAAAAGTCTTGCAGAGAGTTCAGAAAGGAATTAGTTCAACTCAGAAAAGTTCAGTTAGCCAGCTTAGGGCCAACCCAAGAGGTAAGTTGAGGATTTAAGAGACACCCCACACAGACCGTTGCGAGGGAGGCCAGGCGGACACAGTACCTTGAAAGTGGCGAGGATCCTCCAGCGGGGGCAGTTGTTCCTGGCAGCGGGTGCAAGTCAGGGCGTCGTCCAGAGGAAGAGAAGATCTCGACGTGGAGGAAAGCTGAAGGTCGTTGCACTGCCAGGGAAGAAACCAGCCGCGGAGTTCTCCGGTTAAAAGGTACTACCGTTTTATTCGCGGTAGTGGTAAAACGTGGTATTGCGGTTGCAGGGGTGCTTGGCACAGGCAAGGCAGCCACGAGATGATCCGGGAAGGCGAAAAGGCAGGCAAACTGGTTATCCCCACCAGTCAAAGGAAGAAGACTCTTCGGGATGAAGATCTCCTCTGTCGTTGGAAGAAGTGGTGAGGCGGCACACAAGAGTGCGAGTTAAGTTGCCGAGGCAACTCAGTCCAGGGTGCCTAAACCCCCCTCCCACACATCCAGTAGACCTAGACAGAGTGGCACCACTTTTGGAGGCTTCTGTGGAGAAGCCCGCCAAAAAGTGGAACAAAGGGCTCGACTTACGTTGGAGTTAGAGGCGAACACAAACGCCATTTTAAAACCGAGTTCCGGCAAAAAGACTCAACCTGGGAATAAATATTAAATAAATAACCCGGCGGTATCTTTAACATTGCACCAAAAAGTGGTGCGTTTAAAATGAATGGGAAAATCCCATAGGAAATATTCTGGTGCAATATTTCGCGTGGTAACCACTGCCACCAGCCAGAAACTCGACGAGGGGGGACTGGACAGTGCCCCCTCGAAAAACAGACCCAGGGGCAGTCTAATTACTCCTACCAGTACTTCCACAATATGATGGTTTGTTCTGGTTCTGTTCCCAATTTAAGACTAGTAAAGTCAGTGGTGACTTTACATGCCCTGGGAGACAGTAGCCAGTCCCAGGTTATGGAGTCTATGTTTGGGGGTCACTATGACACCCATGTGTTACCGCACTGAGGGTGCTGTGTAACACACTTACCAAAAACCACATGAAACCCTATGGAGTAAAAGACCCCATAGCCCATAAAACACATTACAAAGTCAAAGGATATCTCAAATCATGTCTAAGAGTGGGAGAAAAAGAGTCTCACTCTTAGCAGGAGAAAAAATTAAACCCCAAAAATCCAGCAAAGCTGCTGGGGGACTCACTAGATTTGGGAAATTAGCCTTAACAGAGAATTCTCCCTAACAGAGGGCGAGTTTGCCATTGTCTTTTAATTCTTCTATTTGAGCTTTTAGGTCAATCAAAGCGGTCTTCGTCCTGTGCCTAGGTCTAAAACTTGATTGCCTGATTCCGAGGAGGTTGTTAGTTTCAAGGTGCTACTGGATTTGCAGGCAGGCTGCTCTATCCAGTATTTTTAGAAGAAAGGGGACCGTTGTAATGGGCCTATAATTAGTAGGCATACTGAGGGTTTCTTGAGTAAAGGGAGAACCCAGGCATCTTTTGGTTTGTTGGGGACTATGCTTGTGTTTAATGAGGCGTTGATTATGGAGGTGATGAAAGGAGCCAATTCTTTGGTTGCTTCCTTGATAATGGGGGCTGGGCATGTATCTCCCTGACAATTAGAAGGTTTCAATTTGAGTATTATGTTTTCTACATCTTGAATTGAGAGCATAGAGAAGTTGAATAGCTTTCGGGTGACTTGGGATAAAGCTTGAGAATTGGTTTGTGGTGGGGCGAGACTAATATTTTTGGATTCAATTTTTTCTTGGAGCATGGTGATTTTGCCTAGGAGGAGAATATGAGAACACCATGTGATGTCTTTGGCACAGGTTTCCCGGGGGATGAAGGGGGATTCGAATTCTTTCAGTATATTGAAGAGTTCCTTACTACTCGACTTAGTTTGGGTGATGCGAATGTTGTAAGTATCTTTTTTGGCCTGTAGGATCGCCTCTTTATAGTTGAGGGATGCCAGTAGAAGATTGTCCTTTTTGGCTTCAGTGGAAAGGCTCTTCCAGAGGTCCTTTCCATTTCTTTTTTTCTTACGTAAGGCTCTGAGGTGCGGCGTAAACCAAGAGTTAAGATGTGCGCAGGGTTTAGGCTTGCTCAGTTTAAGAGGCGCAATAGTATTAATGGCCTTAAGGAGGGCTTGATTGTAGAGGTCCACTAATGCAGTGGGGTCTGTGTGGGATTCAGTACGGTTGTTGAGGATGGGTAGAATGAGTGGAAGCAGTTTCTCTAATGTTATATCCCTGTTGTTCCTTGTGCGTGTTGGCGAAAGCTCACCCCACACTGGTCCTTCACTGCAGCCGCCATCTTAGAAGGGGAGGATTTGGGGCAACTGGGCAGAGGAAGCGCTAAAGCTCTAGCCATGCTATTTCAACATGTAGTAAACACGAGAGGTGCCGACAACATGTCATGTTGATGGGCAACCATCCCGCTTTTATCTCTGTGGCTACGCACTGTTGGTTTCATTTTTTTGTAACAAAGATACAGTTACGAGATAGCAATCAATGACAATTTTCAGTCAATGTCTTGTTTCCAGGTTAAGTTGTAAATATACATAAGGCACCTAATTACCTACTTGTTTGTCTATCTGCTGGCGGGGTAAAAAAAAGGAAAAAGAAAAGGCAGTTGCTATTTTCTCTCTGACCACCTACCCAGCTAACAGCAAACAACACTCGAGAGCACTCCTGGATGCGCGCGTGCGGATGTTCACGGCCTGTGTCTAAAGTAGTGTGCCTGTTGTTTGTGGGCGTGGTTACTGCCTACATGCAGCAATGTTCATTTTTCCAGCTATAAATGAAAACAAAAGGTAGGTTTAGACCCAGTACTGCACATCAGTATCTATTAGCAGATTTAAGTCCATTTATGAGTAGATTTTGCAGTTGCATCGCATTCCATCTCCAATACCTTTGTGGTCAGCGAAGAGTGACCGGACAGCAAACAGCACTCGAGGGCACTACGCGATGCACGTGCGCGGATGTGCGCGGCCTGTGCCTAAAGTAGTGTGCCTGTTGTTTGTGGGTGTGGCTGTCTCCTACATGCAGCAATGTTCGTTTTTCCAGCTTTGTGGTCAGCGAAGAATGACCGGACAGCAACGATGCTGGTAGGGGCCACGAATCCCCCGGCAGGCCTGACATACCGGGAGTTCAGACCTCTACCGGCATGGTTGTCACGGAAGAACCAGCACCGTTAGGACTCCATGAAAATGGGGAGTAATCGTTACCACCGCCACTTGCGGTATCCCTGTGGCACCGGGATATCAGGCGGGAGGTAACAGTATTATAGGGTTGGCGGTAACCCGCTGGTACTACTGACGGGTTATCACCAACCTCGTGATGAGGCCCAATGTGTTGTTTCTATGGTTTCCAGTCTCTTGACACTATGCGTTTAAACGTTTGGGCACATTACGCACTGCAAAACATTTGCCTGAAATGTAGCTTCTCAGTGGGGGAAACTGCCTTTTAGCATTTGGAAACAAAAACAGACACATGCTCAACGTACTTCAGATAAAGGGGCCATGCAAGACTGAATTCCTTGCATGCTTTTTTCCTGCAACCAATGGAGTTTTGAGTGGGAGAATCCCTTGGGCCTCATCATATCTCCGGCTGTAGCTGTGCCATAGAAAAAAACTTCCCATTTCCATTCGAGTCCCATAGGACTCAATGGGAATGGGGAGGATGGAAGCACCGGGACCATCCATAACGGTGCTGGTGCTTCCGTCAAAGTCAGCGGGCGGGTGCCGTTCCGCCCGCCAGGTCAGACCTGGTAGGCGGGAGGGCATCCCACCCGCAAACTTGTACTCTGTCGGTCCGGTAAGAACGGTGCTGGTAAGCACCGTTCTTACCGGACCGGCAAGGTTATAATGAGGCCCATTGTCCTTTTTTCCCCCCTATGTAAAAATGATGTCAAGCTCTTCTGTGTGTGTGTGTTTTTTTGTTTCCCATTTGTCTTGTAACTACCATATTGCTAAGAGGTTTCTGGGAATTCGAAAACAGATAACATTAATATATACACAACATTTATAGTCATTACACGACAATGCAAACTTGTAATATGTGTGCTAAATTATATTTAGTAAATAATGAAAACTGTAAATACTAGCAAAAGCAGCACAAATGTAATACAAATAAAAAACATAAATAACATTCACACAACACATTGCATTACTTTGACTATAAAGCATTTTAGAGCAAAAACAAAAACAGGGTGAGTTAAAGTTACAAATATTTTATTTGGATATAATATCTTTTCAGTGTGTTAATAAAGTTATGCTGTTACCTTAAAGTTATTATTTCTGATGTTTGTACACTTTTGTTGGTTTAACCTTAATTCTTGTGTATATTCTTTTTTTCAAATAACATATTTTGTTCAGTGAAAAAACATAAGTTAAGGAACCCATGAAATTCAGCGGGTATGTGTAAGGAACTCATGGTGGCAACAGCAAAGACAGACACACATGATCACAGTTCAAGGGTGTTCATTAGACTGCATTCAGGTTGGAGAAACGCCTAATCTAAACCTAAATCTAAGATGGGAGCAAACTTTGACCATCAAATGAAAAATGAGGCAGCCCTTGTGGCATCTTGTCAAAATAAAGGGCCTACACTAAAAAAAACTATTGCCAAACCCTTACAACTAAATATAGAAAGAGTGTGGGATTGGGTTTTCAAAAGAAAGAAGTGTTCACAATTAATATGTCAGGACGTGATTACCAGGGGTCTCCCTCCCCATGTTTTTTTTGTTTAAAACATGTTTTTATTGGTTTTACAACATAATACGCATAACTTCCAACCATCCCCTCCTCCCTTCCCTCCCCACTTCCCCCCCGGGAATATTCATTTCTTTCTGTCTTCCTGTCCGAGGTGTTTCGCTTACGTTCTTAGTTAAACATGTCCAAAATCCTTATCCTGTGTGGGCACCATTGCTCCATATAGTCACTCTGGAGGTATTCCAGGGTTTACCCCAGTCCTCTCTAAATTTCTGGTGGGCCCCCTGTATGTTATATGTTAGCCTCTCCATTGCTATATGTGTCCAGACTCTCCTTATCCAGTCTGTGGACATTGGAGGAACCCTCTGTTTCCATTTGTGAGCTATTTCCAGCCATGCACCTATTAGGAATCCCATAAAGTTCAGTCTCTGTCTCTTGTTAAGTTGTCTTTCCTTGGGGTCCCATAACCCACATAACCAAACCTCTTCTCCTATAATACCCATGGTCGGGAACATTGAGTTCATGTGTACCTTGATATCGCCCCAGAATTGTTGCAATTTTGGGCAATCCCACCATGCATGTCTCCATGTTCCTTCCTTCCCACAGCCCCTCCAACATACTTTTGTGGTGTTCCGGAACATTTGATTAAGTCTTTCCGGCGTATAGTGCCATTGCAGAAGGACTTTCATCCACATTTCCTTTGTTTGGATCGCCGTGGTCAATTTTGGTATCATTTTCCAAATATATTCCCAGTGCCCTTTAGGAATGGTGTTGTTCAGCGTTCGCTCCCATTTTTTTATGTAGTTCCATTTCACTTCTTCTTCGGAGATGTTTATAACTTATAAACTTATAGGTAGAGGAAACACATTTTTCTGCTCCTGTGTTTGTCATGATATATTTTTCAAATGGAGTCAGCTCCCATGTCACTGCCTCCTTGATTCTTGGTGTGTCTAACCAGTGATATATTTGATCGTACCTATATTTGTCTGTGGAGCTGAGCTTGAACAGGGCTGTGCATTCCGCAAAAGTCCTTATGTTCCCTTCTTCACACATATCGGCAACCATCTTGCATCCAGCCTCTTCCCATTTCTGGAATGTCCCTTTCTCCAGTCCCGGCGGGAATTCTGGGTTTTTAAAGAGGGATATGAATGGTGCTGTTAACGTTTCTTTCTGTGCGGCTCTGTCCCACACCGCCAGAGCTGCCTTCATGATTTCGCTAATTTGTACATTCGGGTGCCTGTGATTCTTCCCTATCCAGAGCATATGACTAGTGGGGGTTGTCGCTACTGCTCTATCTTGGGCTGCCCATATTTTTTGTGATTCGACAGGTATCCATTCCTTTAGTATCCACAGTTGAGCTGCCTCATAGTAGTTCTTAAAGTGTGGGAATGCACATCCACCTTCACTTCTTGAGGCGGTAAGAACAGCTCTTGAAGTTCTCAGAGTTTTCCCTTGCCATATATAGGTCATGATAGATTTTGTAAGGGCTCTGAAAAAGGCTGATAGGATACTAATTGGAAGAGCTTGGAATAAGTATAACAACCGTGGGAGTATAGTCATTTTGATTACTGTTATCTTGCCCCACCAGGATATTGACAGGGGGTTCCATCTGTTGTTTAATTTTTTATTTGTTGCAGAATTGAGGGATAATTTTGTGAGAATAGATCTTGAATTTTCCCGTCAAAGTTATACCCAAATATTTCACCCCTGTTTTCGCTATTTTAAATTGGAGTGCCAATGGCATTTTATGGATATGTGTAATGTCTCCTGCCAAGGCTAAAAGTTCAGATTTATGTCTGTTTATTTTCAGGCCCGCAGGAGAGATTTCATTGGATCCTCCAGGGACACCAGCATATCGTCTGCGTTTGCTGCAATTTTGTGTGAATAACCTGCTATGTCGATTCCCTTAATATCTATGTTAGCCCGTATCTTTTCCAGTAATGGTTCTAGAAAAATGGCATACAATAGAGGGGAGAGAGGGCACCTTGTTTTGTTCCTCTCCTAATTTGTATTCTGTTTGTTAGGCTCCCATTTACTGCGACTCTTATATTGGGGGAATTATAATTTGGCCATACCATCCTAATGTATGTCTCCCCCACCCCCATTTTCCTTAGAATGTTAAAGAGGAGAGACCACTCTACTCGGTCGAATGCTTTTTCTGCATCTAAAGCAAGCACCACCGCCAGAGTTTGTGTAATTCCCGTCTTTTCCACCAGGTCGATTACCGTCCTAATGTTATCATGCGTTTGTCTACCTGGGACAAACCCTGCTTGGTCCTGATGGATCAGTTTAGGGAGTACTTGTTTAAGTCTGGAGGCCAATATCTTCGTGTACAATTTTGCATCCTGATTTTATCAGGGATATAGGGCGGTCCGAACCCGGTAGCTGAGGATCTTTCCCTGGTTTATGGAGAACCAGCATCTTCGCCTCGTTCATTGATCTGCTGATATCCCCCTTATCCTTAAAGGAGTTAAATAAGCTTGCTAGTGTAGGGGCTAAAAGGTCCTTATATGTCTTATAGAACTGTGTGGTAAACCCATCTGGGCCTGGGGCCTTGTTCCTTGGAAGGTCCCTAATCGCTTCCAGGACTTCTTCCTGGGATATTTCCTCACCCAGCATTTGTTTTTCAGATTCCGATACTGTTGGGAAATCTATGCCTTCTAGATATGAGGTTTGTGTTCTTTCCTCGGGTTGGTCTGAAGTGTATAGTTGTTGGTAATATTGTGGAAATATGTGGCCTATTTCTTCCATTTGCGTCTTTCTTTCCCCTGCTGTGCCCCTTAGAGCCTTTACTGTCCGATCTTGTTTTTGCCCCCTAAGTTGTCTGGCCAGGTATGTGTCTGCCTTATTTGCTTTGACGTGGTACCAGTGTTTCAATCTTAACAGGTGTCTTTCTGCTTTCTTCGTGCGGAGGGAGTCCAGTTGGCCCCGGACATGTCTGAGTGCTTTATGTAGTTTCGGGGTAGATTTCGGTGCAAGTTCCGCCTAGATATTTGCTATGTTTTCCTCTAATTCTCTTTCCCATTGGGCGTTCTTTTTTTCCCTTTGACTCTTTAGGGCTATTATGTGTCCCCAGGTTACTGCTTTTAGGGCCTCCCATTGTGTTTCTATAGAGATGCTTCCCCATGTTTTGAGCACGGGACAAGTTGGGTCTCCTGAGCACAGCACACTCTTAAGCTTTCCCATCATGAGTTGACCGTTCCGTTTCAGCTATCAGGTTCTTTGATGGTATCAGAAGTATCTTTTCTCAGAAGCCTCGACGGGCAAGTCTCCTTTGTCAGAAGCTTTGACGGCCAAGTCTCCTTTCACTTGAAAGTTTCTAGCCTTCGAGGGTCATAAAATAATAAACAAAAAGTTCCTTCTCTTTGCACTTTCGGATGATGGGTTTTCCCCCCTCGACCTCCCCTCTTCCAGGGTATGATCCACCAACAGTTTCTCGTGATATCAGGACCATCGGTGCTTCAGTCTCCTGCTTCAGAGGGCCTGATTGGGTTCCAAAACAAAACAAAAGTTCTGTTCGGACTACACTTGAGGTGACAATTCTTCTCCTCTGGGTCTCCCTCATCTGGGCTAAGACCCCTCTTGAATATCAGCCTCCCTCCGCCGGGTTCACTATGGCTTTCAAACAAAAAATTCTCTTTGGCTTGTACTTGGGGTGATGATTCTTCACCCCTGGGTCCCCCTCTTCCAGGCGCAGACCCCTCTCGAATCTCAGTCTCCCTCGGCCAGGTTCACTATGGCTTTCTTAGCTTATTCTTCATAAATCTTAATGTCTTTTTAAACAGTTACCGTGGACACCCCTATGCCGGGTTCACTTTTGTCAACACACTGTTTCTTGGGACTTTTAGACGTGCACACTTCTTTATCGGCATCCCTCCTTTGTTGACAACATCCTTTCAGATAGGCAAAATGGCTCGAGAGGTCAGAGGAAAAAATTGGACTCCCGTTCTCGGTTCGAAGGGCTGGAAGGGTGGTGTCATGCTTTCCATAGATTTCTCCCTACGGATGGAAAAAGGGGCTTGATAGATTTTGCCTCTTGACTCCAAGATTTCTGAGCCATACCAGGGAGAGTTGTTAAAGGATAGTTCCGGGACTTTTTTTTTATTGTCCCTACGGTTCGGCCATGTGTTTTTAAGCATAAATCGGTAGATCATAGAAAACTTTCCTATGGACCATACCCGACTTTTCGTCCATTAACGCACTCGAAATCAGCCGCCATTTTCTGATAATCCTCTCACTTGCCGCATCGCCCTGGCTCACCTGCTTTTGCGGCACTAAATCAAATCCCCCGCCCCTGAGCCTGACATCAGCAGACGCGTACCGCCCATTTCCCAACGCCAAAGCACGTTTCGTGTCAACAATCGCTGCGCCTCAGCTAATGACGTGTCGCCATGGAAATGGCAGGACGCCTCTTTCCTCAATAAGTATAAACACACCGTTTCACAACACACAGCAGCAGATTTTCGATTCCATTATTCTCTCTGTGTTACTTTGAGTATTCTGTGACTCGTTTCTGTGCTCTGGTCAGCTACCTTCGCCACTTCTAGGCCTTGTGAACACCTGTACCATCTCTGTAAATTATTTTACTTTCTTTACCACACAATGGCTACAATAATGCCGTATATGTACGAGCCCGAGTACACCGAGGAAGAACTACTGGAAAGGCAAGCACGCGAAAACGATGGGGATTCGGAAGGCAGTTGGGAGGACCAGTCAACGGATGAAGAGCCTGGACCATGTCGCATGGACGGCGTCTCCACCTGGTGCACGTGCAATCGGTGCGAGCTAATGCCAACTGAGGAGGAGAACTGCTGCTGCCGTGAAAATTCCGGGTGCTTGGCCTACATTTCGGAAGGCGAGCCAAGTCCGCAATGCATCACCGAGCTGCCAGAGTTCAGGGAAGCCTGCCTCTCACGGACCGTGTTGAGGATGATGATGGTGCTTATGCACGAACTTGGCGGCACTGTTCGTCTGCGTAATCCGAGTAACGAGTAAGTATACTCTGGTTTTGATGTCAGTGATGCCACTACTATGTCATGGTCGTCTCCCACATATAAAATTACATCTACATATCATTCGAATGCATGTAAATTGGGTCCATATTGTGCATTTTCTAGATAGAATTTTTTTCAAAGCAGAATGATAAGAAAGTTTTGTCATTTTAATACAGTTTGCATCTTTCATTTTCACAGGTGGTACAGGCTGGTGGCCTATCGTTGCTTCACTTGGTGGCTTCACGGGAGGCTCGGACACCGCGTTCGGAGAGTAATACCTGCCTGTGCGGTACTTGCCATTAGACAACATTTCCCAAGCGACAGTGGACAATACCGCGGATTTTCCCTGGATGTGCTGCAACCGGAACTTTACAATGTGTAATGTTTATTATTTATGTTCAATTGAAATTAAGATCTAAAATAAAACCCAACATATATTTTAACAATGGTTGTTTTCATTTTTTAAATGAATCTAGTGTGTCTCCATTGAATAGTCTTCCTGTGCCTTGTCTTGTCACACCACATGTCTCCGGCCAGCATCCTCCCTCACGCTGGCCGCCCACCTTCAATCCACATAACCTTTGCACCCATATATTCTCCTGGGAGGGTGAGGTATTTATAAAGTCACCCCCCTGCCTTCCATGTACTAGATCCTGCAGCCTGCCTCTTACATGCAGTTAGATGGCCTCTCCTTGGTGAGGCCCTGCGGCAAACGAGTCTTGTCTGCACGACCACCGCCCCAATCCACCCCCCCGCCCTATCAAAGGCAGTTCGCACCGGGGTACTTGTGCTGGCAAGTGGAGCTGTCAGGGAGCGATAAAGGCCAAGAGGTGCCAAAGACCATGTACACTTCAAAGTGGTCTATAGAGCATGGGTTGTTGTTCCCATGTCTACCTCCAGACCCCGTGTCTCCTGCCAAGCATCCCCCCTCACGCTGGACGGCCCCCTGCAATCCGCATAATGCCACGACATATAGACGTCATTCATTCACAAACACACCCCTGTTTCGAATTCTTTATAACCCACTTCATATTTCTAATGAGCACTTCTTTGCGCTTTGCTAGTCAACCCGTGAAGGTGCTGGTTATCTGCTCTTCGTCTCTGTGAACTTCCGTGACCACTCCGAGGAAACTCCTCAGTTTGCAACCGGTGAACTGCTCCCTGTTGTACGACAAGAAAGTACTCTGATCCCTGCATCTAACTGTTTGTTCGTCAAGGTAAGGCCATGTACCATAATCATTTTGCGTCCAATTTCTTTTTGTTCAAGACAGTACATGCAAGGAACTAGTCACATGTTCTGAGTTTACATTGGTATTCATAGAGAATTGTTGATCTTTACTTTTCAGAACTTTCCACAATGCCTGCCTGTTCCATTGGCGGTTGCCCTTCGAAGACCCATAATAAATCTGAAGGTACTATAATGCATGTTTTCCCTAAGACAATAAATCAGATAAGAGAATGGGTCCGATATTGCGGATATCCACCGTCTGAGCTTGAAAGTAGAGTACTAGAAGTCTTTGCGGACAAGAGGGGTGATCGATACCGCATCTGCAGCAGGCACTTTAGCTCAGACATGTACTCCACATCATTGCTAATAAAGAAGAACACACCGCGAGCGAGGCGAAAATTGCTCTCAAACGCTATTCCCACTCTATTCGTCCACATCCCTCCACTGGTGAGTCAAGTTTACGTATTTATCTCTCGGCCTTGCGGTAGTGTGTAGCATTAGCTAACAATAATTTCCCCATTTATGTATCCACTCAATATGAAGGCGGAAGATTCTCCATCCGTGTCGTTATTGCAGTCATCAGCCACTTCAAGCGCCTATCGGGTAATCTTACTTGGCTATTCTGCCACTGACTTTTTTTAGGCATGTAAATCAATAGTTTTAATTTATCGTGTAATTATTTTACCTAATGGTACACCCTTGTACTCGTCCTCTAGTCTTTGTTTTCAGTTATAATTATTGTTATCCAAAATAATGCAAGTACTGTCTTTCAGGGAGATGCTGAGGAGTCCAACGTATTGACGACAGCCGTTGATGTCACTCAGATGCTCGAGGTACGTTTCCGGACAGTTCCATCGATGGAGATCATCAGATCTTGCATTCTTGTAGCGTGATTGTTACACACAATGTTTCTTTCGTTTTTAGCCATTGATATGTCCTTCTGTCGTCGCCCTCCTATGTGTCTTATTTTTTCAATATTGTGTTCATTACTAATGAAAGTCCTACGTTTCAGGGAGTCGATGGAGCATTAGTCCAAGAAGAAGGGGGAGCATGCAGTTACGGGTCGGCGCAACAGCTTGCAGAAGTGTGCACCGCAGTTACATCGTCCCTTGATGTTCTTATGCATTTCGAGGTATGGATACTGACAGTTCGATCAAGCGAAATCATATGACGTGATTACATCCGCTATACTTCCTTCTTTATTAACGCAAGTACTATGTTTCAGGGAGATGACGGACCTTCTTCTACAAGAACATCACCCCTAGTAGTTGATGCAGATCTCTGGGTGGTGACACTTCCAACGATCGAGCAAATCGAATCATATTTACATATCCATTATTTATTTTAGACAACTGATCATTTGTGCAGGTCTATTTAGATGAGCCGTTGACGCCTGCACAAAGTTTCTGTTCTTTTTATCAAAATAGAAAACCATACTAATGCAATTACTGTGTTTCAGGGAGTCACTGAAGCATCATCTTCAATAATATCATCAATGGAAGTCTATGAGGAGCCCGAGGTATGGATCTTGACAGTTCCATCTAACTAGATCAACAATGCGTGAATAATTGTCGTTTGAATGTTCTACACAAAGCGTTCATTCGTGTTTTGCTATTGAGATGTACGTGGGTATTGGTCCCCAAGTACATTTTGTGTTTTCGATATTATTATACATACTAATGAAAGTTCTATGTTTCAGGGAGTCGATGGAGCGTCAGTGCGTGATGGATGTGCTTATCATGAAAATATAGTCGTTGCAGCGCAAGAGGAAGTGGAGACATGCACACACGAGTCGGAGCAACAGCGTCCTGATGTTGAAGTTCGAGGCAAGAAAGTTTCAAAGAAAAGAAAGCAAAAGAAGGTTAGTGTCCTGGTCACTATATTATGTTGTTTTTCACTGTTAATAGTTCAATACTGTAAGTTGTGTTTAAACTGAACATCCCTTTTCCAATCTGTCCTCTAGTTGCGAGTGGGTGTACGAACTAGATCTACACAGACAGTGAAGCGAACGAGAGATGTTGCTTGTCAAACCTTTTGGCAGGGACTTGAGACTGGAGATGCATTGTGCCAATGGGAAGAATATGAAGTGATTGACAACGGAGCTATACCACATCCAGCCATTGATAGTGAATGTCCTCCTGGTAGTTCGGATGCAGTCGGAGATCAGTTCACAGAATCCACACCCGCAAAAACTAAGACCGCGAGAAAGTTGAAGAAATTGTCTTATTCACCCATCGCCGGAGAAGGAACAGATGTTGCAATGGAAGAGAATGAAGTGGACGACAATGAAACACCATCAATATCACTGAACATAGCGGAAGACGATATTATAGATTCTACCTTTCATGTGAGTGACATGTCCTCAACGTTACAGGCCGAACCAGCTGGGATGCAGAGTGACAGTATAAGGAAAGAGGCCAAATTCATTGTATTCGATAGTTGTTTGATTGATATTATTATTCGGATGAAATGTGGGCATTCGGTTGGTGGGGAAGTATGTGGGGAGCTATTGATTAATGTCACTCGTGCAATTCGAGGCACTAACCTTAAAATACATGCCACCTGTACAAAATATCATCCTTTCTCATGGTCTGCACAACCCATGCTGGGGCAACTGCCAGCAGGCAATCTACTTTGTGCAGCGGCTGCACTTTTTAGTGGTTCAAGTTTTAAAAAGTTAGAGTCTTTCTTTCAGTTTGTGGGAATCCATTTCATTGCGAAAACTCAGTTCTACAAATACCAAACCGATTATCTATTTCCAGCCATTAGCGAAGCTTGGAGAATGGAAAAAATGTCTATTGATAGTACATTCGCGGGCAAACGGTTCAGGCTAGCTGGTGATGGACAGTGCGACAGCCCAGGATTTTCAGCCAAGTACTGCACCTACCACTTTCAGGACATGGAAAGTAAGAAAATTGTGAGTTCTGTGGTCGTGCAGGTGTCACAAAGTACATCCTCAGTGGCCATGGAGAAAGTTGGCTTTGTAGCATCATTGCAAGAACTACAATCGCGGGGAATGGTGATCGACCTGATAGCCACGGACAGACACGTTTCAATTGGCAAGACAATGAGAGAAGAGTACAAAAATATAAATCATCAATTTGACGTTTGGCATCTTGCAAAAACAATCAATAAAAAAATGTCTGCTGCAGGTAAAAAAAAAGAAACGCAAGGTATTTCACAGTGGTCCAAGTCAATCAGCAACCATCTTTGGTGGAGCTCAAAAACATGTGGAGGGTCGTTGGAAATTCTACTGGAAAAATGGCGGTCAGTAATGCTACACTGTACAAACGTTCACCGTTGGAACACAAACCAACATTTCCACAATTGTGAACATGGCCATTTGTCCACAGAGGAGGCACGGAAGAAGAAGTGGTTGATTCCTTCATCACCCCCTCACAAAGCCATTGAAAAGATTGTATTTGATAAAACTATAACAAGAGATTTGAGGGGACTCACGGAATTCTGCCACACAGGAGATTTGGAGGTGTTCCACAATATGTGCCTAAAGTACAGGCCAAAACGATTGCATTTTGGCATGGAGGGCATGATAAATCGGACTCTTCTAGCGGTCTTGGCACATAACCATAATGTTGGACGTCAACAAAGTAGGACGACCGGAACTTTAGGGACGCTTCGCTACAATAAGGCCTTCACTAAAAGAAGTAAACAATGGGTGATCAAACCAGTGTTTGAGGATATGCAATATGAGTTTATTGAGAGACTTATTGTTGACGTCCTAGATAGGCACATAAATGGAGTTGTGAACGAACCTGTGCAGGGGACAACTGCATTGCCACCCAACATTGCCTCTGTTCCATGTCCACCTAAAGAAGAGCTCATTGAGAAATACACATCACGGTTTAAATGATTGTAATTTGATTGTCTGTTCTCTCGAGTCTCCTCATGTCGCAGGCCCATTGAATATGTGTATCTATGTAATGTGTAAATTAAAGTGATTGCTCAGTGTACATGCAATGTGTCTATCCAACCTTGTTCATCTGCGCATTAAATTAAACCAAACAGTATTATAAATCATTTTTCAAAAAATATAGAATGTCTCCGTATTTATGGTTCTCTGGGGCCGCAAAGCACGCAGACAAAATGCAAAAATGGAGTGTAAATTTCAAGTCCTGTGAGATGGCCTTACACTGAATGTAGCTAAATAGGAATGTGCGCTCGTTCAAAGTGAAGGTCAGCTGCTTTGATTTTTTGCTCGGGTGCCGGAATGGCCCACGACTCAGTATAAGGTTGTATTGTTATTTGACCTTGACAGGCCGGGACCATCCCGAAAGACTTCTTTTTGGGGGTGTGGGGCAATAACGTAAGAAATGATAATGAAGCCATTTCATGTTCGTTCATTAGAAGAAATAACGTCGGCATAGAAGGAGTGGTATTTCGGGGCTGCCCTACGCACAGACACAATGGAAAATGCAAATATAATGTAAGTAGATCTTTAGATGAGTTTATACCGCAATTTAATTACTATACAGTAGCTTTAAAGACGGGTTAAGTTGTACTTGTTCGTTCTATGTGGCATATTGTTTTGTACCGCCACTATCTTGAGGAGAACCATCTCCTTTTACGGAAGCACCTCAAAACCTTCCTCTTTGCTTCTGCTTTCTCTCTCCCTCTCCCCTGCTACAACTGGTCCACTGTCTGCGACCTCGGTCCTGGGCCCTTCCACTCTCCACCTGCACTGCCTCCCTGTCAACCCCTGCACTGGGGGACTGTCTCAGTATCCTACAGCCACCCCTTGATGTATAATACCCAGTTGCACTGTCCTAGCTATGAAATAATTTCCCGACCTAATATATAAAATGAATAATTTTAATAAAGATCTGATGGTGAGACTAATTTCATTTTTTATGTTTTTCAAACAGGTACATCATGCATTACTGCATGTGTCACGAGTACCAGACACCGGCGGATGGTTTTTTTAACCGCCAGTTGCTTCTCCGCGTGAACAACGTTACCACCCTGACCATTTTATGGGACGATCGCCAAGTACAAGTATGCCCTTACGCGGTACTAACGGCTAGATGCAACATACAGACCGTTGTGGTGGCCTAGTGCCTCGTTGTTGGAACAGCCATGCGATTATCAGTGCGACCGAAGAGCTTATTTTATCGTAAACCAACACCCTGTGTACTGCACACGAACATCGCTTGCCTCAAGACAAACTATTTTGGATCGAGAGCAAAGAAAAATGCAAATCCCAGAATATTCTCTAAACATTTGATGTCGAATAAATGTACTTTACCAAATGTACAATCTTGCCGTTTGCTTTTAAACCACAGTTTCATATTCCGAATTGTGGCGCTGTATTGTGAGATGATCTAAGACCCTGTGTACAGCAAAGGAACATCGCGTGCCTCAAAACGAACTTTTTGGAACGTGAGCAAATAAAAATGAAAATCGCTGAATATTCTCAAAACATTTGATGTCAAATAAATGTACTTTACCAAATTTACAATCTTGAAGTTTAATTTAAAAGTACAGTTTCATATTCCCGATTGTGGCGCGCTGTGTTGTGTGAGCTCATCTGTGTTGATTTCCGGGTTCTGTGTGGAGTCGCGTAGAAGACGCCTGGGTGCGTTTGCCTACGCAGCTCAGTCACGTCACGGATAGAGGCGGGGAATATGAATGTTTTGATAAAGTCTGTTTCAGGGGCGGGGGATTTGATTTAGTGCCGCAAAAGCAGGTGAGCCAGGGCGATGCGGCAAGTGAGAGGATTATCAGAAAATGGCGGCTGATTTCGAGTGCGTTAATGGACGAAACGTCGGGTATGGTCCATAGGAAAGTTTTCTACGATCTACCGATTTATGCTTAAAAACACATGGCCGAACCGTAGGGACAATAAAAAAAAAGTCCCGGAACTATCCTTTAATTCACTCTCTCTCTCTAATACAGTGGGTAAAGCAGGGAAATCTCCATTTGGTCTCAGTGGGTTCTCCAACTATTATCAATTGAATCAGATCCCACCCTGACACCATATGTAAGGAACTCATGGTGGCAACCCGTAAAGACAGACACAAGTGATCACAGTTCAAGGGTGTTTATTAAACTGTATGCAGGTTGGAAAAGCACCTAATCTAAACCTAAATCTAAGATGTGAGCAAGCTTCGACCATCAAATGAAAATAAGGTAGTCCTTATGGCGTTTTGTCAAAATAAAGGGCCCATACTAAAAAAAACGATTGCCAAATCCTTACAACTAAATATAGAAAGAGTGTGGGATAGGGTTTTCAAAAGAAAGGTGTTCACAAATAATATGTCAGGATGTGATTGTCAGGGGTCTCCCTTCCCCACGCTTTGAGCACAGGACAAGGTGGGTCTACTGAGTACAGCACACACTCGAGCTTTCCCGGCATGAGTGGAAAGTTCTGTTTCAGCTATCAGGTTCTTTGATGGTCAAGTCTCTTTTACCAGAAGCTTCGAGGGCCAAGGCTCCTTTCTCAGAAGCTTCGACAGCCAAGTCTCCTTTCACTTGAAAAGTATCTTACCTTCGAGAGTCATAAAATAATAAACAAAAGGTTGCTTCTCTTTGCACTTTTGGCTGATGGGCTTTCACCCCTGGATCTCCCCTCTTCCGGGGTCAGATCCACCAACAGTTTCTTGTGATATCAGGACCTTCGGTGCTTCAGTCTCCTGCTTCCGAGGGCCTGATTGGTTTCCAAAACAAAAGTTACTTTCAGACTACACCTGAGGTGACGATTCTTCACCTCTGGGTCTCCCTCTTCTGGGCTCAGACCCCACTCGAATCACAGCCTCCCTCTGCCGAGTTCACTATGGCTTTCAAACAAAATGTTCTCTTTGGCTTTTACTTGGGGTGATGATTCTTCACCCATGGGTCCCCCTCTTCTGGGCGCAGGCCCCTCTTGAATTTCAGCTGCCCTCTGCCGGGTTCACTATAGCTTTCTTAGATTATTCTTCACAAATCTTAATGTCTTTTTAAAAAGTTCCCGTGAACACCCCTATGCCGGGTTCACTTTTGTCAACACACTGTTTCTTGGGACCTTTAGACGTCTCCCCTTTTTATCGGCATTCCTCCTCCGGCTTTACTCTTGCCACTTTTCACTTTTGCTTTTTCACTGGTTTTTCGGTCAAAGACTTTTGATGGTACAGAGGATTTTGCTTAACCCCCTGAATGACCACTTTGACCCTTCTTGGCGGCTTTCCTGCAGCCCTCTGTATCAGTAGTTTTTCAATCACCACAGGATCAACCAGTACTCACGTTGTACCGGATCCCTCTGCAGCTGGGTTTCCCCATTAACAATTTTACAGTTCTTTGAACTCTCTTCAACTTGCCACTCTGCGACTTTCATTCAACACAGTTTGGTTTCTTATTGGATCGCCGGTGATGAACCGCTTGGCTTTCCTTGTGTCTGGAGTCAAGGTTGGTACCATGGTAGCAGGAGTCCCCCTCTGTCCTGCTTATCTGCATAGGCATGCTCCATTTACCATTGACATCTGCCACAACACACGTTAGCTATTGTTTGCGGTTTTCAAGTTCCTTTCAGGGAGGTTTTGCGGGCCTGGATAGGAAAGGGCAAGGCCCATTCTTTCCTTGTCACCCTCTCGGTTTGCACCGTCTTTCTCCTCCTCTTGAACTGCCATGCTTGATTTGCTGTCTTGTCATGTGGTCTGCCTTGCTCATACTGTGCTCTCTTGCTCCACCTTTTATCTCTGTAGGGAAAGGAAAGGGTCATCAGGTGTGTGTGATTTTGGTCATTTGCCTGACTTTGCTTGACCCTTGGGTTGGGATATGTCAGATAAACAGTATTATTATTAGCCTGTTGTCTTTCGTGGGGTAAAACAGTGTTTGTGTCGGAAAGGGGAGGCGTTAGGGTGTCTGATTGACCTACTAGGTAGGATGGGGAAAAGGTGTTATACGGAATTACAACCCTTGTTCCAAGGGGGCTGATAAACTTAGAAGCATGAGATTAATAGAGTTTGGACAATGAATGGGAATGGCCGGGTTTATTATCGTGAAATGAACAGGGCCGATTGTGGGAACAGTAGTGTTTTGTTAATGCAGGTTGGGAGTTTGGGAAATATCAATCAGAGGGACATTGATAAGAATGATTTTGAATAGTCAGGTGGAAAACAGGACAACAGGGATTCTGAGAGAGGTAGTTTCTGAACGCAACAGGGTTTAACATTTTAGGGGATTTGACAGATATGAAGGGGTTGTTGGTTTTGGATAAGGGTAGTTCATTGGGTTGAAGGGAGGTAGACGAAGAGCAGCCTATAAAAGCCGCAGGCACTTCGTCTTCCTTGCCTTTTTCCTCGGCATAGTACTGCGTCTCACCTGGGTCGTTTCCCCGAGCACAACCCCGGTCTCCCTCACCCAGGTGATACTCCTTAGCTCATCCACCCCCAGAGTTGGGATCTGAGAGCGCCAACCCATCCCTGGCAACCTCAATAAGGGATTCTCGAGGTCTACTCGGGAGAATACCCTCAGGTCTCTCACATATGGGAAGTGACAATCACCTTAAGTTGAAGTCGCCCCTGTCAATATCCTTAACAATGCCATTTTGATCTCATTGTTAATCCCTGCTGTGATGTATGTGGTAATGCGCTGGATAACGGGGGGAACTCTGTGTTACGATGATCATCACTTTCCATACACACAGAATTGTATGGGTTTTGTTGAGATATATATTGGATCTTCTTAACGCTGTCTTAACTAACATTTGTCTCTGAATTCAAGAATTTGTTATGCTATATCTTCTCCAGTGTCCACTGCTATGGCCTTCGTCAGCTGAAGCCACTATGCTTGTAGCACAAATATTATAAAAGACAGACGCCCACTGACCTATGGCCGAGGCCCAACCCCCGCCCCCACCTTTCCCCGGCTAGTAAGTATCCAGATCCCTTTGGCAGTGTTCACTGTCCACCTTGCAACAATAAGGTAAAAAGACCTTGGCTGTGACCTATTGCCACAACCCATATCCTCCTTCCCATAGGCTGTGGGCCAGTACTCCCGCTGAGCCCCATATCCCTCTCACTCAGCCGTGGCTCATTTATCCCTGCCTAGTAACTTGCCAGATCCCACCAGCCATGGCCAATAGGGACAGCCTTTGGCCGTGTCCACTCTACCCATTGTACCCAATAGGCTAAAAGACCATGGCAATAGCGAGTGGGTCAGGCCTACCGCCCAAGCCCATATCCCCCTTTACAATTCAATTATCAGATCCCCTCAGTCATTGGCATTGTAGTAATATTAGTGGTCTCCTCCTTGTTTTAGCATACATTTTGCAAAGAGGTTTCTTGGACCCTTCCTTTGTTCCTGCAGTAAACTACTGTGAAAATATTGTGAAATTACAGCGAAAATGGCTTTCATCAATGAAAAAAAGGTGGCGTTACTGCAGGAATCAGAAAACACTCATCAATATAAAGATGTTCGCTGGTACACTGCAATTCTCCATGTGCCCATACCAATTTCTAGGTCCCCCTTTATGTAAATCATCCATGAACTCCCCCTATTACCGCCTTAAACGTACCGGTTTGTGTGTTGCATTTGTTCTGCAATTACATATTACAACTGTACTGCGAGAATCTTGCGAGATTCCTGTGGAATTCCCATGGTATGACAAAAACATTCTGCAACAAACGGGCTCTCCAGCCCATCCCAAACTCTTCATCTACATACATGATCCTCTTTCCCCATCCCCAGTTCTACTCTAATGTGGAAACACACCTCCCCAATTCAAAATGTTGTTTTGAGCACTTCTCCTTTTCGGTTTCTCTTGGAATTACAGTGGAGATCACTTTCATTGAGGAAAACAAAATGGCGCCTTTTCATTTCTCTAAAGACCCAATGCTGCAATGCATCATATCCGTTGAATTATTTAAAAACTGTTAAGCAGTTTTACCCCAAACAAACAAAAGGCTCATCTAGCACCAAAGTTGTTTCCTATTTGGAGCAAATCCATCCAATGATTTCTGCGCTACTAGTGTTTAATGGAAGCACCTTTTTCCATATGGGAAAATAAATGGGGTAGGTTGATATGGGCTTTTTTGTGTGCTCTTAATAACATTTGAACAATTTAATGGATTGTCCCCAAAACTTCCAGTTTGGTGGGGCCTGTGGCAAGAACATTTTTGGGAATATATATATTCAATAACAATACTTTAGTTCAATTGATGTTAAGCTGATGGTTTAATACAACTACACTTCAAATTCGAAAAATGTTGGAAGCTACACCACCTCAACTCTAAGCCCCACCATCCTGTTGTGTAACCATTGAGCACATTGATGACCTCACAGATGACATTACTTATGACATCATGCATTACTATTTTGATGACATCACTATAAGCTAGAGAACACTAATGGTAGTGATCCCCTGTCACATTTCCCGAGGAATGGCGTTCGGCTTTGCCCAAGACCCTGCCAAGTAACCCAAAGTAGTCAGATGCTGTGACAACTCTACACTCATAGCGGGACCAAGAACCACTGGCAACACTCTCTGTCACATGGATTTTGGCCATACCCCAGGCCCGACCAGGCCACCCAAAGTAGCCACTGGCCTAGCATGTCGCCAGGACCAGTGGCAACTTTACCCCCAGTAACATGTCCACAGGTATATTACATTTCTGTTTGCATGCACTCCACATATTGCTGTACAATATGTTTGTCGTATGTCTTGAAATAGACCAGCCAAATGTGTTTCTATAATGTATGCTGTGATGTCATCAGTGAGCTCTAGTTTACTGATTTGTCATTGATGATGTAATAAGGGATGTCATAAATCAGGTCACTGTGACATCAGTGATGGCATCTGTAATGACATCAGTGTGCTCATGGGCTGCACAAGAGGGACTGAGAGATAAGGTGGCAGAGCTTCAAACACCTGTCAAATGTTAAGGGTTTTGTTGTGTTGAATCATCACATTAATGTCACTTCAACTAAAGTTTATTCACTGATTTTCAAGGGTGTTGATGTGCTATGTCTCACACCAATGGCAGTTCTAAAGTATTTTCTTTTCAATCATATCAACACAGATGCCACATTTAAAATGATCAGATAACTGTTGGTCTATAAACTATCTATATATACATTTGTGAAAGTGTGTTTGTATGGTCAGGGTTGGCTCCAGCCCCATAACAGTTGGTGGGCTGGGATTTTGGCCGAAGATCAGCATAACAGTCTGCGGTGTACTGGCAATAGTGAATATCAACCAACCCCACCCATTAGTCTGGCGGGGTCTGGCCCTGTGCTATCAGTGTAGACTATTTTGGGAGATTGATGATTTTGCGGCTTTTCCAATAATAGGAAGTTATGACACAATAAAACATGCACAAGGCTATAGCAGACCCCCACATGCCTGTCTGCCACACACCTGTGCAACGCCAAGTGGTACAGCTTGTACCTATGCGGGAGGCAGCTGCACTTTTAAATAAACAGTCAAACAACAAAAGAGCAACAGACAGATGACAACTTGGATCAAAACAACGAACTCTGTTTATGTTTATGTTTATTTTATTTATCGTGACAAACAGGATTCGTTAAGGGTGTTAGATGTGGGCTAAACCTATTACTAATCAATCTATTAAAGATGGAAACAAATCGACAAATCCACATGGATCTAAGATCTAAGCATTCGTCGATTTGGCTCACGCCTTTGATAATGTGGACAGGGAATTACTATGGAAAAAAACGAAAAAAATGGAAATGCCTGACCTGCTTGATTATGGCACTGAAAGAACTTCACACAGATACTGAAATACGTATCCGCCTTCACCAAGCAGGACCCTATCCACACCTATAAAGACCTTTCTAGGCATTAAACAAGGTTGTCCACTGGCGTCTCTTCTCTTTAACCTGTTCATCTCGGATATTGGTGAGATTTTAGGGAGTGCTCCTGCCTTTCCACCAAAAATTAACGGCAGCCACCTTAGTTGGGTGCTATGTGCAGAGGATTTAGTCCTGCTAGGTGTCGCTCCAATAGGGCTCCAGCGAAAACATCTGCAACTGGAAAAGTATGTAGAATTAAATGGGTTAAACATCAACCCCACAAAATCAGAAATTCTAATCCTTCAAAACTTAAAAGGAAGGAGATGCACCATCAAAAAGAAATTCCAATGACAACTGGGAAAAGAAACACTAATGCAAGTAAACTACACTAAGTATCTAGGAATGTGGATAAACCCCAACATCAACGACGCACCCTGTGTAGAACAAGCAAAAGCGAAATGCAAACAACTGTCAGCAAGGCAAAGCTAATTATCAAAATAAATTGCTAATTCTCGCTAAAGGCTGTAATTGACTTTTATAGCCAAAAAAGTCGCTCCTGCACTGATTCATGGAGCTGACTGTGCTTTGGGATGTCCCTATGGTGGAAAATAACTTTTGGAGCAGAGTCCTTTGGCTGCCGAAAAGCAACACCAACGGCCCGCATGAGAAATGAACTGGGCCTTATGTCTATCAATGCCAGAGTGGTATGTAGTACATTAACTCTCTACAGGAAAATGTCTGACCAAGACAGAACCCCCTCAAGACAATATACTGTACAACCACAGCAGCAACAAAAATGAAACAATCTTGTCTCAATGGGCTGAATGTTGCAGAGAGGTACTTGAGAACATAAACACTGACACAGACACGCTGATATTGAACCCAGAACGGGTCAAAAAGAAGCTCTGGCACCAAAACTGGATCGTGACTATAGAGCAGAGACAAAAACACAGAATAATGAAGTATGTTGCCAGTGAGGCCAAAGCTCTGAATAAGCTGCCGATGTATCTGGAGAGATTTCCAAGCAAATATTACAGTAATCTGTATATGAAATTCCAATTTAATCTATTTGCCACCAAAGAGGTTATACAGATATGGAGAAACAGCCAGGAACAAGACTCTGAATGCAGATTCTGTATCAACTCAGAGGAAACGTTGAAACACTTATCTTGTATTGTCCTGGATTAAGGTAGCTGAGAACCATGTTTTTGGACCAGTTGTAGCAGAAGGAACGCGCAGATGTGGAGAAGATTGGTGGTCATTATGCTTTAGTGTAACAAATAAAAAACTAACAATTGCACTGACCATCTTCCTAGACCAACTCACGAAACTGTTGATAATGGAAGAAAAAAAATAGAGGTTCTGAAGCCAGGATTGGGTAAAGTTCTTTGTACATAGCACAGCGGGAAACTCAAAATGGATGAGATGACAAATTTAACATTTGAAAGATGAATTTGAATTGCTCAATGATAAAGAATGATTGTGATGATGTATGTTCTCTTAAAAGTTTATGACAAACTAATAAAAGTAATGAAAACTTTTTTTAAAAGAGTTTGATTCTCTCTTGAGTGCTCTGCCTATCAAATGCAGTGGGTGCAGCGGGGTAGAGTACAAGCTACTCTCTAAAATATGAAATAAATAAAGGTCCAACTGGGAATTTAGCCACTAAATAAATTGGTCAAATTACACAGTTGCTGAGAGAGTAATGAAAACCCCAGCACTCGGTTTTAGAAAAATGTAAAAAGTTAAAGATTTATTTTACCAGTATAGGTAATTCATGATAAAAGTTCAATTAAGCATGTCTAGAACAAGTAAAATAATACCTGTGTAGAACCGAGTAATACATGCCACGTGTTCCATCCTCACGGACTTCCTCAGGCTGATAATAAACACAGAAAATGCCCAATTGTTCACTATATGCAATGCGCTTCAATCACGTGATCGGAGAAAATCTCATGTGATTAAAAGACTAGAATGGCTTCTGGCTGTTAATACAGCAAATACTATGCCATGTTGGACTGGTTCAAAGTTACCCAACAATATACAAGTGCGAAAAAACATTTGATTCCAATTTGGATGTTATAACTAGAATTAGTACCCGGCACGCTCTGTGCACCGGGAATACAACGTGTGGAATGGCTCTTTCCGAGCTATCCTACACGGTATTCCCTTGTACGCTGTGTGTGCCGGGGACTCTGTTCCCAGCAAGGTGCGTGGCAGCCCCTTAGCCAATGAGGAGGCTCGAAACGGGGCAATCCCCACTCCGAGCCTCCCCATGACTGGAGGCTGCCTTCGTCCCCCGCCGGGGACTCAGGTAATTTTTTTTCCTCCACCCCCCAACCCCGCACTTACCTTCTTTTTTCTTCTTTTCTTGGAGCGAACGCGCTGGAAACACTTTTGTTCCCAGCGCGTCCGCTCCCGATGGCCGCCATGGAAAGGGAAAATGGACTACGTTTTCCCTTTCCCGGTGGCCTTTTTTTTCAACTTTTTTTTTTGTTTCGAAACGCGGCAGCATTTCAAAACAGAAAAAAATGCCATTAGCACCCCAGTCTAATGGGCCAGGGTACTAATGGCTATAAGACCCTCGGCGGCGGGCCAATACCGCCCACGGTAATGCCCCAGGGGGCATTACCTGGGGCGGTATTGGCCCGTCGCGTTGGGTCTTATTGCCACAATAAAAACCGATCTTGTTGCTGCACCAATGCATAAACTATTAATTCATTCTCTACTCCAAGCGCTTTTGTTCCTCTTGACCTCATCAGGGAGGAAGTCAGTTCAGGTGTTGCTGGTTAGCTGAAGTCCATGAAGGCAGTCAGGAACCAACTCTCCCTCCCATTATATAAGTTAAATCCCACAGTGGGGGTGAGGAGGGAAATATATATATATGGCCTTAAGAAAATACTGACTCTCTAATGTGGTTTAACGGTTTTTATCAGATGTCTCCTGTGGGATATTTCTTCCCTAGCCTTGGCGTACTTAAACCCCAAGTGGTTATTAATGATAGACGTTTGCTACTGTCTATGAGTAGGGTGGATGCTTGTGATGGCCTAAAGGCAATTGCTTTATCTATCTTGCTCCCTTTGGACATTTCTATGTGTATCCTATTTGGTGTCCCACAAAAACCAAAAGATTTAAGAAGGGGTGCTTTTCAATCACCCACATCTCACTTAGCCTTGCCCTTTCACCCCCTTGTGCTCCCTGCCCTGATGTTCACACCTTCTTTCTTCTCCCTTCCCTTCTCTCTCTTCCATTCTTCTCTTTCTGTTCCTTTCTCTACCTCTCTCTGCCCCTCTGATGTTTTCCATCTCCTGCTACGCTCTCCCTCACTATCTACTATGCTCCCCTTTCCACTCTATTACTTCCCCTCTCCAGTCTTCTATCCTTGCCGTCCAAAATGCTACTCTCCCTTCTCCCCTGTTCACTAACTCTACCTCTCTTTCCCCCACAGTCACCCTTCTTTTACTCTCTCATTCACCTGCTTCACTCACTCTGACATAAATCCCCTGCTCTTACATTAATTGTATATGGTATACAACAATGTCAATTAAACAATTCCTACAGAAAGCTCCAAGTCAGACATTCTCCATTACCACTTCCCGATCTGCTAGTTTGATCTGTTATAAAAGTCTATCCTCGTTCACAAACATTAACTGGTATGCTAATCCAAATATCCGTTAAGATGGATAGGCATTACCCTGCACAATCAATCCACTTAATTCATGTTCTTTCTCAATAATACACAGTATAAAAAACCCCAATGTCCTCTTAAGATGTCTTTCATATTTTTCAGTCAAAGTTAAACATGCTCAGTGCTCTAAGGTGTGTAGGACAAAGTTCATTCCTATATTGCATTCCTATGTTTCATTGTTCAAATATTTCAACAAAACACCTGGTTCCTTTTCAAATCTTCCTGGTTTATCGCTAACAACCGCAGTTAGCCTTTCAATAGAGAGCAAGCACCATTGGTTTTGACCCCACATTCACATGCAGAGGGGATCTATCTTTTTCAACTGAGTCCCAACAACCAAGTTGGCCACTAGTAGCAGGCTCAATATAATCCTCCTGAAATTCCTCTTGAAACGTCAACCGCTCCGTGGTGGTACTCCCAATAAGACCAGCCCTGGGTCACAGGGTCCCAGGAAGCCAATGATATTAGTGATAGGTTGTGTGACCTCTTGTCACTTTAGTTGAATCTTGGGACACTCCCACCAAGTGTGTAGCAGCGTTCCCAAAGTTACTGCCTCCTCTCCGGCATTCCTTCTTGTCATTCTTCAAGATCTTAGCCATTCTCTGTTTTTTATTACTTCTAATTAATCATTTGTAGTTGATTGTTCTGCACTGTAGGCCTCTTCCCATTCTTTTATAGTCAACTCCTTTTTAAGGTTGCTCCTTCATTTCTTAATATAAACCCTTTTTGGGGTTTCCCTGCTGATGTTCGTGTTTTGTAAAGGTTAGAGATTAAGCATTTAGGTGAGAGGTTGGTGGCCATCAGGTTACGAAATGGTATCAACTGTCTTAACTGCCTCTTATCTTCTGGTTTCATAACCCAATGTCACAGCTGCATATGTTGCATCCTGTCAGCTTCACCTAACCCAAACACCCCCTTACCATTGTGAAATGATTTTATCTGGCCTGTTCTAAACATGTTCTTAATGCACCAGAATGTATTTTGCCTTCAGGGATTAAAGGAGTTACCCACCTTGGCAAGGGAGAAGTCAAGATTTACATGGATTAGTGTGGAAGGGGAATAAAACATTGTCAGACCCATTCACACTGCTAATTCATCCCATATGTCACAGACTGACTTAGTAACTTAGTGATTAAGTTAATATATAGAGAGGCGGGGTGTTTTCCTTTTGGGTAACCATAAACATCTCCATAGTTTCACCTCTCTTGCTGCTTCATCCATTGCCCTCCGTTGCTTCTCTGCGTGTTCTTTGCACCATTCTCCAGTTATTCGCAAATGCACTTGCCTGAAAATATATGAAGAAGTCGGGGAAACCCACTCCTCCAATTTGACAGGAATTTAACATTATTCTTCAAATGATTTTCCCCCTCCTTCCCATGTAACATTAAATGTATCCTTTTCCAGCTTAGTCAGATCTTTTTTGGGGGGCCATTGCCGGGATCACCTGGACGAGGAATAAAAGTCAGGGTAGTACCATTGATTAATCTACTCCATCTTGATATATCTTTTTTGATGGAGTCAAAAAGGCATGGGTAATTGGTTTTGTATATGTCTCCAAGCAGTAATGTTGAACCCTAGATACTTTATATAGTGATCTTCTCATTGAAAGGTAACAGAATTCCCTATTTTGTGTACATTTTCTGAGGATATGTTTAAGGGTAGTATTTCTGATTTAGAATGGTTAAATGTGAAACTTGAAACAGGACCAAATTCTTGTAACTTTACAGGGAGGTGGTCAAGGGGTGACTCTTGTTTTGTCAAAAATAGTAACACATCTTCTGCAAACATTGCAAGCTTGTGTTCACCCCACCAAATGTAATCCCATTAACCAGATGATTTGATCTGATTCTCTGTATGAGCAGTTTCATAGCAATGGATTTTAATTTAGCTTTTCTCGATGAACATTCATTCACCTGGATTTTAGAAGAATAATCTGAAAAGGCTGCTTTAGCCCAACCTTTTAAAATTCTCTTGAATGCTCATCACGTCCAACGTCACCTCTAGATTGCTTTTTTCATCATCTGATGGCAGGAGGTTGAGGGGCTCCCAGAACACCTCTTGTTGTGTCCACCTGGTGAACCACTTTCCTAACAATTTCGAATGCCTTCTTGCCCTTGATGAAACCCGCTTGATCCCTGTGAGTCACTGATGGCATAATTCCTTCCAATGATGTCATAGCCAAGATTTTGGTTAATAGTTTATTATCTAACAGTTCTCGGGGTCCTTCCCTGGTTTATGAATAACACTTATCAAGTTTGTATCTGTAACCTTTCCTAATTGGAGATTGGAGTTAATTAGCTCTACTGAGAGTGAGAGGAGGTGATAAATGTGTCCTATTCTACGCTTACACTTAACCTCAGTAATTCTCTTCACTCATCTTACATGCACTCTCACACTCAAGTACCACTTTCTCTCAACAAAGAATACCTCACCTTGCACATACTCTTTACAATGATCCTCCATGCTCTGCTGCATCAGCCTTCCTCCGATTGGTCTCTCGGTCCACCGTCTCCTCCATTGACCTCACCCATATTGCTGAGTTCCCTATGTCCCCTTTTATACTCCTCCTCCCACTCCCCTTGTTCCTGGCATCCACCTGGTTCTCCCAGAGTTACCCTGTTCTTTACCTGAGTCTGTATCATACAGATACAAGGCTTGAAAAGGCCCCTCAAGCTCTGCACCCCCCTTAAACCTGGGTCCACGAGGATGCTACAATGGCTGTCCGTGACAAAAAGAGACTTTTTCAAAGTTCTTATGCACATGGTATTTAACTGAAGGTACGCTGGAGGTCTGCACTGGCAGCCCTATCAAATACAATCACTTGAATGTTCTTATGGGTGTGTTTCAGAGCTTCTGTTTGCCTTTCTGCAGCATGTGCCACTCCATCCCTGTGCTATTCACTGCCGGTTCTCTCGCTGTTGGGTTGCTCGTTCCCAACTCTGCTGCAAGGACATCTAAGCACTGGAGTACTGAAAAAGAGGAAAAAGAATACTGCCCAGAACAGGGCACAGAAAGTATATGGTGATAACCAGTGGTACTTGACATTTGCAGGCAGGCGCAAGTAGAAGAGACAAAGACTGGGTCCCTTCCCATTGCCCTAGACCGCGCCTCTCGCCCTAGTAGGCTCCCTGCTGCCCCACATTGAGAGGGGTCCTCATTGTCTCTTAACAGGATCGGGTCCCTGACCATCGCAATTTTTAAACACACACATATATAAAGGCTAACCATAACTGTGACATCACCATCTCTAGTATTCTACCTCAAATATGGACGGACCACTATCTTATATGCTTTACAGCCAGCATAGAGCCTCCCAAACCTAACAAGAATAAAATAGCACCCCCCATGCCAACGAGAAGCAAAAAAGAAATCACGGCTGAAAAACTACCCCCACTACTCCTACCAGCTCTCACTGCCAGCTCCAGTGAATCTAACCCTAGCGAGTTAGTTGAGTCATTCAACAACTCCATGGCCAAAGCTCTAGACTTGATTGCCCCAATCAAATTCCATAAAAGTAAACATGAAGCTCACCTTAATTCTTGGTTCACTCCCCAACTCAAAGAAATGCGCATCCAAAAACGCAAACTCCAAGCTATCTGGAGGCACACTCCTTCTGCTGACAATAAAACCACACTTGCCAACCTTGCCAAAAGATACAAGAAGGAAATAATTCAAACTAAAAAAGATTCATTCAACAAAAGAATCAGTAAAGCGAACTCAAACTCCAAAGAACTCTTCACTATTCTCCGAGAATTGGAAAACCCAATTGCCCCTACAGACAATGTCCCCAAGGACAAATCTTGGTGCACCAGCATCCTAAATGCCCTAGCAAATAAAATCACAACCCTTCAATCTAAAATTGCTAAGAAAAAAGCCTCCTTGAGCCCTAGTGGAACTCACACCACCCCACTGAAAGAGATAACCAGCACATCCACCCAAAGCAACTGTAAACCCTTTAGGTTTACCAACATCTCTATACTGGAAACTGAAAAGGTCATTCTATCCCTTAAACCATCGAACTGCCAAGGCGACAGCTGCCCTGCGCAAATCATCAAGGGTGCAGCAAGATATTTAGCACCCTTCATCTCAAAACTGATCAACGCCTCTTTCAATACGAGTATTGTACCCACAAACCTCAAAGAATCGTGGGTACTGCCCCTACTCAAAAAACAGACACTTGACCCAGCAATCCCCACTAACTACAGGCCCATTACTACGGTCCCATTTCTCCTTAAAATCATCGATAGAGTAGCCTACCTCCAGATCCAAAACTATCTGGAGACACACCAACTATTAGGTTCACAGAAATCTGGCTTCAGACCACTTCACGGTACTGAAACGGCCCTAATCGACCTTAAGACACAAATCGACGAGTTGAAGGATAAACGTAGTACAGCTATGCTCCTCCTCCTTAACCTATCAACGGCCTTTGACCTGGTGAATCATACAGTATTATGCAACCACTTAGCGTCTGCCGCCCATTTCTCAAGTGAAGCTATAGCATGGGTACAATCCTTCCTAGCTAACCGTACGATGAGAGTGTTCTCCCCTGTAGCTGCAGCGGACCCAATCCATATCACTTGTGGTGTCCCACAAGGCTCATGTGTCTCCCCGACAATGTATGATATCTTTACTAAGCCACTTTTCGACAAACTTGATAGATTACGGGTAACCTATACTAATTATGCGGACGATACGCAGATTCTCATACCACTATCAGGCAACTTTGTCGAAGACACAGCTCTAGTAAACAAAATTTACCTCCTCATTCAGGCATGGATGGCCTCCCACGGCCACTGCCTAAATGACGACAAAACAGAGATACTGATCTTGGGCTCCGACTCCAACCTACAAAAACTGAGTCCCAACTATCATAATTTCAACATAGATGGTAACACAATCAAGGTGGCAACCGAGGTAAAAAATCTAGGCTTTTACCTTGATTCCACTCTATCTCTCAAAAAACAAGTTAATACCTTGGCATCCTCCACAGCGTACACCTGTAAATTAATCAGGACCTGTAGACCTTACCTCTCCAAAACTAACTGCGTAACGCTAGCTAACGCATTAGTAATGTCAAAGCTGGATTATGGTAATGCCCTCTATGCAGGAGCCAATAAAACTATCATAAATAAAATGCAAATCCTTCAAAATAACGCTCTTAGAGCAGCCCTTGACATACCCTGTAGAGCACATATCTCCAACATCAGGAAAGACCACCACTGGCTAAAAATCAGCGACAGAGTCCTACTCAAGAAACTATCTCCCACAAAGGGCTCAACAACACAGCACCCCCCTACATCTAGGCCAGACTCACCAGAAAATCGTCCAGCCACCACACTAGGGCTACTACACTTCCTGCTAGAGACCCCTAGATTTAGACGATCCAAAGCGGGTGGAGCAAGCTTCCCTGTCAGAGCTGCCCAGGCTTGGAACTGTCAGGCTGAGATCCTGGTGTCTGCGGAAGCTGCTGAACCCCCGACAATCCACCCAAAATGTGGCACTCTGAGCTGATAATATATAACCGCTCAGTTTACCTCACTTCCAGGGGAAAGGGGGAAGGGACAAATAAACAAACACCAGGCTGGAAGCTATCAACTCGCTGGTTCTTCACCTGTAGTTAAAACATAAACATGTAATACACCTCATTACTCAATGTGTTACTCTACTAACCTTAAAACTCTACATCCTTTACTAAAATAGTCAAAAAACCATACCTGGTACTTCTCTTCAGTATGCCCAGAGAAGTGATAAGCAGACGAGACTTCCTTACTTGTTGACCAGAATCTTAAAGATCATTCAGCCTTCTCAGCAGGTCCATGAATGTAATATTTAACTTTGTAGTTCGTCTTCTCAACCTCAAGATTCTTGAACAAGGTCTAAAGTTCTTCAAATAAGTTTAAGGAAGTTCTTTTAAGTTCTTGTATTTATTTTTATATTTTCTTTTTAGAGTGACTTTTACTCTGGAACAAATTTTAAACTTGCGATGAAATCTTCACGTGGAAAATCCAGCACACGCGCTAAATCCAAACCGCGGGTAAAACGCATACGCGCTGAAAATCCAAACCGCGGGATAAAACACACGCGCTTTAATCCAAGTCGCGGGAAATACGCACACGCGCCGAAAATCCAAACTGCGGGAAAAAACACACGCGCTTTACTCCAAGTCGCGGGAAATACGCACACGCGCTGAAAATCCAAACCGCGGGAAAAAACACACGCGCTTTACGCCAAGTTGAGGGAAATACGCACACGCGCTGAAAATCCAAATCGCGGGTAAGACGCACACGCGCTAAAGTCCAAGACGCGAGTAAAACTCACACGCGCTAAGTCCAACCCACGAAAAAATACACATACGTGCAAAAACCAAATCGCGGGAAAAAAGCACACGCGCTTCTATTTTATCACGTGACACTTCTGAGAGCTCGCACGAAAGCTCCGCATAGATTTGTTCTTGTGCACGCGCAGATATGAAACGTATAATATAACACACACACGCGAACTCACGTAGAAAAAACCCTCGCGTATATAAACAATAAACGTGAGTCCAAAGTTCACGCTCGCGCTTCAATATCACGCGCAGAGTCACACGCGCAGGCTCAAGGTAACGGGAAAAAAATCACGCGCTAGTTTGAAATGATACGTAGGGAAGAAAACAAACGTACGCGCTTCAGTTTTTAGATACAGATTTGCGATTTCAATCCCTTTAAATTAATATAACCTATTTACAAAGTTCATCAAAACATGGAAAGTCACTTATCTTGTGATTGAGACTTGAAAACTTCTTTTCTCAGAAAATTGGAAATTTCTCACTCCTGTCCTGTGTCTCCACCAAACTCCATATACGACTCCTGTTATATTTTCAAAGATGCCGCTCGACTGCTTGAAACTTGACACCCTTGAACAAGTTAAGCAGGAGCAGCAAAGCACACACCTCTCAGCTGGGCAAAGACGATGAAAGGCAGTTTAGAACTTTCACTGTCCTCCCTATAAACAATCTCCAGCCAATTAAAATTTAGACTGAGAACCTCCATCTTGGCTTGGGGCATTTTCCATAGACTGCAATGAAGGTTAAGGGCAAAATTGGCTGTTTAAAAATATAACCCATAATAACTTCCCAAAACCTTTCTATACTAAATATGTGTCTCCCCTGACCCAATGTAAATGAGTATATGATACTGTATGTAAAAGAATATGTCGCTCCAACCTGACAGTACCTGACAGTACCCCCCTCCTAACGCCCAGTCCCTGGGCCACTTTTCAATGGAAATTTTTTATGGAATCTTTCAACCAAACGAGGAGCATGCACATCACTTGCTTTCTCCCAAGTGTGCTCTTCAGGACCAAAACCCTCCCAATCAATGAGATACTGTAGCTTTCCTCTTACTCTTCTAGAGTCCAGAATTCTCTTAACCAGAAATTCTTCGGAAGCATCTTCCTCAATCACAACTGCTGAAGGAGTAGGTGTCAATCTAGTTCCTTTAACCACAGGTTTTAATAAACTAACATGGAAAGTTGGATGAGTTTTCATATGTCTGGGTAATCTAAGACGAACAGCCACTGGATTAATCACCTTTTCGACAACAAACGGTCCTACGAAACGAGGACAAAACTTATTTCTTCCTTTAATTCTCAAAAACTTGGTTGATAACCACACCAAATCTCCCTCACTATATTGAGGACTAATCTTTCTTTTACGGTCAGCTAACCCTTTGTATTTTTGTTTACTCTCCACCAACACCCCTTTTGCCTTTTCCAAGTTTCTTTTCATGACTTCTAGTCTCCTTTCGACTTCTGGGTTTCCTGAATCATTATTGATCTCAATACTAAGAAAACGAGGATGAAAACCTTGTCCCAAATAAAACGGAGACATAGAGGTGGCATCCTTACTACAGTTGTTATATGCGAATTCTCCAACCCACAACAAATCTACTCACTCTTTACCTGTCTGCAGATAACACCTCAAATATTTTTCCAACTCCTGATTTATCCTTTCTACCGGCCCATTGGTTTCGGGATGGTGACCTGATGATAGACATACCTCAACTCCCAATCTATTACAAAAAGCTCTCCAAAAGTTAGAAATAAATTGAGACCCTCTATCTGAGATGACCTGACTGGGAATTCCATGTAATCTTACCACTTCTTGCAAGAAACTGTGATCTAAACTATCAGCGGTAACCTCTCCCTTCATTGGAATGAAATGTGCTTCTTTAGTGAGTAAATCAACTACAACCAATACCGATGTACACCCTTTATCTTGTGGAAGATCCGTGATGAAATCTAAGGACACTGAGTACCAAGGCCGCGGTGGAACTGGTAACGGCTCCAATAACCCAGAAGGCTTTCCGATGAGATTCTTTGATCTAGCACAAACTTCACAGGTCTTAACAACATTAAGGGTATCTTGGACACAGACTCTCACATTAACAGCCTGGACAGTGGGGCCCCACACAAACACCGTCGCTTGAGCCTGGGTGGGCAGGGTACCCCAACGAGACACAGGCTTGAAGCAAAGGTGCAGCCACGTGGAGCCCTGTGATGGTCACCGAGCACCCCGTCAGGAGCGAACACTGATCCCGCCATGAAGTGAGAAGCTGCCCTCACCACAACTGAAAGTGAGGCCCTGAGGCATCTGGGTCCAATCAAACTGTGGAGTGGGGAGAGGAAGGGTCAATGTAATATTGGAGTGTGGAGAGGCTACGTTGGGTCTGAAGGGTTGGCGTTACCGGTGTAGAACTGAAGGTGTGACCATGTGGAACCCCACGGTGGTCATCTCGAGCTTCAGGCCCGGTGGGCAGTCATTGATTGCTACGCTGGAGGAAGACCAAGAAGCGCCTGGGTACAGAGGAGCAGTGCAGACCGGGGTCCTGTCAGTTCAGCATTTTCAAAGGAGTCCAGTGAATGACTAGAGGGGGATTCGTTTAACACAGAACAAGATGGCCGCTGGAGGACGTACACCGGCACCGGCTTTAACCAGAGCCGATCTGAAAGACATTTTCCAGGAGATCAAGGCAATTCGGACTGATATCCAGGCCTCCATCTGCGTGTAGACAAATTGGAAGATAAAATGGAGGAAATGGAGAACAATCATCTACAGGTAGACCTCCTGGAAATGAAATACGAGGCACGCCTGGCGGACTTGGCGGACTTGGAGATGAGAGAGGAAGAAACCCTCTTAAAGCTAGACGACTGGAAAATAGAGGATGTCGGAACAACCTACGCATCCTTGGTGTCAGAGAACAGAAGGGCGAAACAACAGCAGAGGCGGGAAGGAAAGTGCAGGGGCTCATCTATCAGCTTTTCGCCCTGGAAGGAGGGAAGGAGGTGCAGCTAGAAAGGGCCCATAGAGGCGGTGGTGGAGGGGGTAAGATCGATAGTGGTCCACTTCCTGAGGTACAGAGAGAAAATGGAGGTCTTGGAGAAGGCAAACTGGTTGGGGAGCTTCCAATATGAGGGAGACACAATCAGGGTGTTTCAGGACCTGTCGGGACTCATGTTGGCCCGCCGAAGAGATTGCCGCCCGCTCAAGCAGTGATTGACCGACAGGATCATCAGATACCGCTGGTCCTTCTCATTCTCATTGTCATTTGAGAAGGGGGAGGCAGACTATCGTATGACCAGTGGTCAGGAGGAGCAACAGCTTCTCCAGGTCCTCAAAGGAGAAGATTCGTCTGAGGGTCCGGAAGGGTCGTTGGCCTTGTCGGCAAGGCAGCGTGGGCTGGGGGGGTTCAAAGAGCACAAAGAAGAAGATGCTAGGAGGCACAAAGTTTAAAAAGCTGAATACGCCTCCACAAATTCTGGGGACTCCGGCTGAAGGAAAGGGAAAACATGGCCATTGCAGACTTGAAGGCTAATGTCATATGAGTTATCTGAGAATGGGAGGAGGTGGGGAGGTATTTGAAATGACAGGCATGGCAAGCAGTAGCCACTGGTGGCCCATCGTAAGGTGGGCATCTTGGATGGAAGTTTGTTTTGGAGGTTTGGGGCTGAGGAAGGGGTGGGGGGAGGAAAGGGTGGAGTTAGGGGGTCATTGGTAGGGGTTAAGATGAACATATATTTGAAAGTTTCCATAGTAAGACGAGTGGCACAGTTGGGGCATGAGCGTTTGCACTCAGATGGCGCAAGCTGAGGGAGGAGGCCGGGCAGAGGTTCTTAAACTGGGGACTCCCAATGTTAAAGGACTGAATTCACCCACCAAGCGCTCCCTGCTTGGAAGGGAAATCTGGAATAGGGACCTAGACGTCCTGCTGGTGCAAAAGACACGGTTGCTTCAAGAGGAAGAGAGACGCATTCCACAGGCACATATTGGACGGGCCTTCTGGGCCTCCGGGCCTTCCAAGAAAGGGGGAGTAGGCATTATCCTTAATAAAAGAGTCTGAATAGCTAATCCGGTGGTTGGGAAGAGAATAGACAGGAGGGCATTATTGATCTCTGGGTCCCTAGAGGGCGTGTAGCTGACCATTGCCGTGGTGTATGGCCCAAACACGGGGCAGATGCAGTTCTTATGGGAAGCTATGGGAGAGATACTTGATTGGGAAGTGGGCTTACTGCTGTTTGGGGGGACTTCAACATGTGGGCCATAGTGGAGGGCAGGACCCCGGGGGCGGTGGAGCCAGGCTACAAGATGGGGGACTCATGGGATATATGTTGGAGCAGCTGCTTGTACATGTATGGAGGGAATGACACCCAGCAAAAAGGGGCTATACCTTTTTTCCCCCTGGTCTGCTCGCGGGACCCGCTAAGGGCGCCTGGTGAAACCAGGCGTCCTTAGCAGGTTCCCGCGAGCAGACTCGTAATGAGGCGGTAAGGAGTTGACGGCTCCGGCACCTTTACCTGCACCGTTAACCCCTTACTGCCTCACTCGTAAGGACCCCCATTGTCTTTGCAAAATAAATGCGAGAGGTGATTGAGGAGTTCTTTTAGTTAAATGACACGATGAAGGTGGAATTAGGCATGACATGGGATGCAGCCAAGGCTACATGGCAGGCCTTATTATCCGTGATAGGGCGGCCAAGAAGAGAAGAGAATATGGACCTTACAGGCCGAAAAATTAAGGGTGAGATTCGTAAGCTTGAGCTGGCTGAGAGTAAAGGAGAAAGGGAGAAGGAGGAAGACCTGGGATGGCGAGGGAAAAGCATCAGGAGCTGAGAGACCTGGAGGTAGGGAAGGCGATTGCTGGCCTGCAATTTTTTAAACAAAGATATTACGAAAAGGGGGACAAGGCCAATGCCCTGCTGGTGGCTAGGCTTCGGGGTCAACAGGCTGAGAGATGGGTAGCCGGAGTCCGGGACCCAGACGGACAGCTACATTCCCTTGCGAGAGAGGTGACTCAGGAATTTGCAGCGTTCTGCGAAAGACTTTATGGAAGGTAGAGAGGGACCAATGAAGAGGAAATGAGAAGATATTTGGGGGAGGTGTCCCTGCCGAATCTTCAATGTAATGAAAAGGTGGAGATGGAAAGGTGCATCACCCATGAGGAAGTGTTAAAGGCAATTGCTGGCCTTAAATTGGGGAAGGCTACAGGGGAAGATGGGTACAAAGATGGGTTTTATAAGACCTTGCCGGGATCCCTCACCCAACACCTGGCAAATTATTCAACCACATCCTGACCACGGGAAGGCGCGAGTAACAATAATACCAAAAGCGGGCAGAGACCCAAGAGAGTTATAAGTCATATCGTCCCATTTCCCTACCTAACGTGGATGCGAAAATCTTCACCAGAGTGCTAGCCACAAGGAGGGAGGGCGTTATGCCAAAATGAGTTGGTTCGGGTCAGGTGGGGTTCATCCAGGGCAGGCAGGGGGGCTGACATTTTGCTCAAGACACTGCACCTGATGGGGGCCTCAGCAGGGAGGGAAGGGAACCCGGTCTTGGTGGCCCTTGATGCCGAGAAGGCTTTTGACCGGGTGGTCTGGTGTTTCTTGGACGGTGTTCTATGAAATTTCAGGTTTGGGGACCAGATCTTGAGAGGGATAAGGGCGCTATACATAGCCCAGGTGGCGCGTGTGCCCGTGGATGGGTGACTGTCGAGATCTTTTGAATTGCAGAGAGGGACGAGACAGGGTTGCCCGCTCTCACCTCTCCTATTTGCGCTAACAATGGAGATGCTGGTCGAGCGATTAAGGAAGGCTCTGCAGGTGAAGGGAATCATGGTAGGTAATAGGGAGTTTAAGTTAGGACTCTATGCGAATGATGTGCTGTTGTACATGGTGAATCCCACCAGCTCCATCCAAGCTGTCCTGGCAATAATAGAGGAATACGGGCAAATTTTGGGCTTCAAAGTTAATAAAGAGAAGTCAGTGATCTTTGCCTTTGCAGCAGAAACCCTTAGGAACATTGAGACGCTCGGGCCACTGGGATTGCAGGTGTAGCTTGACAGCATTAAATACCTGGGCATCATCATTGTCAGGCCAGGGGAAGACTTGAGTGGAGCTAACTACCCCCCTCTTTGACAAATTATTCACTGAGATGGAGACATGGAGTAAGGACCAGCTGTCAATGATGAGGAGGCTTAATGCTATAAAAATGAACCTTCTCCCAAGAGCGCTTATATGTGTTTCAGATGTTGCTGGTCCGGGCCCCTGAGGCCTACCTGAGGGAAGCTAAATCACGGATCATAAGTTTCCTTTGGCAGAATCAGAAAAACAGGATGGGCTATGAAACATTAATTCTGCCAAAGGATCGCGGAGGAGTGGGACTCCTGGACCTGATGTTATACTATAGGGCTGCACAAATTATGGCAATGGTCCCGCACTTGAGCGAAGATCCTGGGAAACAATGGGTTTACCTGGAGAACCAACATATGCTCCCGGCAACTGTGGGGGAATGGCTCTGGGTTCCTAAGGGGAGACTTCTGAGGAGAATTCGGGAACATCCTTTTCTAAGGATCTTCTGGGAGGTGCAGTGCATGGGGGAAGAATGGGGGAGATCACCACTTGGCCCTCTCTGATGAGCCACATCTGGGCCCCCGTACGAGATGTTATACCTGAGGTTGGAAGGTACCAGGCGTAGTTTGAGGGAGGACTTGCTCGGGTGGGTCAACTGTGGAAGGGAGGAAAATTCATTAGCATTCAAGAACTGGAAGAGGCCCTGGGAATAGGTAAACTATCAGTGCTCCTCTATCTTAGATTGAAGGGTATCTTTACAGCTGAAAAATGGAAAGAGCTGGTTCAGAGGGACCTCACACCAGTGGAGCGGGTTCTAGATGGCCATACTGAAATAAAAGGACTTAGCTCAGGTCTCTATGGGGCTTTGTTGGAATCAAAGGGGGGTGTAGTGCAGGGACTTCGTCGGAGGTTGGAGAGGGACCTGGGTAGGGAGTTGGATGAAAACCTCTGGCAACAGATGTATGTGTCGGAGAGCATTTAATTCTTCTAACCGAATTGGGTATTTTCCCAAATTTGTTGATTTCGGGTGTTCAATTCTCAAACGAAAAATTCAAGAAGCAAATGTAAAGAAATAAGAAAATGATTACCCCTCTTTACGCCGATATCATTGAGATTGGTGATGTTCTTACAGAAAACAGTTATATTAACATTATACTAGTATAGACATTGGCACCATGTAACCACATACGAAAATCTCATACAGAATTATTTTATTAATGGTTCGCAATAAATAAAAATTGAAAACGAAACAACGTGATTGCATTTTTTGTCATAGTTAACAAATGCTAAAACCTTTTTCAAGATAATCACACACGAACACAATTTACCAAAAGGGGGAGTTAACATCACTTAGTATTAAAAGAAAATGAAGAAAAACTAATATTATTTATGGTCTTCCAGATCGTCGATATGTTTTGGCCTCAGTTTACATCAGACACTATCTCTAGTGTCCTTTTCAACATAGTTATAAGGGCCTTCTTCAGGACGGACTATTCCTTCTATACAAAGGTGTAATCTTATGTACCCCATTAACTGATGTTCGAGAACAGTTTCTATAAATAATGACATAAAAACAAAGTTACAAATTCTAGCGGTGCATGGTTCAATTATCTTACAATTTCTAGGTTAAAAAACCAATACTTCTATTGAAGCCACTATTGTAGCTATCATTCCACATATCAACAAACTTCTTAGTTAGCATAACAGTACTACAACTAAACAACACCAATCTCTTACTTACATCGGATATAGGCATAAGAAAACATCCACATCCGGCTTTAGATGACCAGGAAATTCCCATTTCTTTCAGGAAAAAAACCCATGTTTGCTAACATTGATTTTGTAATTCCTTTGATACACTTGAAGGTTGATGAGAAAGAAAAACCTCTTTTCTATAAAACAAGAGATATACATTATACTACATATGTCTCCTATTCTACTAGTTATATTATTCTTGACAGTACATATATTATGATTTGAGAAGAAAACCTCTACTATTGATACAATTAATTAATTCCTTTAATTATTAGCCTAATTGTTCATGCTGTTATTAGTATTGGCAAGTGGAAAAAGTATTGGCCATAGTTTAGTGTGTTACTACCTGGTCAGAAGACGCGCACAAATCTCATTTATGATTGAATTCCAATTTGTTTTTTTCTGTTTAAAAAGAAAAAAGAAAATAAGATCTTATTTTCTTTTTTCTTTTTAAACAGAAAACACCAAATTGGAATTCAATCATATATTTGACTGCTGTTATTTTAAACAGCACAGTCCTATTTACTACAAGGAAGTGTGGAAAGACAACATAAAGAAAATTAGGTATTATGCTAAGTTTAATAAGATCGCTGGTTTTATACAAAGCTACCTAGCCCTACTGAAGACGTCATATTTAGATTTTTTCCAGATTAGAAAACATACGTCTGTATCATCACAAAGGGACAAACCCTGCTGTTTCCACAACCGCAGGTTTTCTTTACTCGGATATTCTTACATCAATGTATTTGTTCATCACAGAGTAAAGCAAAATGCAGATCTTTACCTAATCTAAACCAAACGACACAGAAGGAAAAGTTGTCATTAGTTTATATCTCCTTTTGACCAAACTGATTGACACACACATTCCTCAAGGTGGGAAGAGTTTTCAAGCTACTTACTTTCAAAAGCTGTGCGGGCACTTAATGGCCTGATATTATCAGTAACGGACGGCACGGCACGTTACTTGCCGCAACTGTGGATTTCCTTTAACAGAGTGTTTTTACATCTACGTGTTTATTCAGCGCAACGTGTCACATACAGGTTTGCCCAATCTAAAACGAACAACAACAAGCTATCAGTAAATTTTAGCTCCCTCTGACAAAACCAATTTGAGCAACATATTTTCCGAAGTGAGTTTCTGAAACACTTACTTGCAAAAAAAACTGCTTGGATTTTCAAAGACGTAATATCACTGCAGGGTCACTGTGACGAACCGCAACTAATTGCTTTTGCTACTTTTTTAAAGTCCTTTTAGGCGTGTCACATGACACAAAATCACGTGATATGCAAGTTTTTTGTTTAATTTGCGTAAAAATGTATCTGTTTTTAAAGGGACAGAACCCAAAGGCACAAAACATGTTTATGCATGTTTATTTCTTTATGATCTGTAAGTGCATAAATCGAGATTCCGTAGTATATTCCATTTCTTATGCTACCAATGTTTTTCGGCCAGGAGTACCCTAAATAGAGCAGACATATATTGCTGCATTAACTGTCTAGTCTTTCTTGTCTGTCTTGTTTTCCTATTTAGTCCTGCCTCCGTTTCCGGTTCGGCGCGTTGCAACTTTGCCTTTTCGGTTTGTTGCCGTGCTCTGCTCCGTGTACTTCTACATTGTTTCCTCTTGCTTTACTCCCGTTACTGAGCCCTGCTCGCTCTTTCCCGCTTCTCTGTGGACTTGGCGGCGGTTTTCCCGTTCCGCCCGCTCCTCCTTGAGCCCTCTCTCCCTTTCTCTCCTTCTTGGCTTTCCCTGTCTCTGCCTTTCCATTTCCCTCTTCTCTCTGTTGTCTGGTTCTCCAGTTTCTCTGTAGCGTTCCCGCTCCTCGGGCCGCGCTGCAGGGTGTAGTCCGGGTGCCTTCCTTAACGGGTTGTTTACTCCACGCTGCCATTCCGGATTCGCCCGCCTGCTACACTCTCCAGACTTCCATATCTTCAGTGTATTCTCATCTGCATCCACGCTTCCTGGGACACCTTGCCACTCCATCCATCCCATCGATCATCTGAACTGGAAAGAATCCTGTCTACCTGTATCGCACTGGTACAGATCCGCTAGAAGAGGTTTTTTTTAAGCTGTTGCTTTTTTTTCCTCTTCTTGTGGTCTCTGCGGAGGAGGGGTTCCCTGCTTCCCTGTTTACCAGGGAATCAGGGTGGCTTCCTACCGCGGAAGACCATTTCTCGTCACAAAAAAAAGAAGACCAAAAGAAAGCCCCATCAAAGCGGAAGCTCCTCTGAAGAAACAGGTGAGGAGGAAGGGGAGGTGGACTTGGACATAACTGATATACAGCCGGTTACAGCAGAGTTTGACAGTTTGCAACGCCAAAAAGACCAGATCATGGCATCTCCAGAACAAGTCCAGGAACTCCTTTCCGCAGCCCACAACTTGACTCAAGAATTACAGGCTGTCAAGGCCGAGAAGACTGCCCTTAGACAGAGAGTCGATCGCTATGAACAGTCTCGCAGCGATTTCCCCCCCATGCCGCTGTCTTGTGGCAAATACGATGGGTCTCCCATTAAATTCAAGCAATTCATGGAAGCATGCATAATCCACTTTACATTTAGACCCCAGGCATATGCCACAGATCAGGCACTCATTGGGTTTCTGATCTCTAACTTAACTGGGAATGCTTTATCCTGGGCAGCCCCTCTTGTGACTAGTGCTAGTCCTTTGTTGCAGGACTATTCCGGATTCACAGCCCACTTCAAAACGGCCTTGGAAAGACATGAGACGGCTGTGGTCGCCAGTGAGCAACTCTTGGATATACGTCAAGGTAATTCTGATTTGCTGTCCTATATTTCACGCTTCAAAAGAGTGGCTGCTGACGCAGGTTGGCAAGAAAACGCACAATTCACCATTTTTCGTCGGGGACTAAGAGGGGACTTAAAGGACGAATTAGCAAGGGTTCCAAGGCCAGCTACACTTAGTGACCTTTGGTCCACAGTCCTCCAGTTGGACTTCCGTCTATCTGAAAGGCGTTCGGAGCGCCGCAAGAACCGGGGATTTCCTAATCCACTGGAACCTAACACTTCCACCTCCACTCCCACCTGTCAAAGTAAAAAAAGTAAGGAAGAACCTATGCAAATTGGGACAACCAGAGGACCTCTTTCTCCGGAAGAATGCAAACGGCGCAGGGACAACAATCTGTGCATGTATTGTGGGTCGAATCAACATGTCCTGAGGGATTGCCCTGATGTACCTCCCTGACGGTGGGGAAACGCCACCCCTCGGAACTAGTAGTTACCGAGGGGGTTTCCCAAGTCCCTATGTGTCGCTGTCTATCTCTCCAGCCAACACCACTGAGGATAACCGGCTCATGTTAATAGCTGTCCAGTTTTGTCTCCCAAGTCAGACCTGTGAGGTGTTGGCCCTGCTGGACTGTGGGGCAGCAGGATGATATATGGACATTGTGTGGGCAGACAAGACCGGCATCGGTAGGCTGGAAAAAGAAGAAGACCAAAAGGTGGAGGAAGTTGACGGAAAGCCGCTGAGTTCTGGTCTCATCACCCATACCACCTCCTCACTCGTAATGAAGATTCTCCACCACACCGAGTCAATTCAATTTGACCTTATCAGGACGGCTCACTTCCCCGTTATCCTGGGAGTGTCATGGCTAAGAAAGCACAATCCACTCATTGACTGGAAGGGGAACCAACTTTCGTTCTCTTCTGAGTTTTGTCGGCAATCCTGTTCCTCTATTAATCAGCAGGCCACGGTCCACACCCTTCCAGATCCTTCCGTAACTAAGGAGGTTTTGAAGATCAACAATATACCCAAGGAGTTTGGTCAATACCAGAAGGTTTTTCAGCATGGGGCCCCTCAAGAATTACCTCCTCATAGGCGGGAGGATTGTGCCATTAATCTGACACCTAATGCCATTGTTCCTTTCGGGTGCATGTTCTCCCTGTCCTTACGGGAGAAATAGGTGCTTAAAGAATACCTAGATTCTAATCTCCAACACGGCCTCATCCGTCATTCCCACTCTCCTGCCGGGGCATTCCTGTTTTTCGTTCCCAAAAAGGGATCAAGCGAACTAAGGCCTTGTATAGACTATAGGGAACTTAATCAGGTTACTATCAGAGATCAGTATCCCATGCCCCTAATCAAAGACATTCTGGAGGCTGTACAAGGAGCCAAGATGTTCTCCAAGATTGACCTCAGAAGAGCTTACCATCTGCTACGTATACACACCGGAGATGAGTGGAAGGCGGCGTTCCGTACACCATTCGGTCATTTTGAGTATTGTGTGATTCCGTTTGGTTTAGTGAATGCTCCTTCAGTGTTTCAGCGTTTTATGGACCGCACATTTTCAGATCTCCTGTTCCATTTTACCATCAGCTACCTAGATGACATCTTGGTTTTTTCCAAGGATACTCAATTACATACTACTCATCTTCACCAAGTACTACAAAGGCTACAGGATAATCATTTAAAGGCCAACCCCGACAAATGTGTCTTCCGAGTTTCTGAAGTCCCCTACCTTGGATTCATTCTATCTCTGGAAGGCATAACGATGGATCCCTCCAAAGTCAATGCCATTCTACAGTGGCCCAAGCCTGGTTCTGTCAAAGAAGTGCAGAGGTTTCTGGGGCTTGCGAATTTTTATCCCAAATTCATCTCGGGCTTCTCTGACAGAGTACTACCCATCATGCGGTTGTTAAAGAAATCCTCATCCCCTTTTTCCTGGACCACAGAGGCCGATCAGGCCTTCCAGCTGTTGAAGACAGATTTCTGCACTGCTCTCATACTCCGTCAACCTGATCAAAATGCAAGGTTTATTGTTGAGACTGATGCCTCCGCCACTGCCATAGGGGTGGTTCTTCTCCAGGAACAGGACGGTACAGAGCATCCCATCGCGCATTTGTCTAAGACCCTGAACGACAGCCAGACCCATTACTCTGTAATCGAAAAGGAACTGTTGGTCATGAAATCGGCCTGCGAAGAATGGCGTCACCTGTTGCAGGGGAGTCTCTATCCCTTTGAAATAAGAACAGACCACAAGAACCTCAAGGCCATACAGAGTATGGAATGCGTCAACTCCCGACAAGCCCTGTGGGCCCATTTCTTCATTCAATTTGATTTCACCCTTACATACTTACCTGGTTCCAAGAATATCCTTGCGGATGCCCTCTCAAGAAAGCCTTACCCTGGCGTATCTCAATTGGAAACACCCAGTCTCATGTTTCCTGATACCAAAGTCATCTATACCATCGACTCCTTCTTGGAGAAGGTCCATAGTGCCTCGTCCTCTTCGGAAATTCCATCTATGTATTCTAAAGACTTGGTGTTCAAGGATGGTTTATCTTTCCACAAGCAACGCTTGTTCCTACGCAACTCCCAGACGCGGCGCACCGCGTTACGATGGTGTCACGATGACCCAGTGGCAGGACACAGGGGAGTTAAGAACACCCTGGATTTGGTGAGTCGTCAGTTCTGGTGGCCGGGGATGGCGAAGGAAATTACTAAATACGTTCATTCCTGTCCTGTTTGTTGTCGCTCAAAATACTGCACTCAAAAATCTATTGCATATTTACAACAGGAAGAGGTGCCCAAGAGGCCTTGGAGCATTATATCGAACAACTTCATAGTGGAATTACCGCCTTCTGAGGGATGCTCTTGCGTTATGGTGATGGTGGACTGCTTCACCAAGATGGCTCATTTTTCACCACTGGCAGGTTTACCCACTGCAGCGGAAATGGCGACAGTGTTTGCCCGGGACATCTTTCGATTACATGGAACTCCAGATAAGATCATTTCCGACAGAGGCACCCAATATTCATCCCACATTTGGAAAGAATTGTGCAAACGATTAGGTATCCACCCCCAGACCAATGGACAGACGGAGAGGACTAATGCATCTCTAGAACAATACCTCCGATGCTTCATCAATTCGCAGCAAGACAACTGGGTGAGCCTGTTACCCACGGCGGAGTTCGCCTATAACAATGCTACTCACAGTGCTACCAAACTCAGTCCTTTTTTCTGTTCTTATGGCTAGCATCCCAGCTTTATTCCTTTCTCTTTTTCTACTCCCTCTCCTATCCCTTCTGTTGACCAGCTGCTATCTACTGTTACAGAGGCACACAAAGTTGCAGTGGAGAGTTTGCGAGCAAGTGGCCTTCGCTACCGCACTCAGTGCAATCGCAAACGCCTACCTTCTCCTGATTGGCAAAAGGGTACCAAAGTATGGTTAGCAACCAAGTATCTACCCCGGTGGTTACGCCCATCTAAGCTCTCCCCCCGATACCTGGGTCCTTTTGTCATCACCCACTGGATTAACCCTGTTGCCTTCCGCCTTCAATTGCCTCGCCATATGAGTCGGCTTCACCCAGTGTTTCATTCATCACTATTGAAGGAATACTGTGAGGACCCATTTGGTCGTCCATTGCCCCGCACTTCGGTCCCTTCTGCCGTTCCTCCAGTGGAGTATGAGGTGGCTTCCATCCGAGACTCCCGTTATAGAAGGGGTCGGTTGGAATATCTGGTCCACTGGAAGGGTTATCCTAGCTCTGAGGATTCATGGGAGCCAGTTTCTTTTGTACATGCCCCTGCTTTGGTGCAAAGATTCCATCGCCTTTTTCCTGGCAAACCGGGTGGGGTATCCCTTGGGAGGGGACATACTGTCACGCCTCCGCCAGTCTGCAGGTCTCACTGGCGTCTTTGGAATGCTTGGCGCCGGCGCCGCCATTAGAATGTTCTGTTCTAGCCCTCTTACTTCCTGGTTAACAGTCTAGTCTTTCTTGCCTGTCTTGTTTTCCTATTTAGTCCCGCCATCGTTTCCGATTCGGCGTGTTGCAACTTTGCCTTTTCGGTTTGTTGCCGTGCTCCGCTCCGTGTACTTCTACATTGTTTCCTCTTGCTTTACTCCCGTTACTGAGCCCTGCTCGCTCTGTCCCGCTTCTCTGTGGACTTGGCGGCGGTTTACCCCTTCCGCTCGCTCCTCCTTGATCCCTCTCTCCCTTTCTCTCCTTCTTGGCTTTCCGTCCCTCTGCCTTTCCGTTTCCCTCTTCTCTCTGTTGTCTGGTTCTCCAGTTTCTCTGTAGCGGTCCCGCTCCTCGGGCCGCGCTGCAGGGTATAGTCCGGGTGCCTTCCTTAACAGGTTGTTTACTCCACGCTGCCATTCTGAATTTGCCCGCCTGCTACACTACCCAGACCTCCATATCTTCAGTGTATTCCCATCTGCATCCACGCTTCCTGGGACACCTTTCCACTCCATCCATCCCATCGATCATCAGAACTGGAAAGAAAGCTGCCTACCTGTATCGCACTGGTACAGATCCGCTAGAAGAGGTTTTTTTTAAGATGTTGCTTTTTTTCCTCTTCTTGTGGTCTCTGCGGAGGAGGGGTCCCCTGCTTCCCTGTTTACCAGGGAATCAGGGTGGCTTCCTACCGCGGAAGACCATTTCTCTTCACAAAAAAAAAGAAGACCAAAAGAAAGCCCCGTCAACGCGGAAGCTCCTCTGAAGAAACAGGTGAGGAGGAAGGGGAGGTGGACTTAGACATAACTGATATACAGCCGGTTACAGCGGAGTTTGACAACCTAGAATGAACCGGCCTGGTCTGGGTAGATGTTAAACATTAGACATACACTCCGAAGATCACTATTCTGAGACCTGGGCTCTCGAAAACAGTCAGACACTGAGTTAACTGTTGTCGTTAGTTTGTTTGTTTGTTTATTTGTATGGCGCACCCAAGCCAGAGGTAATTGGGCACCTTTCGAAAATAGGTTGCATGCATACTTTCAGCTTGGTTACAGTGCAAATATAAAAAACGATACAGTGAAATATACAAAAAAGTCAGTTGAAATACAAAATATACACTAATTTGAGCAAAGGTACGGTGCACAGATATATACAAAGTGACAGGTATCATGAGGAGAAGTGGTCAAGGAGGGGTTTCTAGGCCGAGTCGGGGGAGGGAGTTACTTATCATTCTTAGGTTAGAACTATCCAGACGAGTCATTAGTTACCAGCCATTTTATAGTGTTGCACCTGAACATAAGGAAGGTTGGTTGACTCTCAGTGAATGGGGTCGGGCATTCCATGTTTGTGCTGCCATAACAGGGAAGCTACTTCCTCCTGCTTTTTTCCGTTTAAATCTGGACACGGCCAGACATTATGAATTGATAGTTCTTGTGCGTCGTGATGAAGATTTTTCTGTGATTCTTTCAGTGAGGTAGATAGGGGCTGCTTGATTCATGTAGTTATGCATCAGAGATATCGTTTTTGAGCAGGATTTTGTCATTAGTGGAAAGCCATTTTTTCAGTCTTCTCAAATCTGAGATGTGTTCTCTCCTAGGTATGCCCTGTGCCGCTCTGAGAGCGTTATTTTGCAAAATTAGTATTTTGTTAATTATATATTTGCTGGCCCCTAAGTACAAAGCGTAACAATAGTCCAGCTTAGAGAGGATCTGATTAACCTATAAGTGTAGGCTGTGGAGGAAGCCAAGGCATTAACTTGTTTGTTAAATGAGAAGGCAGAGTCGAGGTAAAAACCTAGAGTTTTTACTTCTTCAACCACTTTGATGGTGTTACCGTCAATCTTGAAGCTAGTATAATTCAAGCTCAGTTTATTAAGGTTGGCTGTGGTTCCAAGTATTAGGAGCTTGGTCTTATCATCATTCAGGCATAGGCCATGTGCGGCCATCCAGGCCTGAATGATAAGGTATATTTCATTCACCAAGGCCAGGTCCTTGTCATAATCTCCTGTGAGAGGTATAAGGATCTATGTGTCATCTGCATAGTTAGTATAGGTGACACCCAGATGGTCTAGGACATTGAACAGTGGCTTGGTGAATATATTATACATTGTGGGAGATACACAGGAACCTTGTGGCACACCACAGGTTATCAGTATCGGGTCCGAACCTGCTAATGGCGAGAAGACACTCATATTCCTGTTATCTAAGAAGGATTTAATCCAGGTCATTGCTTCTTGTGAGAAGTGTGCAGGTGTTTGCAAAGTACTTTGTGATCCACCAGGTCGAAGGCGGCCGAGAGGTCAAGAAGTAGTAGCAGTGCAGTTTTACCTTTGTCCTTAAGTTCATCGATCTGCGTTTTTAGATCTATGAGAGCTGTCTCCGTACCATGGCGTGGTCTAAAACCAGATTGGCGGGCGCCAAGGAGGTGGTTATTCTCTAAATATTCCTGTATTTGGATGTATGCCACTTTGTCAAGGGTTTTAAGTAAAAATGGCACAGTGGTGATTGGCCTGTAGTTAGTAGGGATTAAGGGGTCTAGTGTTTGTTTTTTCAGTAGGGGAAGGACCCATGACTCCTTTAAATTAATGGGAACAGAACCAGATGTGAATGAGGCGTTCATTAATTTGGTTATGAAAGGCGCATGTTTTAGTTATCTGGGCAGCTATCTCCTTGGCACCTTGATGGTTTGAGGGAGGAGATGATTTTTTCAACTTCATAGGTGGAGACTTGAGAGAAGATAAATTGGTGTGTGGGTTTATTGGATGAGGCTGTGGCTATGTTATGCTTACCTAGGTTGGTAAGGTTAGCTTTTGTATTGGCAATCTTATTTTGGAGGAGAGAAATTTTATTCACTAGGGCATTCTGGACATTCGTGCACCATAGTTTGTCTTTGAGACATTCATCTGACTGGGGAATGGGTGCTTCCATTTCCCTTAGAATGGTAAACAATTCTTTGGAGTTTGAGCTAGCTTGATTAATCCTTTCATTATAGGATTCTTGTTTGGTGCATATTATTTCCTTTTTTGTAAAAGGTGGCTGAGTTGATCAGATTGGTTTTGTTTTCCTCATTTGGAGATAGTTTCCACAGTGTTTCTAGTGTTCTTTTATGAGTTCTCAAAGATTTTAAGTGGGGTGTGAACCATGTGTTCAAATGGGCTTTAGGTTTACTTTTCTGCAACTTGAGTGGGGCAATGGTGTCTAGCGCTTTGGTCACGGTGGTGTTATAAGCGTTCACTAGGTTATCTGGACTAGTAGAGTCCGGCAGAGAATTGAGAATGGGCATAATAAGTGGTATAAGCTTATCTACGGTAATGATCCTTTTATTCTTCGGGCGGAGGGGAGGTGTTATAGGGCTGACTTTGGAATTAGCTGTATTAGTGGGGACAGTAAAGGAGAGTAGGAAGTGGTCAGTCCAGTTTTGGGGCGTAATGAATGTGATAGATACTGCGCAGGTAAGGTCAGCAACCCAGTCAAGGGTCCTCCCTTCGTTATGAGTGGCTTGGGTGTTGGAAACATGATTTTGGAAAAATGTGTTGGAAACATGGACGCATTGGGAACAGGGTTTTCTTTTTCTCTTTTTCTTTCTTCTTAGGGGCGTGGGGGTTGTGGGTGGGGTTGTAGGGGTGTAAGGGCGAGTCATAGCATCTGAATTGTTGAAGAAGGGCTTGCCCCTCAGGTTTTACTGCAATACTGTATGTTGGATTGTGTCTAAAAAAATGTATCCAAATTTCATTTACAAAAAAAAAAAGTCAATGGCATTCTGGTCTCGTCTACCTTTATCTCTCATGTGCAGGGTTGCTATAACTAAAATGATAATTCTCTCATTCTCCCCAAACTCCTATACGGCTTTACTAACATACTCTTTTACATAGACACCTCCTTTTTTCACAACCTTGAAGGAATACTCAGAGACTTTCTGTCAGGCCGAATAGACATAGGCTGGCAGTCATTGTTCTGTCTCTGCCTTACGAAGAGGGAGGAGTTTAACTCCCACGCTTGGAGTTCTATTGCCTGGGCGCCCAGTCAAGCTTTATTACAAAATGGCTGTCAGATGAATTTACATCCGAACATGAGCTGGTCAGTACACAGGTGAGACACGCCTGGCTTAGGGAGGCCTTATCCTCCCAAAAGACTGGAATGAACTCCAACCTCTGGCATTAAGTGACTTAGATAAACTAAAAGAAGCTCGATGTTGGGAAAGGGTAGGCATAACCACCTGGGGTGACATGTACAATAATGGAATATTCAGAGACTTGACTAGTCTTGTCCAACAGGAGGGACTACCTCGGGGACAATTCCTCGGGTACATGAGAGTGGTGAAGGCTGCCAAACGCAATTGGAGTGAATGGTCCGCTGAGCCGCAAGCAAATGCTATTCTGACGCTATTCATTGAAAGACGGTTGGAGACCTGCATCTAGATTATATAAGTGCTTGTTAGAGGGAGCTAATGTTAAATCCATCAAGTTGAGATGCACTAGGAGGCCGATTTTGGCCTGGAAATCACAGACAGACAGTGGACACTGGCACTGAGTTTTGTTAAGAATGTATCTCGCAATGCTAGATTCAAGGCTCATACAACTGGAATCCATTTGGGTGTCTATTAGGTATACATCCCAGATTGAGTAAGCATAAGAACATCACCAAATTCATGGATTTAACATGTATAATAGCCAATCCCTCCTACAGAGTTTTCATGAAAAGTAAATGCACATGTGATGTCATCAGTGATGTCATCAATGACATTTGTGATGTCATCTTTGATGTCCTGGGTGTTAGTGTTAGCAGTGCACGGTGGTGGCGCGAGTTATGGTTGCTTAGCTTACGATAACTGGAGAATTTCAAGGGTTTTTCGGTTTTACTTGGAACCATAACGTCCCTTTGACAACGTTTTTTCATTGAATTTCATAGGTTTTTATTAGTGCATCTTAACCATAACGTCCCTGTAACACATTTTTTTTTTACTGAATTTTATAGGTTTTTATTAGTGCAACGTCACCATAACATCCTTTTTAATAGATGAAGACCACTAACATCTTAGGTCCTCAAAGTGGGAACCCCGGGTGGTAAAAAAAAAAAGATTTTCCTTCCTACACCGGAACGCCTGCGGCGTCCCGGTGTATGAAGGAAAATCTTTTACCAAGATGGCCACCATGGAAAGGGAAGGTGGGGTGTATAAAGAGAACACAACAGGGCATGAGCGGGGGGTGGGGAGGGAACAGGGGAGACACATGGGCATGAGCGGGGGGTGAGAGGGAACAGGGCACACACGGGGCATGAGCAAGGGTGGGGGAAAAAGGAAGGAAACACGGGGCATGAGCGGGGGTGGGAGGAACACGAGAGAGGCACGGGGCATGAGCAGCGGGTGGGGGGAACAGGGGACACACGGGGCATGAGCGAGGGGTGGGGGGAACACGAGGGAGACACAGGGCATGAGCGGGGGGTGGGGAGGAACACGAGGGAGACACAGGGCATGAGCGGGGTTGGGGAGGAACACGAGGGAGACACGGGGCATGAGCGGGGGGTGGGGAGGAACATGAGGGAGACACGGGGCATAAGCAGGGGTGGGGGGAACAGTGGAGACACGGGGCATGAGCGGGGGGTGGGGGAAACAGGGCACACACGAGGCATGAGCGGGGGGTGGGGGGAACAGGGCACACACGGGACATGAGCGGGGGGTGGGGGGAACAGGGCACACACGGGGCGGGGGTGGGGGGAACAGGGCACACATGGGGCATGAGCAGGGGGTCGGGGGGAAAGGAGAGAGACAAGGGGCATGAGCGGGGGGGTGGGGGTAACACGAGGGAAACACGGGGCATGAGCAGGGGGTGGGGGAACACGAGGGAGACACGGGGCATGAGCGGGGGGTGGGGGCAACAGGAGACACACGGGGCATGAGCAGGGGGTGGGGGCAACAGGAGACACATGGGGCATGAGTGGGGGTGGGGGGAAGGGGAGAGAGACACGGGGCATGAGCCGATGGTGGGGGGAAGGGGAGAGAGACACGGGGCATGAGCGGGGGTAGGGGAAGGGGAGAGAAACACGGGCATGAGCGGGGGGTGGGGGAAGGGGAGAGAAACACGGGGCATGAGCGGGGGGTGGCGGGGAGGGGAGAGAAACGCGGGGCATGAGCAGGGGCTGGGGGGAAGGGGAGAGAGACACGGGGCATGAGCGGGGGGTGGGGCAAGGGGGATAGAGACACGGGGCATGAGCGGGGGTGGGGGGAAGGGAGAGAGACACGGGGCATGAGTGGGGGTGGGGGGGAGGGGAGAGAGACACGGGGCATGAGCGGGGGGTGGGGGGGAAGGGAGAGAGACACAGGCATGAGCGGGGGTGGGGGGGAAGATGAGAGAGACACACGGGGCATGAGTGGGGGGTGGGGGGAAGGGGAGAGACACACGGGGCATGAATGGGGGGTGGGGGAAAGGAGGGAGACACGGGGCATGAGCAGGGGGTGGGGGGAAGGGGAGAGAGACACAGGGCATGAGCGGGGGTGGGGGGAAGGGGAGAGAGACATGGGGCATGAGCGGGGGTGGGGGGAAGGGGAGAGAGACAAGGGGCATGAGCGGGGGGTGGGGGGAAGGGGAGAGAGACATGGGCATGAGCAGGGGGTGGGGATGGGGGGAAGGGGAGAGACACACTGGGCATGAGCGGGGGTGGGGGGAAGGGGAAAGAGACACGGGGCATGAGCGGGGGCTGGGGGGAAGGGGAGAGAGACATGGGGCATGAGCGGGGGTGGGGGAAGGGAAGAGAAACACGGGGCATGAGCGGGGGTTGGGGGGTAAGGGGAGAGAAACACGGGGCATGAGTGGGGGGTGGGGGAGAAGGGGAGAGAAACACGGGGCGTGAGCAGGGGCTGGGGGGAAGGGGAGAGAGACACGGGGCATGAGCGGGGGGTGGGGGGAAGGGGATAGAGACACAGGGCATGAGCGGGGGTGGGGGGTGGGGGAAGGGAGGGAGACACGGGGCATGAGCAGGGGTGGGGGGAAGGGGAGAGAAACACGGGGCATGAGCGGGGGGGTCGGGGGGGAGAGAGACACAGGCATGAGCGGGGGGTGGGAGTGGGGGGGAAGGGGAGAGACACACGGGGCATGAGTGGGGGGGTGGGGGGAAGGGGAGAGACACACGGGGCATGAGCGGGGGGGAGGGGAGAGACACAAGGGGCATGAGCGTGGGGTGGGGGGAAAGGAGGGAGACACGGGGCATGAGCGGGGGGTGGGGGGAAGGGGAGAGAGACACGGGGCATGAGCGGGGGTGGGGGGAAGGGGAGAGAGACATCTGGCATGAGCGGGCGTGGGGGGAAGGGGAGAGAGACATGGGGCATGAGCGGGGGGTGGGGAGGAAGGGGAGAGAGACACAGGCATGAGCAGGGGGTGGGGGTGGGGGGGAAGGGGAGAGACACACGGGGCATGAGCCGGGGTGGGGGGACGGGAGAGACACACGGGGCATGAGCGGGGGTGGGGGAAAGGAGGGAGACACGGGGAATGAGCGGGGGGTTGGGGGGAAGGGGAGAGACACGGGGCATGAGCGGGGGGTGGGGGGTAACAGGGGAGACAGGGCATGGTTGGGGGGTAACACCAGGGAGACACAGGGCATGAGCGGGGGTGGGGGTAACACAAGGGAGACACGGGGCATGGGCGGGGGGTGGGGGTAACACAAGGGAGACACGGGACATGAGCGGGGGGTGGGGGGTAACAGGGGGAGACGGGGCATGAGCGGGGGATGGGCGGAAGGGGAGAGACACACGGGGCATGAGCGGGGGAGAAGGGGAGAGACACACGGGGCATGAGCGGGGGGTGGGGTGAAGGGGAGAGCGACACGGGACATGAGCGGGGAGTGGGGGGAAGGGGAGAGAGACACGGGGCATGCGCGGGGGGTGGGGGGAAGGGGATAGACACGGGGCATGAGCAGGGGGTGGGGGGGAGGGTAGAGACACACGGGGCATGAGCGGGGGGGTGGGGGGAAGGGGAGAGAGACACAGGGCATGAGCGGGGGTGGGGGGAAGGGGAGAGAGACATGGGGCATGAGCGGGGGTGGGGGGAAGGGGAGAGAGACAAGGGGCATGAGCGGGGGGTGGGGGGAAGGGGAGAGAGACATGGGCATGAGCAGGGGGTGGGGATGGGGGGAAGGGGAGAGACACACTGGGCATGAGCGGGGGTGGGGGGAAGGGGAAAGAGACACGGGGCATGAGCGGGGGCTTGGGAAGGGGAGAGAGACATGGGGCATGAGCGGGGGTGGGGGAAGGGAAGAGAAACACGGGGCATGAGCGGGGGTTGGGGGGTAAGGGAGAGAGAAACACGGGGCATGAGTGGGGGGTGGGGGGAGAAGGGGAGAGAAACACGGGGCGTGAGCAGGGGCTGGGGGAAGGGGAGAGAGACACGGGGCATGAGCGGGGGGTGGGGGGAAGGGGATAGAGACACAGGGCATGAGCGGGGGTGGGGGGTGGGGGGAAGGGAGAGAGACCACGGGGCATGAGCAGGGGTGGGGGGAAGGGGAGAGAAACACGGGGCATGAGCGGGGGGGTCAGGGGGGGAGAGAGACACGGGCATGAGCGGGGGGTGGGAGTGGGGGGAAGGGGAGAGACACACGGGGCATGAGTGGGGGGGTGGGGGGAAGGGGAGAGACACACGGGGCATGAGCGGGGGGGAGGGGAGAGACACAAGGGGCATGAGCGGGGGGTGGGGGGAAAGGAGGGAGACACGGGGCATGAGCGGGGGGTGGGGGGAAGGGGAGAGAGACACGGGGCATGAGCGGGGGTGGGGGGAAGGGGAGAGAGACATCTGGCATGAGCGGGCGTGGGGGGAAGGGGAGAGAGACATGGGGCATGAGCGGGGGGTGGGGAGGAAGGGGAGAGAGACACAGGCATGAGCAGGGGGTGGGGGTGGGGGGGAAGGGGAGAGACACACGGGGCATGAGCCGGGGTGGGGGGAGGGGAGAGACACACGGGGCATGAGCGGGGGTGGGGGAAAGGAGGGAGACACGGGGAATGAGCGGGGGGTTGGGGGGAAGGGGAGAGACACGGGGCATGAGCGGGGGGTGGGGGGTAACAGGGGAGACAGGGCATGGTTGGGGGGTAACACCAGGGAGACACAGGGCATGAGCGGGGGTGGGGGTAACACAAGGGAAACACGGGGCATGAGCGGGGGGTGGGGGTAACACAAGGGAGACACGGGACATGAGCGGGGGGTGGGGGGTAACAGGGGGAGACGGGGCATGAGCGGGGGATGGGCGGAAGGGGAGAGACACACGGGGCATGAGCGGGGGAGAAGGGGAGAGACACACGGGGCATGAGCGGGGGGTGGGGTGAAGGGGAGAGCGACACGGGACATGAGCGGGGAGTGGGGGGAAGGGGAGAGAGACACGGGGCATGCGCGGGGGGTGGGGGGAAGGGGATAGACACGGGGCATGAGCAGGGGGTGGGGGGGAGGGTAGAGACACACGGGGCATGAGCGGGGGGGTGGGGGGAAAGGAGAGACACACGGGGCATGAGCGGGGGGTGGGGGAAAGGGGAGAGACACACGGGGCATAAGCGGGGGGTGGGGGGAAGGGGAGAGACACACGGGCATGAGCGGGGTGGGGGGGAAGGGGAGAAACACACAGGGCATGAGCAGGGGGTGGGGGAAGGGGAGAGACACACGGGGCATGAGCGGGTGGTGGGGGGAAGGGGAGAGACACACGGGCATGAGCGGGGGTGGGGGGGAAGGGGAGAAACACACGGGGCATGAGCGGGGGGTGGGAGGGAAGGGTGAGAGACACGGGGCATGTGTGGGGGGTGGGGGGAAGGGGAGAGAGACACGGGGCATGAGTGGGGGGTGGGGGAGAGAGACACAGGGCATGAGCAAGGGTGGGGGGAACAGGGGAGACAGGGCATGGGTGGGGGGTAACACGAGGGAGACCCGGGGCATGAGCGGGGGTGGGGTAACACGAGGGAGACACGGGGCATGAGCGGGGGGTGGGGGGTAACACAAGAGAGACACGGGTCATGAGCGGGGGGTCGGGGGTACCACAAGGGAGACACGGGACATGAGCGGGGGGTGGGGGTAACAAAGGAGACACGGGGCATGAGCGGGGGGTGGGGGGAAGTGGAGAGAGACACAGGGCATGAGCGGGGGGTGGGGGGAACAGTAGGGAGACACGGGACATGAGCGGGGGGTGGGGGAAGGGGAGAGACACACGGGCATGAGCGGGGGGTGGGGGGAGGGGAGAGACACACGGGGCATGAGCGGGGGGTGGGGGTGAGGGGGGAGACACATGGGGCATTAGCGGGGGGTGGGGGGAGGGGAGAGACACACGGGGCATGAGCGGGGGTGGGGGGAAAGGAGGGAGACAGGGGGCATGAGCAGGGGGAAGGGGAGAGACACGGGGCATGAGCGGGGAGTGGGGGCGAAGGGGAGAGAGACACGGGCATGAGTGGGGGGTGGGGGGAAAGGAGGGAGATACGGGGCATGAGCAGGGGGTGGGGGGAAGGGGAGAGAGACACGGGGCATGCGCGGGGGTGGGGGGAAGGGGAGAGAGACATGGGGCATGAGCGGGGGTGGGGGGAAGGGGAGAGAGACACGGGGCATGCGCGGGGGTGGGGGGAAGGGGAGAGAGACATGGGGCATGAGCGGGGGTGGGGGGAAGATGAGAGAGACACACGGGGCATGAGTGGGGGGTGGGGGGAAGGGGAGAGACACACGGGGCATGAATGGGGGGTGGGGGAAAGGAGGGAGACACGGGGCATGAGCAGGGGGTGGGGGGAAGGGGAGAGAGACACAGGGCATGAGCGGGGGTGGGGGGAAGGGGAGAGAGACATGGGGCATGAGCGGGGGTGGGGGGAAGGGGAGAGAGACAAGGGGCATGAGCGGGGGGTGGGGGGAAGGGGAGAGAGACATGGGCATGAGCAGGGGGTGGGGATGGGGGGAAGGGGAGAGACACACTGGGCATGAGCGGGGGTGGGGGGAAGGGGAAAGAGACACGGGGCATGAGCGGGGGCTGGGGGGAAGGGGAGAGAGACATGGGGCATGAGCGGGGGTGGGGGAAGGGAAGAGAAACACGGGGCATGAGCGGGGGTTGGGGGGTAAGGGGAGAGAAACACGGGGCATGAGTGGGGGGTGGGGGAGAAGGGGAGAGAAACACGGGGCGTGAGCAGGGGCTGGGGGGAAGGGGAGAGAGACACGGGGCATGAGCGGGGGGTGGGGGGAAGGGGATAGAGACACAGGGCATGAGCGGGGGTGGGGGGTGGGGGAAGGGAGGGAGACACGGGGCATGAGCAGGGGTGGGGGGAAGGGGAGAGAAACACGGGGCATGAGCGGGGGGGTCGGGGGGGAGAGAGACACAGGCATGAGCGGGGGGTGGGAGTGGGGGGGAAGGGGAGAGACACACGGGGCATGAGTGGGGGGGTGGGGGGAAGGGGAGAGACACACGGGGCATGAGCGGGGGGGAGGGGAGAGACACAAGGGGCATGAGCGTGGGGTGGGGGGAAAGGAGGGAGACACGGGGCATGAGCGGGGGGTGGGGGGAAGGGGAGAGAGACACGGGGCATGAGCGGGGGTGGGGGGAAGGGGAGAGAGACATCTGGCATGAGCGGGCGTGGGGGGAAGGGGAGAGAGACATGGGGCATGAGCGGGGGGTGGGGAGGAAGGGGAGAGAGACACAGGCATGAGCAGGGGGTGGGGGTGGGGGGGAAGGGGAGAGACACACGGGGCATGAGCCGGGGTGGGGGGACGGGAGAGACACACGGGGCATGAGCGGGGGTGGGGGAAAGGAGGGAGACACGGGGAATGAGCGGGGGGTTGGGGGGAAGGGGAGAGACACGGGGCATGAGCGGGGGGTGGGGGGTAACAGGGGAGACAGGGCATGGTTGGGGGGTAACACCAGGGAGACACAGGGCATGAGCGGGGGTGGGGGTAACACAAGGGAGACACGGGGCATGGGCGGGGGGTGGGGGTAACACAAGGGAGACACGGGACATGAGCGGGGGGTGGGGGGTAACAGGGGGAGACGGGGCATGAGCGGGGGATGGGCGGAAGGGGAGAGACACACGGGGCATGAGCGGGGGAGAAGGGGAGAGACACACGGGGCATGAGCGGGGGGTGGGGTGAAGGGGAGAGCGACACGGGACATGAGCGGGGAGTGGGGGGAAGGGGAGAGAGACACGGGGCATGCGCGGGGGGTGGGGGGAAGGGGATAGACACGGGGCATGAGCAGGGGGTGGGGGGGAGGGTAGAGACACACGGGGCATGAGCGGGGGGGTGGGGGGAAGGGGAGAGAGACACAGGGCATGAGCGGGGGTGGGGGGAAGGGGAGAGAGACATGGGGCATGAGCGGGGGTGGGGGGAAGGGAGAGAGAGACAAGGGGCATGAGCGGGGGGTGGGGGGAAGGGGAGAGAGACATGGGCATGAGCAGGGGGTGGGGATGGGGGGAAGGGGAGAGACACACTGGGCATGAGCGGGGGTGGGGGGAAGGGGAAAGAGACACGGGGCATGAGCGGGGGCTTGGGGGAAGGGGAGAGAGACATGGGGCATGAGCGGGGGTGGGGGAAGGGAAGAGAAACACGGGGCATGAGCGGGGGTTGGGGGGTAAGGGGAGAGAAACACGGGGCATGAGTGGGGGGTGGGGGAGAAGGGGAGAGAAACACGGGGCGTGAGCAGGGGCTGGGGGGAAGGGGAGAGAGACACGGGGCATGAGCGGGGGGTGGGGGGAAGGGGATAGAGACACAGGGCATGAGCGGGGGTGGGGGGTGGGGGGAAGGGAGAGAGACACGGGGCATGAGCAGGGGTGGGGGGAAGGGGAGAGAAACACGGGGCATGAGCGGGGGGGTCAGGGGGGGAGAGAGACACGGGCATGAGCGGGGGGTGGGAGTGGGGGGGAAGGGGAGAGACACACGGGGCATGAGTGGGGGGGTGGGGGGAAGGGGAGAGACACACGGGGCATGAGCGGGGGGGAGGGGAGAGACACAAGGGGCATGAGCGGGGGGTGGGGGGAAAGGAGGGAGACACGGGGCATGAGCGGGGGGTGGGGGGAAGGGGAGAGAGACACGGGGCATGAGCGGGGGTGGGGGGAAGGGGAGAGAGACATCTGGCATGAGCGGGCGTGGGGGGAAGGGGAGAGAGACATGGGGCATGAGCGGGGGGTGGGGAGGAAGGGGAGAGAGACACAGGCATGAGCAGGGGGTGGGGGTGGGGGGAAGGGAGAGACACACGGGGCATGAGCCGGGGTGGGGGGAGGGGAGAGACACACGGGGCATGAGCGGGGGTGGGGGAAAGGAGGGAGACACGGGGAATGAGCGGGGGGTTGGGGGGAAGGGGAGAGACACGGGGCATGAGCGGGGGGTGGGGGGTAACAGGGGAGACAGGGCATGGTTGGGGGGTAACACCAGGGAGACACAGGGCATGAGCGGGGGTGGGGGTAACACAAGGGAAACACGGGGCATGAGCGGGGGGTGGGGGTAACACAAGGGAGACACGGGACATGAGCGGGGGGTGGGGGGTAACAGGGGGAGACGGGGCATGAGCGGGGGATGGGCGGAAGGGGAGAGACACACGGGGCATGAGCGGGGGAGAAGGGGAGAGACACACGGGGCATGAGCGGGGGGTGGGGTGAAGGGGAGAGCGACACGGGACATGAGCGGGGAGTGGGGGGAAGGGGAGAGAGACACGGGGCATGCGCGGGGGGTGGGGGGAAGGGGATAGACACGGGGCATGAGCAGGGGGTGGGGGGGAGGGTAGAGACACACGGGGCATGAGCGGGGGGGTGGGGGGAAAGGAGAGACACACGGGGCATGAGCGGGGGGTGGGGGAAAGGGGAGAGACACACGGGGCATAAGCGGGGGGTGGGGGGAAGGGGAGAGACACACGGGCATGAGCGGGGTGGGGGGGAAGGGGAGAAACACACAGGGCATGAGCAGGGGGTGGGGGAAGGGGAGAGACACACGGGGCATGAGCGGGTGGTGGGGGGAAGGGGAGAGACACACGGGCATGAGCGGGGGTGGGGGGGAAGGGGAGAAACACACGGGGCATGAGCGGGGGGTGGGAGGGAAGGGTGAGAGACACGGGGCATGTGTGGGGGGTGGGGGGAAGGGGAGAGAGACACGGGGCATGAGTGGGGGGTGGGGGAGAGAGACACAGGGCATGAGCAAGGGTGGGGGGAACAGGGGAGACAGGGCATGGGTGGGGGGTAACACGAGGGAGACCCGGGGCATGAGCGGGGGTGGGGTAACACGAGGGAGACACGGGGCATGAGCGGGGGGTGGGGGGTAACACAAGAGAGACACGGGTCATGAGCGGGGGGTCGGGGGTACCACAAGGGAGACACGGGACATGAGCGGGGGGTGGGGGTAACAAAGGAGACACGGGGCATGAGCGGGGGGTGGGGGGAAGTGGAGAGAGACACAGGGCATGAGCGGGGGGTGGGGGGAACAGTAGGGAGACACGGGACATGAGCGGGGGGTGGGGGAAGGGGAGAGACACACGGGCATGAGCGGGGGGTGGGGGGAGGGGAGAGACACACGGGGCATGAGCGGGGGGTGGGGGTGAGGGGGGAGACACATGGGGCATTAGCGGGGGGTGGGGGGAGGGGAGAGACACACGGGGCATGAGCGGGGGTGGGGGGAAAGGAGGGAGACAGGGGGCATGAGCAGGGGGAAGGGGAGAGACACGGGGCATGAGCGGGGAGTGGGGGCGAAGGGGAGAGAGACACGGGCATGAGTGGGGGGTGGGGGGAAAGGAGGGAGATACGGGGCATGAGCAGGGGGTGGGGGGAAGGGGAGAGAGACACGGGGCATGCGCGGGGGTGGGGGGAAGGGGAGAGAGACATGGGGCATGAGCGGGGGTGGGGGGAAGGGGAGAGAGACACGGGGCATGAGCTGGGGGTGGTGGGGAAGGGAAGAGAGACACGGGCATGAGCGGGGGGTGGGGGTGGAGGGGAAGGGGAGAGACACACGGGGCATGAGCGGGGGGTGGGGGGAAGGGGAGAGACACACGGGGCATGAGCGGGGGGTGGGGGGGAAGGGGAGAGACACACAGGGCATGAGCGGTGGGTGGAGGGGAGGGGAGAGACACACGGGGCATGAGCGGGGGTGGGGGGAAAGGAGGGAGACACGGGGCATGAGCGGGGGGTGGGGGGAAGGGAAGAGACACGGGGCATGAGCGGGTGTGGGGGGTAACAGGGGAGCAAGGCATGGGTGGGGGATAACACAAGGGAGACACGGAGCATGAGTGGGGGGCGGGGGGTAACACAAGGGAGACACGGGGCATGAGCAGGGGTGGGGGTAACACAAGGGAGACACGGGGCATGAGCGGGGGGTCGTGGGTAACAGGGGAGACGGGGCATGAGCGGAGGTTGGGGGGGAAGGGGAGAGACACACAGGGCATGAGCGGGGGGTGGGGGAAGGGGAGAGAGACACAGGACATGAGCGGGGGTGGGGGGAAGTGGAGAGAGACACGGGGCATGCGCGGGGGGTGGGGGAAAGGGGAGTGACATGGGGCATGAGCGGGGAGTGGGTGGAGAGACACACAGGGCATGAGCTGGGGGTGGGTGGAAAGGAGAGACACACGGGGCATGAGCGGGGGGTCGGGGGGAATGGGAGACACACACGGGGCATGAGCGGGGGGTGGGGGGAAGGGGAGAGACACACGGGGCATGAGCGGGGGGTGGGGGGAAGGAGAGAGACACACGGGGCATGAGCGGGGGGTGGGGGGGAATGGGAGACACACACGGGGCATGAGCGGGGGGTGGGGGAAGGGGAGAGACACACGGGGCATGAGCGGGGGGTGGGGGGAAGGGGAGAGACACGGGGCATTAGCGGGGGGTTGTGGGAGGGGAGAGCCACACGGGGCATTAGCGGGGGGTGAAGGGGAGAGAGACACGGGCATGAGCGGGGGTGGGGGGGAGGGGAGAGACACACGAGGCATGAGCGGGGGGTGGGGGGAAGGGGAGAGACACACGGGGCATGAGCGGGGGGTGGGGGGGAATGGGAGACACACACGGGGTATGAGCGGGGGGTGGGGGGAAGGGGAGAGACACACGGGGCATGAGCGGGGGGTGGGGGCAAGGGGAGAGACACACGGGGCATGAGCGGGGCGGGGGGAAGGGTAGAGACACGGAGCATTAGCGGGGGGAGGGGAGAGACACACGGGGCATTAGCGAGGGGTGGAGGGGAAGGGGAGAGAGACACGGGCATGAGCGGGGGTGGGGGGAAGGGGAGAGACACACGGGGCATGAGCGGGGGGTGGGGGCGGGGGGATGGGGAGAGACACACGGGGCATGAGCGGGGGGTGGGGGGGAAGGGGAGAGACACGGGCATGAGCGGGGGGTGGGGGGAGGGGAGAGACACAGGGGGCATGAGCGGGGGGTGGGGGGAAAGGAGGGAGACCTGGGGCATGAGCAGGGGTGGGGGGAAGGGGAGGGACACACGGGGCATGAGCGGGGGTGGGGGGAACAGTAGGGAGACACGGGGCATGAGCGGGGGGTGAGGGAAGGGGAGAGAGACACGGGGCATGCGCGGGGGGTGGGGGGAAGGGGAGTGACACGGAGCATGAGCGGGGAGTGGGGGGGAGAGACACACAGGGCATGAGCGGGGGGTGGGGGCGGGGGGATGGGGAGAGACACACGGGGCATGAGCGGGGGGTGGGGGGGAAGGGGAGAGACACGGGCATGAGTGGGGGGTGGGGGGAGGGGAGAGACACAGGGGGCATGAGCGGGGGGTGGGGGGAAAGGAGGGAGACATGGGGCATGAGCAGGGGTGGGGGGAAGGGGGAAGGGGAGGGACACACGGGGCATGAGCGGGGGTGGGGGGAACAGTAGGGAGACACGGGGCATGAGCGGGGGGTGAGGGAAGGGGAGAGAGACACGGGGCATGCGCGGGGGGTGGGGGGAAGGGGAGTGACACGGAGCATGAGCGGGGAGTGGGGGGAGAGACACACAGGGCATGAGCGGGGGGGTGGGTGGAGAGGAGAGACACACGGGGCATGAGCGGGGGGTGGGGGGAATGGGAGACACACACGGGGCATGAGCGGGGGGTGGGGGGAAGGGGAGAGACACATGGGGCATGAGCGGGGGTGGGGGGAAGGGGAGAGACACACGGGGCATGAGCGGGGGTGGGGGGAAGGGTAGAGACACGGGGCATTAGCGAGCGGGGGGCGGGGGGAGGGGAGAGACACACGGGGCATTAGTGGGGGGTGGAGGGGAAGGGGAGAGAGACATGGGCATGAGCGGGGGTGGGGGGAAGGGGAGAGACACACGGGGCATGAGCGGGGGGTGGGGGTGGGGGTAAGGGGAGAGACACGCGGGGGGTGGGTGGGGGGAAGGGGAGAGACACACGGGGCATGAGCGGGGGGTGGGGGAGGGGAGAGACACACGGGGCATGAGCGGGGGTTGGGGGGGAGAGACACACGGGGCATGAGCGGGGGGTGGGGGGGAGGGGGAGAGACACACGAAGCATGAGCGGGGGGTGGGGGGAAGGGGTGAGACACACGGGGCATGAGCAGGGGGTGGGTGAAAGGAGGGAGACACACGGGGCATGAGCGGAGGGTGGGGGGAAGGGGATAGAGACACGGCGCATGAGCGGGGGGTGAGGGGAAGCGGAGAGAGACACGGGACATGAGCGGGAGGTGGGGGGAACAGTAGGGAGACACGGGGCATGAGTAGGGGGTGGGGGGGAAGGAGGGAGACACAGGACATGAGCGGGGGGAACGGGAAAGAGAAACGGAGCATGAGCGGAGGGGGTGGGGGGAAGGGGAACACACACGGGGCATGAGCGGGGGGTGGGGGAGAGGGGGAGAGACACACGGGGCATGAGCGGGGGGTGGGGGAAGGGGAGAGACACACGGGGCATGAGCAGGGGGTGGGGGAAAGGAGGGAGACACACGGGGCATGAGCGGAGGGTGGGGGGAAGGGGATAGAGACACGGGGAATGAGCGGGGGTGGGGGGGAAGGGGAAGACACACGGGGCATGAGCGGGGGGTGGGGGGAAGGGGAGAGAGACACGGGACATGAGCGGGGGTGGGGGGAACAGTAGGGAGACACGGGGCATGAGTGCGGGGTGGGGGGGAAGGAGGGAGACATAGGACATGAGCGGGGGGAACGGGAAAGAGAAACAGAGCGTGAGCGGGGGTGGGAGAAACACACAGAGAATCAGCGAGGGAGGGGAACATGGGAGACACGGGCCATGAGCGGGGGTGTGGGGGGAACAAGAGAGAGACACGAGGGCCTGTGCCTCACCGCCTTTTCGTGGCCGATGCAGAGCCGATGCAGCCCACATCTACACTGTGCAGGCAGCAGATCCCGCTCTGATAAACAAAGATGGCGGGTGTCTCTGAAAATAGACGCACTGCACGCTTCACGGCAGCCAATAGAAAAGCACTTCAGATGTCCGCGGACATCACGCAAGCTGCTTGCCCAATCACCGTCCTGTCCGCGGAGCGAACAGGGAAGTGTGTCCGCAAAGCGAACACAGATATCACTAATTTTTTCTGACCTACTTTTTAGTCATTTAAAAAAAAACTACTGGACGGATTTTCACCAAATTTGCAAAAGCACGCTTTCGGGACCAAGCCGCTGCTCCTGGTCCAAATTTGGTGAAAATCCGTCCAGCGGTTTGGGCTGTAGGCGGGAGCAAAAATGTTTTCCCATTCAGTCTATGGGGAAAAAAAAAGTTTTGGGACCCCCCCTATAGCTTTGCCCCCGCTGGACAAATCCTCACCAAACTTTGCAAAAAATATTCAGAGTGGGCCATATACTTTTTTTGCAAAGTTTGGTGAGGATTCGTCCAGGGGGAGCGAAGTTATAAGCCGCCCAAAAAGTGCTCTTCCTATGGAAACACCAACTTAACCATAACTACATGGCCACTACCGTGGCCATGTAATATATATATATATATATATATATATATATATATATATATATATATATATATATATATATCAAAGTGAGTGACAAGGACTTCCTATTTGGCACACACTACTCATTGTGGCACTAACAATGTTTAGCATCATAGGTTTTAGATGGATAAAGCATCGGTTATCTGTTTGAAATGTTATGTTTTATATGTATTGGTTACATTGTTTAATGCTGGAGGCATCACTGGATACTGCTGGCGAATTTAATGATGATCTATGTTTTAGATGTTATGCAATGTAACTATAAACATTTTCACCAATAAACAAGTTAGCAAAACAAAAATATTGCAATAAAGGGTATTGATCTGTTGTGAAATATATAAATATAGATGTCCGCTGTTCTATCAAGTCTGCATAAATATGCACAACATCCTAAATGTGGTGGTCAGTGACAAATAGCTAAATATTACTGTGAAATGGACCAGATGATAGCAATAGTATGTATGAAATGTGCGCTTTTTTATCTTATAGTTCAATATCAAACTGATAGGGTCGCTATCAAGTCTTCATAAATATGCACAACATCCTAAATGTGGTGGTCAGTGACAAATAGCTAAATATTACTGTGAAATGGACCAGATGATAGCAATAGTATGTATGAAATGTGCGCTTTTTTATCTTATAATTCAATATCAAACTGATAGGGTCGCTCTCAAAGTTGTATTTTTACATCACATTTTTAGGGGTTCTTATCAAATGTTTATTGAATTGATATAGAATTTATTAGGTGCCATCAAATTCATTGGGATTCATATCAAATTTATATTGAATTTACATAAAATGCATTGGGGTGCAAATTTACTGGGGTTCTTATCAAATTATATCGAATGTATACTTTAAAGAAAATGGGTCATCATATGTATTGGGGTTCAGTTAAAGCCATACCAAATTTGTATTTCAAATTCATTGTAATTGTTATCAACTTTATAAAAAATGTACATAAAATGTATATACAATTTTGTGGGTCATCAAATGTATTGGGGTTCAATTAAATGCATAGAGGTTCAGGTAAATCTATCTAAAATGTTATATACACCACAGCAGGGCTCTTATCGAGTTTATATACAATTTATATAAAACATTTCGGTGGTCATTAAAGTTATATGGGTTCAATCAAATGTATACAGATTAAAGGGGCGACCACCTGCCAAATGAGACACTTGATGAAAGGTATTCCACTCTACTATGAATGCTCTACGTACCTGGGCCATAGACTTTGTTTGCTTTCTTACTTTAAATCTGGATAATGATTTCAACACTTTTTATTTGTTCTCTTTTAGGAATTGAGGGTAAGTTTCCATCAAGTCCAATCAGACTGAGGGAAAAATCACGTGTGGGAACATTTAAGCTAGGGCCAGTCAGAAAAAGAGGCACGCCTTCAGGTCGTGGGGATCCTGACAAGATGGGAAAAATCCCCCAATATGAAAAGGTCATAGAGGAGAATGCAAGAATCATACCTTATCTACAAGAAAAAGCAGCCCAAGTGAGTTCATTACTTTATAGCAAAGATATGGGAATTAGAGTCTTTTTTGAGCAATTGTTAAGTATGAAACAAAAAAAATAAATGCCTGTTATTTCTAGGATGCACATAACTATGTGCTTAATTTTATGTCCAGAGATACAATGTTGGTGCTGTATCGATGCATGGAGGTTATTGGCATGTAGTAACCACATAGCTGGCATACAGTGATTTAGCAAATCCATGTTGGTTTGCACATGAAATACATTGTGTGTGTGTGTGTGTGTGTGTGTGTGTGTGTGTGTGTGTGGTACTGGTGCATGCCAGCTATATTGCTGTTTTTTTAGTGTATCTTTCAAAACGTTGAAGATACAAATGTGAACTTTTAACTTTTAAATACATGTTGTTTACCACCCTTCTCCCATTCCTCATTGTAATCCCTGTTATTTGAAGGTTGAGCACCTTCCCATATAGCTACCACAACCCGATTTAGAATGTTCAGATGATCCCTTGTTTACATATAAACCCCACTTTCGGCCGCCCACATCCGGTGGCTCTCTGTCTCTAGATGAAGACTTGTTATGTTAAGATCACTTCTAAAGCACAGCTTACACCAGCGAGGGCAGCATTGGATGAAGGAGGTAAAGCTGTAGAAGAGAATTGCGGCAAGACACAGCACAAGGAAGGCTCAAACAGAAAAAATAAATGTCTTCAGGGAGTGTCGAAAGGACAGATGGTTCAAGGTGTCACAAAGAGGGAACGGGGTGGAATTCCATAACTGGGCAGCGGCCATTGTGAAAGAGCAGTCCCCCACCCGAGTGTACTGGAAACGAGGAACAATACGCAAGGCAGTAGAAGAACGCAGAGGACGGGAAGGGAAATACTGGTATAATTTCACTTGGATATACTCTGGCTCAGATGCAGAAGAGTAGCGGGTGGCATCTGTAGCAAGCCTGGCTGCAGAATTTTGGGGATTTGAAGTTAGTAAATAAGAGAAACGTGCAAGAAAAGAGAAATTACATTAGTCCAAATATCATTAGTCCAAATATCTCGAAATCAATGAAGATACCACCAAAGAACAAAGAGGAGGGGGAAGAAAGGGTAGAACCTTGCGCAAAATGTGCAATTTAAAGTTAACGGACTGGCACACAGCACTAACCTGGGCCTACATAGACAATGAGGAGGTAAGCTTGATGCCCAAATTCTTGACCACAGCTAGTCCATAAGACCGACAACCACCTTTAAGACTCAGGAGGACATCTGTTTTATCTCCATTGAGGCAAAGCCAGTTGCCCATCCAAAGGTGTACAGCTGACAAACATGACACTGCCCAGCAGTAGCAGAAGAGAAAGATCAAGCCAAACCACGATTTGAGTGTCGTCCGCATAGGAGTAACACCGAAACCCCAACAAATGAATCAGTTTAGCAAGAGGCTGAATATAGACATTAAAGAGAAGAGGGGAAAGAGCAGAACTTGGGGAACGCCACAAGTGAGGGCCTTAGAAGATGAGATGAATGGAGAAAGGGAAAGTGATTAGGAGCAATCTGAAAAAAGGACCAAAACCAGTCCACAACCAAGCTGGAGATACCTGCCATGGACGGCCTCTGAATGAGAATGCCATAGTCCATGGTGTCAAAAGTGGCAGATAGATCTAACAGGATCAGGGTACTGATACCACCCAGATCCACATTCTTGGCTAGATCATCAGCCGCAGACACCAGGACAGATTCAGTTCCCCTGACAGGTAGGGGTCCAAGAATCCAGAATCTTCAAGAAATGAACGGCGAAGAGGGGTAACCAGAGCTTCCAGGAGTTTTGTAGGAAAGGAAAGCAGGGAAATAGTATGAAAATTAGAACAAATAGAGGGATCAAGATTAGGCTTCTGAAGAAGAGGGATAATCAAGGCATGCTTAAGTGAGTCAGGAATATGAGTATTATCAAAAGACAGGTAGACTGCAGTGAAAACTAAAGGTGCAATGGCAGGAATAATCGTTTTAAGAATGTTAAGCGGAATCGGATCAGCAGGTGAGGCTGATTTCATACTCAAGGTGGCTCTAATAACACTTGAGTCATGGAAGATCGGAAATGTAGACCAAGAATGGGACGATTGGCATGTGTGGTGCAGGGCTGTTATCACGTGTTAGTAGCAGAAATCAGCTATTTAGATATGTAGTATTGGTGGAACTGATGAAGACTAATACTGCTGTAATTATGTATAGTGATATTAACAGGGTCCGAGCTGTTGTGGGACCAGATGAAATGCTCTTGGTGATGGACTACAATGTTGAAGGCTCCACACAAGGCATAGAATAGCGCCTTCAATCCATATGCTTCCCCAAATTAGCAGTATCTTGCTGTTGCTAGTACCAGGCAGGAGATAGGACACATGGCTCAGAACCATACTGGAGCGGGTGCCAGGTTGCCGAGAATAGAACCATGTACAATGCTGCACTGTTGCAGCAATGGGGTAACTGGTGCTTGGGAAGATCAATCAGTACAAATACATCACTGAAATGAATTTCGATGCCATGAAGGGAGCAGCATCAGGTTAGAGTACATCAGTATCTGCGAGGCAACATTTTTGGTTAGGAAATTACATGTCAGATGCTCCAGACAAAGAAGCCCTTACCAAACTTTTTTGTGACTAAACCCTCGACTTGACTCCTTTTTTGGAAAGTATATCAATGATATGAAGTGCCCCGTACCATACAGGGGTACAGGAAAATCATTCACCTTGATTTCATATTGTTTCTTTAACCACATTCTGCCATCACAGATGTCTCTGGGCACGATGTGTTCCAAAAACAATATTCTTTTTTTTTTTAGAAGTGTATTTATTGTTTTCACATTTAAACATCAAGATAACTTAACCGCAGTGGTCAGGAGATAACATTCATTACAAGACAAGACAGAAGAGAAAAGGGTTACAACATTAGGGAGTGAACTAACAAGGGTGGGCAGTCTGCATAAAATCCAGACCAACATTAGTCCAGGCAAGCTCGGCTCCATTATATATAGGTATCATATCTGTGCACCACTCCATCAGTTTCCAGACTGTTGCTCTACTCAGCACTTCTAGGTGAGATATCTTAACCATCAGTAACATTGTTCAGAGTGTAAGAGTCTCTCTGTAGGTATGCCCATAGGGGCCCCAAGTAGTCTATATGTCGGTTGTGCAGGGATGCACATTCACGGTATGTCTCCTCCTGCATGTTACACCGTGCTAAGCCAAACAGCCATTTATTCATTCCAGGTGGAGATGACGTCTGCCATTTGAGAACATTTTGGTGCTTAGCCAGGATAAGGACCATGCCTGCCACTCTACAGTGCGCCTGGGCATGTTATTGGCAAACCCCAATAGGCATGTTTTGACATCCTGCTGGATAACTACACCCAACATTATAGAGAGTCTAGAGGCTACCTCAGACCAAAACTGTGCTGCTCCGCATATGCCCAAGCCATGTGTATAACATCAACCCCATCCATCTCACACCTTGGAATTGCCCCAGGACCTGAAGGGCCACATTTTCTCTTTGGGTGCAGTAAAATATATGTAAGAATTTAAATTGAAGTAGTCTATATGTACAGTTCATTCAGACCTTTTGCACATGCCTGCACATGTAGCTCCACTCATCCTCAAGTATCGAGACACCAATATCCTCTTCCCATGCCCTCCTGACGGCATCCAAGGCGATAGATTTCCATTCACCCACTTATTTTTACAAACGTGAGACCAATTTACTTTGCAAACGTCTGTTGGTAGTGTCACTAAAACTGGATCACCTACTGGTGCAGTTGGAAATGTTGGGATTTTATCTCCATCCACGTTAATAAGACTCTGCATCTGAATTTATTGCTGCTATTTGAACATCTGTATGTGCTTGTGTATTTCAAACATTTTATTGACTTGTTTGCAGCGAGAAAGCAGTCTCAAAACACTGTTGAGCATCTTGCTCTGGTGTTTGAACTACATTTCCCAGCTTCCCTGGGACGTTCATCTAGAAACGTCAGGCGCTTCTGTGCCAAGCCGGTCTTTGCCAGACCGCAATGCTGCGACTTGGCTCTTTCCAATACTCATTTTAGGTCCAGGTAAGACTACGCCACCTGTTTAGCGATTGATCAACATACTGTGACTAGTTTGGATATTCAACATGGGTTTTCCTAACAGCCTGAATGTATTTCTGGCTGTCCAGAAAGCCCAGCGTCTACCAATAGTAGATGAATATTTACATGAGAATTTGATGTGTTCTTGGACTACAACCAGTGGGACTTGCCTTCTCAAATAGGTCCTCCAAACACTCCTCTAGCCCCAATGAATGAGACTTCTGATACAGTTGCTGACTTACAGGGGTAATGTCGGTACTTCTGGTTCCAAATTTATACCTTCATGTCCATTAGCCACCTTAGATTTTGTGGGATTTCTAGGTGATGTGCATATTGTTAATGTCCTGTCCTGACTCCCCTAGCTCTGCTACTTCTGAAGAGTCTGTTTGTGTTGAAGCTGAAAACGTTCACTTGGTACAGTTTTTATCGGGTGCTTGTCACTTTAACAGTACCAACTATCCCTATCAAGTTTCTCCCCCTCTAGAGTGTATTTATTCCCATATTAACATCCTCTGAGGGCTGCAGATTCTCTTCTGTTGAGGCCCTTAAAATGTGCTTTACTGAACACCCTATCGCTGAACAAGCACGCTGTGGATATCCATGACGATGTTCTGGAATCAGACTTAGATATTTTTTGCCTAACTGAAACATGGATAACCAAGGGTAGTGGCCTAATGATCTCCATAGCTATCTCTGCAGGATATTCTATTCTATGTCAAAATCATTCCCAAGGCCATGAGGGAGGAATGGCGGTTATCGCCAAAAAAGCAACAGACATTTTTCAAGTCTCCGAGCGGTTGTCAGAATTGTGAAATTCTGCATTTAAAAATTACTCCCACCTCACATAGTTGTGTCAACCTTATTATTATCTACCTCCCCCCTGTTGATATGCCAGACTTTAACAAAGAAATACTACTACTTGTTAGAGGGTGGAGCTGCCCAAACTGTTCTATTCTCCTAGTTGGCAATGTAAACCGGTGGCTTAATAATAACAGTGATAAAGAAGCTGCCTCTTTGGTAACTGGTCTGAACAATCTTGATCATACTATTGCCAACAGTGACCCGACCTCAGTGAAAGGCAACATTCTGGACCGGGTCTTGGCCAGAAACATAGCAGTACAGATAATCAATACTACTCCTATACAATTGACTTTCATATTCAGTTTCAGGATCCTCTTCCGAAGGCTAAGAATCTCCCAAGGAAGGTTTCTAGCTGTAATTATAATAAAGTGGAGACCTCCGATCTACAGGAATGCATGGAGAACATTATATCCTCTACACAGGACACTGGGCCTCATTACAACGCTGGCGGTACGGTGTGAACGGTGCCGGTAAGGCACCGGCACCGTTCACACCGTACCGCCGAATTACGAGTTCTGCTTGTGGGTGCCTGACATCCCGCCATGCATAACTCATAATTGCACCAGCACCGTTATAAACGGTGCCGGTGCAACCATCCTCCCCAACCCAATTCTGCCCCATTCAACTCGTAATGGGCAGGTTATTGCCCATTCGTGGGTGGTGGTGCTGGTAGCGAGTTTGGCGGCAGCCATGCCTGTAAACCAGGCACAGCTACCGCCAAACTCGTAATGAGGCTCTGACTCCTCAGAAACCTTAGTCAATGTTTTCAATTCCACATTAGGCTGTTTGCTAAACAGACTCTCTCCTATGAAGACTAGAACCATTAGAGATAATACGAGCCATCACAAATGGTTTACTCCATATTTTAACTAACTGAAAAAAGTAAAAGGAAAGCCACGTCTATATGGCTCAAGTGCCCGTCTAAGGTAAATAAGACCAACTGGAAAAATGTATCAATCCTCAGTCTTTGAAGCCAACATTTTATTTTTTTAATAAACAGATCTCTAAGGCAAATAACAAATAACAATTTGAAAAAACTATTTGAAATTCTCAAATCCCTGGAAAAGCCAAAAGCTTTACTATCTAACTTTACCCTGTCCAATCAAGATTGTGCGAAAGGCCCAATTGGCATTCAATACAAAGGTCTCAAAGACACGGGAAAATAAAATAAAATGACATAGCTAAGGAACACCCCGGCACACTCCCTATGCCCTAGCCTTTTATGGAAGAGTATTCCAGATTCTCATTTACCCCAGTCACCATCTTTGAGACCGTGAAAACTTTAGCTAATATATGGCCTTCATCCTGCCCAGAAAACATTATGCCATCCAAACTTGTGTTTGTGAACAAGGAAATATTTGCTCCTTTATTTGTTCACTTTGTTAATTCCTCTTTTCAGTTTAAACTTGTGCGTGCATCTATTAAGGTGGTCAGTGTAACTCGTCTTGTAAAAAAAACAGTACAAGAGGAGGAGACCCCAACGATCCTAACAATTTAAGATGAATCACTAACTGCAACGTCTTGTTAAAAATCCTGGACAAGATTGCAACCACTCAATACCAAATGTTCATCGAAACTACTGGGATTTTGCATTATTGGCAATCAGGCTTTAGACCATTTCACAGTACTGTAACAGCCCTTATTGATCTTCAGTCTCACTTGCTTAACATTGCAGACAAACGAAACGCAGGCCTACTGGTCCTATTGGACTTTTAGGCCGCTTTTGATGTTTTGGACCATGAACGTCTCCTTTCCACTTTAAGAAATGTTGGTTTATGCTGCAAAGACTCTATCAATTGGATTCAGTTCTTCCTGTCTCACCGGGTCTCTAGAGTATGCAGGGGTGAGGCTGTCTCTCCCCCATCACCTATTAAGTTTGGCATTTCCCAGGGGGCCTGCATGTTTCCCCACTTCTTTTTAATCTGTATATCAGGCCCTTTTGTAACATCTTAGAAAAGAATGAGATCTTCTTTACAAACTACACTGATGACACCTAGCTAGTTCTGGAACTCTCTGGGAACTACGGCCAAGACTTGACACATCTAGACACATCTACTCTTAGATTGAGTCCTGGATGAACCATCACTGGATGTGCCTAAATGGCAATAAGACAGAGTTTCTAATTTTTGGACTTCCCCTTGTCAGAGGCATGCTGCAACCTGGCTACCAGTCTTTTGTCATTCACGACTGTAGCATTCCAGTTGCTGAAAAAGACTTTAGGGTCCTACTTGGACACCTTTCTCGGGGCAGACGCTTATGCAGGCCAGATCTCCAGACCTTGCTCGTTCCATCTCCACCTGCTTATAAATATCTGCCTGTTTCTCTCAGAGACTAACTGTGCCTCTCTAGTCCGTGCTACTATTCTGTCACACCTAGATTACTGTGATGCCCTGCTACTTGGCGCCAACAAGAAATGTTTTGCTAAACTGCATATTGTCCTGAATGATGATGGGCAGAATTTTTAAAGGGAAATCTAGGAAAGATCACATCTCTAGTAACTGACAATCTCTACACTGGCTACCAGTCCCTGTGCCTATACAATTGAAAGCAGCCTTGCTTGTTCACAAATGCTTATATGGACATGCACCAGTGTACCACAAAATTATGTTGCCCCCCATCTTCTTGTAAGAGCTCTTTGCTCTTCAAATCAGGCCTTTGTTACCCAACCTATTTTTAAATGAATGGTTTTGGAAAATCTTTCCCTGTCACCCCAGCTCGACTCTGGAACTCATCACCCTTGGCCTTGAGACTCGAAACAAACAGTGCTAGGTTTCGTCGACAACTGAAAACATTTCTATTTGACTGACTCCCACTTCCTTGCTCTGGCAGCATAATGTGACGCCTGCGGGCTTTCAGCACTTAATAAACAAATAAAATAAAAATAAAATAAAATCTTTAACCTCCTTTCATATTTTGGTGTATAGCATCTGTTAAGTGAGTGCCCCCTAATCTATGCAAATTCTTCACAAGAAATAAAAGTGTCACCCCAGAACCAGTCTTCAATCCTAATCACGTCCAGATGAGCTATCTCCTTGTATGTGCCACTATCGAAGGAGTTTGGGATGCCCTCAATCCTATAAAAAATATGTTAGTGGGAAGTGGCTGAGCTTTTTGATGCATGTAATACAGTCAGTACAGTGCCACTATGGCAGCTTTCACCATATTTATAGTTCTGGGAGCGCCCTGACAAGGTCCCCATAGCATCAAGGTGAGTGTCACTGGGGCAACAAAATACTTCTCATAAGGGTTGCCTGCTGTGCATGCAGGGCCTGACTGAACCATGACATGATGTGACTTATCTGCACTACTAAATAGTATTGCATGAGGTCAGGCATCTCCAAGCTGCCTTCTGCAACAAGGCACATCATCATCTCCCACCGAACCCTTGCATGCCTGACCACCCAAATTAATCTTAACATTAGCGGCTTCAACTTACCAAAAAATTCCCTGGGTATTCTAAAGGGAGTATTAATGTGGGAAGAACTACAATTTTAATAAGTGAAATTCTGGTGAGCATTGAGAGAGGTAGTAAGATCCACCTGTTAGCCTTGTGCTTGAAGTTCTTAAGGAGGGGTATGTAGTTGACCTCAAATATCTTATGACTGTCCCCAAACCCCATCACCCCCAAGTACTTTGCACAATCAGGACACCACCTGCAGCCATGGATGTTAGAGGGTAAAGGGGGTTGATGGTGACAAAAGTAACAGCTCAGACTTTGACAAGTAGATTTTCAGTCCTGAGTATCTGCCGAACCCTGTGACAGTATCATGAATCAGGGTGTTCTTGATGTCAGGGTCCCGCACATGATTAGTAAGACATCAGCATACGAGGATAGGAGCACCTTTTGAGTAAAGCATTGTATACTTCCGTGTTTATGCTCTGCTTTGAGGATACAATCCAGGGGCTCTATTTCCAGAGTAAAAAGTAAGGGCGACGGGACAACCCTGCTGGGTGCCACAGTGTAGATCGAAACTGTTAGAGAGAGACTTGTTTAACAAGACTTTTGCAGACCGTTTACCATATAACAGCCTGACCAATGCCATAAATGTCTTGCCTGTCCCCATGCATGAGAATGAGAGAACTGTGAATACAAATTCCCAACTTAATTAAACAAATGTTTTTTCTGCATCTTAGAACAAGGCAGTTACATTCAATTTGGGATCTATTTGGGAAGGGTTGGCAAACAGGCGTCTGAGATTCAGTTGTTTCGATCAACCTGGGATGAACCCCGACTGATCCAGAAGGACAATCCTTGACATCATTGACGTTAGCCTAGGGGCCAATAGTTTTGCCAGGATTTTATTATCCATGTTTAGCATAGTGGCGTATAGGAGGCGCAGAGCGTATTCTCTTCACCTTGCTTGTGAAAAAGTACAATGGTGGCTTCTATCATAGTGTTAGGTAGTTAACTGTTCCAGGGAACCTTGCAAAAAACCTCAGCCAACATAGGAGCGAATAGATCGATGCACTATTTATAAAATTGCATGGTTATGCCGTTCAGACCAGAGGCCTTCCCAGATTCCGAATCTTTTATAGCATTTGCTACCTCTTTAGGAGAAATCGGTCTATTGAGTGATTCGCGGTGTGAGTCCACAATTCAAACCAACTCGGCTCTGCCAAGGAATTGTTTGAATTCATGATACGCTATAGTTCATTGGTGTTGGTACTACTTTGTGTAATATTCCACTAAGGCATTCATTATGTTTGCCTGATTTTCTGATCTCTTATCGTTGTGCTTTATTACCTAATTCAAATTGGCAGGGTGTTCACTCTTAATAGTCCAGGATAATAACCTCCCTAGGCGGTTGCTTTCTGACAATCACCCTGTCGAAAATGTACAGGAAAGAAACTTTATTTTACGCTCGGCCAATCCTTGAAGTTCTTTTTCTTGTGTCCAAAGCTCAGCAAGTGTTTTATTGTCTCAAACACTTTCATTTTGTTGTTCCAGTTTTCTAAGGGTAGCCTCCAGCCTATCTAAATATCCTCTGAGGACAATTGATTTGCATGAAATATACATTCCCCTCACTACCACCTTGAATATTTCTGAGTATGTTACCATAGTAGAGACCGACCTGGCGTTAGTGTTTATGAATAGCTGAAGGGCAAAGTGCAGACTCCTTCAGGCATGCTTCTGGAAATATTGAAAGAAGTAGAACAATGTGACTTTTCAAAGGTTGGGCTAAGAAATTACCCCAACTCATTTGTACCATCACTTATAACTCTCTCGGAGGAGTTTAACAAACAAAAAAAATAAATAACTAGGATCAAAGATACCCTTAAAGAGATGAGTTTGGTTGGTATTGAAACACAATCTTTGATGACAGAATTCCCACGCCGTGATGCCGGGGGTATAAATCTTGTGCCGAGAGATGATGCATCTCAAATAGAAGACGGAGATTGTCATATTTTCGATGACGATCCCCTTTCGGAGTCTGTATTAGAAGAATTCTGCAGATTGGCTCATGTGGCTGAAATAGAACCCAGTGAAATCACAGACCCCGTCAGGGAGGGAATACCCAACTCTGAACTGGAGGAGAAAGTGAAAGAAGGGGCATGGAAAGAAAGTTCACAGCAAATTATCGGAGGAGAAGAGCTAAAGAAAGAAACAAAAAAGGATGTTTCAGAAATTAGACCAAAAAAGACCCCCAGAGAAAAAAAGACAAAAAACATGAAAATGTATAAAATAAAGAACTCTGGTATAAACAACCTTGTCAATGGACTGGGTAATCTGCAGGGAAAGATGCAATTGAACTACCGGAGAAACCTCAAAAAAGAACAAAAAACAGTCATACTGAAGCAAAAAAACAAAAGAATAGACAGAAGCAGCAGTTGGAGATGTCAGAGTCGGTTGAGATGGAAATAAATAAGGTGACTATTGGAATTCAGACAGATACACAGGAAGTTACGTCAGGAGCAAAGACCACAATGCCTGTGCCGAAAAGAGAGCACAGTAGGAAGAAGATTACTAAAACTTGCCCCAATCTTCAACCCGAGGAAACAACTGGTGCCAAAGACCATGCCACAGCAAAGTATTGCTTTGAAATTGGCCCCGATTTTCCTTAAGGGGTTGGCCAAAGAGAAAGCTTCACCCGGAGACGTGGCAAATAGGTCTCCATCGTCAGCTACATCCCTGGATCCCCAGCCTGTTTCCAACATTGTGCCGGCATTTGGCCCATTGCCAGAGGGGGATAGTAGTGCAAAAACTAGTGCTAAAGCAGCTGTGGATGTAATGGGATTGTGTTCAGAAGTAGCCAGTGCGAATGATAGAGTTATTGGGATTTGTCAAGAAGAAACCTCGCCCTTCAGTGTACCAAGACTATGGTTTTCATGTCCCAAATCTAATCTAAAATCAAATTCTTGAATCACAGGGCTATTGTGTTATTTTTCAAAAAAACATCTGAACTTTACTAATTCTCCTCAAAGTACATGGAGTATGTAATGTTCCCTGATCGACAAATAACCAATATGGTAAATCACAATTTGTGCTAGAGGTTGGGTTTTCCTCTAAGATCGGTGTGAAAGCAGTCTTAGCCGCGATTGGGTCTTTGCAGCACAAGGTTTAGAGGTCCACACCTCTAGGCCACAACCAGAGTCGAAAGAAAGGAAGAAGTTAAGGGTGTTAAGACCAACCAAAACTCTAAAACTGTGTCAGTGAATAACAATCCAAGTACTCAATGTGATCTGCCAAGTGCAGCCTGGATCATGCTACCGGAGATCATAACCCAGGTCTTCCAGGGATTAGGGTTGAGCAAGGATGATTCTCTTTAGTCAAGAAAGCCTGAGGTCTTTGAGTTGGAACACGCGGGACTCCAGTTCTTTTAAAAATCTAACCATGGGGTTCATGATTTTGCATCAGTCTGTCACTACCCAGGGGCAGGAGGGCTGTTATTAGCCTGTAAAATAATCTGTACTATCGGATGGGGGACTCACAAAATTGATAGTTATAAATCTCTACTGGAACCCCGCCTGTGTAAAACTCATAATATTTTTGGAACATCTGGCTAATCTCTTGACTCAGGCAAATATGCTCTACCCAGGGATACATTTTTTGGTAGCAGGGGATCTGAACTCACAATGTGCCTTTGACCAATAAGTGGTAGATAAATCAAGAAACAAAATTGTAATAACCAGGGGGAGAAGATGGTTGTCCTTCTTTTCAGACTGGGACACGAATATGACTAATGGTTCCATTGAAGGGGACCTTCCCCTGGCTCCAACATGGAGCCGGGATCAGACTACTTCCATAATTGACTATATTTTTTTGTCCTAGTGCGGTTTATTTTTGGCAGGTGCACACAGTTTGTAATCAAAGATGGTGGAACTAGTAACCCCAAGTGACTTGAAGCTTCCTTCTCTTGGTGTCTTGTAAACAATCTGAATTCCTGCTACAATCTGTAACGGTCAACAACCAAACAAAAAAATCGGTTAGTTACGTATAAGAGAGATGGTGTGTACTTAAATGAAGGAATGCAGCGAGCTTGCAATGATCTGCAAGCAATTGATTTGAAACACAAGTGCAGCCCTTTGGGCTTTCACAATTTTCTTTGGTCTATAGAGCGTCCTCAGGGTGTGTCTGTGTGAAAGACTTTGGGGCACACTCATACCTTTGATGAGGCTACTTGGCTCAAGAAAAGAGAAAGGCCCACTAAGATAAGAGTCATTAGGAGGGAAGGTCTAGACTTGGGCCAGCTAACAGAAAAAATCAAAACCATCAAAAATAACCACAAGAGCTGGTCCAAACAATGACAAATAAATCGACTGCAGAAGGATACTGAATTGATGCTGAAGGCGCTTAACGATCGTACATCGCACAGTTTCTGGGCAACCATCAATTCAAATAGTAGTAATGGTATGTGTTGCCAAATAAATATACATGCTGATTCATGGAAGTCCGTGCGCGTGTAAATCCATGGATGTGCGCTAAAATCCTGCGTGGCACATGCTGACGCACACATCTTCAAACAGCGTGCGCTACGCGCACTGCGAAAGCGCACATTGCGCAGCGCACACAACAAAAGTAGGTGTAACACGGGGCGTAACACGCGGAATGGGGAACAACGCGTGAAAATGTGGGCGTCACGGGGGAAGTACAGGAGGCAAATGCGCGGAACGCCCACATGCGCGCCTACAACACGTATTCATGGAATCGAACGGGGCTAATGCGTGCGCCAAAAAAGACGCGCTAATCCGGAAACACGTACGCCAGCAAGAAGCAGGCGTACGTGGACCTGCGCAGCATAAAAGTGCGCGCAAACAACAAACAAGCTCAGCCGCTAAGATGAATATACCGTACCTTGCAGCAGTGGTCGTGGGATACCGCAGGAGGAGGATAGTCAGGCCCAGAATTTTTACACCCAGAACCAGCCTTTTTGGGATGCCTGATGATCAGGTGTATGGGAGGTACAGGTTTCAACCTCACATAATACTCGACCTGGTGAGTGAGTGGGAGGATGACCTCACATCACCCACCCTGTGCTCCCAAGCACTGAGCCCTCTGGAAAAGGTGCTTAATGTACTGCACTTCTTGGCCACTGGATCATTTCAGCGGACAAGTACTATAGTGGGGGGGGTCACAGGCCACGCAGTCACGCTGCCTACACCAGGTGTTGGCCATCATGACTGCATGCCCATCAGTCCGCAGGCTCATATACCTGCCCAGAACACCTGCAGAAAGGCAGGCTGCCGTCCAGGATTTCTACGGGGTGGCACAATTCCCCAAAGTGCTAGGTGCCATTGATTGCACCCACGTGGCTCTACGTCCCCCCAGGGCAACGGAGCACATCTATAGAAACCACAAGCACTGGCATTCCATCAACGTGCAGGTGGTATGTGATGCCAAGGGAATCATCACCTCAGTATATGCCAACTATCCAGGGTCCACCCATGACAGTTTCATTTACAGAATGTCAACCCTAAACTGGGACCTAGAAGCTGGGCGGCATGGCGATACATGGCTGCTTGGTGAGTATAAATGCCACTGCACATGCATGCATGCATGTCAGATACTGAGTAATGTCACAAACCCACTAATGATACCCATCACCACCTCCCCAGGGGACAGTGCCTACCTTCTGAGCACCCACATGATGATGCCAATTCGGAACCCCACCACACCACTCGAGGTAAGATACAACACAGCCCATATTGCAACCCGGGGCATAGTGGAGCGCACATTCGGAGTGCTCAAGTCACGCTTTCGCTCCCTTGACCGCTCTGGTGGGCAGCTGCTATACGCTCCCCCAGTAGTGTGCAGGATCATAGTGGCAGCATGTGTCCTGCACTACATTGCAACACGCCGGGGCCTGCCGGTGGACATGGTGGTGCCCCCACATCCCCAACCACATGCACGGCCGCTGCGCATGGGAGGGGAAAGGGCACGTGGTGAGGCAGCCCACACACAGCTGGTGGCTAATTACTTCACCTAAATTCACACCCCTGTGGAGTGCACACAGCCCTGGCACATACCAGCTGACAATCAGTGATGATGACATAAGGGACAGTCAACTGTCACAACCATACCAGCCTGAGATTGGTCACCTGGAAGTGTTACATTGTGCATCCCTGCCTACCGAAACACCACCAATGCTGTTTCATTATAAGACATACATCTATGCTGCTAAATTGATAACCTCCTTGCAAAATACATGAAAACAGCGTCATGTCACCCAACCCCTCCCCAGCTCCGCCACCCAACACACCATGGCATGTCATGCAATGTGAAAGCAAACAAAGCAATGCACAAAACCTGACACAAGTGTCACAAAGTGCACTGTCCCAAATGGAAACTGCACACAGACAATATGCTCCCAGTAACCAATAACAAACAGCACACATGAGCAAATACTTACCACCAACACAATACAGCAACACACCATGAAACATTGTAAAAACATGACAGTACTAAGTCAAAGTAGTGGTAGTCTTACAACCTGAATAAACCAGCACATCAGCCCCTTCCAACAGTAGAGTGTTGCTGCCACGCAAATGTGTCAGTGTACTGCATACAACATGAACTCCATCTGCAAAGGAGACGGCCTTGTGAAGACATGAGGAAGGAACTCGCAAATTATGAGGAAAACATGGATGCACAAGCACATATCAATACACCATGCAGTGTACAATACAACAACAATACCCACTAGGGATGTCCACACAGTATTGACTACAGACTGCCCACACAGCTCATGGGAGCCCAATGTCACTGTGTAAGTCACTGTCACTTGGGTGTGTGAGTCACGAACCCAAGCATCTAGCCCAAACTCAGGACAAGCCTTCATGTGCCCAGCCGGAATACAGTGGATGCCCATGGGAGCCACACAAGGCAACACACTGTAAAAAAAAAAAAAAAAAATCAAAAATGGCCATGTGGGGCCCAGGGGGGGGGGGGCACCCAGGAGGTTTGAGGACAGGGTGCACACCAACACCCACCTGCGTGGATGATGTGAAAAAAAAATACCTCCATGGGCTCATGGCCTGCACAGCTATGCCATTGTGGGAGAACTGCTGTTGCTCTCTTACCCCTCTGCTGCTGCATCAGGAGGTGGTGGCACTATGGGAGGCAGCCCACGCAAAGCCCTGGTCTGGTCCTCCATGGCAGCAAGCATGCGGGTCTGGAAGGTCTGATTCTGGAGGATTAAAGTGCGGAGATCCCCATGCAGCACCTCACAGGTTGCCTGCACTTCTGCACGCATGGCCTCGCGGGATGCCCGAATCTCCTCACGTGTTGCCTGCAGCTCAGCTGAGAGTGAACATGTGAGCTGCTCCAGCTGCTGTTCTGCCCTAACATTTCGGGAAGCCTCAAGTTCAAGCAGACTCTGCCTGAGGTTATGAGTTCTACCCCCAGGGCTTCCCTGTGGCCCTGTGACTCTATTGATATGGATTCGTGCAGAGTCTCCAGTGCCGCCCATTGGTCCCTGTTGGACACCAACATGTCTTCCCTGTGTGATTGGCAAATGTAGTCTGTTGCCTGCTGTTGTTACTCCATCTGCCTTTCAGGGGGGATAATGGAAGTGGACACCCTCTCCATTGCCTGAGCCATCATTTCTACTGATGCTGCCTGTTGGCTTGCCATACCATACATGGAGTTTTCCCATACAGTATTGCCTGGTGGCGCACGGCCACTGCGTCGGCGGGCACCACACCTGTTCGGGGCAAGGCGATCTGCACCTTGCTGTGCTGGCACTGCCTGAGGCTGCAGGACTGCATTCCCCCTCTGATCTGCTGGCCCAGGAACAGGATCAGATGCTGTGGAGTGTGACCCTGCATTCGTAACTGCCAAAGGCGGACCTACCAACACTGACATCCCCATAGAGGGTTCTACCCCTGGTGCAGGTGGGTTGGACAGAACAGAATCCCTGCCAGAAGCACTGACCTGTGACAGCACATAAGTCTCATCATCTGACTTAGCACCTGAATAGAGGTCTGGGGAGCTGCACCCAGAGACACCCCTCTACAGTATGGTCTGCAGTACCAAAGTGTTTTCACCCACCACCACACCACGTCCCCCATTGGTGCCTGGTCGTGGCTGAGAATCCTCCTGGGTCTGCACCATCTCCTGAACCTCACCAGCATCAAGTGCGTTGTCACCTGCAAAAACATGAAATACAAGAAATGGAAACAGACATGAGCACCATAGCACACACATAGGCCTGACAAGACAGAGATCCTGTACATGGTTTACACATGTCCCACATGACTATAACCCTGGCATGCATGCACTGTCAATGAGTTTGAAGGGGCGTCAAAAAGGCAGACAATGTGGACACCAAGATGGAAAAGCAACACATTCGCAGCATGTTGTGTAGCGCTGGCATTACACATCAGCCTGTGAGTGGCATGTCCAATACACATACATGACACATGCCAGCACACAGATGTCATGTAGCATAGCCATGGTAAATTAGACAACTACAGCGATATGTCAGTGAATGAGTACTGTCACACATCCATGTCACATGGACATGATGAGAAGATTAATGCAGAATAGTGTTGCAAAATATGCATGTGCCACACACTGCAACACATCCAGTGTACAATAAGACAGTGATTGTAGGCAGATGTACACATCAATGGTTGGTCACTTCAACATGACATGAAACAACTATCATGTTCCACATGCAAACAGGCCCTAAAAATAAATGTCAGCAGGCCAATACTCCCTCGCCCTGAATGGTCTAATCATTCACATAACCAGGTAACTAAAGTGGCACAATGTGGCATGTAAACAATGACAGAAGCATGTCACAAATGTGACATTAGGGATGAAAAAAGCATATGAAAAATGGGATGATCTAAATAATCAGCCTGAATGAACACAGAAAAAATCAGAACAATGTAGTTGCAAGATGATAGATCAAGGGCAACAGCAGTAATGTGGGGCTAATTGGCTACAGAATGGATACTATCATACCCAAATCAAAGGCACGTGAATGTATTGGAGGAAGCACATGGGTGACCCATAACACTTAGGAGTACACACCCTCACCTGGCACTCAATCAGAACCCGTCACCCAAACAACATACACATGGATTACACACACATGCATGGGCACTCACCGGACAATGCGTCATAATCAGGTAGGTCTCCCACGCCTTGGATCTATTCCTCTGTGACGAAGGTCCCAGCAACAGACTCATGTTCAGTGAGTTTGTTGTCCTCTGGTGGAGACCCACCGCCAGTCACCAGAGTAGCGGCATGATTTGAGGCCAGCTTGTTCTTTGCTCTGCGTTTCAGGTCATTCCACCGCTTGTAGCAATCATCAGCTGTGCGCCTCACAAATCCAAGGGCACTTATGTGGTCTGTGATGGTCTGCCAGTGTGCCCTACGTTGACCAGGTGTGGTCTTGCACCCTGCAGTCACCACCATTTCACGGCTATGTGCCGACACAAGTCACAAGTGCATCAAGTTCGGCGTCATTAAAGCTAGGCTTCCTTGACGTGCCGGAGTGTGTAGCCGTGTCTGGGGTCTCAGCCTGTAGTGCCAGAGCACCCTTCTTCCTCTTTTTCAAAGGTGGAGCGGAGCCTGAGTGGCTTACGCCGCTCTGGTCAGTAGTGGCAGAAGTGCCGGTGGACTGGGTACTAGGAATGTGCAAAGGCACAATGACCATAGGTCTTGGTGCAGGCATTGGCTGAAGTGTGATGTTGGCAGGGGCAACGTCGGTTTGATGGACCTGGACCGACACTGTCCCGGCTGGGAGACTCAGAGCTGGGGTAGATAGAGCTGCAGCTGCCCCTGCAGCCTCCCCACCCTGCCTACTTGGGGCAGCAGATGACACCGCTGCCCCAGATCCACGTGGCCTGGTGACACCAACTTGCACCACCAGACGTGGCTTAGACTTGCTGACCTGGAAGTCAGCCTGGGAGTCATCCTGTGCCGGGTCAGGTGCCACAATGGGCTGGGCCAACAAGGGCTGAGCTGGGATGGTGTCAGCTACGTTTCCCACAACCATGGGGGGGAGGCATGGGTGTCCCTGATTGGTCCTCCAAACATGGGGGTCTAGGGGCACCCTGCAAATCCTGGCCACGTCCCCTACCGCGCCCACCACGCCCGCCTTTTGGAGGTCGGCCACCTTTGCCTCCCTTACCGCTTAGTCGCCTCTCAACCATGGCACTGATATTTTTGTGCGTATGGGAGTAGCAGTAAACGATTGTCCTGGGCAATTGGGGGTGAAAGGGGTAGGGTACTAGATGGAATTCATACCCTAGTGCTCTAGCAAGGCTGTCTGTGACCCCTGGGGGAAGATGACAGGTCACGCAACGCACAGGCACCCCAAAAACAAAAAATAATGTGTACGCAACCCCTCGTAGACATTGTGTGTGGAAAAATGACCCCGCACTACACTGTGGCACCCAGGAACACAAAAATAAGCGTACGCGTGTTACACGCAGCCTACAATGACCTCTGAAGGGGTACGCGACACACGGAGCAAGCACAGTTGTTAAATGCGTGCGCGACTCACTGTCTGCCTGGAAAAAGAACGTGAAAAAAATGCGCGTGTGCGCGTTGGCAACACACCCGCCAAAAGAAGAATTGTACGCTGTCTGAGGAGACAGGACAAAAGAAGAAGTGAACACTGTTTGAGGAAACAGGCCAAACAAAAAAATGAACGCTGTCAGAGGTAACAGGGAGTACGAACTTGAAACGCTGTGAAGTAATCGCTTGTGCACTGACAAGAAGTACAGAATTCACCCACTCGCTAACCACGAAAAGCACGTACAAGGAAATGGGGTCCTACACGTACCTTTTAAAGCGGCCACAAGTACATCGGCCCTTTCCTCCAATTACACGAGCTGACACTCGGACGTGCAGTTTTTGGACGTGTACGATGAACATACACCCATGTTGATGGAAACGCCTGTGCATGTCATGTCACAGACGCATAGGCCCTTTCCTCGGATTACACGCATTCACACACGGACGTGCAGTTTTTTCACACGCCATGAGCCACTATGGCCACGTCACGAGGGAAACGCCTGCGTGCGTCACGTCACAGACGCGCTTACGCGCTAAGGGCCTTTGGTCCAATGAAACCGCGTACGTGTGCTGACACGCTTACGCGCTAAGGGCCTTTCCTCGAATTACACGCTGACGTGCAAGATTTTCACATGCCAAATCACTCCGTATCAAGCTGGCCACGCAACAACACACGGAAGACCACGCTCCTGCCCAGAAGGCCGATATTCTTGCCCCCAGAGCCCCGAGCACGCTCCCACCTGCCATCTGCTGCTGCCTGCCTGCCTGCTGCCCACGGGCCCTGCTATTTGCTGCCTGCACATCATCCATCTGCAGCGGTGCAGTTGTTGTGACCACCCCTGCTGGAACTGAAGACTCCCGAATGGGATACCATCGCTCCACAGCCCAGCCCCAGGACACAGTTGCCCACCCACACCTGCCTCTGGGGTTGCCATGTCGGGCATACCACCATCTGGCACCACTGGCAACCCCCAGCCAGAGAGGCAGAGGACCACCAGCTTTAATGCCAGGGAAGTTGGTGTCCTGGTGGAGCAAGTCCTCGGGCAGTATGATGCCCTTTTTGGAAGTTCACGCGCCGACTATGAAGGACGGACCAGGATCTAGATGGACATCGTGACTGCCATCAACGAGGAGGGGGTGGCAGTCCGCGACATAAAACATGTCAAGAAGCGCTGGGAGGACTTCAGGGCCAAGACCCTTGACACGGCCCGGCGCCTCTTGAAGGCAGCGGATGCCAAGGGGCGCCGGGGCCACCTGTCCGACCACCAAATGAGGGTCCTGGAACGCATATGCCCAGCGCTCCACGTCCAGGTCCTTGAGAGGCAGACCTGTCTGGAGTCGAGCGGTAAGTGTACATGCATAATGATTGGACGCTGTGCGTGTCGTGGTGTGCCAGTAGTGTGCAGGTTGCACATGTGTTTTTGTAGGGCCATGTATGGATGTGTATGTACAGGGGCGTGAGGCTGACACATGCGAGTCCCCTCATGTGTGAGACACATGGATGGTGTATGTGTGGGTAAGAAGGCCGATCAAATGCAGATGTAGGAGCACACATGTTTGAATTACTGTGTATGTACGTTGGCATGGTTGTGGTGTCACACATGGATGTTAGTTCCAGCTGCATGTATCTGCACTGTGTACATGTGCATGTGTTTGTATTTGACACGTGTGCAACTGTGATGCAACATGGATGCATGTGGCACTGACATGTAGAAGGCTCAATGCCAGAAGCGACATGGATGACGATCTCATCACTCTGACAGTTGGTGGACATGCACACATGCATGTAAGTGTGTTGGTTTGTGTGCATGTGTTGTGTAGTCCCCGTGTTTCATGTGACGTCAGGCTCACCTTCCGATGCTGATGCTGTTGTATGCGTATGGATGGTGCAGCCTGGTGCAATATTGCTGTGGAATTGCTCATGTATGTGAGTAGAAATGACATGTGTGTTAGGGAGTGTGATGCCATGTCTGAAGTTTGACACTGCCACTCATATACAACTGTCATGTGTGTATCAGTCCATTGTACAGTGCCCTGATGCCTGTGTTCTATCTTTCCCTGTCTGCAGCGTCAACTGATGAAGAGGGCGGAGAGGGTGCTGTGGAGCAAAGCGGCAGGGATCGCACAGCCAGCCGGAGATGCAATGCCCGGCTCCCCTCCCAGGTTGTCATCTCGTCAGGGAGTGAGGAGTCTGGTGCCACGTCCCAGGCCGCAGATGCCGAGGGTATGTCCAAGAGGCGGAGGTCGGAGTTGGACTCCTCGGCAGCAGAAGGGGCAGCAGAGACCCCACAGAGTCCGATGGAGGAAGATGGCACAGAGTCATCCAGGTTGGTGGGGGGTTTGGTGGAGGAGGAGGCCGAGGAAGGGACAGACATGGGGTCTGGAGGTGGGGATTCCACTGGTGCTAGTGGTGCAGTGCAGGGGCAGGGACAGGAGGCAGCACAGGACGCCGCAGAGGTGCCTGTGTGTAATCCTGTCCCCGATCCTGTGACTGCATCATCCTGCACCAGCAGGGAAGCCTACGTCCAGACCCGTTTTCAGGGAGGGGGGTCCGCTTACAACAACTGGCCTTCCTCTCCCTGCGGACGTGGCTATCCGGGACTGGGTTGAGCCTGTCCTGAGTGGGATGGCGTTGCGTCAACGAGGCATGCGAGGTGACCTGCAGTGTTTTCGTGAGGACACTGCACGTCATCTCGAATGCCTCGTTGACCGTGTTGACTTACTGGGACGGGTCACCAGGGCCGGATTCCTCCGTTTGCTGGACCTTGTTCCGACCCCCTCCTCACCTGAACCCCCTATGCGCCAGTCATCCTCCGTGCCATCTTCCCACCCATGTATCACCTGGGTACCCTGTGGAGCTGGATCTGACCATGCGGCCAGTCTGGTGGAGGACACATCCCTGCCACAGTCGGGAGTCGGATGTCCAGCAGGGGTGGCCACCTCAACAACTGCACCCCAGCCGGAGGAGGACGTGCAGGCAGCAAGAGCCAGGGCACAGGCACAGGCACAGCATCAGCAGCAACAAGGTGGGAGCCATGATGGCTCGGGGCCTTCAACATCGGAGGGTCAGGCAACGGCCAGAGGGCAGGAGGACCCAGGATTGGAAGTGTCTTCTGTGTGGCAGCGGTTGGGCCAGGCCATAGATGCGGAGCGGCAGCGGGCGGAAGAGGCACGGCTCACAATGGTTAGGGCGGAGAACTCCATCCGGAGGGCTCTGAGGTGGGCCGAGTGCCTCGAGGCAATTCGCAGGGAGTTGGAGGTCCCCATGTCATCGTCCCTGCGAACCCTCGGGGGCATGGAAGAGGACCGCCTCCGGGACATCGAGCAGGAGTTCGATGATGCCTTGGCCCGGGAAATCGGGAAGTGAGCCGTCGGACTAGCCCGCTGCCATTGTAAATAGTTTTTAGAGTTAGGTTTCCTTTTCCTTTTCCTTTGATTTGTGGTGAATGGACTATGCCACACACATTTGTATATAGTTTTTTTATTAGGTAGTTTCTTAGGTAGGTTTAATTTCTTTCGTTGGGCTCATGGACCCTTGACAATGGAATGTACATAGTTGGACAATGGATTTATTTGAACTTTTTATTTGAATTTTAAACATGGATTAATGGATTTTTCTATTGGACAATGGATTGTACATAGTTGGACAATGGATTTTTATGAACTTTTTCTTTTGATTTCACCATAGATCAATGGATTTATCTTTTTACGTTTCCTTTGGATTTGCGTTGGTGGAGGGAGAGTTTGGACTATTTTTCTTTCGAATTTCTTTGGATTGGTTATACTTTTCATTTACTCGTCTTTTGCACATGCTTTTCATTTCATGTTTGCTATTTTGTTATGCTTTCATTTCATTGCTTTATTTTTGTACATAATACATTTTGATATTTTAGTTCCATGTGTGGGATTCGCTCATTTGGTTAATGCATGTGAAAATGAGGGTTTACACAATCAATGCCAACCAGTGTGTGTGTGTGTGACGGACATGTATTGATGTACATAGTTGACTTTTGGTTTGTGTCTTGAGAAAGGCATGTCAGTGTGGGGTGGATTGGGAAATCATTGCGTCTCAAGAATGGGGTGGCGTGCTGTGGTATTTTGGTGTAGAAGTGGGCCATGATTGTGCATCTTTATTTCATGTAGGGGGGGGACATGAGTGGAGGCCTGCTGGCAGGTGCTCCTCACTGCTGGGGGGTGGGGTTGCTGGGGGACATGAGTGGGGGCCCGCTGGCAGGTGCCCCTCACTGCTGGGGAGTGGGGGTGCTGGAGGACATGAGTGGGACATGAGTGGGGGCCTGCTGGCAGGTGCCCCTCACTGCTGGAGGGTGGGAGTGCTGGGTGACATGAGTGGGACATGAGTGGGGGCCTGCTGGCAGGTGCCCCTCAATGCTGGGGGATGGGGGTGCAGGGGGACATGAGTGGGACATGAGTGGGGGCCTACTGGCAGGTGCCCCTCACTGCTGGGGGGGTGGGGGTACTGGGGGACATGAGCGGTGGCCTTCTGGCAGGTGCCCCTCACTGCTGGGGAGTGGGGGTGCTGGGGGACATGAGTGGGACATGAGTGGGGGCCTGCTGGCAGGTGTCCCTCACTGCTGGGGGATGGGGGGTTGCTGGCACCCACAGGGCCAATAGCGTGTGAAACTTCCCGCGAACCCCAGTAATACACGTACCCCGCTCGCATAGGGCCAATCGCGTGTGAAACTTCCCGCGAATCCCAGTAATACACGTACCCCGCTCGCACAGGGCCAATCGCGTGTGAGACTACCCGCGCAGCGGGGTACATGTATTCGGAGGGGTGCACGGGGAGTTTTACAGGCGTTTTCGAGGTTGTGAGCCTGTGCGCCATGTACGGGATTTGTGCGCTGTACATGGCGCACGGGGAGGGGTTGGGGGCGTAACTGGCGCTGCTGCAGGGTCGATGCGCCACTCTGCGCCCCGGCTGGTTTTGGATGTTAAAATCCATGAATACGCTGTGTGCAGAAATGGATTTTAGCGCATGCGGCTGGCGCAGAAAGTCGCACGCGCACATTGTGCGCCAGCCGCGTGCGCCACTTGTGCGCTGAATTCTATGAATTACCCCGTTAGTCTCTGAAGTAGATTGGGTAAACCATCTATCCCAACAATTCCAGAGACCAAAGGGAGATTGTGCTTATAAGATCATGGATGTACCTTGGTCTCTGGAATGCTCAGAGGCTGATATTTCTGAACAGATATCTAAAGCATCAACCTCAATAGCGTACCAAGTTCTAAAAGGTTACAAAAATCTATGGGCTAAAATTCTGCTGGAGTTCTTTCAGGAGATAGTAAGGAGGAAATTGATTCCCCTTTCTAAGAAGTTTGCTATCATCATTCCTATTTTCAAGAAGGGGGATAGAAAGAATCCAATAAACTATCGCTCAATTACCTTATTGGACGTTGAGAGCAAACTTTTTTCGAGTTTACTGTTGGAGAAATTAGAAATATGGGCCAAGCAAAACGACATCTTACCTAAACAACAAACTGGTTTTCGGAGGGGTCATTCTACTTCCCTAAATGGCATCATATTAGCTACCCTTATGGAGAAACTCGAAAAGAGGAAAGCACCGGAGCTATATGGTGCTTTTATAGATCTCTCCTGTGCTTTTGACCTAGTAAATAGAGATCGACTATGGTCAAAATGGGATGGTTGGGGAGCTCCTAAGTCGCTTGTAAACATGTTGGTAGCACTTCATGAAGACAACTCAGTTAGGGTTAGACTAAACACTCAAGGCCTACTGGCTGACTATGTCGAAGTAAGGAGAGGAGTTCGACAAAGCTATATGGCGGCCCCATTCCTATTTAAACTTTATATGGCAGGCTTTGGCAAAGATATAGATCCAGCGGCATTAGCAAATCCAAGAATTGGCACAATATTCATCAAATGGCTAATGTACGCCAACAATATTGTCCTCCTGGACTACACAGCGGTGTGCCTCCAGAGGTTGTTAAATTCTCTGGACATTTATATTAAGAATAATGATTCTAAAAACCCAGGGAAATCAAGGATAATAATCTTTAAGAAAAGTAAGACCCAAGGCAATAAATATATTTGGTCAATAGGAGGCCATAGAATCCCAGTAGTTGAGGAGTTGGTGTATTTGGTCTATACCTTGTATTCAAATCCGACAGTAAGCCGAAATCTGCTAGATCTTCCAACTAAAGCATCTCAGCTAACATCACAGATACAGAAAATAAATAGGCTCTATGGCAAATTTTCCTTAATACCAGTAATACAATTTTACATGTCCAAAATTGTACCAGTACTCATGTACGGTCTTGAGACTAAACCGATGGCCTGGGACTTGAATTGGCAGAAAATCGAAGGTGCAATTTGGAAAAAAGTTGGCTCTTAGATCTCTTAAATCACAAGCGGAGTGAAGGCTTCTGTCCCTCTATCGATTGATAATCCGCTGGATGATAGCTTGTATGAAGACCTTTTTGGTACATTTGCACTCAGCACGGTCAACCTTGCTGAGGGATCTTGAGAATCGTGTGCTAAAAATACTGGCTGATTGCGATAGTGATGTTGAGACACTAATCTTCAACCCCATGAAGCCTAAGAAGACCCTAACAAGTATGGACTGGATCAACACAATAGATCATATGCAGAGATCCACAATAGCCCCCTCATTTTCTACAGGTGATACAAAGTTGGGTTATTTACCAAAATCGCTATCAAAATTCCCTGATGTAAAAGTGAGGCAAAACTTCATGAGAGTTTGACTCAATATAATCCAGACTGGAGAGGTTCTGGTACGCTGGGGGGGTGGAGGAGAGAGCTAAAATGTTGTGCCCAGGCTGCAGAGATTTAAGTAGCCAGACCATTGCAGATATTCTAAGAGAATGTCAAGGAACGTGGGACCTTAGACAGAAACATTTCACTCGGTTCACCTACTCAGTCGATCACTTGTCTTCAACGATGTTTTGGAAAAGGCTGATTGCTGGCCATGAGACCTCATTGACCATAGGCCTGGTCCATGTCCTGCGACAGGCGGGTTTTATTCCACCAGAGTAGTGTTGAATTGTAACTGGATGTCCAACATGTGTTGCTTCCAATTTATTTTTTGTATTTCTCTTTTTTTTTTCTTTTCTGTTTATTTGTATATTTGGCTATTTAATAATGGACATATGGATATTGTTTTTATGACATGACATGAAATGTTTGTTTTTTGTTTATTCTTTTTTGTAACAAGTTGTATGTGAAAAACCGAATTTTCGGTTGTTACACAATAAACAATTAAAGAAACATCTTTAGATAAATCTGTTTTATGTTTTTTTTGCATCTTGGACGTAAATATGATTAATATTTAATTTGTTGACATGATTCGCGTTTGTTAAAAGTTTGTAATAAACTATAAACCAATAAAAATGTAAAAAAATGTAAAATTAAAACAAAAAATATATATGTATATATATATTATATATATATATATATATATATATATATATATATACATACACGCATATATATATATATATATATATATATACACCTGGTGCCCCAATCACTTTTTGTGAGCCAATGAAGAGGGTGTGCCAGAGTTACTTAGGGTATCTGAATCTGCAGATCTGCAGATGTCTCCCAAAAGGGCATGTAATGGGCCATTTTCTTGCATTTCAGAAGACCCTCCACTCGGAAATCATCACCCTGCATCTTGTTAAAGCGTGTGGTGGGAGTTGCACCATACATACATCTCCCAAACTACTGTGGTTTGTTTTTCACTGTGAAGGCAGTGTTATCAACCATCACTGTGCGGGTTGCATTTATTTCCACCCAATGGGAACAAATATATTTTAATGGTGAGCCAAGCCCCTACATGGGTGCTGGGAGAGTCCGATACATTTATGGCACTATGCAAGGGGCCAGCTAGTACACCAGTTACACCGGCAAATGATTCCCCAAGAATGTGCATGGTTCCTTTGTGGGTTAAGATAACCTGTGCACTAGTCAAAATCAGGAAATGGAAAAAAAGTTCTTTGTTTGTGAAAACTTCCAAGGTATGTGATTTTTTTACTTGAGTGATTCTTTCTAAACCAGTCCTCTTTAATTAAGTGATTAGTCAGAGAACAGATTTTCAGTCTTCCGTTCGTCAGTATTGTTGACTGTAGTTTCAATAGTGGTTTGTTTTATGTTGCAGTTGGAATTTGTTAAGAAGAAACTCAAAGATGCACAGGAACATTTTCCTAAGGTGGAGGCGGAACTTGATGAAACGGAAGCAAAAGTTGAAAAACTAAAGCTTCATTGGAAAACGTTACAGGTAGGATTATGATTCTACAATGCTGATCAGCTACAGGGGAGCACAATAACCAGATTAGAGGAAATGTACTGGATTGACTCTGTTTTGCAACCATAAAAAGTTGATAACTAAAAGTGTTTGAAAAACAACTATTGACAAAATAAAGAAAAACATTTCTGTGTTTCCAATGATGAAACTATAGTCCCAGTTACCCACACATTTGTCTGGTATCTGCCTCAATGAAGGGATACTTGCACCATTTGCCATCACATGTTCAGGTATGTCCATTTGCCAGGTATTCCAATGATAGGTGATCAGGCTACAAGAGTGTGTATCAATCCTTCTGAACTTTCAGAGAGGAGTCCAGCCAAGGGCGTCCCAGTAAAGAGCGGAACAGTGAGGGTAAAGACCAGCCATTGACCAGCCTATTTGCCACTTGGCCCATGACCCTTTGCTTTTGCTTTCCTCACTGCTGTACCTGTGAGTACCCCAAGCTTCCTAATTACTGTACTGTCTCTCCCCACTGTGCTACTCACCTATAATGCATTCACTCCTCCTCCTACTGCTGCTCGTCTTACTCCCCTCTCCCTACGATCAATGGTCGAAGTGGGGGAAGCGGTTGGGGGTGGTGCACTTCTACTTTTTTAAATTACATCTGACAGTCCTATAATTTTATTTTTAAAAGAAATCGTTCCGGGATGGTTTTGTTATAAAAGTTTAGAAAGACGTTGAAACTTGCACTTTCAGTGCACTGCATGTAATGTTCCCTTAAAAAGAAGGTGTATGTGTTTGGGGGCTTTTATTGTGTGTGGGAGGGGACATGGTGATGGAGTTTGTGGGGAGCAGGGGAAGGGCAGTAAGAAACATAGTTTCACTACTTCTTTTTGTACACTTCGACCACTGCCTACGCTTTCTACAATCACGCTACTACTTCCCCCTTTCCTATTCCTAACATAAAACTCACAACTCGAAACTCCCATTACTCCATCTCTTTTCCACCTCCTTCCAACAAACAAAAGCCGATGAGCTAACCCGCCCTCCTCTAACACCTATCCACCACACCTCTCTTCCTCTGAGACTCAACTTCTCTACTCTTCTTTACCTCATAAACGGAACATTGCACTCTGCAATGCTCAGTCTGTATGCAACAAAACGTCCTTTATCATTGACTACTTTCGTTCCAGCTCTCCTCTCCTAGACCTTCTTGCTATCATTGAAACCTCCATTTTTCCATCTGACACTGCCATTCTGGAGGTCCTACACGACTCCAAACTAACCTTCATTCACTACCCTTGACTGACATAGTGCCTCACAGAGGTGGATGCATTGGACACACCCTCTTCCTGACATAGTACCTCACATATCTCCAATGCCACATGGTCTCCTACCTCTGGCTGGCAGGTGATGTCCGGTCGGCATTGCTGGAAGACTTTACGGTCTCGAATGCACAGGAGCTGAGAAGGTCCTGCGTTGGCGAGTGGGCTCAGCTGCTCGACATGGCATTAGGGTACTGCATCAGTGTCAGCTAGAAGCTCTGAGAAGCTGGTCACCAGGCAACAGTGTTGAGTTGGGGAAGCTAGAAGACTTGCTGGGTCTCAGTTATGGATATGGCAGAGGTTCTGTGTTGAGGGAACTCAGAGATGTGGAGGTGGTAAAGTATCAAGGTCAAGGCTTGCTCTGGCAGTTCTTCTGCAGTAGCAGTTTGCAGATGCAAGGAGAGACAGGGGTCGCTTCCTTGGCTCTACGGTTGCTGGTAGACCCAATCCAGGGGCTACAGGTCAAGGTAGTGCTTCTGTTCTGCATTCCCACTTCAGGGAGCTTGGCTGGCACCTACAGAGGAATACTTCACCTCGTGTGAACAGGAGCATTGTTGCAGTATAGCCATTAGGGAAGCCTTGGTGCAGAATCTGTTCACCCTCAATTTTGCCTGGGGATAATTAGGGACAGAGCTAGCCTTTCTCTGCCTTGGATGGCATCTGTCTTCACCTCTATGGCAGATTACTTTAGAATGGTCTACACTCCTAACAGAGGTCCAAAGATGTACGCTTCTTCTCTTGATTGTGTAAATATAAGCCCAAGAATTAGGGGGTGCCCCTCTCCTTTTTAAGGCCAAATGTCACAGGGGATTGGTCCAAAGAAAGTGTGCAGTAAGGCATCTAGTCCAGGTGGTAGTAACAAATGCCTTGTGTCTAATGAAATCACACCCAGAGTAACTTGCCTGCAGGAAATGGAGGGGACAGGAAAAAGAAAAGAACCCTAACAGAAACAAAGATGGTGGGAGCCTTCTATCACCCCTCCTCTGTTCTCTGGCTATTCAACCACTGCCCGTTGTAAGGGTGACTTTGTTATGCCAGTGCTGCCTCTGCTGCACCGACTCCCAGGAAACCTCCTAGGGGACGATCCTGTGCCCTGAGGTAAGGTGTTGCTCCCTGTATGGGGATCAAAAGAAGCACCATCCTGACCATTGTCTCACATAGCAGCTGTGAAGACAGTCCGGCGGGACACTGATATACAACATTCCTACCATAGCTGAGCCCTGCTAACAGAGCTGACACTATCAAATAGCTGTGGTGTATAATAGTGTGCCATTGACTGTCACCATGCCAGGCATGCCTTATATTTAGAGATGTGCCTGCCACACGACTAAGGCATACAATTATTAGAATTTATATCAGAAGTGCAGAAGATTAAAAAAACACCTCTGCCTTTTGGTCCTGGCAGCTGTCAGAGATTCACAAATAGCTGTTGAACCCGCTCCGTGCCACAGCAGTGCTAGGGCTATAGATGTCAGGGGAATCTTATAGCAAAGATGCACGTGTACTACGATTCTGACATGGAGCATTTATGAAAGGTCTGACTAGCCTACCTCCCATTCAGAAATAGAATTATCTGCATCATTTTATGTCCAAAAAAAGCTCAAGCTATTCCACCCTCACCAGATGGCACTGGCATTGACATACTTTCAGGGGTGATACAAAAACAGCGCACCTAGGGAACTAGATGAGTATGGGAAGAGTATGGGAAGAGCATGAATATTGCTCTCTCCCATGCTCCTTCTGGCCAGAGCTGGAGAGTAGTCCAGTGTTCAGAAAGGCAGAGAAGCCTGAAAGACTCATGGCAGAGGAGGAGTAGGAGTGCAGTGTGCTCCTCCTCTCGCCTGGTTGAACCTACTTTATTTTGGTCATTTGTCAAACTAAAGGGTAGATTATGCTATGCTGTAGTGCACACCTCTGAGGAGTACTGGGGTGGAGGGCTGGTCCTATGAGAGAGGTTCTGGCATCAGGAGTCTTGGAAACTTATTCTCCTGTTGCCATCTACTCTGGCTGGTCTTCTTCCTCCAACTGTGTGAAGGATTCGCTGCATTTTGCCATCTATTGCATATTGTGTGTTCTCTCTCACCGGGTGTGAGGTTTTATAGTGTTTTATTGATTTACATTGATGTGTTTGATTAAAATATATATATTTTACTATTTTGTAGATTCTTGATCGGACATTCATTTTATTTTGAACTGTTCAACTTTGCAGTTTGGGTTCCTGCTGGATCACATTTACAACCCTTCTGAAAGTATAGCTTTCCCTCAGACCACAAAAGGCAAAGGAGGTATATCTTTTACCTGTGCCTTTTCTACTTTTATGATGTGGATCACTGTTGGTTCGTAGAAGCTTGGATGTTCAGTAGGTGGTTTAGCCACTACTCTTCGTTATATTCCTGCAGAACAAAAGTCATTTAATCACACACTACCCACAATCTTTTGTGAAGTCTCGCGAGGATAGCTTAGGGGCAATGCATGGTCTTGGAAGCAAGACGACGTGGAGCAACACAGGTCCGATCCTCAGGTCCGCGCTTGGAAACCTCTGGGTATTAAGTGCATTATAAATAACCAATTACAATGACAATTCCAAAGTGGCTAGCAGGAGAAACACTCGCCATGCAGGAACTCATATTGGGAGGGACTTTTAGTTTGTCCTCTCTTATAATGGAAAGAAAAGACAAACTAATGTCATACCTGCATTTATATTTTTTAGGCATTTCATAAAATATAGCTTAGATACAGGGTTGCTTCACAGTAACACGAATAAAGCGAGAGTTGTGAAAGAGAGTGAAAAGTGAGGTTGGAAGTATATAAAAAGGGAAAACAAAAAGACTGACATCTTTGCAGTATACACAAACAAGCGATATAGGTCTTGCAGTTTGGGAAGGCCTCACAGGAAAGAAACTTCTTTAATTCCTCCCTGGAATTGACTAACTCTATTTTGAGCCTGTGCCAAATGAGAGTTTGTTGCATAGTTCGGAAATCTGATAGCATCTTACCACAAACGCTGGCATGTAAAAAAACGTAAAACTGATGTTTGTCTCTATGGAATTAATTTTGCACATTGTGGCTAAAGACAATGAGGGCTTTCTAGCCACATGGAATCAAACGTAGCCACACTCTTCTCTTGTTTAATATATTTTATTCATTTTCGGGTAATAAACAATTTAATTAATGCATATGTAGAACATTATATGATACCCATAATATATTTTAAACATATAAAATAATGTATACAGAAACAGATCTAAGGTTTTTTAAACAAAATTGTAAACCATAACAAATATAATATAAACAAATGTAGGCAATATTATCATTTGAATAAAAAATAAATGTACTGCAAACAGTATCTACATCAGATATTCCGGAGTTATTAGAGTTTCATCCATAAAACATCTATCTTAAATATCATACACTCCTGAATATAAAATGATGATCACAAGACATAACATCACACAACACACACAAGCATGAGGGAAAGGAATAGTACAAAATAAAAGGAAAGGCAAAATCGGTAAATAACAATTGAAGAATAATAAGCAGGAAATAAAATAGCCAAGTTATATCATATAGTCATGCATCAAATGGAAAGTTTTAGTACACCTTTACAAATTCTATAATGCGATTAACCGTATATCATTATTGCGGGATAGTCAATAAACACATCCCATTTGTTTAAATATTTTGTAAATAGTGCAGACATGTTGCCCATACGTTTTTCCAATCTATGAATATTACATATGTTATTCCAACATCTCTATATCTAAATCATTTGAAAATCCTTTACAAAAATGTTTTCAATGGGATGTTGCCATGTTAAAACATTTTTGTAAATCAGGCCCCAAGTATCCTCATCTAACACCTTTGCACAGTCAATTTCCTATTGCAATTCCGAGCACCATTTCCTATTAGATGGTCTATTTTTAAATAATATTTTGTAGAAATTCAAAGCTTTACAAAGATAGGAAGAATCTGGAATTCATTTTCTGGAAAGGAATCCAGATTATCAATACGTGTATTTATTATTTTAAAATATTGGTTGAAAGCAGAATCAGCGAAAGAGAATTGGATTTTAAACCAAGATTTCCACAAAATAGGTTTCCCATTAATAGTTCAATTTTTATTGTACCATATAAACGGGGAGAAGGATATTGAGGGTCTATCTATATGTAAATTAAAGAATTCTCTTATTATAGAAGTTATAAAGTAACCTGATTTTGACCATACAGACATAGAATGCTTAAAAATATAAAATACATCTGTAATAGCAAAAGGTGAAAACAGTTTCTTCTCCACTATGAGCCAATTTGGTGCTCCTTCAAAACCAGTGTTGTGCTTCTTTTAGAATAAAAGCCCTATGATAACACCTAAAATCAGGAACCCTAACATCCACAGCCTCAAATGGATTTTTTTATTTACTAAATCTCTCTTCTTCTTTTTATTGCCCCACAAAAAGTCTAAACGAATAGTAGCTAGAGAAGATGGCAGAGAAATAGGAAGCATCTGTTAGTAATATAATATTACCAGAGCCAACATAATTTTAATAGTTTCAAGTCTTCCCCACCACATTAATTATAGGGATGACCAGGATGCTATAGAAACACAGAGTCTTGTTAGGAAGGTTTCCTTATTTAATTAATGATATTTGCATTAGACGCTGATATAGAAACACTAAATATTTAATAGAATCATGACACCATTTCAGACCAAATGTCTTCAGTTCATGTTTGTGACAGAAATAATTCATAGATAATACTTCTGATTTGTCCTTTTTTAATTTATAGCTAGTGACTTCAGAAAATTGAATTACTATATTTAATAGTTTGGGAACTGATGTCATCAATGACATTTGTGATGTCATCTTTGATGTCCTGGGTGTTAGTGTTAGTAGTGCACGGTGGTGGCGAAAGTTATGGTTGCTTAGCTTACCATAACTGGCGAATTTCAGGGGTCTTTCGGTTTTACTTGGAACCATAACGTTCCTTTAACAAAGTTTTTCAGTGAATTTCCTTGGTTTTTATTAGTGCGACTTAACCATAACATCCCCTTAACAAAGTTTTTTCATTGAATTTCATAGGTTTTTATTAGTGCATGTTGTTTTCCTACAACTTACTAATATCATACTTACCAAATATAACAATATTTGTGTGCAATTTACAAAGTGTCACCTTAAAACTCTGCCATTTTCCACCTTCTAGAATCATTTTTAACACTTCTATACACTCTCTTCAACTATTTCAACTAGTTTTGCATCCGTAGATGTGTACGAACATCAGACTTCATTGCGGACCTTCTGGACAGTGCCACATGATCATACGCTAGCGCGCGGCTTGATGACGTGTCCAAGAACCCGTCCGCTCTTCACAATAAATTTCGTCCTTCGCGGACAGTTCGGAACTGCATTTTCTACTGATCTAGGAACTTTCAACTTAAAAATGTCCCTTGCACAGCTCCAACACCTATTCCTACTCATCCATTAACAATCTAGTACACAGTACATACATTTAGCAAAACAGCTATTTCTCTTAAAATGGAATCAGCTACTGCCATCCCTCCTCCCCAAGAGACACTACCACTGCGGTAGCCAAAGAGCATGAGAAACACTGCCCCCTACCTTAGAAATAACACACACGCAACATTTTCCCCTGTCCACCTGCCCCTCCATATTAGTGTGTGGTGCCTCTTCCCTCATTTCCCATCCAAAAACAATAAAATGAATGTTCCTTTAGGAACCACCTTTCATAGTTAAAAAATAGAACTTCCTAAACCTCATCTTCTTTAACAAATACTGTAACCACACAGCCTGATGTCTGCGGGCATTGGTGCGTTACAAATAAATAAATAAATCAGGAGGGCTACAGACCATTATCGTTCATTGCAGCCCCTGAAATGGGGGATAAAGACCATTAGCACCCCTGGTTCCCAAAGCGGGAACCCAGGGTGCTAAAACATAGATTTTTCTTCCTATAGCGGGACGCCTCTGACGTCCCGCTGTAAGATGGAAGGATTATTCTTCCTACAGCGGGTTGCCTTCGGCGTCCCGCTGTAGGAAGGAAAATCCTTTTCCAAGACAGCCCACATGGAAAGAGAAGGCGGGGCTCCGTACACAGCCCCTCTTCCCTTGCCATGGCAGCCTGCAAAACCCTATGAACATATTACCACAAGCACTTTTTTCCCTTTCAAACCTATCCTACCTTTGAATAACTTTACCACATAGCCGGTCCCAGGTAGACATAGCCACTTTAACACCATTTTTCGTCCCTTGCGGTCATGGCCAGTAGCCAGATATCCGCGTCATGACCTTATGCCATGACCCAGACAATCTGGCAACTGCCCACGGCCACAGGCTATACCTCAGTCACCAAAGGTATATGACTATTTTTTGTTCCTACATTATTACACTTGTAAAAAAATAAAACACGGCCACATTTGTAAAACCATGCTTTAATGTCCTTGCCAATGCTCCTCACGAGTTTGCTCGAAACCCGCCCATGTTTTGTTTTTTAAAAAGTGTCAAAATATATGTACATACAATAGTCATATAACTTAGTTCCCACTTGACAAAATCCATTCAGTCTTTACACAAACATTGAAGGTTGGGTCTATAATTTTTCTCAAAACTTTTGTCCACATTCGTCAAATAGCAACAAAGTTATAAGCCATCTAAAAATGTTGACCCCCCCTCTAATTTCGCCCCCTCTTGAGAAAATCCCACCAAACTTTAGAAAACCATTTATATCTAGATCCAAAATCGTTTTGCCAAATGTTGTGCAGATTTGTCAAATGACACCACATTTAAATGCCTTTACAATATTTTGGGACCCCCCCTCTAATTTTGCCCCCTCTTAACAGAATCCCACAAAACTTTGCAAAACCATTCAGGATTAGTCCTAGAATAAAATTACAAAATTACATGCAGTTTCACTGTGTGGCGCAAAAGTTATAAGCCATCCAAAAACTGCTTTTCCCCAACCCTGTAATGCAGAAATAAGTGCAGATCTCCTAGGACATCTGAGGTGTCCGCGAACACCACAGGACTGTCCCAGGGCATCTGGAGTGTTTGCTAACACCACAGGACTGTCGCAGGGCATCTGGAGTGTTTGCGAACACCACAGGACTGTCCCAGGACATCCGGAGTGTTTGCGGACTTTCGGGGGTGAAACAACCCGTTTTTTTGGCTTCTTATGGCCATATCCCATCCTATCCTCATCCCCCCCACCTCCCCAGAGATTGTTTGTTGAGTTTGAAAAGTGAAATGCTGCTTTTTTTAAAAAGAAAAATTCACTGCGCTGTTCGTGGACCCCAAAAAAAGTCTGCGAATCCAAGATGGCGGGCGTTTCAAGAAAACAGACGCATTTCACATTTTCTCACCATCCAATCAGCGGACGTGTCCCGGTTTTCGCAGACTACGCAAAAGTCAGTGAATTTTTCAGCCAGTCCGCGGGCCGAACAGGAAAGTGAGTCCGCAGACCGGACATAGATATCACTAATTTTTTTGCTTTACATTTTGGTCATTTAAAAAGAAACTACTGGATGGATTTACACCAAATTAAAAAAAGCACGCCTTCGGACCAAGCCGCCACTCCTGCCGCAAATCTGGTGTAAATCCGTCCAGCGGTTTGGGCTGTAGGCGTGAGCAAAGTTTTTTCCCATTATGTCTATAGGAAAAAAATTAATTTTGGGACCCCCCCTGGACCAAACCTCACCAAACTTTGCAAAATAAATCAGAGTGGGCCATATACTTCTTTTTGCAAAGTTTGGTGAGGATTCGTCCAGGGGGAGTGAAGTTATAAGCCGCTCAAAAAGTGCTCTTCCTATGGAAACTACAGTGGCCATGTAATATATATATATATATATATATATATATATATATATATATATATATATATATATATATATATATATATATGTCTTATATAACAACTACACTACCATGGCTGTGTAGTTATGGTTAAGTTGCTAATCCCATAGGAAGAGCACTTTTTGGGTGGCTTATAACTTCGCTCCCTCTGGACGAATCCACACCAAACTTTGCAAAAAATGTATATGGCCCACTCTAAGTTTTTCTGCAAAGTTTGGTGAGGTTTAGTCCGGGGGGGCAAAGTTATAGGGGGGTTCCAAAACTTCTTTTTTTCCCATAGACTGAATGGGGAAAAAACTTTGTTCACACCTACAGCCCAAACCGCTGGATGGATTTTCCCCAGATTTGCAGCAGGAGCAGCGTCTTGGTCCCAAAAGCGTTCTTTTGTAAATTTTGTGAAAATCCATCCAGTAGTTTTTTGGAAAATTACCAAAAAGTAGGTCACAAAAAATGTGTGATATCTATGTCCGGTCCGCCGACACACTTCCCTGTTCGCTCTGCGGACAGTGTACTGATTGGCTAATAGGCTTGCGTCATGTCCGCGGACATGCAACGTGTCCGCTGATTGGATGGTGAGGAGCGTGACGTGCGTCAGATTTTTGGAAATGCCGGCCATCTTGTATCCCCGGACATCCGCGGACAGCGCGGTGACAAATGGTGGAGAAATACAATTTTGGCAACTGTGTTGGCGTGTAAGACTGTTTGGGGAGGGTGGGGGTGTAAGAGATGGATCAAATATTGTATTTATTTTGGTGGTAGGCACCCCTGTTGTGTTTGTTGTATCCGCGGACAGCCGTGCTGTCCTTGATGTCCGTAATTGACCAAAATGGGGGTGTCCTAAGGACACGGTACCTGTCCGTGTTGTCCGCAGGCAAGTTGGAACTGTTCTAAGAACATGTGTGGTGTCCGGAATGTCCGTAATTAAACAAAAATGGGGGTGTCCTAAGGACACTATACCTGTGTGTATTGTTCGCAGGCAAGTTGAAACTGTTCTAAGGACACACACAGTGTCTGGGATGTCCGTTATCGGGCAGAATGGGCGTGTTCTAAGGACATGATACTTGTCCATGCTGTCTGCAGGCAAGTTGAAACTGTTCTAAGAACACTTGCGGTGTCTGCGCACTTAAAAGATGCCCATATGGCATAGTTAAATGTTTGATTCTATGGGTGTGATCTATGGGTGTGATATGCTGCGGTGGTTGTGGCTAGGCCTAGAGTCTTGGGTGCATGCAGTGGTTGTGGTCTGGGCCAAGTGTCTTTGGTGCATGTGGTGTTTGTGATCAGGGCGTAGAGTCCAAGACCAAAGTTTTAGACTGAAGTTATAAGTACCGAAGTTATAAGCTAAAATGGGTGTGATATGTTGCGGTGGTTGTGGCCAGGACCTACCCAGGCCGAAGTTATAAGCACTGAAGTTATAAGCCACCATGGGTGCGATATGCTGCGGTGGTTATGGGCAGATCCTATAGTCTTGGGTGCATGGGCCATGCACCCAAGACCAAAGTTATATGCATCTGTTTGCTTCAATGGTTGTGTTATTGAGCAGTATTTATGAGTTGTACTTATTGTAATATACTTACTGTATGGTTTGGTAACTGGAGTACATATATTCTTTGTCAATTTCTGTGATAAAAGAAAAGATCATGTTAGTATTGGTAGTTTGTAAGGATTTATAACATTGAATAATTGACATTCTTTATTCATTTCGACCCTCATATTTAGTAGATTACAAACCAGTGTACTGTGCAATTTGCTCAGTTTCTGTGTTTGTTTTTCAAATCATTGGGTCTGTGGGGAAAAAAAAAACATGTCATATTTAAAAAATCCTTTTTTTGTTATGCTACAGTCTATTTGTTTGTTTGTGTTCAGTGTTCACTTGTTGTTTCTGGCTAATGTTCTATCTGTTGGCTTGTTGCACATTTTTGGAGCAGTTAGATACCTGTTGGCATATTCTGTCTATTTTTTGTTATAGTTTAGTGGTATTGATTTATCTGTTTGGTTGTTGCAAAATCTTGGGGCAGTTAGATACCTGTTGGCGTATTCTAACAGTTTATAGTTTTTTAATTGAAGTTTTGTTAATGTTTAAGTACAGATTAGTTATTAAATTTTGGTTTTAAGAAGATTAAATAAGCGTTTGTAAGATTTGCTGGTAATCTCTGCTTTAGAGTAATAGTACTATCATTACATTCGAACCATTGACATTTCTTTTTAATATATGCAGTGTAGTGACCTGCATTGGTTGTGGCTTCTGCGTGGTAGATAAAAAACCCTTTTTTTGTTATGCTACAGTCTATTTGTTTGTTTGTTTTCAGTGTTCACTTGTTGTTTCTGGCTAATGTTCTATCTGCTGGCTTGTTGCAGATTTTTGGAGCAGTTAGATACCTGTTGGCGTATTCTAACTGTCTATTCTTTGTTGTAATTTAGTGGAATTGATTTATCTGTTTGGTTGTTGCAAAATCTTGGGGCAGTTAGATACCTGTTGGCGTATTCTAACTGTTTATCTCTTGTTATAATTTAGTGGTATTGATTTATCTGTTTGGTTGTTATAGAATCTTGGGGCAGTTAGATACCTGTTAGCATATTGTAACAGTTTATAGTTTTTTAATTGAAGTTTTGTTAATGTTTAAGTACAGATTAGGTATTACATTTTGGTTTTAAGAAGATTAAATAAGCGTTTATAAGATTTGCTGGTAATCTCTGCTTTAGAGTAATGGTACTATCATTACATTTCAACCATCCACATTTCTTTTTAATATATGCAGTGTAGTGACCTGCATTGGATGTGGTTCCTGTGTGGTAGACCATACCTATTGTTGTGAAGGTTTTCTTACCAAGTGATACTTGACCAAGTGTGAATCCAGTCAGCTTGCAGTTGTTTTTGGTACCATCTGCATTGTAACGTAGAAGCATTAGTATTACTTATTTAGTATGTGTTTGTATTAGTAAGGTGGGGCGATTATCTGAATTGCAGGTAGTACATAATCTACCATGGTTTGCATTTTAAGGAGGGTCTCCTGACTGTAGCTTTCCATATCAGACATGATTCATATTGCTTTTTAGTGATGCTTAGCCTTGTGGTTAGTTGATCCAAGGTAATAGCAGCACTCTAAGTGTAATCACTATACTTGATCCTCACCGCTGTACACCAGTATTAGGCAGAATTATATGCAGTACCCTTTGGGAACACCACACACAGTTAGGACTACAAGTGACAGTACAAATTCACCTTTGGTACAAGCCTGCACTACACCGTAAAGTGGTAGCGATGGCTGAGCAGCCAGACTTATCTCAAGAGTAAAGTGAGCAGTATCAATAGTTATACAAAGGACAGCATTTACTATGACTCAAACAAACACTGACTCAAGGTTTCTGAGTAAAAGAATATATATTTATTTACACATCAGTTATTAAACATTTCACTTTTCAAGCAGTTGAAAAAGCACGTTACTTATACACTACACCGCACCCAATAGATTCTGGACAAGTTAGGCTCAAAATGAAGTGTGAGCAAAATGGCACTCCAGCAATTTAAAAGGGAGGGAAAGACAAAGTTAGAAAGAAATTGAGCAGCACCAACAAGTAAGTAAGCAGGGCACTCTAGAAAAAGACACTACAGTGAGGAAATCAAATTAAAGGGGCCTGGCCCAAAGTCAATGGACCAAAGTCTTTGCAGAGGATCACACAGGTCAGAGTAGTTTGCGGTTAAGTCTTTGCCAAGAGTTCAGAACGAAGTTGGTCGGACAAGAAGTTACTTTAAAGAATGGAGAAGGACAAGCCCTCGGTTTGGCGAAAGATTTCACACACTTTCACCGCATCTGTACGAAACGAACACGAACAACCAGGTTAGCACAGTACCTTTAAAGCAGAAGAATGCTGTAGCTGAGGCAGACATTCTTGGCAGGTCTTGCAGGCTCACTGTTCCTGAAACGACTGTCGGACTGACAAGAAGGAGGAAAACTGGAGGGTCCTGCACTGCCCAGGGAAGAAACCAGCAGTGGAGCAAAGCGACGAATAAAAGGTGCGCTCCTTAAAACGCAAAGAGAGTCCGTTCATCCTGGCTATCGGGTTCATTGTAGCTCTGTACAACAAATTCAACCAGAGAAGGGATGCCTGGCGAGCAGTTTGGTGAACTGGTTGTTCCCACCAGCTCAAGGGGAGAAGATTCCTTGCAGATCTTCCCTGTCGTCGAAGTTTGAAGATTCGGACCTGCAGTAGGGCTTCACCGGGTGGTTCAGTCGTGGTAGAGGTCCTCCTCTGTCAGCTTCTCCTCGGTTCTCTTGATCTAGTGGCGACTCTGCCTTCTTGGTCCCAGAGACCTGCTTTTTATGCAGTTTTCCCCCATTCACACAGCCTGGCTGTAATCCCTCAGCAGGGTAGCTGTCCCACCGGGACAGTCACCACAGCCAATCATATCAGAGTGCGACATGGTTCTGGAAGCACCTCAAGACCTTCCTCTTTTCTTCTGCCTTTGCTCCCCCTCTCCCCTGCTGATCTGTTCTCTCTTTCCACCGTGAACCTGGCTACCCCCTGTCCTCCGGGCCCAGGTATCTGCTCACCCTGCCACCCTTCTGCACTGGCTCCAGGCCACCCCTTTCACTGGGGTCTGTATCTGTACCCATACAGCCCCCCCTTTTTCTCCCTGCACTTACCAGACCTACCCTTTCTGCTGCCTTAAACCTAGCACTTGCAAATTGCTGGCTGCACTACCACTGTTTGTTGCCTTTATTATTTATTTATTTATAATTATTTATCTGTTTATCTTCTGCTTCGCACTTTCCACTCCTCCCCCCTTCCATGCACTTTTCCCCTCCCCCTCTCCTACGCACTTGCACGTTCTCAATGTCACTGGGCTTAGTAAGATTGCTGTTTTGTCTCCCCTGTTCCCCTTCCTTGCCTTGTCGCGCTCTGAAACACTTGTGTACGAGCGCGATAGAAATAAAATATCAATATATGCCAAGAAGGGAGGCCATCCTGCAGCAGTGAGGGTGGGGTGCAGATCTGTCTCCCCATATGTTTCAGATCGGGCTAGGTGGTGATTGCATTACTGTCAAAAGTGTTTTTACAAACACGTGCCAGTCTTTCTTGAATGTAAAGACAAGTAACCCCATTAAACGAAACCTAGCATCATTACAAAAAAGAGTTTAATTGCACCATGAATAATAACCATGAATATTACAAGTGTGCTAGTTTGTGGTACTCACTTTTGGACACAGTTGAATAACACATACAGAAGGATGTAGCTGTCAGGTATTACTTTTTAGTAGAATAATACCATTACTGGTCATATGTTATGCACATAATAGTCAATATTGTCCCTTTTAAGCATTTCATGTGAAACGACGTTGAGATTATGGGCGTCTGAGATGCCATCCTTTTCACCCCTTACCATGGCCCTTTGTTAAAACTTTAAGTACTTTGAATGAAAGCACCTCCGCAACACAAATACAAATTATAGGTCACGTTTACTCCCTCTCCATCACCCAGGAGGACACCCCTCCCAGTTACCTCTGCTTCACTGAACTGAAACATGCAGAATACTTTACAAGAAAATGTGACATGTCAGTATAATAAATGTCAGTCCACTAAGCGTCTTTCACTGTGTTGTCCATGGGTAGATCCCATAGCTGCAATTACAATCGGGTACCCGGCCACAACTTGTTGTGTCTTGCAGAACATGGATGACAAACACATGTGATCTACCATATACATGTGAAACAGGGCAATGAGGAGGGTGAGTTACAAGCAATTTGTCATTGAGCAATGTGGGCAAAGGAAAGCGGTTGGTTGCATGCCTGGTAAGGAAAGGGAATTCAGTAAATAGTAAAGGATTGGTGCAAAAGGTTAGCAGTAGTGTGATACTTAATTGTAAGTAAGCGGACGATGAAGGGGCATTAAGAATGCTGTGGAGTGGAAGAACACCATAGGGTGATGTGTATGGAAAAACGGTAAATAAGACTGAGGTATAGCTCATGAAAGGTAGGTCATTAGGTTGAGTGACTGCTGCAAAAGACGGATGCCTGACTTGCAAGCCAATGCAGCTCATTGGGGATCTGGCTTGACTCCTTACGTGTTTTAACAAGGTCATGCATCCTTCCATTAAGAACATATGTTTCGAGTAAGACTCGTCTTAATGACATATCTTAATGCAATGTGAGTGAGAAGTAATGTTCTTCAAACTTTACAATTAAATGCATCTTTGTTGCATGCTGAAATCTATACATTGTAAGCCTATTTGCTCTGCGTTGTATGCGGTCAAATAATCCTGGGTCAAGTCCCCCCAAAAAATGGGTGGACTCATTAACATACCAATTGAATGTTGTTTCACAAGAAATTAGCATTCAAAGGTGCCCTCGGAAAAAAATGGTTGGACTCCTGAAACGGTGGGACTACCCCATCCACACTCGTGTCCCCTTGACTTCAGCCCTGTCATAATGCTTGATTACGATCAACCACACCACTAATAGTTCTTTTCCTGTCAATGCATGTTCTGTGTGCAAGATAAATTGTAACAAATGTACTATTATATCTGGCATCCGTTTTAATGAACTATGTCAATGCATTAATTGTTATCGATATTCTATTTATTGTAATGAACATTTTATCATGATCTTTTTCACATTTCTTTTAAATTGTAAAAATGCAAAAACAGGGAACTCATTGTTCCTCGTCCTGGGGGAGCAAATGGCTCACTTGTAAAATCGTCACCTCAAACCCCAGTTGTTAAACTGTAATGTAATTGCACAGCCCGAATGATACACTATGTATGTTGGCCATAAGCAAATTGCATCATGCAACGAACACTGCGAACCATGAAGCCTAAATGTGGCCAGTGGGAATCCATTTTGTAATTGTCCGCCATTTTCTTTTCCTGTAATGCTTTGCAAAACATATTCTGCGATTCAGACCCACACACGGTGCAAGGCCATAGCTTGAACTCTGAATCCTGTTTAGACAGGAATGTGAAACCCTGCAGAAATACATTGTTTTATTATTCGGTAAAGCCTTGAAGCTGTACAAGAGCTGCGGCTAATCAGAGGCCCAGGTGCCAGACTGTCTTGCAAACACTGTTGTAAAAGGCAGTTAAATGAGAATTATATGCAACTAACGGTGCTCCTTCATGGAGGATGGTATTTCTCTGCTTCAGAACTGTCTGACCTTTAGCCCATGAGCGCAGCAACCAGATAACATTGCTGGAATGTCTCCCCTGCTAGAACATGATATCCTTCCTCGTGCCAGTGCCCTGTGTTCCCCAAAACTTTAATCTGTGTCTGCAAACCTCGACTAGAAATACCGAATGTTTAGGATGAATGAAGTTACGTGCCTAACTGTCAATTACTGAACCCTAGCGTGCACGTCATGTATATGGGTGGACCGAATAATGCCATTCAATGATGTTGTATTATGTATATATATTACTGCTTTATCAGCGGCTCGCTCTCTCTCCTCTCACGGTGTTTGTGAGTACACATCATGAGGTGTTGAGACCCGATCGGCCGATCGAGATCCTCTGAATCAAACCAGACTTGTTGGGAAACGAACCTCATGACTGGCGTGTCATTTAGTATATGGTCTGAAATGGTTATTCCATATATGGCCTTACAAATATGGCACCCAAATAGGGACCCTCCTTGTGATGCTCCATCACGTACGTTGAAGGCAAGGACAAGTCGAGGATGAAGCTGTCGGACCGGTATCGGAAGGTGTTCGGGGCGCCCCTGCAGAAGTGATTAGAGACTCCTGCAGATCTGTGCACAGCCGATCCCTGATCGACGAGCAGCGCCCAGAGAGCATCAAGGCGAGGGTCCTGGAATCGAGGCAGATTGAGCCAGACACGCTGGTCGAGACGATTCTTGGTTGCACCTGCATACGGGTGAATTGCGTCCTGAGAGACAAATTGATTGATCAGGTGAGTCATACCCCGATCCGATTCTTAAACGTCCTGATATTGGTTGAGTGTTGCACTTGCAAGTACAAACACCTAGGTAAGCGAGGTAAGCGTTAACGCCTGGAAAATTATCTTCCTCCCTAGTGAGATTTTTCCACTGCGGTAGACAGTCTTTGGAAACTGGCCAGGTCGCGTCACCCGAAGGGTCGCCGGCGTATGAAAATGTACATTAAGTATGGTAATGGGGCCATTGTATTTAATGCGGTTTGGCATAGGCATACCAGACGTGTATCACACCTTCAGTGGCCAAATAATGGGAGCGCGAATAGAGCATTTGGAATCAGTATTGCTGCGAAAGAAGGCCAGACCTGCAGCGTTCGACACTGTTAGGGACTGGAGGAAGGAAGCAAATCAACGCTTGAAAAGTAGAGAGAAACACGCACGCAGGCACATGTCAAACTCAGACAAAGCGCTAGTGCATGATCAACAGAAGCAGACAGAAGCCATTCGAAGCATGGATAGGGCCTTCCAATTTGATACACAGAAACTATACCCATCACAGGATTTGCATACATCAGACGAATTGATAAATAAAATATTGAATGAGCGAAGAAATTAACATCTGATTACTGACCCAGTTGCACAGCCTCCCTTTGTATCCCCTCCTGCCGCTATTCCCACGCTTGCATCTGCACCTGCAGTAACCATCCCATCTGCACCAATGACATCATTTCCTCCGCCTTCTACAGAGCATGAGTTATATGCCTTAGCTAGCAGTCCTGCAATAGTAGGGCCTGAAAGAGGAAGTATCAGACTGACTCTTAGTACGATTAGTAAAGAACGAAAAGAAGAACTGAAACAGTGGGCTGAGACATATATTGATGATGGCAATGAAGTGGCAGTACAAAGCACCATATCTGATCATAGAGGTATTGGCGAACAACAGGTGTTGTTAGAATATATGGGTGAATATCTTGTTAAAGTATGGAGTGATTTAACTGATCGAGTTGTACCGCAAGAGCTGCGTGATTTGATTTTCCTTTCCCATTTACGAGTGCAGTGAATATACGTGAGCTCGTAGAACGTATATTTGTGTTTAAACGAGAACTTGATCAATTGCATAAAGATATAATGAATAAGCATGAGCCACATATGTCATATGTCCAGAAACGATTTCTTCCGCCGTTGAAACCTGTTAGTGATGAGATGCGTATTTGCACGCGAGATGCGCTTAGATGGATTACGGACGCTACTATTTCCCCGATTGAGGTACACGATACGTTTAGTCAATATTCGCCGGAAATGCAGAGAAAAGTATTACAGGTTATGGTGGAATATTTACAGGATGAGTGCATGAAAAAGAAGGTTTGTTGTCCTGATGATTTGATGACAATCTATAAAAGAGCATTTTTGCCTGGCACAGGAACTGCTGCTTTGTCCCTTCATCTAGCTCTGTTACTTAATAGACGCTCAGATTCAGAGCCCCCTACTTTGCAGTTACCCATGAGAGAGGTGCCTCCTATGTTTGTTCCGAAGGTTGAAATTCCTGCTGTAGGACAGACTCCAGCACGTACGGTAGAAGCCCATTATATTGCACAGTTTGTGCATGTCCCCTTTTCTAGACAGGAAGTGAATAATATAAAGCACACAGTCCCTGATATGAGAAGAAATCTTGCAGGGTTCTATAAGGAAATTGAATCTGAGTTAAATTCATCTGTTTTTACATTGAGTGATATTGATTTATTGTTCCCTGTGATTCTTCCAGTTGATATATGGAAAGAAATTAGAAGTATAAATAATGCACCAATGCTAGGCGATACATGGGAGAACTTGATTAGAATTGATAGTGAGAGAAAGGCTGGAGGAAAACCTCTGCAAGTAATTTTAACTCTGCCCTCGCCGATAGTATCAAGATTGAAAACTTTAGTACCTGAAAAGAGAATTGTTTGGGATAAGTCAACTGGTAAACAAGGTAAATCGGAAGGAGCTACAGAATTTTTTAACCTATTTGAGGAAGTATTTGCAGACTTTAGTGGTCAGGATCTAAGTGCTGAACCCGGGAAGAGATTGTTTGTTGATAAATGTGTGCGAGGATTGCTACCGGAGATTCAGACATTAATAATGACATCTGAGAGTGCATGGCAAGCTAAGTCACAATCTGAAGTATTACACATGGCCCAATATTACGAAAATCGAGTGAATTCAGAAAAAGATAAGCAAATAAGGAAAAAGGGAGACTTGAAAACTAGAGTATTGCTACAACAGGTAGCTAGAGGAAATAGAGGGGGTGGGAATGCTCCATCAAGAGTCCAATTTGCATTAGCATCCAATTTACAGTGGGGTCCGATAGGTATAAATCAATGTGCCTATTGCAGACAAGAAGGCCATTGGCGAGCACAAATGCCCACATTTACGGCAGTCGAATGGGACCATGTCGAGAAAACCTTTTAGAGGTCGCCCAGGAATAGGGGGTCCTAACCAAAGCCAATTCAATGCACAATTTCAAGATAGCCAGGTTAATCAGAACCAGAAACAGAATTCAGTAAACAGTGCAAATGTGTTTGATAATCCCTCTAATGCATACTATTCTGGAGACTTTACATCTGACGATGTACTGTTCCCCTAGGACAGCCCGAAGCAGGGTTTGGAACCAGTGCCTATTCCCGTTAATCAGAAAGGGCCCTACGTAGAAATGAAAGTTGGGAATAGGGAGCATACTTTTCTAGTGGACACAGGTGACCAGAAATGTTCAATTGATCACCAACGGGTTCCAGAAATACCACTGTCAGGGCATAGCAATGTTTCAGTAGGGTTCTCAGGTACACCAGTAATTAATCCAGTCTCACAACCAGTGCCAATCACATTAGGTCCATTCACTGAATCTTGCCCATTTCTTTTGATGACAAAGTGCGGCGAGAATTTGTTGGGATTTAATCTGTTGAAGAAACTGAATGCCATAATTTATTGTTCCCCTGAAGGAGTGTACTTGACTATTTCGCAACAACAAACTCCTGTATCGCAATTTATGTCTTTACCGTTCCTAGCTGAATTTAGTAAAGTACCGACTTGCAAATGGGCAGTAAATGATAACGATGTAGGTATTCTAAAAATTGAACCAGTAAAAGTAGTTTTAAAAGAAGGAATTACATTACCACGCATTCCGCAATACAAAATATCGACCGAAGGTGAGCAGGCCCTGAAGAGCATTGTATCAGATTTGGTTAATAGAAATGTAATTGAAGAAATATCAGGAAGTGTTTGCAATAGGCCAATTCTACCAGTTTACCAAAAAGGAGGTAATGAAATCCCATACCGTTTTATAATTGATTTACGCACGATGAACAAAATTGTTGCACCACAATTCCCGCTAGTCTCCGATGTCACCACAATTCTGACCATGATTCCAGCCTCTGCGTCACATTTTAGTGTAATTGACTTGAAAAATGCCTTTTTTAGCATTCCGGTACAGATAGACAGTAGATATTTGTTTGCGTTTACATTAGGAGGACGCGCATTCACATTCACACAAATTCCACAAGGTTATACTGAAAGCCCAAGTATTTACAGTAGAGCATTAAAAGAACAGCTCGATATGCTTGCATTGCCGACAGGTTGTGTTTTATTGCAGTATATTGACAGTCTGCTCGTAGCAGCAGATTCAGAGGAATTTTGCAAGGAGGGAACTGTCTTGCTATTGACACATTTAGCAGCACATGGACATAAAGCATCGCTGAAGAAATTCCAGTATTGTCGAGAGGAGGTGGCCTATTTGGGCTACCTCATATCGAAGGAGGGAAGGAGATTGACATGAGAACGAATAGAAAGCATCTCTGGTATGCCTAGTCCAAGTACGCAAAAGGAAGTCAGTAGCTTTAATCGGCATGGCTTCATACTGTAGACAATAGATTCTGAATTTCGCAATGATTGTAAAACCCATAGTGGCACTGACAAGGAAGGATGTTACCTTAACTTTGCCATGGAACTTGTAATGTCAAGAAGCTTTTGACCTGCTGAGAGCTGCACTATGCTCAGCTCCAGTTTTGGGCATGCCAAATTATTAAAAGTGTTTTATGTTCTTTGTACATGAAAAGAATGGATGTGCTTTGGTTGTTTTGACTCAGCAACACAGGGGGAAGAATCGGCTGTGCGGTTATTTTTCTTCCACGTTGGATCCTGTTGCATGTGCTTTGCCACGTTGCTTGCGAGCTGTTGCTGCTGCTGCCGCATCAGTAAAACAAACCAAGGGGAGCTTTTAGGTCACTCTTTAACCGTGAAGGTACCCCATTGAGTAGATGTTCTTATAAATAGAACACAGACGCAACATCTCACTTCTGCCTGATTAACAAGATACAAACTGATCCAATTTGCACTGCATATCCAAATTAAGAGATGTTGCTCTTTGAATCCGGCTGAATTATTGCCACTCCCAAGTGAAGGGAAAAGCGAGGAGGGATTGCTACATGACGCTTAATCATAACTGAGCAAGAAACAAAAGGAAGAATTGATCTAACAGATACATCCCTCAAAGAGCCAGATGGAGAATTATTTTGTGATGGCTCCTGTTTCAAATTACCAAATGGCACATCAACTGCTGCCTATGCCATTACCACATTGAGAACCATTGTAGAAAGTAAACAAATCCCACATAACTTAATAGCCTTGACCAGAGCATGCAAAATTTCTAAAAACATTAGTGTAAACATATATACTGACAGTCAATATGCCTTTGGGGTGGTCCACAACTTTGGCCGATTATGGGCTTAAAGAGGGTTTCTGACATCTCATGGAACCAAAATTCAACATGGCATTTTAATAGTAAGACTGTTGTCAGCACTTGCGCTTCCTAAACGATTAGCGATAATAAAATGTAACGCCCATAAGAAAATTACACGTAACGTAGGAAAAGGAAACGCATTTGCGGACAGAATTGCGAAACAAACTGCCACTGATTTACACTCAAAAATGTATGTTGAATCAATAAGAAGAGTGTTCTGTATGATAGAGGATGGAATTGGGACTGTAAAAGAAATACAAGCAGAGACTACTACTGAGGCAACAAAACAATGGTCCGAGGGTCCAGCAGAATTAGATACCGAGGGTTGTTTGGTGGACAAAGAAAACCGTAGATGGATGTTGCCAAATGCATATGTTATGGCAATGGTTACTATGGCCCATGGTCCCACACACATTTGTGCAAAGAAGATTTGTCAGCACCTTGATTCTGTATGGTACAATGAAAATATTACAAAAATTGCCGAGATTGGTTCAAAATTGCATGACTTGTTTACAACATAACATTTGGAAATGAACCACAACACCAATAGGAAGTGTTGGTCCTCCTTCAATGAATGCCATTCGAAGTAAGTCACTTCAATTTCATTGAAATGGAACAATGCCAGAACTATAAGTATGTACTTGTAGTGGTCTGCGCATTCAGTAAATGGGTTGAAGCCTATCCCCTCAAAGACTGTTCAGCCATGTCCACAGCAAAATTCATGTTAAAAGAATACTTCCCAAAGTTCTGGTTGCTACGTGTTATATGGTCCGATGATGGACCGTATTTTATAGCTGCTGTAATACTACAAATTTGTGCAGGTCTCCAAATTGATAAGCAAATCCATTCAGCCAGGCATCCTATGAGTGCCAGTCTTGTAGAAGGCCAAAACAGAATTTTGAAAAATAAGTTGGCAAAAATCAGTGCCAAGAGTAACTTGAAATGGCCCGATGCTTTACCTATAGCCCATTTGTCGATGCGCACGATAGTGCAATCAAGGACGGGTCTCTCCCCGTCTGAAATTGTAATGGGGAGACCCGCCAATGTATTGAATGTGCCCCGTCCAAGAAATCTTAGGAGTATTGAATACCCATTACTGATTGATTATTGTAAACGGTTGACTCAAAACTTGCGTTTGATTCACCAGCAGGTGCAAGAGGCTCTTCCCGCCAGAAACACGGGTCCAGGTCACCGGCTGCAGCCGGGTGACTGGTATTTAATCAAGAACTTTGAGAGAAAATCTTTGCTTGCACCACGTTGGCAGGGACCTTACCAGATTCTTCTGGCCACGCAGACTGCCGTTCGAGTGAGCAATCGTAAACATTGGATTCCTGCAACGCACACGAAAAGAATCCCGCATCCGCTGCCACATGAAAAAGAGACCGATGATTCCGACTTCCAGAGTGAGCCAGCTTTAATTGATCGCAGAAACTCAGCTGAAACTACTTGCTGAGCCCAAGGAGGGGTCTGAGGAGACTGCCAGAAAATCTGAGATATCAGTGTTGCCTCAACCGTGTTCGCCTGCTGCTTCATCATCACCATTTTCTGTCTCACCAATTGGCACTGTTTCTGCATCTGCTATAAACAACGACAGCACACTCTTCATCGATCATGCTGTACTTGGTGCTACAAGGTACAATCTACGTCCACGAGTTTGAAAGTGATTGCAACAGCCTTTGTTTCTGACCCACGGATTTGGGATGGAAACGGAGGCCTAGGGAAAAGGAGAGTATGAGCTGTACAACAGTACTGGATGAAGCTCTGACATGCGGTTTCCCGGTGCTATCTAAGTGAAGGGCTTTGCAACCTAGCATGAACAAGCGGGGGCAAAGGTACCGACACTGTGGAAATCTGATGTTAATACTTGCTCCTGCATTTTGGAGCCTCTGAGGTGAACACCAGCTTGCTACCATCGTAAGCAGGCATAATTGAACCCGTTTGCATCTGTTTGCATCCTGAACTTCTACTGACTAATAAGTGTGTTGCCACTTCGCTGAGATAATGAACAAAAAGCTTAACAGCAAGGTTTTTCTCTACGGACGCTGAGAAACATTTCAAAATCACTTCCCCTAAGGAATGTCTGCCTCTGCTCCCATTGGCTCTTGTACTGATAAGGCGGATGAAACCATGACTGGATGTATTGACATCGAGCCGGCTCCAAGAAATACTTGGTCTGTGAAAATCTTGCTATTCTTCGTACTCATCTGTATCTTATTTACTCTGATTCCAATGACCTGGTACTTAGAACACATGTATCCAATGAATACTCTTTTGCTCACTGTTACTGTTCCCGTTCCCACTACAACCACTGCACGGGATGTTAAGCATCGAAAAGGTTATAATAACAATACTCTTTTATTGAGTATGAATATGACCCATGCAATACTGAATAGATCTAACTGCTGGGTATGCTCGCATTTACCCCAGCATGGAGAAAGCGGAATGGACTGGTACATACATCCTTTACCCCTGAATACTGCTTGCTATGCTGCACCAAGAGCCCTCTTCTTTGGAAGATGGAATGATATTGTCACTGGAAACTTTGATGGAACCAACATAAATGAATTCGAGAGATTAGTACTAACACCATTAGGATGTTCTGTGTTTACGAATAAAAATAAAATTACAATTGCTTTGACTAGCCCCAATGATAGACTCTCTAGTCCGTACGAGTCACTGATCACTTTTAAAATGGCTCCTGTAGGTAACAAGGATGCCATGCATGATTCTTACACCATTAATCATAGTCCACAATCTGTCCCATTTTGTTTGCAGAAAAAAGGCTCTCATCCAATGGGAACATTTGCCAAATGCATGAATACTGCTGTACTTGAACATGAAGATGATGTCACGACCCGTGACCCAAAACCCCACTGACATGGTCACATGCCAGGTAGGGTTAAGACTCAGGGTTCACTTAGGGCCCCAAGGGCCTTGCACTATCCTCATGGACTCTCCTGGAGTCAGTCCTGGCACCTTAGGCGCCAGGCTCATGCTCAGATTGGGACACAGTCTTGAAGGGACTACTTTTCATTGGAAGCCTGCAGCCAACATGGTGGCACCCACACAGCCTAGTTCCTAGAACCAGACTGTGCGGTGCAGTGTTTTGGGTGTGGTAGACCGGACTACTTTACCTGGACTACTTTACTAGAGGGCTATATAAACCACACCCAAGTTACAGAACGTGCTTCGCGTTATTCTGCAGCCAGCAGCGTGACGCTCATCGTGTCCAGAGACCGGAATCCGTCGATCCTTGAACAGCGGACCTGCAGAGGAGACAAAAGAACATCATTAGCAGTCCCTGCTTACCTGCAGCTTCCAATCCATCGAGAATCCGTCTTCCTGCAGCTCGCGGTCTTTCATCCAGTCTGCAGCATCACTGGGATATCACGCACGCACCAGAACGAAGCACCTGGATGGAGAGAGAAAGAAGGACAACGTTAAAACAGGTTACTCACTGCATTTACGGCAGTAATCACAATAACCTCACCTGGCTGGGTATTTCTTGGCTGGCTCCGCTCCGGAAATCTTCACACGCCCAGAAAGACCATTGCGACCTGAAAAGGAATAAAGAACACAGATTAGCAAAAGAAGACATTACCGCGCCGCACTTCATGCTTAACCTACCATCCATAACACGCTCCTGCGTCCATCATCCTGGTAGGAGCCTGATCCAAGCTGCGCATCCACCAAACCTATGTGCACTGAAGGGGGAATAAATAAGGAAAAGACATCAATAGCAAGAAAAGAAAGCAGGGACATTTTAAGATTGCTTTAACCGGACTTTTCTCCTTAAAGACACTTGAATGGGTTAGCAGCAGTGAAGTTAACTCGATCGCTCAAACCTGCAGAAAACTACGCGTCCCTGCACAGAAGGCAGGACAGAGGGCACGCCAGACATCACAACAAGGTGAGGAGTGGGCCATCAGATCGAATCCAGGGAGCGGGGGAAGAAAACAAAATCTGTTCCTGAGTCCAGTCCTCCTGTGTTTTCAGGCCTGACCTCCATTGAAGACACCATCCAGAATCGGGAAGGGTCCAGGGTGAATCCGGCAACCAGGGCATAAGGGCGTCCCTGTGGATACCAGGTGAGTGTAACAGAACGCAAAGACTCTATAACATTATCCACCTGGACGCCATGGAGACTTCTGAAATGGACCAACTGGCCCAGTTATTAGGACAATTATGTGCCGAAGTGCATTCGGCTAGGTAAGAGACTAATACCATGTGAAGGGATCTTGTCGTTACCAAGGATGACACCGAGGAAATCAGCAGGCAATTATTGCAATCACAGGCCGGACAACCTCCATTACCCGGGAATAATCCACCAGCGCAGGCCACCACGTCATCTGCCACTCCAGTACAAATCACCTTACCCGGGGCAATACCGTTAGCACCGTCAGAGCGGTTTTCAGGTGACCCAAGAAAGTATGCTGCATTTATGAATCAATGTCGTCTTCATTTCCTCTGCAGACCGGGCACATGCCCTAATGATCATGCACGAGTAGCATTTATTTTGTCTTATCTGAGCGCTAGTGCAGCAGACTGGTCAGTGCCGCTTGTGAGCTATGATGATCCGTTACTACGTGACTTTGGGGGTTTTCAGAGGGAAATGGAAAAACTCTTTGCTCGACACACCCATGAACAAGCTGTAGACAATGAACTCTTGTCACTCCAGCAAGGGAATCAAGACTTACTAACATACATAGCAACCTTTAATAGATTAGTGGCTGAAACCAGGTGGCCTGAAGACAAGAGAACCACATTGTTTCACTGAGGCCTTCGAGGGGAATTAAAGGACGTCTTGGCCAGTGCTTAAAGTGGGCCGGGGCCTGCCGGGGCCGGGCCCTGGCAGTCTCCAAAAAATGGGACTGAGCCGGGGCCCTGCCGGGGCCCCCCATCCCACACAACATTGGCGGGATGCATTATCCCGCCGCGGCCGCAGCTGCGACGGGAGATGCGCCCGCCAGTTTAATTGCAGGCGAGCTGACAGAAGTGCCAGCCAGGCACAGCGTTGCTGAAGCTGGCTGGCACTTCTGTCAGTCACTGTAACTTCCCTGATGACCCCTCATCTGAGGGGTCATCAGGGAAGTTACAGTTCCTTTGTTTGCCCTCGCCAGGTCACTGACCCTCAGGGAACCTGTGGGCTCCATGATCTAATATGCAGATTAGATCACGGAGCCCGCGGGTTTGCAGAGGGTGAAAGGCGCCTCGGGCTCAGTGATCTATCTGCTCTGAGCAGAGATCACTGAGCCCGAGGCGCCTTTCTCCATCGGCAAAGCTTTATAAAAGATGCCTTGAATTGTATACGTTTCAAGCCATCTTTTATAAACGTAGAAATATTTCTATGTTTATAAAAGACCGCTTGAAACGTGCACAATTCAAGGCATCTTTTATAAAGCTTTGTCGATGGACAAAGCCACCTCGGGTTTTGTCCGTCCTCAACGCTTTATAAAAGATGCCTTGAATTGTGCATGTTTCAAGCCGTCTTTTATAAACATAGAAATATGTTATAAATGTCTATGCTTATAAAAGGTGGCTTGAAAAGTGCACAAACCATAGTAAGGTAAGCGCACAAGTGTGCGTAAATTACTATGGTTTGTGCACTTTTCAAGCCACCTTTTTATAAACCTAGAAATACGTAACATTGGTATGTTTATAAGGCTTGAAAGGTACACAAACCATAGTAGTGCGCATACAAATATATAAATGCTCACATACATTTATATATTTGTTTGCGCACCTTACAATGATTTGTGCACGTTTTAGGCCACGCCCACAATGGAAGCCACACCCCCAAACGAGGGCCCTGCCTCAATTTCTTACCCCACTTAAAGCACTGGTCTTGGCTCAGGTGGTTGATCCACCTCAGGACTGTAGTGAATTTATCAACCTGGTGGTGCAACTAGATCATCGACTACAGGATCGGAAAGCAGATCGGTCCAGATCAGATACACAGGCTATGTATCTTCGAACCAAGGATGCAGCTCCACGCACGTCAGAGAATACCACAGAGCCAATGCAAATCGGAGGCATACGACCACCGTTAACAAAAGTTGAAAGAGACAAGAGAAGGCAACAGCAGTTATGTTTGTACTGTGGACAATCAGGGCACTGCCTAAAAGATAAAACTCCCCAAGCGACTTGTGGGAGCTACAGAAAAGGATGCGAGTAAGGAGTCGGAAAACTGCCTAGCTCGACAAAAGTAGAGGTCAGTTTGTCGAGTGAGAAGAATGAGCCATCAATACCAGTGATCCTAATCAATCACCAACAACCATCAAGGATGCATACCGTTGAAGCTTACATAGACAGAAGAGCAGTTGGGAATTACATTGATCGAGATCTGGCCGCACGGATGGGGCTTCCCTTATGTTTTAAGCCAAACACAGAAAAGATAACCACAGTGGATGGGTCAGAAATTGCTTCCCGACCAGTAACCCAATGTATAGGAGGAATGACCCTGCTGTGCCAGCACAGACACCAGGAAAAGATTTCCTTTGATCTCATCAAGGCACCTCAGTTTTAGCTTATATTAGGGATGCCATGGTTAGTTGCTCATAACCCTCGGATAGATTGGCATGCAAGAAGATTGACTTTTGCTTGTGATTGCGCGTCCACCTGTTATTTCCAAGAAAACAAAGCCAGTTTCAATGTTCCCACGAGTCGGCATATCTGCACTTGGCGCAACTAGCACTCTCCCTGAAGAATACCAGGATTTCCAGGATGTGTTCCAGAAGGAACAAGCTAATACACTAATGCCGCACAGGTCTTATGACTGTCAGATTGACCTAATACCTGGTGCACAGATCCCTTGTGGCAGAATCTATGCGCTCACAGAACCAGAAAACCAGCATCTAAAATCCTATCTGGACCAGTACTTGGCAAATGGGTTCATTCACCCATCTAAATCACCAGCAGCAAGTCCCCTATTCTTCGTACCAAAGAAGGAAGGGAACTTGAGAACCTGTATTGACTATCACGCATTGAACCAGATCACTGTGAAGAACTGTTACCCCCTACCACTTATTCCCGAGATGCTGGATAAAGTCAAAGATGCCCAGATTTATACTAAATTAGACCTCAGAGGAGCGTACCACCTGGTCCGAGTTAAAAAAGGAGATGAATGGAAAATGGCCTTTCGTACCAAATATGGGTTGTTTGAGTACCAGGTAATGCCTTTCGCACTTTGTAATGGCCCGGCAGCGTCCCAATACTTTATGAACAACGTCCTAAGGGAATTGATCGATGTTTGCGCCCTTGTCTACATAGATGACATTCTTGTGTATTCAACTTCGAAACAAGACCATGTCAAGCATGTCCGCGCTCTCCTTGCCAAACTGCGCCAACATCGACTATATGCAAAACTTGAAAAATGTTTTTTCCACATAACCAAAGTAGAATTTGTGGGTTTCATTCTTACTCCGAAAGGCATCCGAATGGATGTACACAAGGTGGATGCAATTCTTAAATGGCCTTCTTCGACCTCATTAAAAGCGGTCCAGAGCATGCTGGGCTTTGCTAACTTCTACCGTCGGTTCATTCTGGACTTCTCTCAGATTGTGCATCCAATCACGTTACTTCTACGAAAAAACAATAAAAAATTCATGTGGACAGAAGACGCCGAAAAGGCCTTCCAAAAATGTAAGGAAAAGTTCACCTCAGCCCCGATTTTGCAACATCTTCGTCCGGATCTTACTTACATCGTGGAAACGGATGCCTCCAGCATGGCTATGGGGGTGGTTTTTTCCCAGAGGGACCCTGAAACTGGCCAATTGCACCCCGTGGCCTTCTGGTTGCGAAAATTCACACCCCCTGAACTCAATTATGCCATCACCGATAAGGAACTGCTTGCTATAAAATCTGCCTTCAAGGCATGGCGACATTACCTCTTGGGAGCCAGGTATACAGTCACGGTAATCACAGATCATCGGAACCTACAATATTTGAAAACAGCAAAAGCACAATCCTCACGCCAATTACGATGGGCCCTTTTCTTTGCAGAGTATGACTACGTGATCACTTATCGACCAGGCGTAAGAAACGGAAAAGCAGATGCACTATCCCGCATGGGCATCGACAAGGAAGTATATGCAACCCCAGATCCAGTAGCCATTATTCCTTAGGGCAAGCTCTTAGGCCTCACCACAGCTTTAACACAAACTGAGCTTAAAAACGTGATCCAACGTGAAATAACACCTAACTAACTACTGGAATGGCATACCAAAGGAAAACAATACACCGTTAAAGATCAACTGCTATATTTTGATGAACGCCTGTATGTGCCTAAAACAGAGCTACAGCAACTAATCATTTCGGACTATCACGATTCTCTGATAGAAGGTCATCCCGGGATTGCTAAAACCCTAGCTAAAGTGAAGTACAATTATTGGTGACCTACTTGGCGGCGAGACGTCATCCAATATGTTCAATCTTGTGGAGTGTGTGCACAAAACAAGTCACTAAAACAAAAACCAGCTGGCCGCCTGCAACCATTAGAAATTCCTCCTGCACCATGGCACATACTTTCTCTCGACTTTATTACCGATTTGCCTCCCAGCCAAGGGTTCAATACCATTTTAGTAGTAGTAGACTTATTTTCGAAAATGGCACACTTTATCCCTTTCAAAGGACTCCCGGATGCATCCCATATAGCAAAAGTGTTCCTGGAAAAAATTATCAAACTGCATGGATTCCCTTCAGTCCTGGTCTCTGATCGAAGCAGCCAATTTGTATCTACCTTTTGGAAAAAGTGCTGCTCTATGGCTCAAATCGACATCCGACTATCCACCAGCCATCACCCCCAAACGGATGGTCAAACAGAGAGGACCAACCAGACTCTCGAACAATACCTAAGGTGCATGCTGCACCAAGTCGAAGGAACCTGGAAAGATCTATTATGGATAGCCGAATATGCTTACAACAATTCATTGCATTCCAGCACTGGTCAAACACCTTTCTACACCCTCTACGGTAGACATCCACGTACTTCCAAACTAGACAGCACTCCCAGTCTAGAAATGCCGGCAGTAAAGACTCTTCATGCAAACATCACTCAGGCCAACAGTTAATCCAAGCCAAAAACGAGCAAAAAAGGTTTGCCGACCAACATCGGAAAAAGGCCCCTGACTATCAGGTAGGAGACAAGGTTTGGCTAGCCGCAAAATATATACCTCTAAAAGGAACCCAGACTTTTCGTCCTCGCTATTTGGGACCTTATTCTGTTCAAGCCATCATAAATCCAGTCAGCTTGCCCCTCCCATTCTGTTTCCACTTGAGCATCAGTGTATATCCAACTTAAGCTGACCAGAAAAACAACTTCTAAACCAACAACAACAACCCTCTAAGGGTATTCCTGAGCCAGGTTACGGCATGCTCCCACATGGTGGCATTTGCCAGTTACCCAGAGACCCCCAACCCTCTCCCCCACCAAATTCTATCCATCCTTCCCCCTCCCCTGAATCCCCCCACCTAACCACATCCATAGATATCACCAACAGCATCGACCATTATACATGAGACTCAAACTTGAGAATCTTGCCATTGAATCTCCCCCCCAAACAGCAGAGAAGTAGTTTCTCCTATTGTCCCCCTCATCTCTCTCACCACACGAGGACTATCTATAACAGAGCTCTGATCCAGTGGGCCTGACTCTCGCTTCAAGGCTCACTGCTTGGGTGCACCTCCTGCTTGTTCAACCTGGTTTTGTCTCTCTGCCAGTGTGTCATGATGCCTACTCCCGGGCATCAGGACCAAGCCCATCAGCTCTGGAAGCAGGCATCCAGATACTTACTAAAACCCCAACAGCCCCGGCTGGGGGTTGTTTGGGTTCAGTCCTGGCGCCTTGGGCGCCAGGCTCGTCATGGAAATCAGTCATGGTGACATAGGCGCCAGGCTCATAGACTACTTACCTGATGCAGACCATGCTGCTAGTGAGTCCAAGCCAACGTGAGGCCTGGATGGGACTATTTTTCTACAGGGACTATTTTTTACTCGGCCATGGTTCTAGGGAACTTCTTACCTGGAACTACTTTGGAGGCTATTTAAACCACGCCCGAACAACAGCACACGCTTCGCGTTATTCCGCATCCAGCAGCGTAACGCTCACCGTGCCTGCAGTCTGCATCCAGTCTTCTGCCACGCCCGCCTCGAATCTGGAGCTCCTAAAACCAAGAGGAAAGAAAAGGACAAGATTAGAAAACAAACTATTTCAAATGCCTCACCTGATTTCGGATCCATCTCGCCTCCGGACCTGGAAAAAACATCATTTCTGTACGCGTCGCATCTCCAGCTACAGCGCCGCCCCATACTCACCAGTACTCGCAGCATCTTTCGATTCGGCGCTGCCTCCATCATTTCTTCACCGAACTCCGGCACCTGAGGGAAAAAAGAAAACAACAAGGTGAGCCGAGAAAACCAACAGACAAAACACTTATCATCATAGACTTACCTGATTACCACCGGAGGCATTATTCTATAACTCTCCACATCTTCATGTGCCGCACCTGCAAAGAGAGAGAAAACAACACGTTAAACACCGGCAACATTTACCGGACGGCGTCGGGTAATACAGACTCTTACCTGAGCGCCACCAACTGCGACGAGGGGTATCTTCTCACGATCTTAGTTGAAAGACAAGGAAGGAAGGGGGTGTTAGGCAGAAACCTGTGCAGTTCCCTTAGGGACCACTGCAAAAGATTTAAGACTACAGGTGTTTGGCAGTAAACCCACTTGGTAGCAGTCTGTACCACACAGATTCACTTGGTAGCTGTGGCTGAGCAGTCAGACTTCCCTCAAGAAGAGTTAGGCAGTATATAGAGTATACACAATAGGTACAGAGATACAGTAGCACAAGCAAACACTGACCAGAGCTTTGGTGTAAAAGTATATCATTATTTATTTAAAGACACACTTGTAAATTACACTAGCACAAAGAGGTAAGTAAATTCAGCACACAGTCACTATTATATATATACAACCCTAAATACTTATTAGACAAGTCTTAGTGAGAAACACCACTTATTTTCAGACAGAGGTGAGCGCTTAACATAAGATGGCACTTAAATAAGTTATTAAAAAGGGAGGGAAAAAGGCAGAGTTATGGAAGCACACACATTTCAATACTTTTTAAAGAACCACAGTAAGGCAGGATAGGCAGAGTTCTACTGGCGAGCAAGGAAGTCAATTGCAAGGCCCACTCTTGGAGAGAGCAAGCAGAAGGGGTCCAGGTTCACACAGTGGGGTTATGCCCAAAGAGTCTTGTAGATAGTTCGCACACAAAGAATGAAATTAAAGTCAGGAAAAGTTAGTTGGGTTGTCCCAGGCCAGCCCAGGTTAGAAAGTCGAGGCTTTACTGTCACCCCGAACGATCTGTCGCAAGGGAAGCCAGGCGGGACACAGTACCTTAAGTGGGAAGGTAGCTCCAGCGGGGGCAGTTGTTCCTGGCAGCGGGTGCAAGTCAGTGTTTCGTCCAGAGGAAGAGGAGGTCTCGACGTGGAGGAAAGATGAGGGTTGTTGCACTGCCAGGGAAGAAACCAGTCGCAGAGTTCTTCGGTTAAAAGGTACTACCCTTCTATTCGCGGTAGTGGTAAACCGTGGTATTCCGGTTGCCGGGGTGCTTCGCACGGGCAAGGCGGCCACGAGATGCTCCAGGAAGGTGAAAAGAAGGCAAAACTGGTTATCCACACCAGTCAAAGGAAGAAGACTCTCCGGACTGGAGATCTCCTCTGTCGTCGGGAAAAGTGGTGAGACGGTTCAGCAGGGCTCCACCGGTGGTGTCGTCGTTGCAGGTCGGCTCAGCTTCTCCCTCCTCGGATTCTTAGGTCGTGTGGCGACTTCTGCAGTTCCAGTCCCCAAAGCCATGCTTTTATGCAGCAAACCCCCATTCATTCAGCCTAGCTGTCAATCAAACATGCTAAGTGGTGAGCCGGCCGGCTCACCACTTGGGCCAATCACACAAGAGTGCGACTTGAGTTGCCAAGGCAACTCAGTCCAGGGTGCCTAAACCCCCTCCCACGCCCCCTGTGGTACACAGACAGAGTGGCACCACTTTTGGAGGCTTCTGTGGAGAAGCCCGCCAAAAAGTGGAACAAAAGGCTTGACTTGGGTTGGAGTCACAGAAGAGAACACAAACGCCATTTTAGAATCGAGTTCTGGCAAAAAATACCAACCAGTGAATTAATATTAAATAAATAAACCAGCGGTATGTTCGAGGCTATAGGAATTAAATAATTAAAGTTGGTAGCCTCGAACAATGGGAAAATCCCATAGAGATATATTCGCGGTTGAATATAAAAAGTAGTATCCACTGCCACCAGCCAAAACTCGATCAGGGGGGACGGAGACGTGCCCCCTCGAACAACAGACCCCGGGGCAATCGGATTGCCCCGACCAGTACGTCCACAATATTATGGTTTGTACTGGTTTCTGTTCATAATTTGGGACTAATAAAGCCAATGATGACTTTACGTGCCCTGGGAGATAGTAGCCAGTGCCAGGGTATGGAGTCTATGTTGGGGGGTCGCTACAGCACCCCCTGGGTTACGGCACGGAGGGTGCTGTGTAACCCACATCAAAAAACACATGAAACCCTATGGAGTAAAAGACCTCATAGCCCATCAAACACATGGAAAGACAAAGGAACACCTCAAATCATGTCTAAGAGTGGGAGTAAAAGAGCCTCACTCTTAGCAGGAGAAAAAAATAAACCCCAAAAATCCAGCAAAGCTGCTGGGGGACTCACTAGGTTTGGGAAATTAGCCTTTACAGAGAATTCTCCCTAACACTCCCCCCCTCCCCCCCAGACTAAGGGACAGGAGGATTTAATCCACTCCTGGATGAATCTCATACCTCTAGTCGGTTACAAACACCCTAGAGAGACCATCAGCATTTTGGTGGTGACACCCTGACTTATGTTCAGTGGTAGAGTCAAAGGTTTTCCTTTGTAAGCTATATGACCTACAAACCCTTTGAGGAACATTAGTCTTTTTAAAGTTATAGGGGATCTGGTTGACCAGTCCCTCAGAAGTTGGTACAACTTCTGAACCTGTGTTAGGCTTTTTCAAGGGGTCCTTATAAAGGATTCCCTTAGATCTAGAGGGGCCTCCAGAGATCCTCGCCACCTCTCTGTTGGGAGAAGGTTGGGTTTTAGGCCTCTTGGTTTGAGGGGATCGATATAAGCAAGGTACATGCTTCTCCTTCCTCTTAGATCTACCTTTACCTACTTTAGGAGTTTCCCCCTTAAGACTAGGAAGTGGGTTGGAGTCTTCTGTGGAAGGTCCAACAGTCTGAGGTTTTTGGCCTTAGACTTTTCTTTTCTGGTCTTCCACCAGCACTGATAATTACCAGTTCTCTTAGGCCTAGTTAGGGTTCCAGTAGGTCTATCCACCTCTTCCTCAGAAGCAGGGGGAGTCACAGACTCTATAACTGGGGGAACAATGATGGAGCTTGGTTGGGGCTCCCATTTCCCTAACATTTTAGCCTGAAATTTGCCTGGGTCAGAGGTCAATTTACCAACACCAGGGCTTGTAGTGGGGTTCTCAGTAGAGGTTCCCACAGGCTTAGAGTGGTTCCTTAAGGTGGCCTCTCTAGCCAATTTGGTTTGGTTCTGGGTCTCCATGCTGGGAGGCCTGGGGTACTGGATACTACTCCTATAGTTCTTAGATCATTCCCCAACAGGACTCTCCCAGGCACCTCAGTCTGAACACTGACAGGAATCAACACTGTCATGTCATTACACTGAATGAGGGCTGGTAGAATTGGGACCATTTGGACAGGGCCTCCAGACATCTTAGTGGGACCTTTGGGTGCCTTAGCAACATCCTCAGGACTGAAAAAGCTTTCATCCACTACTGTTCTGCTGGCCCTAGAGTCTCGCCTGGCAGGAGTATCCTGGCCATTGACAAGAACACTGTCCATATAATAAACTTTAGAGTTTTCTTGTATGGAGTTGTACACACTACTATTCTGATCACTAACCAGATCCATGGAATCTACTGTTACACCTGCTTGGAAACACAAAGGTTCTTCAGCAAAGACTTCAAAGTGAGCCCTAGCCATTTGGACTTCCTCCTCAGGAGTGAAGGCTAAGGAGACTGTGCTGATCCCTGTAAGTTTACCCTTACATCTGGGATCTCCTTTGATGTGGTCAGTTGCCCCACAGAGATAGCATGTTCCAAATGCTCTCTGAAAGGGTGGCTTGGCCTGACCTCCTTCTGGTTTGTGACCAGAAGGTACACTAGCCTGTTGTGGTTTACCCTGGGACTTACCCTGGTTATTTTGTTGTTTGGGGCCCTCTTTGGTTTGGGAGGTATTAGAAATCTCTTGGTTCCCTTTTGGTGGCTGCTTTCCCTCATCCTTTTTCTGAGTGACCCCAGAGTTCTTGTGAGTAGCCCTGTTGGCAACCCACAAGTCAGCAGCCTTAGCTAGTTTCCTGGAATCTAATTCCTTTGAATCAGCCAAGTGCTGTCTGAGCTCAGGAGAGCAGGCATCATAAATTGACTCCAACATCACAAGATTCTTCATTCCCTCATAAGTGTTCACCTTGTAACCCTTAATCCATCCCTCTAAGTTCTTCAAACTTTCACTCACCCAGGTAGCCCAAGGGGTACCATCATGCTTTTTGAGGGTCCTAAGCCTCTTAAGGTACAGGGAGGGGTCTTCCCAAATCTAGCTATCAAAGCTAGTTTCACACATTCATAATCCTTCTTATCCTCCTCCCCCAACTCCATTACCACATCAGTTGCAACAGGGGGGAGCCTAGAGAACAACCAGGAAAGTAACTCATTTCCTGTAATGTTCTTACGCCCATTATTATATTCAAACAAACTCAACCAATTCAACACATCCAACTTAGGCTCATACATACCCACCAACTCCTTAGGCATCCGGGGTCTTTTGGGACTGGAACTCCTAGAGGATTCGGAGAGAGAAGCACTTTCCACAGCCAATTTTTTCATTTCTAGCTCATGGTTGAGCTCCATTTCTCTGAGCCTTAGTTCTTGGTGCCGTTGTTCTGTTTGAGCACTAATTCTTTTAAATTCTAATTCAAGCTTCATTTTTTCTAGTTCCATATATTGAGGATTAAGTGTGGGACCTGGTAAAGGTCCAGTAGGTACAGCTGGCAGGGCAGGTAGAGGCCCAGGGGAGACAACTCTAACATCTTCCACCTCCTCTTCTGCTTCTGACTCAAAGTTATCAATACTAACATTCATATCAATATCATTGCTGTTATCTACAGTTGCTGGAGTGGTAGGTTCCTCTGAACCACCATCCAGACTTTGGTTTGCTAACAACTTTTCTATTAGCTCCATTTTCTTGCCCTTAGTCAGGAGGTTCTTATGCTTACAGAGAACTCTTAAACAATCAGCAGTTTTTGTAGCAAGGGACTCTTGACTATAGCTTTCCATAGTTGACATGTTTTAGAAAATACTTCTTTAGTGCTAAGCTTTGTGGTTAGTTGCAGTAAGGTATCTATAAGCACACTAAAATGTATAAACAATACAAATCCCACCGCTGTACACCAGTGTTAGGCAGAAACCTGTGCAGTTCCCTTAGGGACCATTGCAAAAGATTTAAGACTACAGGTGTTTGGCAGTAAACCCACTTGGTAGCAGTCTGTACCACACAGATCCACTTGGTAGCTGTGGCTGATCAGTCAGACTTCTCTCAAGAAGAGTTAGGCAGTATATAGAGTATACACAATAGGTACAGAGATACAGTAGCACAAGCAAACACTGACCAGAGCTTTGGTGTAAAAGTATATCATTATTTATTTAAATACACACTTGTAAATTACACTAGCACAAAGAGGTAAGTAAATTCAGCACACAGTCACTATTATATATATACAACCCTAATTACTTATTAGACAAGTCTTAGTGAGAAACACCACTTATTTTCAGACAGAGGTGAGCGCTTAACATAAGATGGCACTTAAATAAGTTATTAAAAAGGGAGGGAAAAAGGCAGAGTTATGGAAGCACACACATTTCAATACTTTTTAAAGAACCACAGTAAGGCTGGATAGGCAGAGTTCTACTGGAGAGCAAGGAAGTCAATTGCAAGGCCCACTCTTGGAGAGAGCAAGCAGAAGGGGTCCAGATTCACACAGTGGGGTTATGCCCAAAGAGTCTTGTAGATAGTTTGCACACAAAGAATGAAATTAAAGTCAGGAAAAGTTAGCTAGGTTGTCCCAGGCCAGCCCAGGTTAGAAAGTCGAGGCTTTACTGTCACCCCGAACGATCTGTCGCAAGGGAAGCCAGGCGGGACACAGCACCTTAAGTGGGAAGGAAGCTCCAGCGGGGGCAGTTGTTCCTGGCAGCGGGTGCAAGTCGGTGTTTCGTCCAGAGGAAGAAGAGGTCTCGACGTGGAGGAAAGATGAAGGTTGTTGCACTGCCAGGGAAGAAACCAGCCGCGGAGTTCTTCGGTTAAAAGGTACTACCCTTCTATTCGCGGTAGTGGTAAACCGTAGTATTCCGGTTGCCGGGGTGCTTGGCACAGGCAAGGCGGCCACGAGATGCTCCAGGAAGGTGAAAAGAAGGCAAAACTGGTTATCGCCACCAGTCAAAGGAAGAAGACTCTCCGGACTGGAGATCTCCTCTGTCGTCGGGAAAAGTGGTGAAACGGTTCAGCAGGGCTCCACCGGTGGTGTCGTTGTTGCAGGTCGGCTCAGCTTCTCCCTCCTCGTATTCTTAGGTCCTGTGGCGACTTCTGAAGTTCCAGTCCCCAAAGCCCTGCTTTTATGTAGCAAACCCCCATTCATTCAGCCTAGCTGTCAATCAAACATGCTAAGTGGTGAGCCGGCCGGCTCACCACTTGGGCCAATCACACAAGAGTGCGACTTGAGTTGCCAAGGCAACTCAGTCCAGGGTGCCTAAACCCCCTCCAACACCCCCTGTGGTAACCAGACAGAGTGGCACCACTTTTGGAGGCTTCTGTGGAGAAGCCCGCCAAAAAGTGGAACAAAGGGCTCGACTTGGGTTGGAGTCACAGAAGAGAACACAAACGCCATTTTAGAATCGAGTTCTGGCAAAATATACCAACTAGTGAATTAATATTAAATAAATAAACTGGCGGTATGTTCGAGGCTATAGGAATTAAATAATTAAAGTTGGTAGCCTCGAACAATGGGAAAATCCCATAGAGATATATTCGCCGTCGAATATAAAAAGTAGTATCCACTGCCACCAGCCAAAACTCGATCAGTGGGGACGGAGACGTGCCCCCTCGAACAACAGACCCTGGGGCAATCGAATTGCCCTGACCAGTACGTCCACAATATGATGGTTTGTACTGGTTTCTTTTCATAATTTGGGACTAGCAAAGCCAACAGTGACTTTACATGCTCTGGGAGACAGTAGTCAGTCCCAATGTATGGAGTCTATGTTGGGGGGTCGCTACGACACCCCCTGGGTTACGGCACGGAGGGTGCTGTGTAACCCACATCAAAAAACACATGAAACCCTATTTAGTAAAAGACCCCATAGCCCATCAAACACATGGAAAGACAAAGGAATACCTCAAATCATGTCTAAGAGTGAGAGTAAAAGAGTCTCACTCTTTGCAGGAGAAAAAAATAAACCCCAAAAATCCAGCAAAGCTGCTGGGGGACTCACTAGGTTTGGGAAATCAGCCTTTACAGAGAATTCTCCCTAACAGGGGGGACAAGAGTGAATCATCGGACTTATTGAACTCTATGAATTTGATACTTACCGAACCTCGCCAGGAACCTCAGAGTCAATACTCTCCAGAACTCTCCCACGCCTTCAAACCAGTGAAGTAACTGGCATCAACGCGCCCCTGCAATCCACGCATCATTTAAAAACATAAGGTGAGGTTCCTAAAACGGGATATCGGAGGTGACAAGAAAGGAGAACGAGAACAGTGGGAGGGGACTATCACTCATATCCACAGGTGGCTAAATCCCTTTCTCCACTTGCAGGGGAATACTTCTACGGATCAAGCAGACGAGATTAGGCGGGCCAGTCCAGACAGTCATCTCGGCACTACGCATGACATTGGTGGAGACCGCAGCTGTCCGGGTCCGTTTGACGCCCCTGTGGGAACCAGGTGAGCGTAACAGAACGCGAAGCCTATCTACAAATCCCCACCTGGGCGTCATGGAAACCTCAGAGACTGACCAACTAGCCCTATTGTTAGGGGAACTTAGGGCAGAAGTGCACTCTGCACACCAAGAAACTAATGCCCTCAGGAGAGAACTGATTGTGTCAAAGGAGCGCACTGATGATCTTGCTAGACAATTGCTGCAAAACCAAGCTGGGGAAACACCATTACCTAGACTCGGGGGGAATCCAACTCCTTTTTCATCGAGCAATCCTGTGCAAGTGGTTCTACCAGGGAGCATTCCTTTAGCTCCACCCGAATGTTTTGCTGGGGACCCGAAAAAGTTTGCAGTGTTTATGAACCAATGCCGCTTGCACTTTTTATGCAGACCTGGAGCTTTTCCGAACGACCAAGCCAAAGTAGCCTTTGTACTATCATACCTTAGTGGCAGCGCAGCAGATTGGTCAATTCCACTAGTCAACCAGGATGACCCTCTTCTTCGGAATTTCCAAGGGTTTCAATTGAGCATGGAGAGACTATTTGCCAGACATTCACAGGGACAGGCCCTGGATAACGAAATCTTATCCTTACGACAAGGTAACCAGGATCTACTAACCTATATTGTAACCTTCAATAGGTTGGTGGTGGAAACCGGATGGCCAGAGGTAAAACGAATTACATTATTTCATCGTGGACTTCGGGGTGAACTCAAAGATTTTTTGGCCCAAGTTGTGAACCCACCTCAGGATTGCGCAGAATATATATAATTAGTGGTCCAGTTAGACCACCGACGAATAGAAAGGCTGATCGAGTTAAGTTCGAGAATCGGGTATTGGTTAAACCCAATGTTACCCTCAAAGGAACAGATGCACCAGAACTGATGCAAATCGGGGGATTAGGGACCCTTAACTCAAAAGGAAAGAGAAAGGAGACGGCAGATACAATTATGTCTGTACTGTGGGGCCTCAGGATATTTTCTACAGGATTGCCCTATAAAACCATTCAAAAAAGTAGTTGGAGTTGCCGATAAAAATCAAACAGAGCCTGATTCGGGAAACGACCACGCCCGACAAGCGTAGAGGTCCGCTTGCCGAGCGTGAAGAAGGATACTCAGACCTCGCACTTCATCATACCAATGGTCCTTGTGGATCCAAGGCAGCCATCATGTATGCACGCAGTAAGGGCATACATTGATAGCGGGGCCATAGGAAACTATGTGGACCACGAATTGGCTACTAGGATGAATCTACCTCTCTGCAAAAAGACCACTTCGGATGTCATCACCATAGTCGATGGAACTGAAATTGCCTCTGGGCCTGTAACTCATTCCACCGCAGAGATGACATTACTGGGTCAAGATGGGCATCGAGAGACTATTGAGTTTGATTTAATCAAAGCCCCGCAGTTCCAAATAATACTGGGGATACCTTGGTTGGAAACACATAATCCTTGTATTGATTGGCAAGAGAAGAGAATAACCTTCCCGGATTGTGCACATACTTGTTACCCGGAAAAACCCTTGAACCAAGGCCTGGCCACAGTTGCTACTCCAGTTGTGCAGTTACCTCAGGAATATCAAGAATTCCAGGATGTTTTCCAAAAAGAACAGGCCAACACCTTACCACCTCACAGATCTTACGATTGTCAAATCGATCTCATACCCGGTGCACAACCTCCATGTAGTAGGATCTACGCCCTTACGGAACCCGAAAACCTTCACCTGCGACAATACTTGGACCAATAACTTGCTAATGGCTTCATTCGTCCATCCATGTCCCCTGCATCTTCAGCTTTGTTCTTCGTGCCTAAAAAGGAAGGTGACCTCAGAACGTGCATAGACTACCGTGCATTAAATCAGATCACGGTTAAGAACCGATACCCATTGCCTCTGATCCCCGAATTACTAGACCAAGTAAAGGACGCTTGCATCTACACTAAATATGATCTACGAGGGGCATATCATCTGCTACGTGTAAAGAAAGGCGATGAATGGAAGACTGCCTTTCGCATTAAGTACGGGTTATTCGAATACCAGGTGATGCCCTTCGGGTTGTGCAATGCACCAGCAGCCTTCCAGTATTTTATGAACGATGTCCTTCATGAACTCATTGACGCCTGTGTTGTTGTATACATAGACGATATTCTAGTATACTCCTCCTCAGAATCAGACCATGTGAAGCACGTTCGTGCAGTCCTTGAGAAACTACGCCAGCACGAGTTATATGCAAAATTGGAAAAATGCATTTTTCATGCTACGGAAGTTGAATTCCTTGGATTTATCCTGACTCCAAAAGGAGTCCGAATGGACTCTCGAAAGGTGGACGCAATTCTCAAGTGGCCATCACCCAGTTCAGATAAAGGGGTACAAAGCATGCTCGGATTTGCTAATTTCTACCGCAGATTCATTCCGGATTTCTCACATGTTGTACACCCTATCACAGCACTTTTGCGAAAAAACAAACGCTTCTTGTGGACCGAAGAAGCTGAAAGCGAAATTCACGTCTGCACCTGTCTTAAAGCATCCACGCCCTGAACCTCCATACATAGTTGAAACTGATGCATCCAGTTTAGCCATGGGAGCTGTCCTGTCCCAGAAGGATCCTGAAACTGGCCAACTTCACCCAGTAGAATTTTGTTCCAGAAAGTTCTCGGCACCCGAATTAAACTATGCGGTTACCGATAAAGAGTTATTAGCCATCAAATACGCCTTCAAGGCTTGGTGGCATTATCTTCTCGGTGCCAGGCATACCATTACTGTAATCACCAAAACCTGCAGTATTTAAAAACAGCCAAGTCCCAATTGTCGCGCCAACTTCGATGGGCATTGTTCTTTGCCGAGTTCGATTTCGTGATCACTTATCGACCAGGCTGTAAAAATGGCAAGGCAGATGCCTTATCCCGAATAGGGATGGGAGAAGCATATGCGAACCCGGAACCGATGCCTATAATTTCAGAACAAAGAATTCCTGGCATAACTACTCTACAGACACTAGAGGATATTCAGGTAAAGATCCAACAATTCTTCGATCCAACAGCCCTGCAGGACTGGGTAAAGAAAGGCCCGGACTACTCAGTCATCAATGACCTACCTTATTATCAAGGTCGACTATTTCTACCACACAAGGAACTACAAGAACTAGTCATCTCCAATTATCATGACACCCTGATGGAAGGGCACCCAGGTATCGCAAAAACTGAAGCTACAATTAAGAGACAATTCTGGTGGCCTACCTGGCGAAAAGACGTAAAGTCATTTGTGATGTCTTGTGGCAGTTGCGCCCAAAACAAAAGTCAGAAGAAAAAAACAGCTTGCCTTTTACAACCTTTGGATATTCCACCTACACCATGGCACACCTTATCTTTAGACTTTATTACAGATCTACCTCCATGTAATGGATTTAACACCATTCTAGTTATTGTGGATCTTTTTTCCAAGATGGCCCACTTTATTCCTTTAAAGGGATTACCTTCTGCTTCAATTCTGGCCAAGGAGTTCCTCGAAAACATTGTTCGAATACACAGATTTCCTTCCGTATTGGTCTCTGACCGAGGTAGTCAATTCATTTCACATTTTTGGAAGAAATGTTGTCAATTGGCGCAAATCGACATGAGGTTATCAACCATTCACCATCCCCAGACCGATGATCAGACAGAGAGGACCAACCAGACCCTTGAAAAGTACCTACTTTGCATGCTACACCAGACCGAAAGTAATTGGAAAGATATTTTATGGTTTTCCGAGTATGCATACATTCAGTAACCGGACAAAGCCCCTTTTATACCATATATGGCCATCACCCGCGAACCTCAGAACTAGATTCGCCTCAGCATTTAGAAATGCCGCAGTTAGTCATTTGCACTCAACTATTACACAAGCCTTTAAAGAGGCAACAGAACATTTGAAACAAGCAAAAGAGAAATATAAGAAAAATGCTGATCAATATAGAAGTGAAACTCCACAATACCAGATTGGGGATCAAGTTTGGCTGGCTACAAAACACATACCTCTGAAGGGAACTCAGACTTTTAAACCAAGATATTTGGGACCTTACACCATTAAGGCCATTATCAACCCGGTGGCTGTCAAATTAGAATTACCCTCTAATATGCAAATTCATCCTGTCTTTCATGTTTCACTTTTAAAACCAGTTCAACCAGGAACAAGATTAACCAAACCACCCGACCCCATCTTGATAGATGGAGAACCTGAATTCGAGGTAAAAAATATCCTGGACTCCAAGATGGTTAAATACAAAACTTTTTTATTTAATTGATTGGAAGGGCTACGGACCACAAGAAAGATCATGGGAGCTTAGTGATCACGTTCATGAACCTTGGTTAGTGAAGAAATTCCATCGGGACTTCCCAGACAAACCAGGGCCAAGGGGAAGAACAACTTTAGGAGGGGCCTTGGGGGGGAGTGCTGTCATGATGCCTACCCCCGGGCATCAGGACCAAGCCCATCAGCTCCGGAAGCAGGCATCCAGATACTTACTAAAACCCCATCAGCCTTGGCTGGGGGCTGTTTGGGTTCTGTCCTGGCACCTTAGGCACCAGGCTCATCATGGAAATCAGTCCTGGCGCCATGGGCGCCAGGCTCATAGACTTTACTTACCTGATGCAGACCATGCTGCTAGTGAGTCCAAGCCAACGTGAGGCCTGGATGGGACTATTTTTCTACAGGGACTATTTTTTACTCGGGCGTGGTTCTAGGGAACTTCTTACCTGGAACTACTTTGGAGGCTATTTAAACCATGCCCGAACAACAGCACACGCTTCGCGTTATTCTGCATCCAGCAGCATAACGCTCACCGTGACTGCAGTCTGCATCCAGTCTTCTGCCATGCCCGCCTCGAATCTGGAGCTCCTAAAACCAAGAGGAAAGAAAAGGATAAAATTAGAAAACAAACTATTTCGAATTCCTCACCTGATTTCGGATCCATCTCGGCTCCGGACCTGGAAAAAACATCATTTCTGTACGCGTTGCATCTCCAGCTGCAGCGCCGCGCCATACTCACCAGTCCTCGCAGCATCTTTCGATTCGGCGCTGCCTCTATCATTTCTTCGCCGAACTCCGGCACCTGAGGGACAAAAGAAAACAACAAGGTGAGCCGAGAAAACCAACAAACAAAACACTTATCATCATAGACTTACCTGATTACCACCGGAGGCATTATTCTATAACTCTCCACATCTTCATGTGCCGCACCTGCAAAGAGAGAGAAAACAACACGTTAAACACCGGCAACATTTACCGGACGGCGTCGGGTAATACAGACGCTTACCTGAGCGCCACCAACTGCCATGAGCGGTATCTTCTCACGATCTTAGTTGCAAGACAAGGAAGGAAGGGGGGACAAGAGTGAATCATCGGACTTATTGAACTCTATGAACTTGATACTTACCGAACCTCGCCAGGAACCTCAGAGTCAATACTCTCCGGAACTCTCCCACGCCTTCAAACCAGTGAAGTAACTGGCATCAACGAGCCCCTGCAATCCACGCAGGATGGAGAGGTCATCATTTAAAAACATAAGGGGAGGTTCCTAAAAGGGGATATCGGAGGTGACAAGAAGGGAGAACGAGAACAGTGGGAGGGGGCTATCACTCATATCCACGGGTGGCTAAATCCCTTCTCCACTTGCAGGAGAATACTTCTACGGATCAAGCAGACGAGATTAGGCGGGCCAGTCCAGACAGCCATCTCGGCACTACGCATCACGTTGGTGGAGACCGCAGCTGTCCGGGTCCGATCGACGCCCCTGTGGGAACGAGGTTAGCGTAACACAGTGGGCCCACAAGGACGGGGCCTCTTCCTCCACAGAGACTGGGATAAGTTCATGCAGTATTTGTGGTTCTCTCCCTCATTGCCATCGTCCCCCTCAATCAGGGCTGCCGCCTCTTCTTTCTTTCGTCACTACGTATTTCGTCCCTTTTACCTCTAAGAGCAATTTACATGGGAATCTCCATCTGTAAGGGATACCTCTCTCGTGCAACCAAGCTGTCATCACGTACAGTTTCTTGCATCTGAACGGTGCAGCTTGCGAAAAGTCCCAAAATAGCATCAAGTCCAAGCCTCTGAAATGGACCGCATTTTGCTTTATGGGCTTCCCTCCTTCACCCACTCCTTCTGACCAAAGAAGTTAACTCTTGTGAGCACGTCCGGACACACAGCATGTTTGATCTGAAACACTGTATATACCCTTTGTGTCCGGTCCAGGACCAACTCCTCGCACTCCGGGAGATCTCGGATGGTACGGAGCAGGGCTTCAACATAGGCCGGCAGGTCTGGGACTTGCACCGGTTTAGGGATGCCTTGTTTCCTGATATTATTTCACCTTCAGTGATTCTCATTGTCCTCCTTTCTGACTGACACCGCCTGAAGTCGCTGTTCTAGGGTTTCCATGCTCTCCGACAGCACTGCTTTCTCATGGGGTTGTTCTGCTGCTATGTCTTCCAGCTCCACTATATGCGATTCAGCCCCGGATGTACAAGCTTGTAGGTCCTCCACCGTCCCTGTAAGTTTATCAATTTGACCCTGTATTTCTTCAGTGAGGTCATACTTCAGTTCCACCAGCATTGCTTCGATGTCGTCCTTCGTGGCCAGCATTCCAGGGGTTTCCACATGCAGACAAGATGGAGAGGCAGGTGCGTGAATCTGCATGCTGACCTGTAGACTTTTTTAGTGGCCACCTCTTGAGCAGATAGCACTTGCTTGATATTCCCCGAGGTTGGTGCTCTTGCTTTTCCTCGTCCTGGCGCTAGCATCTCCTAGGCAAGATGGGACGGTCATACCGCCCCGGCGTCCAGGTAGCTTCCTTGACGTACTGCGCTGCACTTTAGCTAACTCCCCCTCCAAGAGCTCTCTGTAACACTCGGGGTGGGTGTTGCAAAAAGCCCTTTACTGACCCTGCCTCTTACTGGGCTCTATCAGGCGGCGCTGCAAGGCTCTCCTCCAAACTCCTAGTGATCGGCGCTGCTCCCACGTCAACTCAACCATGTCCTCAGAAGACTTCATTCAAGGTGGCACTGTCTCCCTTTCTGCCAGCACCTTCTCTGAGCTTAGACTGACCGTAACCTGCTTGCCACCATCTGCATATAAGACCCTCAACTACAGGATTGCAGGGCTACAGGTCTATGGCCGGCCACAATCCACCTGTCAGCAGGCACTCTCTGTGTATAATACACTGAGAAGGGGGAGTCCAGAGTTTCCGCAGCACAAAAGCATGGATCCACATAGTATTTCACCACTTGGGCATTCTGTCTATCCCCACCTCCCCAGGCCTCCAGCCTACCTCTTCTGGATCCTCCCGACTCCAAGCATGCCACGTAGAAGGATGTGGGGGGAAGGGGCAGGCAACAGCTCTCAGCCCTCTGAGACATTGCAGGGAGACGTACTGCTGTCAGAGAGACTGGACAAGTTCCCAGTCCCCCAAGCACCTCAGAGCTTTCACAGTAGCAGGCCAGCTATTCTTCCTCAGCCTGGGCACCAGCTCCCAACGTACCGGTGACCTCCATCCAGGATGTGCTGCTCAGCTCCCACTAGAAGCGTGAGAACGGCTGCTGATTCTACAGTTCCATGGCTCCCGCAGGGGTTGTGGCAATCGCTGTCATTGCAGGTCTGCTTGGTTGGCCTCCACGGGGAGAGACAGGCGCCTATTTACTGCTGCCCCACTGCGGAGCAACAGGGGAACCCGCGATGGGCCACCATCTTCACCACGCAGGCTGCGGTGGTGAGCAGGGCCATCATTTTGGGGGTCATACCTCTGGATGCTGCAGAGTCGGGTGAGTGCTGGGGGGTCAAGAGCAAATCATTCACACTTCCCCTTCATTTTGGCATGGGGGACAATTGTAGCAGGAAAAAAGGGGGTTTTTGGCCTCGTGCTACAGGAGCATGTACTCCGCAAGCCACTTGGCCATGCCCCTCCTTCTTCTGTATTTTCATACACTGTTCATATCTTTCCTTCAGTTCGGTATTCAATAGTTCTTGTTGCAATCTTAAAGTCACTTTGCAGCTTGTTCGGTATTCAAAAATTCCTCATTTTGGTTTCCAACCACAATTAACATAGGTTTCAGTTCATTCAGCATTTTCATATGCCGCTTTCCAGCCCCCGGGCATCTTCTTACTTCTGTTCACTGCCTCCTCGCTCTGCGTGTGCACTTCAGAAGCTCCGGGGAGCAGCCCTTAATGCCTTCGAACCTTGCTGCAGCGGCTTGCAACTTGCGGGAGTCTGGAGCCCTTAGTGTCCCACAGCTCTGATTGCGGCCACATGGCAAAGGGAACTGCAGGTGACTCCACCCTCTCATGGCCCGCTCAGGTCCCAGTGTCTCTCTCACCCCTCTGCAACACACAGCGTCCTTTTCACCAGCCCCTCTCCAGCCTGCTCCACGTCTGCCAGCCGTGTTGGCCTCTCCAGGCGGGCCTCTCCTCTGCTTGTGCTGGTCTCCCATTTAATACACCTGTGGCTCTTTAACAGGTTGCAGGTGTAAGTCCTTTGCCTGACCATAGTTGAATCTATTAGTGGGGCATGCCTGACCATTCCAATGGTATTACTCCACAGTCCTCTTCCTTGTCCCAGTACCAATGTGGTGTGAATGAATGGGAGTGTGCATAACTCCCGGTTGGCTCCTCTTTGTCCCAAATGATTGTGGGGCAGTTTGTGTGTAGAAAAGAGGTACAGGCTGAATGGAAGGGTATAATTCCCAGTTGTTTCTTCTTTGTCTTATCATGGATCTGATATTCCTTTGTATTAATAAGAGGAGATTGATGTGTGTCTAACCGCCCCAAATAAGCTGGTGCTTATAAGTTGATCTTTTCTTTATCCTAGTATAATAATTGCAATTCTGGGGTTCATTTCGAAAGGAAGGAAATTGAAAGGTTTGACAACAACCTATAAAGGCTTCTCTGACTGAAGGTTCATTGTGAAAAGGGAATGGGGGATACTGTGTCTCACCGAAGGACGGCCTCTCCCCACTCCCCACATCTGCTCCACCCAGGTGATCCTCCCACGCATATCAACCCCCAGAGACGGGAGACGGGATCCAAAAATGATGGCCTTTACCTGCCACCTGAGCAGAGGAAGTAGGGAAAAAGGAAGTGAGGATGCCCTCAGGTTTCTGAGATATGCTTCCCCTATAAAAAAGGACTCCCACACAAGGGACATATGCTGATGGCTTCTCATGGGGTTTAGGTTACAAGTCTGATGGGATTGATGACTGATTCCACACAGAGGTTGTGGTACAAAATATTCTGCTTGCCAGGTCTTGAATGGTGTAAACTGGGCCAGGCATATGTGGGCCTCCTGCAGTAATGATGGGAAATTGGAGAAGTCAGGTCCAATAATAGTTTTCTCTGGGGATAATAGGTGAAGGGAAATTGGTGGTTGTCCCTTCTACTTGGATAGGTATAGCCACTTTGGGATAAACCTCTTGGTCCCGTGGGCACATATGATCTTCACTTAAGGTGCCCCTTTTAATTTCGCAGGTGGTCTAAGATCTGCTCGTACTACTGTCCGTTTGCTACCAGAATCTACTATGGCTTGAAGCAGGATTCCATTGACAAGAATTGGCTTGTAAGTGGACTTTGAAGATGTGCCGCAAAAAATATTGCTCTGGGTTTCCACATTTCCATAAGAACCTGGACCTTCCCATTCTTCCCCTACCACACATCCAATTTCCATGGGTTAATTTCTTTTATTTTGGGGACAATTCCTAGCTAAGTGTCTTTGCTCTTTACATGAAAAACAAATTGGGATCAGGGATTTTGTTAGTCTACTATCCTCTCTCCCTATTTCCTTTTTGGGTTTGGTCTCTGGTCTTTTCACTATCTTTCCTCTCTGCCCGTGTCATAAGTTGTGTAGGACACCCAGGTAGGTTTTGAGTCACTGAGCTGATGTAAGGGGGCAGGTAAGAGCATACAGTAGGAAGCTAAACAAAAATGAATAATAGGCAGGGTAATTCAGAACGACGGAACAGGAAGAAAGGACGGATCTCAATGGTGGACAAGAAGGGATGGGAAGCATGCATTGGATAAACAATGAGGAATCCCACTAGGGGTGTATACACAGGTTGGACTAGAGACTGCCCACAGATATAAGGGAAGCTCAATGCCTCTGTGTAAGTTACTTTTACAGACACTGCTCCTTGCAAGCCCATGGAAAGGGGAAGCAGAAGTGGCTTCTGTGTCTGGACCCTAGGGCACAAACAAGGAGTGTACTTACACGAGACAAGCCGGTATGGGTCCAGCCGGAACCTACAGCGGATGCCCTCTGAGGGAACAGAACTCAACACACTGTTACATTTAATTCACTATACATTACAAGTAAAACAATACAAGGGAAGGGGCAGAGATTGCCTGCTGGGAAAACCAGCAGCCAAACACTGAACAAAGGAATAACAGAAGCACAAGTGAGGACAAGAACAGTAACATAAATAACTAGGGAGAAATAGGCAGTCATGTAAGCAAGTATCAGAAGAAGAAAAGCAAGTAAAACATAATCTATTTGCAATAGTACAGGAGACTGGAACTGCAGACCAGTAACCAGGAACTGTAAATCTGGACTAGAATAACAAAGGCAGGACTGAAGACAGATAACAGGGAAACTGTAGCTCTGAAGTGGAATAACAAGGGCAGGACAGAAGCCGGATACAAGAAAACTGTAGCTCTGAAGTGAGATAACAAGGGCTGGACAGAAGACGGATACAAGGACACTGTAGCTCTGAAGTGGGATAACAAGGGCAGGACAGAAGACGGATACAAGGAAACTGTAGCTCTGAAACCAGGACTGGAACTTGGGAGCTAAAGCCAGGAAACACAGACTGAAGGAAAAGAAGAAGGAAGAGCAGAGTACAGAAATCTGCTTTGTTGCTGCTTCTTGCCTGCCTCATAGTGCGAACAGATCGGAGTCTGTTTTCATCGTTTATTTTTGCATACAAAAGTGCTCCAGCAGGCGGGGCCTCTGCAGAGTAAGCAGAGTACAGAAATCTGCTTTGTTGCTGCTTCCTGCCTGCCTAGCAATGTGAACAGACCGGAGTCTGTTTTCACAATTTATTTTCGCCTACAAAAGTGCTCTAGCAGGCGGAGGTGTTCTGGTAGACGCAGGAACGTGGCAGGCTTTTGTTAATAATTTATAGACAAGCGGTCTGCCAGAGGCTGTTCTTCAAACCTTCCTACTGATTGGAGGTAAGCTGCAGAAAGGAAGTGAATTGCATGGTAAAACCATCTCATCGCCAGTGGGCGGATGGGACTCATTAAACAAGACGGATACATACACAGAGCCACTTGCAGACCACACATAACATCATTATTATTGCTGCAAAGACTGGATAAGCACCCATACATATAGAGCTAATCAAAAGGTGCCACCTAAGGTCATAAGTAACAAGGAAATACAAAGTTGTGCTACACTTGTGAAGGGGAAAAACATTGGGTCGGCAGCCACATTGGGGAGCTCACTTTAAATAATGACGCGTAAAGGGCAAGCGCGGAATGGAAATGCACAACACAAATGCCCCAATCTATGCAGCGGTAATAGGTACGACGCTTTGAAAAATTCGAAATTCGATCAACCTTCACAAGCAGTCATTACAGCTTTCTTTGGCACGAAAGACAAGCTCACAAATAGTTGCTCATCAGAAGCAAGAGAAGTGGACCAAGACAAGCGATTGTCCGATACAATAGACAATAACCATTCATTATTGAATCTAGTTACCAATTTGTAAGGAGCTTCATTTTTGGGGTGAAAAAAAGTTACCAAATACTAATAACTTGGAGGAAAATGAGGGCATCAGCCTGTCCTATTCGCCAGACATGACAGTATTCGCCTCACACTCAGACTCATCGGATAAATCGGCCTCAGAGGTGGCAAATGAGTCAGACTTTGTAGACGACGTTGGAACAAAAAATCTCTTGATGTCCTTGGAATGTAATATAGATGCGCAAGCCACACTAATGGCCTCCATAATGGAGGACCTTGGAGCTAGCCAAAAATGTTCAACTAAACTCCTGGACATCATAACCGCGCTATTTAAAAAAGTGGACACTCTTGTTAACGATAAAGATAAACAATCCGGAAGTGATCGAAGTGGAGCGGACATTACATTTGGAGGAAATAAATTGAGACAAAAGCAAGGGAAAGTGATTCCAATACAGACAGTAGAGGCCAGTGGGCAAAACGGTAAGGCTAAGCCACAATGGGACTTCGAGGAAGTCCAAATGTCACCACCTACAGAACTAAAGAAGGTCTTAAAAAAGAAACAATCACGACGGAAAGCATACAAGCCGCCTCCGTTGAAGACATTTCCACATCAAAGACAGATAAAGATGTGTGAGTGGGAACAGAGGGGACTTCAGAAAAGTGGAAGTTTTGGAAGTAATCAGCAGACTTCATTGTGTGGGACAAAGGCAAAGTTCCAAGTAACAAGCTGGCCGAACAAAAAGTGAGCCTAACTAAAACTGAGCGGACAATGAAGAAGACGGCCACTAACGCACAAAGGAATACAGTGCCTGCAAGGGGGCAGGGAAAACCTGCCTGATCCCGTGGATACCATACAACTGAATCAGCCTACGACCACAGACCCCTACAGCTTGCCAATTATCCATCCCAACCCATTAAAAGGTGGGGGTACATGGGCAATATTGGAAGAAATTGAACCAACGTCGATAGCCCTTTTTTAAACAGAACAGTGCTATTGTCAATCTTCAAACAGTTGACATACCTGGAGCACATCCAATCCAGAGACATTCTGAGAATTGAATTACCGCATTGGCATAGTAAAACAAATTGGGCACTGATCAAATTTGCGTCACCGTTGGTGGTGGCCGTTCTGAAAACACATTCTGATCTTCTCACAAGGGAAGGATTCACATTAATAGCCTGTCCAAAAATTAAAGGCACAAAACCAGACTTTGAGGGAAAAGACGTGAAAACTAGTGCAAACATCAACGAACCGACAGAAAGAGAAGTATTAAGACCTTTACAAGAACACTGCTCAGCGGCATTGCCCACAGTCGTCACTTCCACTTTAAGTTGCCAATGAACACTTGCAGTGGGGCAAATTGACAAGTTAAATCCACCCCAAAATTGTGTTGGACCTCCTGGAACACAAGAGGACATAATTAATTTCTGTTGCACCCAAAAGGCCAGTCACTGTTGAAGGATGCAGATATATGTTTGCTGCAAGAAACATGGAGCACCAAAAGTTTTCACATTGATGGGTATCATTTTATATATAACAATGCCATAAGACATAAGAAGGGTAGGGCAAGTGGGGGCCTCGCCTAGGAGCTAAGGCCCATTTAAAACTTGCGCCATCGATAAAAGCAATCGAATCCCCTAATGTACTAATGGGCATCTTGCAAGATCCTTGCACCTCGACAGAAGAACATGAATTATTAACATCTATGGCCCTCCAGGGGGGGCTTTGACTAAGCAAATACAATCAATAATTACGGACGCCATTATCCACTGGCTGGAAATCACAGCTTTAGGCAGCGTGATACTGGCCAGAGATTTTAACAGGCGATTGCTACAAGTAACAAACAGTAATAACCTGGGGCAAGCTTATACCTGGCAGACAATGTTCGAATACCTTGACATGGAACCTTTGGGAATGCAACCGAGCAAGGAGTCTGACCTACTATACACATGGTCAAATGGTATTGTGACATCACTAAGTGACTACATAGTAGTGGATAGGGGATTACGAGCTAAATGTAGCCCCATAGTAGTAACTCACAAGGTGGTGAGTGATCATGGCACTCTAAACTGGACGATTACGCCAAGGAATGACTGGGAAGAACTACAGAAATGTGCCAAAGTAATACCAACTACGGCAAGTAATAGACTGCACTGGGCACAAGGAGATATTCAGTGGGTGAATGAGGTATTAAAAAAGAAAGTGGAGAATCTGTACACATTGCTCACTACTGCAGATTGGGATCTAGAAGTGATAATTAAGGACATTGGCCCCAGACACGAAAAAACGGCAAAGGAAAATTTCAAGGACCATGAACATAAACTATTTGATGCAAAAACAAGGGGTGTTCTGGGAGAATTCCAACTCTATAGCTAAACTGGAAGAACTCACAGAAACTAATCTAGAAAGGCTAATAATAAAAGCAAAATCCTCAAGAGCGCTGGGGCCAGATGGCATCCCTATCCTGGTATTTAAAGCGGACCCTTGTCTCTGGGCAAAAATATTGACACTATATTTCATGAAAATATGAAAGGGTGGAAAACTACCAGGGAGTTGGCGGAAATCTATCTTGGTGCCTATACTAAAGAAGGGGGGCAGACATATAACAACCAACTACCGACTGCTGGCGATGATGGATTCCTGCCAAAAAGTATTTTCCGGAGTGCTCTTGGAACAATTAAACAAGTGATGGAAAACAAAAATATACTGAGCTTGTGCCAGACAGGTTTCAGGAAAGGCCATAACACAACAACAAACAGCAACATTGCAGTTTTTGAGGACACTACAGCCTAAAGGAGAGAACAAACTGTACTCTTGCTATGTGGACTTCTCAAATGCTTTTGAATTGGTTTCCAGGAGTCGACTCTGGGCAAAACTAAAAAGTTGGGGCATTGATCCTGCCTTACTTTATTTCATCGAACTGCTATAAGGGAACACAACAGTTGCTGTTCGCTTTCACCAGGAGGGGTCCTTGACAAAATATTTTCTGAATATTTGAGTGAGGGGCTCAAACAGGGTTTTGCTTTGGGCCCGATTTTACATAATCTCTATACCGCTGATATGGAGCAAGCCTTAAAGACCACTAGAAACTTCCCTCCAACTATAAACGTCGTAAAAATCGTCATTTTAGCCTACGCTCACAATATTATTCTTTTCAATCAAACGCATTGAACGGATAGCCGGTCCGATAGCACAGTGAGTAGAGCGCCCGCTTTGACATCCATGCAGAGCCTGCTGACGCAGGTTCGAATCCCAGCAGGGCCAAACTCAGCCTTTCATCCTTCCGAGGTCGATAAATGAGCACCACACACCGTGGGAAATAAGCAGCGCTCAGATACCTGAGGGTTCGTAGCGCTATATAAATGCAAAAACAAACAAACAAACAACAAGCAGATTGGTCTCCAGTGCTCCCTAAATGCTTTAAACATCTACGCTAAAGAGAACTTCATGATTATAAACAAAGCGAAAACAAGCCTGATCCCGACTCCTGCAGGCGGGAGGTGATGTTCCCGCCAGGTCTGACCTGGTGGGTTTAACACCGCCCGCCTGCAGGCGGACGAGGAAACACCGGCAACATTACGAGGTGCTGCTGGGGTTTCCATGATCCCCATTCCCATAGGACTCAATGGGAATGGGGATTAACACCATTCCGCCTCCGTGATTCCCGGGAAACTGGGTTTGTAATGCCCCGGTAATTCAGGGAATCACGGAGGCGGAATGGTAATACGAGTCCGGCAGTAACCAGGTGGTTTTACCGCCTCGGTTACTGCCGGACTCGTAATGAGGCCCTATGTGTCTGAAAGACTCTCGTGTGAAGCCAAAGCAAGCAATGTGGTATCTGGATAAAACCATACTGGATAGCACAACGGAAGTATTATACCTGGGCTTCCCTATATGGTCTTCACCATCAGACTCGCAATATAAGGACCATATTGGTACTAGGATTTCGAGGAGGTGGGTAGCCATTAAATCCATGTGGAACATAGGGGTGGCAGCAACGTAGAAGGCCACATTCAAATATACAAGACCAGTATATGCCCAGCCATCCTCTATGCATTAGACATCTTGCCATTCAAGGATGTCGTGTGGCTGGATAAATTGGAGGGCAAACTACTTCTCTCCATAAGGAATATGCCAAGAGGGCTCCCGGTGGAGGCCTTGCGCTTGAAATATGATCTGCAGCCACTGTTCACATGGTGTTCAATTAGAAAGGTTTTGCTATACTTGAAAATGGACATAATGGCATCAGGAACAAACTATCTTCTACAGTTATTGGGCAAAGAGACGAAAGGAAGCAATTTAAATAACTTTCTTAAAGAATTGCCCAACTACACAGTAGACTACCTGCTTAAATTAGGCCTTACTATGGACACAATACAAGAACGTCCGGATTGCGAGTTGTTAATAAAAAAGAAAGCAATAGAGAGGGACATGGTCAATGATATAGATAGACTGAGTGACCTACAGAGGTACAGAGAATTCTCACATCAGGGCTTTAAGATTGGGAAACCCAAAGGTTACTTATTAAAATGGTCCAACCCAGCACTCAGGCGCTTTACGATGCAACTTAGGTTGAATGTTCTGGGCACAAAAGAATTTATGAGTAAGTGGAATGGGACTGAACAAGACGATATGTGTAGGCACTGTGTTAAAAGTGTTGAAACAAGCAGACACTTACTGACTGCTTGCCCTGCTTTGATGCCTCTTTATTTAAAACGATATGGGGGATTTACGAGATCAATTGAGAACATCAGCAGGGATCAATTTTGGGCAGCGCTGATAGTGTCAGGCTTGAGGTCCAAAGATGGATTGTCTGCAGAAGCTGCTGAACCCCCACAGTCCCCAACGAATGCTTCCCTCTCAACTGATAGATTACAGTTAAGCTGGCAGCATCCTAAAGGGAAAAGGGGAATTGGCACAAAATAATAAACACCAGGTCTTACTTAATTCTAGTATTCTTTCAACCTAAAAGATGGAAACAAAATGACATTGTTTGATCACTAACCTTATCTCAGAAAGACACCTTCTTACTAAATAAGATTAATTTTAACATCTGCACCATACCTGGTTTTCCTCTACTAAGAGTCAAGAGGAGTTCTTACTTGCAGGACTCTATTGGCTGCAGTATGCTGCTGGGAGTTAATTGAAGTTCCCTGTTTGCAGTCCAACCTTGCCAAAATCTGCTTGAGTTCCTTCCTTTATGCTGGCAACTAGATCAACAACTTTTGTTTGCTTCCAAATAACTTATACTTAACCATTAGTCTTGGTAAAGCAAGTTTCAACAAACTTGTCCAGTTGAAAATGTTATTGTGACCCCTCTGCTTTTAGATTGATTTAATTATATACAACATGTTTCAGGATTTCTGACTTATTCACTTTATGTATTCTAAGAATTCTGTGAGTGAGTATCCATTAAAATCTTCAATCCAGGATTCAATAAAGTGCGCATGCGCGGAGTAAAACTGTATCACCGTAACAATCAGACGAAGGATTGGAGTTTTCCAAACGTACTGCGCATGTGCAGAACGAACAGTGGCTCTTAGACTAATACGCAAACGGAAAAGAAAACAAAGATTAATAGGGAAGAAACTAAACATGCACACGCCAGAGTGAGTTAGTGTACGCGGCACGAAATTAAAAGTTGCAACCTTGCCGTAAAGGTCCGAAGATGCCCGTGCCACACGTGGATTCCTAACTACACTGTCACTTGCGCAGACAGTGTGAAATGACTAAACAGCATGTCGCACCTGTCAACATAAGAACCAATCTCCACTTCTCATATACATTCTTTCACGATGCAAGTGTCCGAAGCGTACAAAGACTAATCAAAGTTGAAGCGTGACTCTTCATTATAACGAGCACGCGGGTTACTTAGCAACAGATGGGCTAGATGAAGAAAAAACAGTAAAGGTAATAAACACACAGTTTAACCTGCACAAAGTTTTCTTTTAAAACAGTTTGATAATCCGTTAAGGTAAAACTAGAATTCTAATTTCACACACTCTCCTGGCTCCAGACTCTCACACACAGCGTAGTTAACACCAGTTCAATAATGACTTTAAAATTTTAACTTGCTGCTTTACCCTAAAATACTCTCAATTGAGAAAGTCTTCCTTTAAGAGGAGGATCTTGAAAACTGTGACTTTAACTGAACAAAGGGGAAAGAAAATCACTTAGCTTGCTTCTTTCTTTAAACTGATGCTCTCTGGTATGATTTCCTAGTTCTCCAGACTCCTTCCTGAGCCAGATAAGTTCTCATAAGTGAAAAGGGCAAGCTCAAATCTCAAAAGTCACCAGAGCTCCAATCCTAGGTCCTGCCTGCTGAGCTGCTGACAATGAAAGGCAGCATAGAATGTTCATCTTATGCCTTTCTTACACTTCTGACCAATCAGGAGCTTACTTAGAATCTTCATCTTGGCTTGGGAAGCTGTCCACAGTCTGTGCAGCAAGGTTAAGGCCCAAACCATAAATCATAGAAAACACACATACCCACAACCACCATTCAACCACAGTATAGAAACCTGACAGATAGGGGCTGATTCAGTAGGAGTTAATGCTGCAGCTTTTCATATATGGAAATTGGTGACTTTTTTAGAGAATCTTTGGGTTTTATTTTATTTTTTACAATCATTTGACACGAAATTATTAAATGGTTTACTAGATGATGATTTTTAGGAACACTGTATTGTATTGTTAGAGCAAATATGATAGTACGTTGTTTTACTTGTTTTTTCTTTATATGTTTTTTGTAAATATGCAAAAGTTTGTTCTTCATTCAATATTAATTATATGCATAATAAAAAAGAAAAAAAAAAGGAAGAAGGACCAGCAGGCAGGGATCAAGATAATATAAGGTAGAGAGCAAGGGGCTGCAAACAGGGAACAATGACTGCAACAGCAGATCAGGACTGCAATGCATTAAGCTCAGAGAGCAGGGCAGTAGGCAGAGGAGAGTAGCAGGCTGCAAGGCAGGGAGCACAGAGGAGCAGGGCAGAAGGCAGAGGAGAGTAGCGGGACTGCCAGGCAGGGAGCACAGGGCACTGGAACAGGAGCAGGATCTGACAGCAACAGGAAACAGCATTATATCGTGGCACAAGGCAAAAAGGGCTGGGGGCGAACTCAATGCAAGAGACCTGTGCTCCTCCAGGCATCTGCTTAAATACTGCCCTGCCCTGCCCTGTGCTGAAGCAGGCTAATTAGCAGCACCTGGGGCAGCACACCTGAAGTTAATCTTCCTCCTCCCTCTCTGGTCCTGGGAAGGTGAAAGTAGCACTGATCTCTTGGGCTTCTGGGGATTGTGGGTCCAACACTGATGCATAGGAATAACCAGGAAATGAGAACTGCCACAAGGTGCATTATGGGAATTGAAGTCCATGTTTTCAGAAATACAGATTTCGGAAAGTAAATGTCAAATGATGATTTAAGGGCTTCTCTGATGATGGTAAAAAATACCCTGCGGGTCTGAAGACAGCACCACCCAGAGGCAGAAATGCAGAAGCATGACAGCCCGCTAATAAGGTCCCTAGATCAGTTAGGGAAATCGGTTCTTTCTTTTGGGAAAAAATGTGGTCAAAGAGGCCCCTTATTTTCTTTTCTTTCTTCTGTTAGATGTAACATATTGAAGTGTTTGTTAGCATCAGCAACATTCTGAGCTGTTTCAATAGCTAAAGAAAGGGTGGGCTTACTCAGTTATAAGACTGCCTGTTGAAGTGAGGGAGGTAGGAAGTTAATACATTGTTCTATTCTTGGGGCTTCCAATACTTCAGGCAAGGTTTTCTTTCCCAACCACAAAGATAGTGCATTCTTTGCTCACTCTTCCAATTCTATGGGTGTTTCCCCAGGGTTTAATTTAAGGCTTCTTAACTTCTGACTATAGAAGTTGCTGGTTTGACCCACCCGTTGTAAGAGACCTTCCTTGATTTAATTGAAAGAAGGTCAGGGAGGTTTAGTAATTGGTAGGAAGTTTGTAATTCTCCTTTGAGCAAAGGATCTAGGAAACATAGTTTGAATTCATCCCCCAATCGGAACTTGCTGTTCTCGCCAAGTTCAAGAAAAAAAGTCTGAGATTATCCCCTTCTTTGTATGGGTGAAGAACTCCCTGGGGAATGTTTTGTTTTTCTTGAGCAGCAATCAGCCGTTCCAGCCTTATTTGAAATTGTTCATCAGCCTGCATTTGATGTGCAGCTAGCCAGGTTAACACCGTATCTAAGGATGCCATGGTACCTGGAGATGATATAGTCTCACTTGAACTTCCTTCAGAGTCAGAGATAGGTCCTCGATGGTATCAGAATTTGCATCAATTTCACCTTGTTCAGTAGGATTTGGAATCTCGTTTCTGTTTTCCGCTTCCACTACCTCAGATGGAGAATGAGGGAAAGGAGCAAAGGAGAATCTTTGTTCCAGACTAAGGGACCTAAGGCCCCAGGTCGAATAAAGGTCTGGGGTTTTATACTAGTTAAAAAAAATGTTGCCCCCATTTTTCAAATGATAGGTGGCCAAGGGAAAGGGTATCAAGAAGGATCTCTGATCTATAGAATAGATCTTGACACTTAACCGAGATTTGAAATTGAATGGAAATTGACTTCTTTAGGGTTGAAACTGAATCTTGATCCTGAACTTTTATGATTGCGTCCTTCCCTGAGGGTTGTTGTTCTACCAGCCACATAGGGGTCCCTCAACTTGTATCAATTGAGTGTATCCCACCTCTGACACCATTTGTGACAGCATCATGAAGTGAGACACAGACAACAGATTTACTTTTCTAAATAAAATGTTTTATTTTCCTCATGTCAGGATGGAGTAAGGCCTAACTTGCCCTATGCTAAGGTAGGATTTCCCTACCTAAAGAAACTAAGGATAGTCTGTGTAATTAAGTTCAACTCAAAAGTCTGTCTGTGTCCAAACCCTGTACTTGATATACAATGTGTAGGGGTGTCAGCAACAAAGAAACAGTATTCCAAATAAAGTTCTGAGCTTCTTTCAGCTCCTGGTTTACTTTTCAGCTTCCCCTTCAGTTCCAAAAAGGCCGCTGGGTTCCCTTACCCAAGAGTTCAACACAGTTCCAAAAAGGCTTCGGAGTTCCCTTCCCCAAGAGCTCTCAACACAGTTCACAAAGTCTTGGGGTACTCTTCCCCAAGAGTTCAACACAATTCCAAAAAAAGGCCTTGGGCTACCCTTCCCCAAGAGTTCAACACTGTTCCAAAAAGGCCTTGGGGTTCCCTTCCCCTAGAGTTTTCAACACAGTTCACAAATTATTGGGGTTCTCTTCCCCAAGAGTTCAACACAATAAATAATGGCCTTGGAGTTCCCTTCCCCAAGTTCTCAACACAGTTCACAAAATCTCAGGGTTCCCTTCCCCAAGAAGTCAGCTCTTCCAGCTTCACACCTACAATCCATTCAAAACATCTTGGCTTTCAATAACAATTCCAGTTCAACTTTGTAACCATCCAGGTTTCTCAATAGGTCATGCTGATCTTTCTTTTCTTCAATCTCTTAAGCACTTCAATCACTTCAGCACTTGTTATACAATACAGCCTCTGTATCTTGGCTTTCCTTGGATCTTTCCAAGTAGGGGTCACTCGGTGTAGGCGCAGTTGTCGGACCAGACAGTCCACCCATTACAGGTCACGCAACTGGTAACCCTTGGCACTTTGTTTTGTTTTTGGCTTTTCTTGGTTCTTTCAAAAAGGGTCACTCGGTCTTGGCACAGTTGTCGGACCACACGGTCCACCCATTAAAGGTCACGCAACTGATATCCCTTGCACGTTGTTACCAACTTCTGTTTTCTCGTTATGCACATGTATCATTAGTTTGTACTCAATTCTGCTTCCCTTCAACTTTCTCTTGTTTATGCCAGAATGTGTTTTCCCTACCTTTTATATCTCTGGGCTCACCCTTATTTCAGCTTCTTCCTACCATACCTAATATCTCATACAATCTTTCAGGCTTTCTTGCCAACACAGGGTTTGTCTCTAAACCTGTGTCCTCAGTCAACATTCAATGCTGTTTCTCCATGGCAATCTCTTGATTTTTAAAACAATGTGTATTTCACACAGTTCTCTCCTTGGTGTTCATCCTTTTCAACCACCTTGCTTTCACATTGCCCATTAATGCTCATCACTCGCTTTTCAATCAGTTCATAACTACTCATTACTTGCTTTCACTTTGTTTATAAGGGCTCATTAATTGCTTTAATTCGTTCCATATTTTCATACACTTCTCATATCTTTCCTACAGTTCGGTATTCAATCATTCTTGTTGCAATCTTAAAGTCGCTTTGCAGCTTGTTCGGTATTCAAAAATTCCTCAATTCGGTTTCCAACCACAATTAACATAAGTTTCAGTTTGTTCTGCATTTTCATATGCCCTTTTCCAGCCCACGGAGTGCCCCAGTATGAGTGTTCCCTTACTCACATTCACCAGTGTGCGGCCCCTCCTCCGGGCGTATTCTTTCTTCTGTGTGGCTTCTCCTCGCTCAGCTATTGCTCTTTGGGAGCTCCAGCAAGGAGTGTTTGCTGCCTTCAAACCTTGCTGCAGGGGCTTGCAGCAGTCTGGAGCCTTCAATGTCCCACAGCTCCAGCTGTGGACACATGGCACAGGGGACTGCAGGGTGACTCAACCCTCTCGTGGCCCACTCAGGCCCCAGTGCCTCTCTCACTCCTCTGCAACACACACAGCATCCTTTTCACCGGCCCCTCTCCAGCCTTCTTCACGTCTGCCAGCCAAGTTGGCCTCTCCAGGTGGGTCTCTCCTCTGCTTGTGCTGGTCTCCCATTTAATACACCTGTGGCTCCTTAACAGGTTGCAGGTGTAAGTCGTTTGCATGACCATAGATGTATCTATTAGTGGAACATGCCTAATGACCATGCCAATGGTATTCTCCACAGTTGTCTCCCTGGTCCCAGTACCAAAGTGGTGTGAATGAATGGGAGAGTGCATAGTTCCCGGTTGCCACCTCCTCATCCCAGTCTTAAAGGGAAATGATTGTGGGGCAGTTTGTGTGTAGAAAAGTGGTACAGGCTGAATGGAAGGGGGTATGACTCCCAGTTGTTTCTTCCTTGTCTTATCATGGATCTGATATTCCTCTGTATTAATAAAAGAAGATTGTTGTGTGTTTAACCGGCCCAAATAAGGCAGGGCCCTCCTAGTTGATCTCTACCTCTACCTTGTCCTAGTATGATAATTACATTCCGAGGGTCATTTTGAAAGGAAGGAAAGGGAAAGGTTTGACAACCTATAAAGGGTTCTGGGACTGAAGGTTCATTGTGAAAAGGGAATGGGGGATAGTGTGTCTCACATAAGGAGGTCCTCTCCCCACTCCCCACGCCTCATCCACCCAGGTGATCCTCCCTTGTATATCCACCCCCAGGGTCGAGATCCAAAAGTGATGGCCTTTCCCTGGCCACCTGAGCAGAGGAAGTAGGGGAAAGGGAAGTGAGGACGCACTCAAGTCGCTCACAATAGTCACTGGAGAATTTCTCATGAATGGCTCAAACCACACAGGCTGGTATTACTCGTTTAACGTAGAAACCAATTCTTCCACAAATCCACCATGTATACGCTCGATAGGCCACAAACCTGTACGATCTGTGTAAGAAATACAGAAATAGTTTACTTGAATGAATCCAATAATTGCAGTTATTTTGTTTGCACTGTCTTGTAAAATATAAGGTATTGTTATGCTTTAAAAAGTAACTTTTCAAGCAAAGTACCGACCGACGATACATTTGTTTTCAAGTAGGGATGATGTAGGAGAACAACATAAGTTAGCGGTCTCGGATGTCAAACATACCAAGTATAAAGAGTAAAAATACTCATTACTGGGATTACGAGGGTGAACTGTAGCTGGAAGTTTGTGCATAAGGACCATCATCATTCGCAACACAGATCTCTGCAGCTCGGTAATGCATAGCAGTGGTTTGTCTTCTTCGGCTATGTAGGCCAAGCAGCCAGAGTTTTCTTTGCAAGAGCAGTTCTCCACCAGAGTTGGCATAACCTCACAACGATGGCAGGTACACCAGTTGCATATAACAAGAGGAGTACTGGGAATCTCTCTGCCAGACATTAGTCCTGGTTACGAGTGCCTTACCCAGAGTTTTTAGCTCACTATCTTTCACAGAGGAGAAATATCCAAAACATATCAGTCTTTGTCCCGCCCTGGGGGGGTCCAGCACCGAAATGCTAGGCAATTCTCCTCCGAACAAGAGTACCAACAGCAACCCTAGACACATATTTCTTTCTGGTTGGACCTCATCAGTAGGGTGGACATGTGCCTTTCTAAGAATAGTGAGCAAGGGGTCCACGTCTGGATTCCCCTAGTAACTTAGGGTCAGACCTAAAGTTACTTACAATATGCAAATAACAAGAGGGGTCCTGGGAATCTCTGTGCCAGACATTAGTCCTAGTTACGAGGTCTTACACCAGTTGATAATGTCTTCCATGAGCCTAGGATCAGTCTCTGGTCATTAATCGTCATGACTTTCATCTGATTTCCCCATCATTCTTCTTTCTCCTTCAACCATTTCCTTTACTGAACATTCGGGCCCGTACAGCTAGGGCTGAATTGTTGCCGTAATTCCTGAATATTGAAGAAGTATAAAATCAACAGTGTGAAAAATAAAAAAGGTTTTGTTTGTATACAGTAACAAAATGAGGTTTTACCTTAAAATGCAATGTAAAAGAAAAATAAGAGAAGAAACAGCCATGTTACAAAAACCCATAGTGCAAACACAGAAATAATAGCCACAAACTTTGAAATTTCGCATTGACACACGTACAAAATAAGGAATATAAATTTAGAATTTAAATATGGTTTGGTAAAGACATTTGTACATAATATAAGTAATGTGTAAATAAAAGGAGACTTCTGAGTTAATTCATTTTAGGTAGTGTAAGTATCTGTTCTCGGTATATAGTATTTGGTAGATGGCTGAACAGAGCAAAAATATGTCAGGGAGGCTCAGAATGAAATAGACTGACACGGAGGAAAAAGAATCTCCAATGTTGTCTGACAAGAAAGGGTTTGTTTATAATTGTCGAGGAAAGTATCATATTGACATTTCCATGGGGACACGTCAATAGATTGCGCACAGACAATGTTGACATGAGACGTGCATTGGTATTGTGAAAATGGGTGTAAGCGCTACTGCTGCGAGGGCACGGGAACTTAGGGCATGGATCAACGGCTAAGTTTAGCACAAGGTGGCGGTATCCGACCCGTCAGTTTAGCATGTGTAAATGTGAGAAAACATAAGGTAAGATGCATTGAATTTTTTTTTTAAGATGGATCGATGTTTGCTCAAAAATACATGCCTGATCGACTGGGCCAATACAATTTCTGAGTGAACTTCCCCTTTAAATCAGTGTGCCAGGCACTACCCGTTTTCAGTGGCCAACCCAACTACTAATTATGGACCTGGAGAGATTTTGTCTTATACATCAATTATATTCAGTGGCTGTAATTCACTGTCATGGCAGACACAATGGGCCTCATTACGAGTTTGGAGGTAGCCATGCTCTTAATAAGGGCATGGCTACCTCCAAACCCGGGTCCGGGTCCCGCAAAAGGGGATTTACCGGGCCATTCTGACATTGGAGGGCCCGGTAAATCCCTTTCGCGGGACTCGGACTCGGTATTTCCCCATTCCCATTTGAGCCCCCATAGGGCTCAATGGGAATGGGGAGGATGGCAACAATGGCCCCGTTGATAACGGGGCCGTTGCTGCCATCCGGTAATGCTCGCGGGTGCCGCGCTGCACGCCTGGTCTGACCAGGCGTTCCAGAGCGGCACCCGCGAGCAAACTCGGAATGTTGCGGCGAGGTAATAACGGCGCTGGTAGCACTAGCGGCGCCATTGTTGCCTTACTGCAACATCGGTAATGAGGCCCAATGAAAGGTACAGGGGAGGCAGTGCTGCCTTGCAACCGGCCAATGAAGGCCACTCAGCATCATGCACAGGTCAGCAGATTGACACAGTGTGCTGCCCTTAGACACTCCTATGAAATCCCTGGCCTGGAGCACTCTTTAGACAAAAAGAAGCAGTGAAATGAGAAAAAAAGATGAATGGTGGACTGTCACATTTGCTAGAAGACACAGGTTGAAGGAGGTCGGGTAGGTTATCAGTGTCCAAAGACAGAGCTGTATTCCAAGGAATGTATTCCATGTACATGTGTATTCCATACAGGAATGTTTATAGTTCACTGTCGAAAAAACATTTCCGTAAGAGCAGTCATCTAATTGATTCATGTAAATGTCATTCCTTGATTATTTTAGTGTGTAAGCTATTCAAAACATTGTCATTTTCATCTTGTAGGTTATTAGAGGAAAGTGAGCTGATGCTGAGAATAAATGCAAATGCCGTTAATTAATTTAAAATGCTATACCTCTTTTTCACTTTTTTTAAAGGCAGATATAAAGGAAGCTACGAAGTTATTGAACAGAAGTAAACTTCAGCGGATCATCTTGGAGTCAACTGAAAGCGACCTCCCAAAAAAGATAGCCCGCCTCAAAAAAACATTGCAAGAAGTAGATAAAAGCCAAGAGGAAGAGCTAAAAGAACTCATGGTTAGATTAAATGGCATTTTAGCTACTCATTTTGTGCTTGTGGAAATACATGGAATCGTACCAAAATGTTGCCACGATTGTGGCAACATAACTAACACTGCGCCTGAGCACGGTACAAAAATCCTGACGCCCATTACTGCGCCCAAGCAGAGCAGGGGTTGTGGAGGTGTCCCCCGCTCTCCTTGGATGCAGTAATAGGAGTCGCAGGGGTTTCCCCCGCTTACCATACCATTATGGTAAGCGGCGGATAAGATTAAAAAAAATCGAAAAGAAAGGACCCTGCTGCGTCAGCACCGCCACATGTAAGTGGGAGGAACTGACGCCACAGGGGTACAAGGATATCGGCGGCGCACACAGAAGTGCGCCGCAGAAAAGATAAGTGGGGGTTGAGGGGTGCCGTTTTGAGGGTTGCGGGCTGGGGTAAGTGGGTAAAAGTGATCTATCTGGTCACTGTGCCGCGCTGTAATTGTGGTCGACATTTTCGTCTGCAGAATTACGGGCAGCGCAGTGATCACACAGATTCAAATACACTATTTGAAAATATTAAATGTTGCTTTTGAACCAATGTTACTTTTTGCAATTGAGCTCTCATCAAATGTGGCTTTTTGGTTTCAGTGGGGTGTTGTCTCACCATAAGATTGAAATTCTGCATCTTTAGGAGTAAATCCTTAACAGTTTTATGGTAGCAGAAGTACTTTGTAGGTTATTACATTGAATGCTGCATTTTTTAAGTCATTACAATGAAACCACCAAAACTACTGTTACATATGGTGCTTATGCTGCGATTGGCCCAAAAGCCCTCACCTCTGTGCAGTGATTGACTGTGAGCGGTGGTCATGAGGAACGGATCTACGAAATAACAGCGCATCCCTTACTGCGCATACAATTTCTCCGATTTTATTTGCGCATTTCATCGAAAATGAATGCAGGGGGGACTCCTCAGCCCCGCCCCACCCTCCCCTATTAAGGCCCAACCCCCTCCCTCTTTATTGCGATGAAATGTGCAGAAAAAGATCCTGTGAAATCTATGTCTCAGTAATGGGCTGCACTGTTTTGGTACAATACCTGAGGAACGGTGTGACTGCTCACCCAATAACCTGCTGGGGAGGGAATCTGCAGAGGAGGAGGCTGGATGGACCATCGAATGTTCCAGCACTACTGGAGGAGGAGGGTCTGCAGCTGTGCAGGCACTCTTTAGCATCAGGGGTGGACAGGGAACCAAAAGAGGCCCTGGAAATAGCTTTCAAAGTGGCCCCATATTATACATTTCTAGAAAGCCCAATCCTTTTCCTATCAGAAAATTGGGAGATAAAATAGGTTACCACACACAAAAGGCCCAGGAGGCAGAACCCTACCGGGAAATCTCCAGAGTTCTCTGTAGGCCAATCCACCCCTGTTTAGCATCAGGTAGTGATTCCCTGTGATTTTACTCCTGACTTTTTTCACATCCAAATATTTCAATTTTGAACTTGTACTGTTTGTAACTTTAGTGCAGCTGAAGGAACAACCAAAAGCGCCCATTAACGCCCAACCCCCTCCCCCCACCGACAAAATATCAATTTTCCAAAACTTACTATCTGTATCTTTTGTAAATTAAATATTGCAAGGGAATTTCCTAGGGATGAATATTCTGCACTTAAAAATGTGTGTGGTGAATATTCTGCAGTGAACTCGCTGGCTACTGTGGTGGTGTCTTGGCTAATGCGGAGACGTGTAAAATGGGGATCGAGTCATATTTTTCGTCTAAAAAAACAAAGACCAAGAAATATCCTTTTTTTTTAAATTTCGTTTTAAAATAAAATCGTTTTGTAATGTTAAAAATCGTCAATATGATTGTACACCCTTCTAAAGTAAAGGTGTAGGGCGGGAGGTTGGGGCAAAGGAAGGGGCAGTAAGGTTTGCTTGGGGTTGTGTAAAGGTGTAGGTTCGGGTTGGGGAGTGAAGGGGCAGTAAGACAGTTTTGTGGGGTGCCACCCCGTAAACAAATAATAATAATATGTGATACATCAGACATTAGAAATTAGATTCTACATATGGTTTAACTGTCTTGTTATGCCATTTACAGTGCCAAGATGGCACAACATGACAGAGAAACAATATGTGATACTACATTATTTACGACAAAAACGCTTCAACCTTATTTGTCTGAACAAAAAAATTGAGGTTTCGTTATTTCTCAAGCCTCCCACCTTTCTATCAGTCCTCTGAGGGAGGGACCACCTTCACATAGTCTTGAAGGTACATAGCAGAGGGGCGGGACAGACAGGAAAAAGGGAGGTTGTGTTTTTTTGGGCATAAAAGTGTTGAGGGTTACTTGAAGCCGATTGGTTACCGGGCATGCTGCATTTTCCAAATTGTCACTCCAGCAGCACCATTACAGTAATTTCGCTGCAAGATGGCGCATGAGTTTGTAGCCAGGGCATGTAGCACTGCAACCCTCCTCAGGGGAACACAGTATACAACAGTGCTGGCTCCTTCACATTTATAGGGATACCCTGATTGTGTTGACAATCCCTTCTGTGATGGCGACCTCTGCAGGGTCCAGCTGTGAATTCTCTTCGTACTGTTGCACGGTGCTCTCACAAAGTACCTGTCACATAAGTGTCCTTGGTAGGGGACTAATCCCATTCCCATTCATTCCATGCTCGCCCCACCCATGCTCCAAAACCTTAAGAAGGAGAACAGTTTGTGCTGGCCCTGGTGCCACCCAATTGTCAGACGATTGCAGAAGGTGCCCCGCAGTGAACAACACAAAGTACCTGCCTTGATGCTGTTTGCCCTGCAGCTTCTGCTTCAGCCTTTCTCTCCCACTGCATTCAATCTCCCGAATGTTCTGCAGCAGCCAAATCCTGTCAAGCAAGAATGAATATAGATGGCTCCTTTCTAGAGTCCAAAGAGCCCAGCTTTGCGGAGGTCCCCCCAATCGAGAGAATTACGGGGGCAATATCCACAAGGCAATGAATGCAATGTCAACTGTGTGAGCCAGTGGATACCACCACCGTGGTGCTGTAAAAGACCCCAGGGAATCAAGAGTCTGACAAAAGCTAAAGGGAAATCAAGGGTAGAGGATCTAAATGTCCTAGTGCTATATATTTACATTGGCTCTTGAAAGAATCCAGTGGAGGCTCCAAAGCTTGCTTGAGGAAAGCAGAAGGGAAATATATATGTAATTGGGAGCAGAGACATTGCCTTATCAGAGGAAGCCAAGATCTGAGGAAAGGGAGCTTTCACTGTGGGTGAGCCAACAGTGGATACGACGACTGTGGTGGAAACCGTGCACGTGCCTTGAAGGCTGACGTCAGGAAGCACATGAAACCGAAAGGCTTATGTTGAGAGTTAGAAAGAGGTCGAAAATCACTTGGAACATCTTGGCAACGGAGCTGCGCCAGGAAAACAAAACTGCGGACCTTCCGGAAATGCCTAAAAACTATTATTTGAGTAAAATGTTTTTTCCTGAATTGATCCTTGTGTCATGTCCTGTCCTCTGAAAATGTCCTTGTGTTGATGTGCGCCCTGACGTCCGTGGGCTTTGGGCGTGACTAATAAATAAGTAATTGGAAATTCCATACCTCAATCTATTAGTGGTCAGAAGAAAGGCCTGCCATAACGACGAGAAGAGAACGTGGATGTTAACTGAAAACAAAAGATGGAGATCAACCGAGTACAAGCATAGCTTGCAAGAGCAAACAAGATATGGGGTTTATGCTTTTCATCTTGGCAGAGGAATAATGTGTCTTCAGCTACTGTAACTCAACCATTAGAAGCAAAGAAAAAACAGTATCAGGTAATATTATCCCCACCAATAATATTGCCATAAATATGGTCGTGGGGTAAGGCCATAGGCCATATTATTAGTGGGGATAATTTATGGGGTTATTGGGACCGGGGGTTGCAGGGGTGTCCTCCGCTCCATTAAAGAAATTATGGGTGTTGCGGGGGTCTGCAGGTTCCATGGCTTAATATTGCCGCAAAAATATGGCGATATTTGTGTATGGTGATATTTTTACCGGGATATTAACACATGGAACCGAAAAAACACATCCGAGATTGCTAGCATTCACCACAGCCTCTATTACCTTTACAGTCCCTGCTCTCCGCAGAACAGGATATACTTCAATACAGCAACTCAAATAGATGTCCCTATCTTGTTAACTAACACACTTTTGAAATCCATTACTCACACCAAAGTGGCACACCAAAAACCCTGTCAAAGAAAGGGAGTCTGTGAGTCATGCAGATCAAAGGAAAGGGGACACCCACAGGAACATCAGAAGACCCAAGCAACTACTCCTGTTAAAGAGACGAAAACACACACACTGGCCAAGATTTCATAGTCATACATATACTATGGCAAGGTCACCCATTGTCTACTGTTGAGTAAGGCTAGAGGTCAGGGGGAGACAGACAATCTCTGATGTGACCCCTGGAGACTGGACAAGGTGACCCCCCCCCCCCCCACACTCCCCCAGTTCCTTCTCGAGAGTTCCTATAGTGCAGTAATTATCTGAATCTGAACTACACCATATTAGGGTGATGGAACTACGCTTTATGAGAGAGAAGAGTGTGGCTCGAATTTTGGGTTCAGAAGCCAATACCCACAGGGAAAACCTCCCGAGAAACTCATCTGCAGAACCACTCGCAGCGATACGAAACCGAAATGCACCTGGTTTGAGGTGCGATGCTTGGCGTTGGATTAACAGAAAATGTGTGGCAGTTAGAGAAAACACAGATAATGAATACTTGTGTTTCTGATTGAATTTACAATGAAATGTGTAACCGCAATAAACAGCATCTGGGTGCAAAGAAGCTGCTAATAATTCCAAACAGGAAGCATCTGGGAGAAAGAGGCGCGCCGCAGCCCCTAATTTCTACATTCCTGAATCCTTGAATTGACAAGTTTATGATGCCGGATATATGAAGAAATGACTATTTTTTTAAAAACAAATTGGACATTCAACCTTTCATGCTTAACAAATGCAAATAAGGATATATGGAAATAACCCAATATATGGGACCAATCAGTAATAGTCATAAATGTTTAAAACTCTCCTGATGAACCATTCCTGTCCCTGAATGGTGAAACACGTGTACAGAGTATTCATGAGAAAACATCTATTGGACATTCTACAATTAAAAGAATTGTTTTTTTGAAACTATTTATAACTTGCAAGTTCTTCAAATATCTATTATCTGGCTCTGTCCACTGTACTAATTAACAAGGACAAGTTGGTGCAGTGTTTGATCATCCCGGTCGAAATAACTTTGTCTTTTTGCTGCGAAGCAGTCACACAACTGGGAAAATCAACCTTGCCTGACAACTACCCTGCAAACACAAAAGTGTGGATTCGCCTTGAGCCAGCATTTTCTGACTGCAATCTGCTAGATTAATAATTCAAAAGAAAGTAAAAGAAAATCCTGCGTGGCATATTTAGCAAAATAAAAACCTTTTTTAGGTTTTTCTGAATGAAAGGAAAGGTTCTATTTCTTAGATGGCCATGGGTAGGTTGTTCCACAATTGTGGGGCAATCACTGAACATCTGTGGTAGATTTCAGTTTAAATCTAGATTTTGGGCTATCCAGAAGTAATGAAAGCGCCAACCACAGAGATTGTGCAGGTCTATCAGGGACAATCTTGAGTTCCAAATACTTACGAGCCAGCCCGTACAGGCACTTGAATACCGCAGCCCCCGTTTATTTTTCGTGAGCTGCGGGGGTGTCCCCTGCAACACCCCGCTCACTATACTCTAAAGTATAGTGACCACCCTTGCAGTCTTTTTTTTTTTGTTAATACTTACCTACAATGCTACCACCAAAGGTTCAATTCAAACTTTTGGTGTTCCAACCTTTGGTGGTAGCATTTTTAGGACTTTTTGTACATGCGATCGTTTGGATACGGTCAAATCGTACAATACCGTATATTTCTCCTATTTTCTGTGTTTGCTGACAGATCCTCGCTTCCCCACCTCAGCTCCTTCCATAGAATTTATTTCAACTCATCTTTAAGGATTCCCAGGGAGGTCTCAAATACTTGTTTTGCTAGAGCATTCGCCATGTTGTCCTCTTCTATTTTTTTTTCGCTCTCTCTCAAATACCCTCTATTCTCCAAATCATCTTGTGTTCTTATGCGGTGTATGATTTGCCTGTGTGTCCCAAAGTGGGGAGGTCTTCCAGTCCGCCCTTCTTCGCTTTTTTGGGGCACTTGTAGCAGCAAAGTTAGCTGTTTTAAAGAGGCTATCCTTGGAAGGTATTGCAATGATCCCTCTGCATCACAAGTCTTCTGGTGTGTAGGCTCTGGTGCATTCCTATTTTTCCCTTTTTCTTCGTTCCTCCCTCCCTTCTTTCTTTCTTCTGGCTTTTCCTTCCTCTAACTCTTTCTCCTTCCTTTCTTCTCCTCGCCTTCTTATTTCTTTCCTTCTCCTCCCATCTTTGCTCCTTTTCTTATCTCTCTCCTCTTCGTTTCCTGCTATGTCTTTTGTCTTTCCTCTCCAATCTCATCTTATCCTTCTGCCTGTCGTTCTCCCTTTTTCTCTTTCCATTTGTCCCCTTTCTTTTCCTCTGTTTCCTTTCGTGTCTCTTCTTCTTTTTGTCCCTAAATTCCTGGAAGGTACTTAGATGCCATTTTCACTTCAGCCCGTCACTTTATACGTGCGTAGACAAGTGTGTGGCTCCTGTAATTCGCATGCATGGGCTCTCATGAGCATGGGCTTTCAGGTTTGGGTATTTGCACATGACCCCCTCACCTTTGTCAGCTGATAGTAGTGATCCCATGTCAGTGAGCCCCTGCCAGTGAGTTCTTGGTTTCAGGTCCCACCCACAGGCAGCGTAACACATTCCGGCCTGCCCCGACTTGCCCACACCTAGATAACCCCTAACCTAAGGCCTTACATTGTTTCATACTCTGTCACACATCTATCAATGGGCATACATGTTGTACTCTTTCTCAGTCATACTCTTTGTTTTCACATATAGGTATTGCTAAATAAAATCACCTTGCTTTGCCCTTAAGTATGCTATAATTGCCCAGAATAAAACATACCACCCCCACTATTTCACATCCCACACCTAGACTTCCTTAGAGTAAAATTGTGCTGCAGTGTATCTCGTTTCATGCACCCAGGCACCTTTACATTAGAAGTATCCCATGATATTAAAATATTGTCTTTACTTTACTTTATTAATGTATGTAGCACTAGAAGCAAGCCCGCAGGCATAATAGCGCTGAACAGACAAACACAACAAAAAACACAAACCTAATCAAATAATAACATCCGAGAGGGCAGAAACAAGCAGATCAATGAAACAAGAATGTTTTCAGTCCACGTTCAAATGTATCAAGCCAAGGGCTTGTCCTTAAATCTGTCGGAAGAGAATTCCAGCTTGTTGGTGCTGCATAAAAGAAAGATCATTGAAGAACACAATTAAGACTAGCTCTAAGTACATGAAGAAGGACCAGGTTGTTTTTATTGTTTTTTATTTTGTATTAATTGGTTTTTCAAATATACATAATATAAAACAAAATAAACACAATATAACCCCCTGCCCTCTTCCCCCAGAACCCCCAATCTTCCCCTTCCACCCTACCTTTACCCTCCTGTGTACACAATAGCCAAATATCACTGAGTTCAAAGTATATTCAAAATTCGTAAGTTCTGTGGGCACTGTTGTTCCATAAAGTCTCTCTGAAGGTAGTTCAAAATCGGTGCCCATTCGGTTGAGATTTTAGCCTGATCCCCTTGAATCGTATATATGTGACCCACTCCAAAGATATGAAATTCCATAATTTATGATACTAGTCTTTTATGTGTGGGGGGGTCCTTAGATTTCCATTTCTGAGCTATTGTCAGTAAAGCCACCAGTTGAAGAATGTGAAATGCCTTCCTCTTGTATTTCAGCCACAGTCCGTTATCTTGTTGTGCCAGGCCCAAAAGACTTTCCCCAAGCGATCTCTCCGTCTTGAAACCAAACATTACCCCCATATTTTCCTGCACTTCCTCCCAGGATTGGGACAGTTTATGACATGACTACCATATATGTAACCAATCACCTCTCCCTCCACAACCCCCCCAGCAAAAGACAGAAACTGATATAGACATGTTATGTAATCTTTCAGGGTTATAGTGCCACTGATACATTCATTTGAACCAAAATTCCCAGATCTGTATGGATCTTGTCATTCTTGGGATATCTATCCATAAACGGGACCATGATTCCTCTGTATGCATAAACCCCAGGGTCTTTGGCCAGGCCAGTTGAAATGTAAGAGCACTTGGTGGGGGTTCATCAGTTAAGAGTTTATATAATCCGCAAATCAAATGTTTATCCCCGAGCTGGAGGTTATAAATTGCTCAAATGGTGTACATGGTCTGAAAGCCACTGACTTATTGGGTGGGGCCAGCAACCAATGACGACTTGAAAGTATTGGAAGCAATGACTTTCCTGGAGGGCCAACTCCTCTTCACATAAAGCAAAGAACTTAATCTTGTGCCCCAAGAACCTGTCACAAAACTTTATACAGCCCTCTTTTTTCCATTTAGGAAAGGAGCCAGCAGATATTCCTTGGGTAAACTGTGGATTAGCTAACAAACAGGTGTAGGGGGTGGAAAATGAAGTAAAGCCATGCTGACGGATGGCCTAGCCCCAAATGTCCTCCACCACCCCGGTAATCACACTGAGATTGATATTCGAAGGTCTATCTGATCTAGGTAGCCATCATTTCTCTCCCATGCTAGGACCCACTATAGCCCTTTCCATCTGTTTCCATCTTTTATGTGTGTCTTCACTAAACTAGTCCTTTATAATTCACAGCTGTGCTGCTTGTTAATATTCTCTAAAATTAGGATCTATTTGGGGGAAGCATTAATGTTTTCAGTACAATACGGGGAGGGTTTATTTTTCCATATATACTTCGATATTTTATGCATCGTACAGAAGATGTTCGGATCGGGAGAGCCTGAAACAAGTACAATACCTTGGGTAAAATCACCATCTTAATTGAATTTATCCATCCAAGCCATGAAACCATTAAACGGTTCCAGGACTGGCTAAGCTTCTGGATTTTGACTAATAGGGGCGGTAATTGGCAGAATATAATTGCACAACTGAACGTGTAATGTTTATTCCCAAGACCCGAATGCCTCCTGTCGTCCAACTAAGCGGTGTCTCTTTTATTGCTTTAGATAATTCGCCATGTTTAAGCCCCAGAGTCAAAATTATAGACTTTGTGATATTGATTTTAAGACCAGCCACTCTGCCAAACTTTTCCAATTGGGCAACTGCTGCAGGTAATGAAACAACTGGGTTACTGATCATGAGGAGCATATCATCAGCATATGCCTTCAACTTATGAGTGTCTCCCCCAAAGGATATGCCCTCTACTTGTTTCGATTGTCGAAGCTGTGATAATAATGGTTCTAGGTGCAATGTATAAAGAAGAGGAGAGAGGGGACAGCCCTGTTTTGTTCCTATACAGAGAGAGACCCGTGGGGAAAGTTGACCATTTATGGATAGTCTAGCAGAAGGATGCACATAATTAGCCTTTACCATCGCTAAATATTTGGGACCAAAGCCCATGGCTTGTAAGGTGTTAAATAAGAAGGACCACTCCACGCGGTCAAATACTTTATCAGAGTCTAATGCCACCAAGACCCCCTTTTTAGCCACCTTTTCAATTAAATGACACATTCACCGTATATTGTCATGGGTATGTTGTCCTTTTATGAATCCCATCTGATCGGGAAGGATGAGATGAGGCATAAGGCCCTCCAGCCAATTTGCAAGAACCTTTGTATATATTTTTGTGTCAATGTTCATGAGCGCAATCGGATGTTATAAACCGCATTTAAATAAATCCCTGCCTGGCTTCGGAATGAGGATCATTTTAGCCTCTTCCATTGAAGCATTTATTTTGTTGCTCCTAATTAAAGAGTTACAAAGATCTGTTAGCTTCGGGGACAAAATTGCTCTGAACTTTTTAATAAAAAGAGGCAATATACCCATCGGGTCCTGGTGCTTTGTTTAGAGGAAGGTTAGTTATAACTAATAGGGCAAATTTAGACAACGATATTACCCGAGAAGAAGTCCTATCTTCTTCCGAAATGTTCTCCAATTCGAGTGATTGCAGATCGTTTTTTTGTGCAGTCTGATCTGGACATTCTGACTAATATAAATCAGCGTAATATGCTTAGAATCTGGCTATAATTTCATTGTTACTTTCTTCCCCAATGTGTCTTCCACCCCTTGAATTGTTTCGGATGCTATTGTCTGTTTTAATTGCCTAGCTAACATTCTATGTGCTTTATTTGCCTTAACGTATATCTTCTGCTTTAAATACAAAAGGCTATCCAGTTCACCCTTGGCATTCCGATATCTCCTTTGAAGATTCGGGGATGAGTCTAGTTCCATTTGACGCCTAAGCTTCCACCTATATGCTTTTATTGCGATAAGTTCCCCATGAAGGGTCACTTTAAACACATCCCAGACTACATCTAAGCTCACCTTCCCGTCCAGATTGGAATCAAAACATTTCTAAATTTTTCCTTCTATTTCATCATAAAGGACCGGGTTTGACATTAATTCCTTTTGGAACTTCCAGCTCCAAAGCATGGGAGCAGCTTGGGGAAGTTAAGGTCCATGGTCAGGGGTGCATGGTCTGAGATGGTGATTGTGTGTGTTTCAATTTGTGTCACTCTTCCTATCCACCTAGTTGAAGCCCAAAAGTAATCTATCCTGGAAAAGGATTTGTGGATGTGGGAATAATATGTATATGCCCTTTCCTCTCCTCTCAGAGTAGGCCACCTGTCCTTAAGTGTCAACTGATCACATTTCTGTCTAAGGGCTAATGAAGGCAAGGGATGGGCAAATGTGGTGTTAGAACTTCTATCTCGTAGAGAGTCTCATGCAATATTCAGATCTCCCATCAAAATCATTTCACCCAGACCAAACTGTTCCTAGTTAGATAATGCTGTCTTCAAAAAGCCCTCTTGGCCAGTATTTAGGGCATATAAAGATGCCAGAGTTACGGTTAACAACCCCATTTGCACTAAGATATAAAGAAAGTGACCCTCTTTATCCGCTTGCACCTTCACAATGGAAACCTGCATATTTGTCTTAAAAGTGATAAGTACCCACACTGTCTTCCCCTTTGTGTTAGCTTGCCTAATTATCGGGTATTGCTTTAGTTTCAACTTATAATGTTCCTGATATTTAATTTGTATTTCCTGTAGAACTACAAGATCAGGCTGATGAGTGTTGAGTAACCTTTCCAATTTCCTCTTCTTTACGGGGGTGTTAAGCCCCTTCATATTAGGTGTCAAGCAACGGAAGGTCAAGCCCGTTTACGAAATCACTAACTTGACTATGCGTCATGATTCAACGTTTCAGTCCCTTGTGGACTACGTGGTCCATAAGACACTGCTACATCCCTTCCAAAGTATATCCAACATGGCCGACGCTAGTGCATCACTACCGCTGTAGTGTTTCCAGGAGTTTGCATGTCCCTTGAAAAGAGACACGCCCCCGCGGCGCTCACGTCTCCACGCTAACTTTCCGAACTTTGGCAAGTGGGGTCGTACTTTCCCTTGCGCATAGTACATTCTTCCTTCCAGGTTTTGTTCAAGCCCCCTTTTCCTCTTAGCTTACTAGCACTCGCCCTTCCCTGGCCCTTGCCGCCCTTAGCGATTTTCCCTTAGCGCCTTGTACTTGTCCTGGTCCCTTCCTGGCTTCCCTCCTCCCGAGACTCTGCAAAATCTTCCTTTCCTTCCTGGAGTTGAACACATACTCACCTAGTTCGGATTTCACCTGCACGCTGGCGACGGAGGATACGCGACCGTGTCTCTACAAGACCCAAGCTGTCCGGAATAAGGAAAAACCCCAGACCAAGACTTCGAAAGATAAACAGGTGAGATTCCAGGCAAAGTGTGACACTATGCAGTTCTAACATCTTCTCTTTAAATCTTTGTCTTTGGTTCTGTGCACAACCTCTTCCCCCCGCCAACATTCCCACTCAACTCCCTACCTATACCCTACCCTTTCCCCTCCCCAACATTTCCCCTTCTCCCTGGTGTAAACCATCCTTGCTAATCTCTCTTTGGACTCTGTCCTAAGCGATGACCCACCATTTAAACCAGGGATAGATGCAGGGTATCCTAAAATCCTCATTATTGTCTTTAATGAGTTCCAAAATGAGCTTCTTTCATGCCAAAGCTGTATACCATAACTATTTTAATCTGCGGAAAAATGTACTTTATTTATCCTTATGCCAGTAGCCATGTAAGATCTTGATCCTTTGGGGTTCCAGGGGTTTCTCCACTGGTAAAGGGACTTTTTGATTCCTTGTCGGGAACCATTGTACAGTTGTCCATTCCCAGTATCTCAGTCCTCAGGGAGCGTGGGGTTGCATCCCAGTGCTGGGGCCCGGTTGATCCTCCTGGTCTATTCCAACATGTGGGCCCCCTCCTCCTTCGTTGTAACCTAGTGTTTGCCATCCCAAGTGAACAAAAGACCAAAGGGAAATGTCCATCTGTATGGTATCTTCTGGGATTGTAGACAATGCAGGATCTCACGCATATCTCTTCTTTTTTGTAGCGTCCTTGGGGATAGGTCCTGATATAGTGTAATTTAATTCCCGTTAAGTTTGATCTGTGTTGCTTTTCTGGCTTCCCTAAGAATCAGTTCCTTCTGTGGGTAGTTTGCCAATGCTACCAGTGTGTCCTAGGTGCGAGCGCCCGGATCCTGACGGTTTGGGCCGACCCTATGGATTCTATCTACGGGAATTGTTGCTTCTGTGTCAGTATTTGGTAAATCTCTAAGAAACCTGTAACTTCCTCACTTAGGGCTGAGTCAGTCACTGATTCCGGAATATTCCGTGTACGATTATTGGACCTCCTCGATCTCTTCTCCAGATCCTCACATTGCTGTTCCACGTAATATGTTGTCCTTGCCAGCTGTTCAAGAAGCACTTCTGATTTTGTAGATTCTTGGGCTAAATCTTGTATTGTTTGTATCTGTCCTTTCCTCAAGAGAAGCAGTATCTTTTTGTATGTCTGACAGGGCAGATTTGATTCAGTAGTATAATTGTCAAATTGTAATTGCAAAGAAGCAGCAAGTTTATCCTGAAAAACTTGGAAGCACTGCTCAACATCCTCTTTCGAAGCCTCCATCGTAGTATCTTTACTGTCTTGCCGTACTTCGACCAGCTCTCTCGTGTGATCAGGGACTTTTTGGGCTCCACCCGACCTGAGTCAACCGCTCCTTATCGGATTCTCTGTAGGAGTAGGTGGGAGCGAGGAATTGCGCTCTTTTCTTTTCCTTCTGGGTCCTGACATTGACTGAGTACTCCCCTGGGATTTCCCTGCTGCAGATAGTGGCAATGTATTTCCCTTTGTTTCTGTAATCACATTATTCTTTTTAACTTTCCAGGAAATGTCTTGTATATGTGATGTTTGCAATCAAAATTACCCTAGACAAGGTAAGTATCTTCCACGTCCAACATAACTTGCATAGAAGATCTGGATTTCTCCTTTCTCAGACACTGTGAAAGCAGATATGTTTCAGCCCCAAGGATTGAAGGGGTTAAGCAGATGATTGCTATGCAAGGGCTGCCATAACTTTTCATCCCCCTGACATGCAAAAAGCCTGCACTGTATCATTTCTAATGAATTTGCAGTCCCCTAGGGGGCCAGAGTCTAATCCTTCTGCAGCCCGTGTGTGCTCATTCCCTGAGCGCCTACCCTATCCCTTGTTGCCAAAATAGTGCTTTCCAGATTCAAATAGTTAGAGGCATACAGCCTCTATGATTGGGAAGGGAGGGGTCTTAAATGTCATTCGGTGCCTCTACCTGGCCCGATGCGGCTTGGCAAACTCCCTGGGGGGTGGGATTCTGTGCAGCTCCAGATGATGAAATGTGTGAAGTAAAGGCCACTCACCCATTGCATCAGTTACTGTACAGCCACGCCCAGACCTGATAGCATAGGTAGGGCTCCTGGGGCACTTTCTGCTGTGCCGGACGGTGTCTTGGGCGTTGTCCCTTTGTATAGCAACGTCAACGGCACACACGTTACCTTTTTCACTATGAGGATCCTTTCTGCAACATCAAAGGTGTAGTTGTAGAGCAGGTTCTTATTGCTGTATTCGCTTTCTGTAACTGCATGTTGGACTCCGGGAGTCGTCCCTCAGGGATCCGGCTTCACTATGCATTTGAGCGCTATTCGAGCACTGCTCCCGACTTGCAACGGCTGCAGGGGACTGTCAAAACGTTGTTTCTGCCAGAATCAGCTTCCTACTTGTTGTTCGCTTGCGCTGGATATTCAAAGTGTATAACATTTTTCTGAAGTTTTATTCCGCAGTTCAGAACTTCAGTGGGACACAGAGCTCAATTTGCCGTCCCCACACTGCTTGGCAGCCATCTTGGATTACAAGGACCAGGTTGTCTGACCTCAGCACTGTGTGCAGGTATCCAGGGCTCACACCATAAAGGCACTTATGTGTAATGCACATTTATTTTATTTTGCATTTGTAAGGTGCTAATACATCAAGTAAATTGTGTTTCAAAGCGGCCATGAGTCGAAAAGTAATTCTGCTGGCAATGGGAAGCTAGTGGCTTCTTAGACATGATTTCTTTTACGTAGGCTTTCCATGGCCCTGACCACATTGTTCTGCATGATCTGAAGCCGAATATCTTACACTTGCTGACCCCTGGCAAGAGGCTTGCACAATAATCCAATTTGGCGCTCACTATGGCTCGCACAACGGTAACATAATTATCATCAGTTAAAGAAGGTCTCACTTGTACAAGCAGTTTCAGATAGTACGAAGTGGATGAATCGAGACTGATCACATGTGCCCTCATGCTGAATTCTATTTCTAATTCTGAGGAATATGCCCAGGTGCTTCACTTTAGGAAGAGTGACTATGACACAGCCTGCTAACTGAAATGCACCAAATTGCGGACTCAGCTTCTTCAGCCGAGCCGCCGTGCCAACTATCATGAGCTCCGTATTTTAGTCATTCAAGGCTAGGCCATTATCCATCATCCAGACCTGAATGAGGTTGAAAACCTCATTAATGGTCGCAGTGTCCTTGTTGTAGTGACCCGAAAGGGAGATGAGACAATTAGTATCATTGGCATAACTGGTGTGGTATACACCCTCAGCGTCCAGTAGATTAAATAAGGGCCCTTTAAAAATGTTATATAATGTGTGGGACAAGCAGGAGTCCTGAGGGACTCCGCAAGTCACCCCGACATTCTCCCCCTTAGCATCCCCAGAAATAAATCTGGCAGTCCGATCCGTCAGAAACAATCTGATACAGCTGGCCGCTGTTTGCACAAAAGAGGCAAAATGAACAAGCCTAGCAACTAGCATATCACAATTAACAAAGTCGAAAGCAGCTGACAGGTCTATAACCATCAAGAGAGCTGTGCAGCCCCTCTCCACGATCATCACGGTGGCCTCAATAGTTGGAGATCTAATAGCGCCGACTCTGTGCTGTGCATCCTTCAAAAAACCAGACTGCCTCTGGCCCAGAATGTTATATTTATCCAAGAAATCCTGGACATATAGGCTGCCCAATCCAAGATCTTAAGTAGTAACGGGATTGTAGTGATCGGCCTATAATTAGCTAGTACTCTGGGGTCCAGCAAGGTATTTTTTAATAGCAGAGCAATCCAGGCCTCCTTAATGAAGTGCGGCACAAAACATCAATCAAAGGATGTATTCTCAAATTTCATGATGAGCGGAACTAGTTGGGCAGCATTGACAACCGCCACAGGACAAACGGGTATTAGCCAATTTATTTGAGCATTTTTGTTCAAATCACTCATTTGATCGAATTTTTGCTGAACAAATTGACCTTCTTTGAATTTTTTACTGCATACATTTCAAAATCAGCACTTAGAAAATATTACATTTTTTGTTTTCGGGTAATAACGTTTATAAGTACTTTTCTTATTAACCTTTAACTTGTTTTATATTCTCTTTTTTCATGGTACATATTGATCATTTATTTACTCCTTGTTTCATAAAAATGTAATTCAATGTACATTGAAGGTCATTCTAGACAAATTATCACTTTAAGTTAATGTTGGCTATACATTCTCGTTTTTTATAGCACATTTTTCACATATATTAATGATGCATATTTTTCAGCTATTTCCTTTAGTTTTCTTATGTTTTGTACACTTTTAGTTTCATTCCTTTGCAGGTAAATTGCAGTTTCCATACATAAATAAAATGTGACAATTTCTAGTCACTGTTTTTTAAAAATTCTTATTCATATTCGCATATTCTCGTATTATCTCTTGTAAATAAATAATCAATCTAAACATACCTTTTTTGCTTATATTTGCTTATTATATTGCTGCAAAGGTTTGATCGATCGTACTGATACCGGTCTCTTGCACTCTCTCTCATGCGCAACCTATTCCCTTCTGGTTACGTTGTTGTCGTCTTTTCAGAAGTTATGCAGTATTTTCATTTCTCGCAAAATTTTGACCACAAGTTAATTTCCCTAATGGATCCACTCCTTCCGGTAATACGATGTTTGTTTCGCTTTGATTCTTGTTTTTAAACATATTCTTTACTGTCTGTTGCTGCACAACAGCCATTTCTAATTGTATTAAAACTTTTTAATTGTTTCCTTCAATGTACGTACAATCTGCTACTTGGAGCATATTTATTACGGTCAGTTATTGGCGATCAAATCTCACACAAACAAACAACCCCAATCCGACAAGCATCTCCTATACAGTTGGTAGGCTTCCCGTGGAGCAGCAGATTGACATTTATAATTCTGTGATCGACCTAAACTCAAACTGGGGGCAATCACTCTCACGCCTGGAATTCTCTAGATTCCCACTGGGCCGTCCCAAAGTCAAGCATTTTATTCTGATTTAGCTTTATCTTATCCATTATAACGTCCTGAATGGATATACAATAACTTTTCATCTTTAATACCATTGGGACTGAGGGAGATGGACCTTCTAGCTCCTTCAGGATTCTAAAGAGTTCCTTAACATCCGACTTAGAATTTTTTATTCTAAGATCATAGGAGCATTTTCTTGCCTTGATAATAGCCAGTTTGTGTTTTTTTGCTGCACATGTATATCTACCCATATTCTCATCTGAGTTATTGCTTTTGAGTTATTGCTTTTCACAGCTCAAAAGCTTTGCGCTTGACTACTTTGGGCTCCTGAATTTCAGCTGAATGCCATTGTTTCATTTTCAGTTTCTTAACCTGTCTAGTCTTGGCAGGAGCCACTATATTTACAGTCTTCAGAAGCATATTCTGGTGTGCATCCACCAGTTGACTGGCTGGCCCAAAGTTATCTAGGTTGTTAAGGATAGCCTTCAGGTGGGCTACGGGTATTTCTCAAGGTGATTGTAATCCTCTCTGGCAAATATTTAATGTAATGAGAGGTACAAGAAAGATTAAAAAAGACCAAGGGCAGAGACTGACGTCTAGATTATTAATGTAGACATTGTGACTAGCCACCCAATCCAAAGTCCTGCCCTTGACATGCATGGCTGTAGTCACCTGCTGAGAAAAAAACTAATTTGACAGAAAATACTAGATGGTACCTCCCACAGAATCTGAGTCGCCAGCAAGTCCAAAGTTGAAGTCTAATAGGACAACAACTTTTGATGATGGTTTTAACACTGGTGTTTAAAATGTCACATAATTGACTATGAAAGACTGCTATAGATGTCGGAGGTCGATAGAAAAGGACAAAGTCAATGGTGGTGTTGGGATGATATAGAAGTTTGGCATACATGTCACAGCCTTTAGGCCCATTCATAAGAACTTGATGAAGTTTTAGAGAGGAAAAATAAATTAGGGCGACGCTTTCACCCCGACCCTTGGTACAGTCAATTCTGAGGATTTTGTAGCCTGATGGAATAGCAAGGGCAGCAGCTAGTCCATCAGAGGCATTAAGCCAGGTTTCCGTTATAGCACCAATTATGATATTATTAGACATCACAAATTCCACTATCTCAGTGGCGTGTTTAATCAAGGAGCAAGAATTTATTAGCAAAGTCAACATTTTAACATCCTAGAGGGGCCCATAACATCCTTAGTGTTAGCAGGTGTTCTAGTATTGTTAGAAACAAAAGTATACACGTCTTTGAATCTAGATTCTCCTGAGTCCTTAGAACCCTTAACTCCATGTGTGCTAATATTCGTCTTACTTAGGCTAATTGACTCTATAACGCCAGAAATAGTGTTCTGCAGCTCTGATTGAAGCTGTAAAGAAGGAGAATTCTCCGTCTGAAAGAAGATTTCCTGCCCACTTCCAACAATGGAGCTGGACAATTGCCCAGTGGAAACGTGTCAGGAATGGACAGACAGGAATCAGCATACCTCATCACACTGGGGCTAATAGAACATGGAACACCCCCATCCTGTTATGAATAATTACAGTGCACTGTGCTCCAATGTACCCAGTGCTCATTTCTTCTGCATAAGGCAATTTGGCACTAGTAATTGCCTGGGACAAAACCTGTCCCTTTACTGAGTGTGTTACAAGCGGGGCATTTAACTGTGTTGCACAACTATCTTTTATATTTGTCTGAGTTTCAACCTCCCCAGTGATATCTCCAGGATCAGCATCCACTGCCCAAGGCAGTACAGTGCGAGCTTCAATGGAATCATTTGTGTGGGGTGCAAGGGCCATCGCCAAATCATGCTCCAATCTAGCAGTCGACTTACTCAAGCCTGTCCCATAACCATTTTCCTCCTGCAACATGCTGTATGTAAGAAATGAGTAATGAGACAAAGAATAGTAGTAAGAGCAGAATAAAAGGGTACATTCTGAAACCAGCACTTAATCTTGCAGGAGCTCCCCGGAAGAGTCCTGCTACCCTTCTGCAAACCAAATGCAAATTGGCGCAAAACTCGTGTCGAAGGATCTAAAATGCAACAGCTGATGCTGGAACATGTAGTTCCTCAGAGAGGAAGGATACTGCAGTTAAAGAGAAATGGGCTTGCACAAGCTAACCAAGTGCAGCCCTGACATAAACACAGATGGAAATGTGACCAAACTAAATTATAGCAGTATGAGCAGCATTCAAACCTAAACCGCGAGTGATTCAAAAGCACAAAGCTGTGCATGCACTCGGTATGCAATATAACTGACAGCATCAACCTCAGCGCATAACACCACTCAGCAACAATGGGATACCCAACGAAAGACAGCTGTGTCGGGAGGGAACTAACCTACAGATGCAACATCAAAAATATTGCAAACCCTACCCAACCATCCACCGAGTGGCTCGCATATATAACACTGAGCAACAATGGCCCATGTTCCCCTGAGGGAGAAAGACTACAAGCCATAACAACAACCGGCTTTGTTTCATGCAACCTCTCAAACTTTTTACACACCCTCTGCTTTTCCGAGAGCACATCCCAACAATCAACTGAGGAAATAGATACATGAGTACAAGAACAAGAATCTTGTAAAACCCCACGTGAGTAACCCAATAATGCAATTTCAGAACTTTGTCCCATTTTTCACAGCACGCAGATGCCCAGGATCACATGAAACAAACCCTCAACCAATAACACCTTTCATCACCACAGACCACCTAACAACCACATTCTTGCTAGAATCAGATTAAATAACAACCCAACCTGAAACCTGCTGGACCTGTTTAACAATGAAATATCAGACTGCCCATCTCTACAACCAATCAACCATCTGACAACTCGGATTTTGACTCACACACAGAACATGGAAACAATAAAGATCATCCAATGACATGACACTGACATGTGACCCTGAGGCAGTAGACATAATACACTGCAACCTGATCAGTGCCGGCTCCAAACACAGAATGAAGACTCACAAAATCTTTAGCAAAGGAGGAGCAAACATGCTCTTTATAAAAGAAACATGGTTATCAGGCAATATATAATATTACACAAATCCATCCCCACCAAATTCAAACCCATCCAATTCAACCAGACTTGCCAAAGAGGAGGGCGTATTGCCATGGCACACAAGAAACACCTCACAATATTGCCTTCCGACTACATTGACTTCCAGACAATGAAGTACTCCTGATCCACCTCACAGTCAACTGCCAAACATCTTGTTCCTACCTATTTACAGACCACCATCAAACAACCCAACATTCACAGAAAGCTTCACAGACGTAATTGGTAACCTACCAATACAACTTGAACCTTTAACAGTACTCTGACATCTATTTCGAGGAGCAAGCAGAATCAGCTATCAAAATCTTGAGCCTGGACAGTTTTCACCTCCAACAAATGAACAAAGGAGGAACTCACACTGCAGGACACACCCTCGATGCAATATATAAGCTTTATTTTTTGGTCACATGACAAAGCAAGAAACACAAGAATTGCAACAGTATAAACAGAGTCTGGAGCCAACAATTTATTCTACTCCCCCCAAACCCCTCCCACCCCACACTTGTCCATTCACATACTGATTCCCTGACAGACATAGGCTTTGCATAAGACAGGGGTCTAAAGAATTGGGCTTCTCTGTCTCGGACATGCTCGAGGAACAGGGACCAGGTCCATGTATATTTGGTAATGGTGTTTCTCATAAGCGCAGTAATCCTCTACATAGCTAACAAAGCCCATATTTTGGTCCACCAATATGCCAAAGGGGGACCCTCCTGTGTTTTCCAGAAGCAGGCCCTAGTGATATTCACCGCCAAGAGTAATTGAGTTGTCAATGAGGCCCGGGGCCACGAAAGTGGATATGAACCATCCTCAGATGAGTCCCCTAGTAAGACTACCACAGGGTGAAAGGGGCATTGGGCCCCAGTTATGTCTTTAATTTGCGCTAGTACCTCCTTCCAGAATATAGCTATGAAAGGGCAGGACCACCACATATGCAACATACTGCCCACCTCTCCGCACCTGTGGCAACACTGGTCCAACAGCTCCAAAAGTGTGTGGTGAAGTCCAGCCAGAGTGAGCTACCACCTATAACAGAGCTTTATTGCCCATTCCTATGTCTGTGTGCACCTCGAGCTAGCATGTGTTTGCCACCAGATCTTAGCCCATGAGTCCTCCGAGATGTCCCGCTCCAACTCTTGCTCCCACTTTAGCATATAGGAGTGTTTACCCCCACCCTCTGGGTTCCACAGGAGCCTATAAAGATGAGCGACTTTCCAAAAATTCTTCCCTTCCAGGACCAAGAGTTCAATGCCCTTAGGGGCCCAGTAGCTGCCCTCTTGGTTGTCGGATTGTGGTCCAATGACTGAGTTGGATATAGCAGAACCGCTCGGTTTCTGACAAGTTAAACTTGGTCTTACATTTGGTGACCGTGAGTGGCTCCCCCTCATGAATAAGTCCTGGAGTCTCAGCGGGGAGTTCCTCTCCAAGTTTGCAAAAGCTCCCCTACCCATCCCTGTCGAAAGGTCTGGCTTGCGTGTAACAGATGGGAGAGGGCCCAATCCCCTCGGGATCCCCAGAATCTGATGGGCCTTATCTCAGTGCCCCCTGGTAACAGCAGTTGTGGGCATGGTCCACCCCTCCTGCACCCTGGCCACAACCAATAGAAATGGGAGCTTGTGTAATGTGGTAGATAAGATGGCTGTTTCAATATCCTTCAAGCGTGAGGTCCGCATCTCTGGTGCCAAGTCCAAGACTGGGCCTATTTGCGCCACCAGTAAAATAATTCTGCACAGACAGTACACCGAGCCCTCCTGCGGATGGAGCTTTTAACAGGACCCTGTTCCGGATTCTTGGGTGCTAACCCCCCCAAATAAAATTAACAATGTCTCCCTGTAGCCCCTCGATATCCCTGTATTTTAAGGGCAACACCTGGAATACATACAAGAACTTCGGGAGCAGGGTCGATTTGAACAGGTAGGATCTGGCCCATCCACAAGATCTCTTGATGACTGCAACGTGCACACTGGCCTCGGGCATTCTTTATAAGACTCAGAATATTGGCACCTGCCAAAGAGTCAAAATTGGCAATGGTTGCGACAGTCAACTATGGCAACTTATCCGAGGCCCAGTGTTAGCCTGATTCCCCTACTGGCCTATGCAAGGTTTCACGGGATTCCGAAACACTCTGAGATTTGTCTTTGTCTACCCGAAAGCCAGTTATTTTGCCAAACTTATCCAGGGAGAAAGCACAACACATCATCAGCGTAGAGGGCCAGTTTGTGCCTGTCCCCCTAGAGGGTCACCCCGGGAATTAAGGGGTTGTGCCAGACATGTTGGGCCAATGGTTCCATTGCCAGGCCGAAGATAAGGGGAGAGAGCGGGCAGCCCTGCTTCGTCCCTCTTTCCGCTTTGATGAATTGGGAGAAATTACCATTAATGTTTATTCTAGTCTTGGGGTCCTTGTAGTTGGCCATCACCAGGCGAACAAAGTTTGGGTCGAAGTTGCAATGCTGCAGGACCCCTTCCATCCTGTACGTCCAATCCATGGTATTGATCGCCTTGCGGGCATCAAGAGAAAGCAGCACAAAATGCTCTGGTATTTCCTTTTTGGCTGCTATAACATCAACTACTCTACGGATGTTATCGCGTGCCCCGCGTCCCACTATAAAGCTGGTTGGGGAGGACTTTGGTCAACCGACATGCCAGAAACCTGCCATAGACTTTGGCATCGACATTCATGAGGAATATTGGACTGTATGTTGAGCAATCCGCTCGTCCTTCCTGGGTTTCAAGAGAAGCGGATTCTGCAATGGTGTCCGAGACGGCCCCTGACCCCAAAAAACTATTGAATAGTTTAGTCAGATGGGGGACCACCACAGGTGCAAAGGTTCTGTAAAATTGGGCTGTGAAACGGTCAATGCCTGGTGGTTTCCCTGCATAGAGGCTTTGTATGGCTCCCAGTACCTCCTGCTCAGTAATTTCATATTCGAGCACTCTACCTTTAGCTGTAAGTTGCGGGAGCTTGATTGCACTGTATAAAGTTCCTTCGGGCCTTGATCCCCGGTAACACTTGCCCCCAGCTCTCTAAAATAACTTTCCATGGGTGCCACTTTGACCGACTGTAGGGTGACCCTCCTCATGTCCATGTCTAGTAGAGCTGGGATAAAGTTGCGCTGGGCAGGCTTCCGCAGCTTTGCCACTAAAAGTCTATTAGCTTTATTGCTCCATGTGTAGTAATATTGCCGGGCAGAAAGCAACGCCTGTGCCGCCCTGTTCGTAAGATGGACCTCTAATAGTTTCTGCGCGGCACACTTCTCTTTAAGGGACCTGCACGAGCTGGCTTGCTTGTGGGTTGCCTCTCTTTGGTAAACCTCACTCTCTAGCTCTTCCTCCCAGCTGAGTGGCTGACAATCATGCCTCAGAGAACCGCCTACTGCCTTGGCCACGTCCCAGACTACATGTAGGTCCATGGCCCCCATGTTATTGTCTGCGAAAAAATTTGCGAGTGCTTTGAAAATGTATGTTCTCGGAGGGGGCGTTGTTGCGCACAAAGAAAACGGCTGCCTGATTGTGAGCTCCTGCGCCGACTGAAAATCCTTGGTTCAAACATCCTGATGGACACCGCCTGGAGTGCTACAATTTCAGACACAGATGGCCTGAATAAGCGGCTGTAAGCTGCGAAAATCCTGGACAGCTGTGTGGTCGCTGTCGGAGGTTGCACACGCTCAATCCTAGACCGGCCCTTGCCGGGGGCGCGATCCGCCTGAGGGCTCCATGATGACACTACCAGCGGCCGCTGGCGCGGGAGGGCGCGAGGCCGCGGTGGGTGGGCCCAGCGCTGGAGCAGAGCGCTGGGCCTCCGCACACGGAGTGGAACTTCATTGTTGGCCGCAGGGAACCGAGGACGCGTTGGCGAGGCTGGGACCTGTCTGCGGCACCCCGAGACCGGAGCGGGGACCACACTGCGTGGTCCGGAGCCTCATGCTGTTCAATCGGGCTGCAACTGTGGTTCGCACGGGGCCGTGGGACACACGGAGGGGGAAAGACCACAAGTAAGGAGCCGGTGCAGCTGGGACAGGGGGAGGGGGCCCTTCCACACAGAGGCACGGGGTGGAAATCGCTTGACTCCCGGGCCCCTCTGCTACTGGGCGGCTGAACGTGCTCGACCCGGCATCAGCGAGGAGCCGGATTCATACAGAGTAGTGTTTCCCCCGGCTCCAGGGGGCGTCGGCCTGCAGAGTTTGATCTATCCTGGGCTTGTCATGCCTGTCTGGGTTGGCCCTTCCGGAAGTGCCCGCACAGCGGACCGCCGCATCGGGCCCCGGAATCCCCCCCCCCTGGAGAGGAACATTAATTCATAATCGGTCGCGGAGGCTGTGGGGGGTGGGAGATCCCGCCTGCAGTCTGTGGACTGCGGCTGATGTGACCTCATTCTTTTCTCTGTGCTGGACATACTGGGGCCCTCTACCAGCTTGCCCCGCAGTGCTCGCGTGCTCTTCTATCTGCGAACACCTTGCTAGTTAATTGGGGGCCAGGTAAAACTCCGAAGTTGGCCCATGCAAAGCCTGAAGCTGCTCAGTCACAAACTTATTTCGCGGGAGGACCCCTGCGGACTTCTGGTCGACGACAGCGCTAGATCAGCCCATACTTGTATCCTTTGTTTTCAACCTACAGACACCCTATTAGACAGCTTGGGGCCAGGAAAAACACTGTATTTGGCCCGCAGAGAGCCTGTGTTGGCCTTGCAACATAAAAATAACGTGGGAGGCTCCCTGCGCTCCCCTGGCCGGCGGCAACATGGGATTGCTCCATACTGGTATCCTGTGTCAAATACACATGGGAGGACACATTCCACTGACTCTTCACATCCCCTTCCCCCCCTGGACCCCCTCTTTTGTGTTAGACTCTTCTTGACAAGGTCAGTTTATTCATATAACGTGGGTCAGGGGGTTGGAAAAGGGAAAGGGGGATGCCACAGAACTGCGTAATATCCGATACTACCATGAGTGAACCTCAGAAATCGGGGAGAGGGAACAAGACCCCCAGCAGCACAGCAGCAAGAAAAAAGGTCCAATGGATGCCTACACAGGGGGCCATGCCCAGACCACGGCCGTAGAGGTACCCACCAACTCCAAGAGAGGCCCTGAGCGCTGTGGGCGAGGAACTGGAAGACAGACTTACAAAAATAGTTTGAAATGGGTTCCGAGCAGTGAATATTAAGTTGGACGACATAGTATCCACCATAGGCTCGCTTAAGGCAAGGATTGAAAAGGAGAGTGCATGTGTCACGGAAACAGAGAACAGGGTAAGCACTAATGAGGATACTATAACACACCACAGTCGGGACATCAACCAACTCAAGGAAGCCATGTCAAAAATGCAAAATAAGTGCGAGGACCTGGAGTCGCGTTCAAGGCGCAACAATATCCGAGTGTTGGGAGTGATGGAATCATTCGGCAAAGGCCAGATGGAGAAACAACTAGAAGCTCTGCTCAAAACTGTGTTCGGGTCGGAGGGTTTTTCAGAACATTTCCTAGTGGAAAGGGCACATCGAACCTTGGCCCCATCCCCTAAACCTGGCGCGCCACCGCGCACGATAATTGCGAGGCTCCTGAATTATAGGGACAGAGACACGATCCTACGCTTGGCAAGGGATGCTGGAACACTCCGCTATATTCATATATATCCAGATTTTTCCGCCGGGGTTCAGGCCAGCAGGAGATCCTATGAATCGGTAAAAAGACACCTCAGAGACCGCCAAGTGTCATACGCCTTGATGTTTCCGGCTAAAATGAGGATACAGCACGCAGGAAGGGCGCACTTCTTCGAAACCCCGGCTGAGGCCACGCATTACATTGAGACTTCTATACCTCTTCTGCCCAGGGGGGCAGACCGGCACAAAACAACAGACCCAGGCCGGAGGACTAGGACACGTGTGGTGTTGGCTTAAGTGTGGGCCACTGTGCTTAATGGAATCCAGATTGGTTGAAAAATTGGTCTGGGCGGCTCCGTCCATGTTTAATACTGGAGTGTTGGAGCCAATCAGCAGTCTTGTGGAGCGACATGTCCACCCCTGGAATGCTCCATCAGTTAACTGGGTTATGTCATCAAGTTGGGGATGATGATTTGTGAGGGGAGGAGGGAAGGGGGGAGGGGGGTGATGTTATAGAAGGGAGAAGTTCTGGTCACCAAGAGAAGAGTGAACCAGGTTACAGTTTGGTTGTGGTTGACTGCTTGTTTTATGTTAAAAAAATGGTCGCATTGGGAGTGGTGCTGGTCGGGTGGCACAAACGGCACGGCCAAAATGCTCATGGCTTTGGGTTGATTTGTTTTTACATAATACTGGTGACGGGATGCAAATAAAACTGCTTACATGGAATGTAAAGGGTCTGAATAACCAGAGGAAGGTAAAAAAAATGTCTAATTATGTCACTAGGCATGGCCCCCAAATATTGATGTTGCAAGAAATGCATACAATGGGAAGCAGCAATTTGCGCATATTGCCTAAATGGGGTACCCAGCGTTTCCATACGGACTATTCCACACAGGCCAGAGGGGTAATTACTCTTATCCATCCAAGCCTGGGGTTTGGGCTAGAGGGCCAAAAGGTGGATCAACAGGGTAGATATGTGGTCGTATGGGGTAGGCTCTCTGGACGACAACTACTTTTGGTTAATACGTATGGGCCGAATATAGACGACCCCCCATTTTACGAAAATATGTATCAGATGATTGTCGCCTGTGGTTTGCCCAACGTGATATGGGGGGAGACTTCAATGTGGCACTGGACCCTGTGTTAGATAGGGCTTCCAGAGTCCATAGAACCCCTAGTAAAACAGCCTCCACCCTGAATAGCGTTCTCTCACAATTGTCAATGGTAGTTGCCTGGCGTATGTTACACCCAAGAGACAGGAAATATACATATTACTCCTCGGTTCACGACTCCGAGTCCAGGATAGATTATTGGTTTGTTGCATCGGGTATGTGCTCTTCGCTGCAGAAATGTGAAATCTTGCCCCGCACGTTTTCTGACCACTCCCCAGTGGTGGTAGAACTGAAGTTTCAAAATGCCCCCTGTCCCACAAAAAGATGGAGAATGCCGAATGGAATGTTGGGAGACTCGGGGGTGGTGGAAGCATTACATGTTGAGATAAAGGAATTACTCTATTATATAGTAATATAGTACTATATTGTGTGGGAGTTCTTTAATGTATGGATCAGGGGAGTACTATTGTCCAAATCCGTTGGCATGCTGAAGAGTGTGCGCACTGAATTATCTAATATTGAAAGTAAATTGGCCATATTGGAGGGGAACTACACCCTGACACAGAATAGGGAACTGTTGGCGGACATACACACACACTTGCAGGACTTTAATAAACTGGCCGCTAGAGAGGTGCAGTATGTGGTGGCTCCCATGCGTGCACGGAGATATGGGGAGGGGAACAAGGCTGGTAGGACACTGTCTAATCTTCTCAAAGGTGATAAACAACCTAACCTAATCACTAGTATACAAACGGAACAGGAGGAGGTGCTTTTGGGAGAGGATGAGATAAACCGAGAATTTGTAAAATTTTATACCAAGCTGTATTCCAACCAAGATAAAAAGACACCCGTAGACATTAAAAACTATCTTGCGTCCCTTAGTTTACCCCAGCTCTCGGAGGCTGAACGCTCCGCGTTGGACCAACCGATAACGGCAGAAGAGGTCACAGAAGCCATTAAAATGTTGACATCTGGTAAGGCACCTGGGTCTGATGGGATAGGGGCAGAATTCTACAAGGAATTCCAGGAAGAGCTTGTCCCTGTACTTCTCCAGGTTTGGGAGGAATCCCTAGAATGCAGTATACTGCCTCCATCTATGAGAGAGGCGATGATCACAGTCCTTCCCAAGCCACAGCGACCACCACAGGATGTGTCGTCCTATAGAACCCTGTCACTTATAAACACTGATGCCAAAATATTTGCGAAAGTGATGGCCAATAGACTTTTACCAGCGGTCCCTGGGCTAGTACACCCCGATCAAAATGGGTTAATTCCTGCTAGGTCCACAGCCCTCAACCTTCGTAGGCTGTTCGGTCTAATGGTGCAAATAGACCCCAAGAGAAGTGCAGCTGCAATATCCCTAGACGCTGAGAAAGTCTTCGATTCCGTGTCCTGGGCCTACCTCCTGGCGGTACTAGAAGCGTTTGGGATGGGCCCTAACTTTATTAGGTATGTCAAGCTACTATACACCGAGCCTGGAGCTCGAGTTCTGGCCAATACATCCATCTCTGACCTGTTGTTACTGGGTAGGGGCACTAGACAGGGCTGTCCATTTTCTCCCCTCCTGTTTACATTGACTATAGAGCCCATGGCTACCGCGGTGAGATTAAGACACGCCGATAAGGGCATAAATATAAAGGGCACAATCCAACTAATCTCACTATATGCCGATGATACTCTATTGTACATCCGTAAACCCAGGACGAATATAGCACCCGTAATGGCGGAAATACAGGAATTTGCGGCCTACTCTGGGTATGCGGTGAATAGAGCCAAATCGGAATTATTTCCACTCACGCCATCCACCAAATGCCCAGACGTGCTGCACAGACTTAAATGGTCAGATCGACACATTAGGTATCTGGGGATCCATGTGTCCAGGGATAGGAATACACTATACCAGGACAATCATGAGACTACACTGCAGACCATTACTACGAAATTCCAGTTGTGGGGGCGATTGCCTATCTCACTGCACGGCAGAGTGGCCGTCCTTAAAATGATAGTCCTCCCCAAGCTGCTCTATTTATTTGTTAATATTCCCATATGGCCGGGTAGAACTTTTTTCGCCAGACTCCGCTCCGTAGTGGTGACGTTCCTGTGGAACGGGAAAACTGCCAGGATCAGTTGGGAGAAGATGACTGAATCATATTCCACTGGCGGAATAGCAGCTCCCGACTTTGAGCTTTATTACCATGTGGCACAAGCACAATTTGCAAAACACTGGTATGATACCACGCAGGAGACGCCCCATGCGCTAATAGAGGAATACACCACACACCCCACAAATATACAGTCCGTAATTTTTGATACACAATACAGGGACACTTGCGAATACAATCCAGTTAGCTGTACGTTTAAAGCATGGTAGGCCATTTACAGAAAATTACAATTACAAACACCCTACAATCCAGAGCTACACCTCTGGAACTACCCAGGTATACCCCCCACGCACGACAGTTCCATACAGGAATCCTGGGACCCCAACATGGAAATGAAAGTGGGTGATATGTTTCTAAATGGCAAATTTGTGGCCCTGGAGGACATACTGCGAGCGTTCAGAGGTGGCCAAATCAGGACACTTCAATATTACCGCATGAGATCGGCGTTCCAAAAGAAATGGCCGCTGTTCCCGGATGAACCCCAACCGCACCCATGTCTGCAGATGGTGACGGCTGTGGGAGGCCTGGGAATTTCTAAACTATACACAGCGGTACAGACTCATACCCCCACTGTAAACCATATAAAAGAAAAATGGGAAAGGGACCTGCAGGCGCCCATAGAGGACGAGAAGTGGAATAGATATTGCTCGCTGACAAAGAGGGTCTCTCTGAACGCTGGCTTAAGGTTAATCTAATTCAAGATCCTGAATAGGCTACACTACACCCCAAATAAAATAGCGAAATTTACTCCTCGTGCGTCAGAAGCATGCCCCAAATGTAGCATGCCACAGGCAGGAGAGTATCATATGTATTGGGAATGTCGGGTGGTATGGAGCTTCTGGAGAGAAGTTGCTGACATTTTGGGAGAAATTACACAGATTCCCCCAGACCTGAAGCCCCAGAAATATCTATTTGGGGACATAGGCAAATGCTCCGAAAAAACTAGACGATTGTTTAATGTAACATGTGCAATTGCCAAAAAATGTATTCTGTTGAAGTAGAAAAGCGCGAGTCCACCCAGCATGAACCAATTTCTTCGCGAACTTACATATGTTAATGAGGCGGAAGAACAGTATGTGATGACCTGACCCACAGCCAGCAGACCCAAAGATATATGGGGCCCATTCAGGACTTATTTATGTAACCTGTCTTCGGATGAAGATGAATCGTTGTAAGACTAAGCAAATGTCATGTTTTGTTGTATTGTGCAGGTTGAGAAGTGCTGTGTATCCCTGTGTGACCACCAATAAAAAGAGTTTAAAAAAAAGAAAATGTATGTTCTCATTGCAGCGTCTTTCAATGAAAAGTCATTAAAGCGCCATGGTTTGCGTTGCTGGCACGCCCGAGCCCCAAGGTCCAAAGAGAAGCAGACCGGGGCGCAATCAGAGATGACCCTCGGCAGGATCTCACAATGAGTAACAGTCGGGACCAGAGATGTGGCAAATAGTGCCATATCTAGCCTACAGTGCCCATGGTACACTGAGGAGTAGAAGGTGTAGTCCCGCTCTTCCAGATGGAAGAACTTTCAGGCCTCGATCACCGATAGGTCCCTCAGCAGCTTTGTCAGGATCAGAAAGTTACGCTTATCTCCACTCGCCGGGACTTAGGTTTTCTCCTTGGTAGGGTCTATGACAGAGTTAAAATCCCCAGATATAATTAAATCTCCCTCAGAGAAGCCCAAGCGTTTTTTCGTGAGTGTGGGCAGTGTTCGGGGCGTATAATGACACCATGGATACCCTCTGGGGCTCTCGTTTTAGTGTTTAGGATTAGGAAACTCCCTCCCGGGTCTCGTAGCACCCCTAGTATCTTCAGTGGAAGCCCCCCTTAAGAAAGTTACCCACCCCTTTTGTTTTTGTGCCTCTAGAACTAAAAAGGGACCTAGAATAGAGTTTATGGGCTAGACACAGCTGATCTTCTGGGTGCAGGTGAGTCTCCTGAAGAAGCAGAATATCTGGAGCAAACTTCACTAGCCTCTGAAGAACTGTCTAGCGCTTGATTGGGGAACTGAGCCCCTGGACATTCCAGGTACAGTAAGTAAGGTCAGGGATGTCCCCAGCTTCACCATTATCCAACATGGAAAGATTGTACTGGAGTCATGTGGGGCAGGACCTAAGGATACCCTGCGTTTTCAACCCCCAAATGAAAGGAACTGTGAAGCTGCCCCATTGCAGTAGTCCTGGAAGATTTTAGGCTATCTTTACACCAGTCCCCTTTAGTAGCTGTGTCGTCTCCCCCAGCAAAAGTAAAACCCCCAGTGACCAGCAAAAAAGAAATCATTCCCCAAGTATAAATCTCTCAAATAACCGCACTCCATTGGGTGTTATTCCGTACCGGTTTCCCCACGGCCCACCCTACAGTATGGTATTGTATAATATGGTATTTTTTATTTATATAGCGCCTATACACAGGCAAGTGTTTCATACCACACAAGAAGGGTGGGAACACAGGGAAAAAAACAACAGTCGCTCGGAGCCCTTGAAAATCAGAGTCGATAATAGTCTGTGTATAAAATACATTTAACAGTATGGGATATAGCAAATAGGCCTGACGGCGATTCTGCAATTTTAACAGTACAATTAGGGGTGATGACAGGGGAGAAACAGACAGACGATCTTCAGGCGTGGTGCCACAGATTGTGCAAGTGCACAGAGGGTCGCAGGGAGGGGAGGATCAAGTGCACCCAGTCAGTTGAGACTGGGGTAAGTGCGGACAACTGCCCAAAACTGGCTATTAACTAAACACGCAATTGCTCACTGTAAGTAGGAACCATAGATTACTGAGGACTTTACGCCCTATCAACGACAGCCCTTCCCTTGGATGACCACAGCTGATGGGCACTATCTCCCATTCAAGTGGGCCAGGCAACTGCCTCAGGCTTGATCACGGACGTCAACGTTCTCACAGTCACTGGGGGTCTCTCCTCTTGGAGGATCCAGTTGGGCCTTTTGGAGCTACCCAAACATTTTTGGGGTGGGAGCGGTCTTCATCCTCCTGGTCTTCTTGAGCGAGGTGCTTGAGAAATTCCTCTGCCTCCTTCTCAGAGCCCATCAGTAGTTTCCGGCTTTGGTACTCAAAGTGCAGTTTACATGGAAATCCCCATTTGTATTTCGTCCCTTGCTCTCATAACCAGGCTGTGAGAGGGCTAAATCGGCGTCACCTGGCAGGGATCCCAGGGGCTATGTCTTGGAACAAATGAAGGTTGGCTTTTCGGAAGGTCAGTGAGCATTCGGCTCTCGCCGCTGCCGCGACACGTCGCTTAAAGGCCTGGACTTGTGTTAACACGTCAAGGAGAACATTCCTCCATATCTGCGCAGACAAGTATACTCTATGGGTTCTGTCCAGAGTGAGCTCCGCCTTGTTCTCCAGGTGCAGCAGGTGCAGAAGAACTTGCATACAAATTCCTCTATCTCTTGATCTTTAACTCGGAGACGGATCCCCCAAATACGAACATTGTTGCACCGGGAGCGGTTTTCCATGTCCTCCTGGCGGATCCAACTTAGTTCTAATTGGTCCTCCACCATGAGGATCTTCTGCTGGAGTTCTATTTGCCCCTGTTCATGGTCGCAATGCACCATCTCCAGGTCGTCCAGCCTTCTTTCCGTTGACCGCACATCGTCATTTAATTCTGCTATGGATTTGGAAAGTCTGTCACCCGAGCTCTGTATCTCCTGTTTAAGATCTGCCAAAATCAACAGCAGGTTTGATGTAGTGGCCAAACCGTCTTCGCGCTCCCCTGCAGACTCTGTCGCATGGGCCTATGCGGTGGCTGACCGCATGTGCCTCTCCTTGGAGTCTTCCGATGTTAACATAGATTTAATGTCCCCCTGCTCCGGTTTACTGGGGGCCTTGGCCATGTTAGCACCAGGTAGGGGTCTAGCTACTTCCCTCACTGTATTGCCGACAGTCCCTCTAGTGTGAAGGGCTCAAAACACCTGAACAAGATTAAGGCCCTACCAGCCAGGGCACAGGTTAGATCCAAGGCCTCGAGCCCACCGGTGACAGAGGCTCCCGATCAGTCAGCCATTGCATAGGCAATTTCACTCAAAGCTGACACTGCAGGCTTAGGTGCCGGGCCTCGGTTCTTGATACCCAGTCCCCCCTCAGGGAGTGGCAAACTTATTTGTACTGGGGCACCTGCCTCTCTAAGCGCCACTGCTTAATTCATCCGTCAAATGCGCCTTGGCAGAGGCAATGTGTGAGAGCCACTCTCACCTTCTTGTAGTTTACACTGTCGACCGCTTTCCTCCTGCAGAGGGCCCAGACAGGGCCTCTCAGCTTTTTCTGGGGCCGAGTCACATAAGATAATGTGTCCTGATGACTATGGGGCAGGGCGGCATTCTCGTGGTGGTCTGCCTGCCCTGCTATGCTCCGATCTGCCAGGTCTCTCTGGTGTATTCCGCGGATGTCTCCCACAGATGGTATGCAGGGGTCTGCTCATTCAGCAGCGCTTGCTCCGCTGATCTCTGCCTCCTGCCAGCACCGCCATGAAAGGCTTGCGATTGCCACACAGCATGGTCCACAAGTTCCTTCAAACCCCGGCGGATGGCAAGACGGGGAGCTGCCACCGAAGCTGACACGGAGGTGCTGCTATGTTGACAACCCTTGCATGAGTCTTTACCTAGGCTCCGGCAGCTAGCAGCGGTTTTGTTTGTTGCTGCTCGTCGGTCCTCAGCTTTACAGGCTATTCATGTGCTAACCTCAGTTGTTGTGCCATTTTGCGGGCATTCAGATCTGTTAACAGGCCTGTGGGGACACTCTCCCGGGATCCCACGACAGGCCTGTCTTCTCAGTCCACCGCCTGGGCACGCCTTTGTCTCGATGCAATATTTTGTAAAGAAGTTCTAACAGCCAGCCTTGATTCAGGTACTATGAAGCAATTGCCACTCTTTCATTCCTCATTCCTTTTACTGTCAACAAGCCAATTCCTGAACTCTCAACTCACAAAGGGCAAATAACAATCTCCAGGAGAAGCTGGAAAACCCATAACCTGAAATCCTATTCAAGAGAGAAAGTCTATTCCCAACACACCCAAAGTCTTTCCACCGGGTGGAATTTTAGCCTCACTGCAAAACTGGATATGTAATGCACTAGAAAACCTCTCCCACCATAGTGCATCAAGCAGATAAAAAGACTTCAGGAAGATGGTTCACACCACACTTGCTAACACCGAAAAAGAGAACTTGAATACTTGAACAAACTTGGAGGAACACTACAACCCACAAGTCAAGGTTGCTTACCTACAACAAAACCACCACTACAAAACAGAACCCTTAAAGCAAAGAAATGCTATTATCCCGAACAAATCAATAATGAACCTCATCCAGAGAACCTTACCAAATCATTAACGGGATGAGAAACCCTGCTTCCTGCAGTAAAGTTCCTTGATCTGCCCAAAAATGATGTGATGGTATCACCAACCATTTCAAAAGCAGAGTACTAAACATGCAACAAGCCATCAATGATGCAATAAGGAATTAGAAAAACTATTCAAAACCCAGTCAATGGGCCTCATTACGAGTAGCCCGGTAAAAACGGGGTAATTACCGGCATGGCGGAATGAGGTGGTCCGTGCTTGTATGACCCTGCTAATAGCGGGTAATTACGAGTGTGTGAGCACGCGCAAAACCCCATGCTGGTAATGGCCATACCGGCATGCCGCTAAAGGCCCTCCAACCCCCAGATAGCGGCATCACGGGACCCGCAGATACCACCACCGCCTAGGAGGAACCCCTAAATACCGACCCGGTAATACCAACATGCTAATACCGGGCCCGTAAAACCGGACCCGGAAATAACGTCATTGCGTCAAAACGGGAAATTGGCCGGCGGCCATCATTAAAAACACAATCCATTGCAATCCTCCTAAAACACCAGTCGAATCCTGTTGTGCTCTGTGGAAATACCCTGAGGATGCCCAAGGCCACCCGGAAGACCACACCCCGGCAGCGGAAACAGCGTTTCTCGGACGCAGAGCTGAACATGTTGGCGGACACACTCGCTGCACATGCAGACATCATTAAAGCAAATGACTTGAAGCATGAGGCCCAGCTAAAAAAAAGGAAATTTGGCAGGAGGTTGCCCGGAAGGTGTCGGCCGTGGGCACCACCCCACACACTGTCCGTGACTGCTGTAAGAGGTGGGACGACCTCCGCTTGAGGGTGAGAAACATCATGTCAAGCAACAGGAGGGCGGCCATGGCGACAGGCGGGGGTCCCCACTCGCCTGCAAAGCTGATGCCCTGGGAGGAGACTGCGAGCAGCTTCATCGGCCCTGAGTCGATAGAGGGATTCGGAGAGATGGAGATGGGTGTGGCATCATCCCCAGAGGAGGTGAGTGACCCTGCACATCCCGGTATGTGAAACCATGACGTAGCACAAGTGATGTGGAGGAGAGACTAGGCAAGGCAATGCATGTCCCTACACCCACATCAACATATCCAAGTCCAGATTGTGGGCCAAACCCTGCCATACAGAAAGGCATGCTGAATGGCAATCCCATAACCAACACACAGCCAACACACCCGGACCGTGCCTATGTAACACATCACACAAATCCCAAATCAACGGCATGCCACCTGCCATGCATGAATGCCAATATGCCCCTTCAGAACAACAAGCGTGAGACACCTGTAAGACACGAATGCATGTATGTATGAATATTGATCAGCACAATTGTATGCCTCTGGCATGCAACACCATCACTGATGACCTGCATCTCTTCAACCCCCCAGGCACCGATGAGGAAGATGCCAGCCAGGAGAAGACTGCAAGGGCATCCACATCACACCATAAGAAAAAGGCCACCACCACCCCAAGCCAGACAAGCAGGCCACACCCACAGGCAGTGTGCCTGACTGAGTGGAAAGACAGCCACCTACACCTGCTGCCAGTGTGCCGGACACACATCAGGACCAGCAACACACCCCCACACCAGTTGGAGGGGGATCCCTTCCTCCGCCACCCACCACTGAGGATGTCTCGGATGCCAATCTAGAGATTGAGGGAGTCACAGTAGTGACTTCTAAACCCACCGCAAGTCCCCTGCCCACCCCCCCATATGGAGCCTTCAACCACCCACAGCAGTGATGATCCCTGCCTCCATGACTGTGACCTGAGGGATTCGGACCTGTGCCCCTTCGAGGACGACAGCACCCAGGATGTAGGCCCTGTGCATGTCCCATCCACCACTCCAGCTCCCACCACTCCAGCTCCCACCAACACCCTGGAGTCATGCCTGTCGAGGGTGGAGGCCCGACAGGAGGTAATGCTGGATCTCCTGCAGCAGTATATTGCCAATGGTGAGGACATAAGGAGGGCTATTGCAACAGCCATTGCAGGGACCACAGCGGCCATCGCAGCAAACACAGCCGCTGTGAATGCGTCGGCTGTGCTCATGAGGGACTGTCTGGGGGCAGTAACCCAAGTCCTCACTTCCATCCTGCTCCATATGCAGCGGCCACGCCTTGGAGCAGGCGTGGAACCTGCCTCGGACACATCTACAGCCACCACACCTGCATCCTCCGTCCCCGCAAGCCCTGTGCGGCCGACCAGGAGGAGTGCACGGCACTTGGAGATGCCACCCCCGGACAACAAAAAGTCCAGGAAGTAGAGTGCCCAGACAATGGGAGTGGGACACATGGTTGTGGGTGAAGGGGACCATTTCATGGAGTACATTTGGGGACTTTTGGGGTTTGTTGGGTGGGTTTGGGAGTGCAATGGGGTTTTTTGGGGTTTGTTGGGTGGGTTTGCGAGTGCACTGGGGGTTTTGGGGGTTTGTTGGGTGGGTTTGGGAGTGCACCGGGGTTTTTTGGGGTTTGTTGGGTGGGTTTGGGAATTCACTAGGGGTTGGGGGAGTGGTTACATTTTTCTCTGTTAGAACAAATACACCTGTTGTGTGCAAAAAAATTAAATGGCTGGACATTGTTCATTTTGTGTATATGCATTTAATGTGTGACTGTGTTCAGTGGCCAACTTCCAACAATCCCAGTGTGCATGTCCACATGGACCCAGTGTGTCAGTGACACATGTCCATCATAGTCCCTGTGGGTCAGATGTATTTGTGAATCAGTGCTTGGCGTACTGCATGGCCATCCCGTGCATCACGCACTGGCAGGGGTGCTACGTCACCTCCGTCTCCATTCTCATCATCCTCACCTGATGCATGCATGTCACTGTCAGGTGGCAGTGGTACATTTCTCCGGACGCACATGTTGTGCAGCACGACACAGGCCATGGTGATCTTTGTCACCTTCTCAGGCCTATAAAGGAGTGCCCCACCAGACCTGCTTAGGCAGCGGAAACGCGCCTTCAACAGGCCAAAGTTCTGCTCAATCACAACACGGGTACGTGTGTGCACACGATTGTACTCCTCTTCATGGCTGTTCTGCGGGTTCTGCACAGGGGTAAGTAGCCACGGTCTCAAGGGATATCCTCCATCACCTGCAAGCAAATATAAATAGGTGTGTGTCACTCTGAGCTACCACCGTCAGGAAGCACAGTCATGGCCGCAGCTATTTGGTGTGGACATGTACGTATGCAAGATTGTTACCTAGATGCATACTATACTGCTATGGGGTGTGGTAGTCTGGATGGCGTACAATAGATGATGCAGGGTGTTATATTGCATGCTGAGGCGGATGTACTGTGGTTGTACGACAATGTTTAGCCTCCCATTTATGCTGTGTATTCTACACTGTGCATGGTCACACTAGCCACATTGGCACAGTTGCAACCCTGTTCAGTCATGCATTGCTTGACATACCCATGGTGGCCTGGTCGTGCCTTTTACTTGTTTTCATCTATATGCATAAATGGTAAAATGTGTGCCATTGATGTGTCATGTTCAGTTTGGGAGGTTCAGGTCAGGAGTGTTTAGCTCTGCATGCATTCTCCAATCACCAACAATTGCCACCCAGGTGGAGTATGCATCCCCCCCTTTCCCACCCAGGTGGAGTATGCATCCCCCCTTTCCCACCCAGGTGGAGTATGCATCCCCCCCTTTCCCACCAAGGTGGAGTATGCATCCCCCCCTTTCCCACCCAGGTGGAGTATGCATCCCCACCCTTTCCCACCCAGGTGGAGTATGCATCCCTACACATCAGTACCCCAAAGCACTGCCACGGCCAGTTGGGCAACTCACCAAGCACCCAGGCACGTGGTCCAGCATGTCGCTCCATGTGACGGGGTAGAGTGGAGTTGCGCAGCACCATGGCATCATGTGTTGATCTGGGAAATTGGGCGCAGCAATGTGTGATGATCTTGCTGGAGTCACATAACATTTGCACACTGATGGAGTGGTATTGCTTGCGATTGCGGTACACCGCCTCTATGTCATGGGGGACTACCAATTCCACATGGGTGCAGTCCAGGGCACCAACACAATTGGGCATGCCTGCCAGTGCATGGAAGCCTACTTTGGTGTCGGCTATCTCCTGGGCAGTCCGTGGTAGGGATATGTGGGTGCTTGCGTGCTTCAGTAGGACATCCAGCACTTGGTTCAGCATGCGTGAAAATAGTGGTTGTGAAATGCCATGCAGCTGACCCACTGTGTGTTGATAGGTGTCTGTGGCCAGGAAGTGGAGCACAGACACCACCTTTAGTAGCGGGGGGATGGCAGTGCGTATTTCTATGAGGCTGGCAATGTCATTGTGTATCATTTCCACTATGGTGGTGAATGGTGTCCCGGTCCAACCGGTACAGGGTGTGGATTTGCTCAGGGGTTAGGTTGAATGGCCTGGGTCTGATGCAAGGGATTGGGGGCCGCCTACGAGGCACTGCTGGCTGCGCTGGTTGTAATTGCTGGGCCTGTCTCACCCTCCTTCTCCTCCTGCGTCTCCTCTGTGCTGCCTGTTGTTGCTGCTGTAGTTGTTGTTGGAGTTGCTGTTATTGCTGTAGTTGTAGCAGTATAGGCATGCCCTCCAGGGCCATGATTGCAACAGCTAGTGGTAGCATTTTGGTGTAGGAAGGGGTGTGGTGTGTAGGTGTACTCCTTTTGTACTGGGCCAGGCTCCATTAACTCCACCTTTGGGGTGGGAGGGTGGTGTGTGTGTGTGTGCTCCATTTGTACTGGGCCAGTCTACATTGCCTCCACCTGTGGGGGGAGGGGGGTGTGGGTGTACTCCTTTTGCGGTGGCCCAGCCTCCATTGAGTCCACCTGTGGTGATTGTGTGCACCTGTGGTAGTTGGCTTGATTGTTGATTGCTGTTTGCGGGTGGTCTGCAATGTCTGTATGGCTGGCATCGTGCAGCCTGTGATTACCGGCTTGTGGATGCCGGTATTTGCATGTCCGTGTGGGATGGGATGTCCTCCTATTACCGGCATGCTGGTATTTGCTGCCCGAAGGGGCGCATGTACGCGCCCATGCCGCTATTAGAGGCACCGTTATTTAGGGTGCCGCTAATAGCGTGTTGCCGGGTCATAATACGCCGGAGCAGTAAGCGATGCCAATAATCCTTTAACGGCATTGTTTTTCCATTACCTCCAACCTCGTAATGAGGCCCCATGAGATTCAGCCTACATACCCACCGTTGAAAAATGTAAAACTAATATCTAAACCAGACTACAAAGAATTGGTGAAATAGAGCAACAAAGCCAGTGAATCCCTGCTCCCCACACATCTACAATGAGATCCTCAACAGTGAAATACTGGAGTCCTACTTTTGGAAATGAATTGCTCGCTTAAATGAGGAATTGTACAAAAATCTTTCAAAACTGCCTATGTCAAACCACTTCTAAAAAACACTGCTGGCCACTGTGAGGAGTCAGGAATGAAACTCAGACACAAGTGAGCCATAATGTTGGCTAAATACTTTTATTGAAAATAAAAGGGGTTGGGAAAATGCCTCTTGGACACCGCTGTAAGTGAGTTTCCTTAACTAAACCAAAAACTAAGGATCTGTCTGTGTCACAATGGCCAAAACAAAACTGTCCCGTGTCCAAAGTTCTATTCTGACCCTCACGCTATAAACTAAATTCTAAGGTGAAGATGGTAATGTCTTTGGCCTTGGGTGCTTTTAGAAAAGATGTCAAAAAGGAAGAATACATAACTCCAACACAAAAGTTCTTCAAGAATAAAGGTCTTTGCTCCAGAGGGTAGCTCCCTTCCCCTGGATTCCTCTGTGCTCTGTGAAGTAACAGTTCCTTGTGCCTTTCTTGACCAGCAACAACACTGATACACAGAACCGTCTGGTTTTCTACTTTTGTCTCTTTCAGGATAACTGCTATACTCTCCTGCCAGGGCTTCTTGTATTCACACACTTGTAATTGCCTGGTATACTTTCCCATCAGGGCTTCTTGTATTCACAAACTTGTAATTGCTTGGTATACTCTCCTTCCAGGGCTTCTGTTCATATGAGCTCTGTGCCCTTTCCCAGACTTGCACATTTACTTTGTTTGATGATGTATCTACTTGGTATATTATCTTGTCCGGGTCTCCCATATACTAGCACTGTAGACATTCACTTCCTTGTCAGCTTTTCAATTGTAGTTAATTTCCCTTTTTGCAGAATGCTCTTTCATTCTCTCTTTTGGGTTTTTGCTAAATGCTTTTTTCTCTTGCATTAGTGGAGTTTTAACTACTCTCATTAATTTGCCTTCTCACCCGTTTTTGTCCTCTGTTATGAGTTTAATAACCCGTTTGTTACTACGCTTTGCTTGTTTGTTGTATGACTATTATAGCTGTTGGTTTGTGGTGATGCGAGGTATCAAAGAGTTTGACACTGCGTCATTGGTCGAAAATGTGTTGCAGTAGACCAGTCGCTGATGGGAACAGCATGAACTTGTACCCCTTGCTTCATATAAGCAATTAAGGTCTAGTCCGGTGTTTCCAACTGAGTGCTGAGCTCAGTGTTGTATTAGATGTTTATACTTTTTGTTTTGTTAATTGTTTAATGATCTTTTCTTAGTTGCTATTTTAGCTCCATTCAAGTTCTGTAATAGACAACAGATTTTCCTTGCTTTAATTCATAAAAAAATATTTTAATAAATCAAGATTATCCCAAAGTTACTACTTCCAAAATGTCCTGGTTGACACGTGTTTCAGCCTTTCTCAAAACCAGACATACATTATCACAATCTGGCAAAATCAAAACAAAATATGTGAATGAGTGTATCACAGACAGAAAGGGAGTGATAAAGGGTAGGATTAAATAGGTAAAAATGAAATGAAAGGAAATAAAAATCCAATAAATAATTAATAATCATGTCTTCCACTGTTTGTCAATACAGATGTCAAGTCCAAATTATCAATCCTTAGTTAGCTTTTACGACTCACCAATTTGGCTTCATGGCATACTTCACTCACTTTCAGTTTCTATTCTCAACATCATTAGTATAGGGTTAATCCCTGGCCATTCTGTGTTCAGAATATCAATTCCAAATTACAAATATAAACAATCACTTTCAGATATTATTCGCATTTAACTGTTCGTGTGTAACTCCATTTCCACGTTACTATACACGGTATTGTGTATTCCATCTTCCACTTCTTAAGTAGCTGCTATTTGGTCATCTAACCTCATATTTACATACCTGCATCCCGCTTGCACCTGTTTCATTACTGTAATTCCCTGTGTCTGGTTCTTCAGCATCGTATTTACAGAATCGCATCTCGCTTTCAACACTCCCGCAAGTAGCTATTTGTTATGAAACCTATCGCTATAAACGATGCAGAATATCTGATTTATTCATCCAGAAAGGATACCTTTTACCGGAGACAATCTCCCTCGTATGCGTACTCCTAGCGTTCTAAATGTATCCACCATTTTGGATTGCATATATACTCACGTGATGCCGTAAGCACCGCCTCTCAGATGGATTACCTTTTTGGGACCAAAGTAATCCTGAATTACTTTTTCCTATTCCCATTGCATTAGTGTATATACTATATTCCTGTAATTGTCCTATATATAATGAACACGTATGGTTTCCAGAATAGCCCTTGTTAAATAATACCATGGCTTATCATATATGGCGCATCAATTATACCAACTATATAAACGTAATGTAATTATCTGCACCTATTCTCTGTATTGATGTAAGAGTAATGAGGGTTGTCCCAGAATAGGTTATATCACTCATATTTAGTCATTGTTAGTAATTGTTATCGCCATCATTGTCGGATATCTGGTTCCAAACCATTTATATAGGTAAGATTGTAAATCACTGTCTGACAAATTATTTCAAATTAACATGTATTAACTGAGGTGCTTATGTCCCTCAAATAACACTGCTGTTTGTTGCGATGAGAAATCTACCCATTGCATTGTGTCATATGACAGACTGTTCCACCCTGTATCATATGATAAATATTCGGAATCTCAGTCATTGAAAATAACACATCTCATTGTCTGAATTAAGACCAATGCAAGTGCTGCGGAAGTGGCAAATGGTTCTTGCCTCTGATTTCCTAAAATGGCGTTCCTTATCACCACCCTTCTTATTGAGTATAATTATTTTCAGGCCTATAAATCTGATCCCTGATTTGTCTTCCATTTGATGTTCTTTCTGCCACTGTGCAGCCAAGGGTAAGCATGGGTCCTGACAGAGGAAATATGTTCCCTTATTCTCACTCTTAATGGCTGTATTGTGCTGCCTATATATGTTTAGTTACAGACACATATTAATGCATAGACTACAAACAGCGTTTTACAGTTAATGAATTCCTTGATCCTTCGGTTAATCTCAATAGAGTGGCAAAATGGATCAGTGTTCGGATGGAATACTGTGGAAACCCTGTACCATCGTATTCAGCCATGTTATTGCTTGCTCCTTCGTTTGACTTGCTAAAAAGGGACTCAATTTATTTTTCGAAATGTCTGTTCTCTTGAAGCTAATCGCCCGTCCATCATCTAAACATCCCACTAAATCTTTATCAAGAAGTAATAAGTGCCAATGTTTCTTTAGTATCTTGCAGATCTCAGGCTGGTTCTGACAATATCTTGTGATTAATTTAACCTTCTCTCCTTGTGTATTCAAAGGCCTTTGTTTCTGTATCAGAGTTTCTTGTCTGTCCATTAGTTTTTCCTACGTTACCGCATCCTGAATTATATTGCATTTGTAACCTCTTTCCCGAAATCTGGTTGATAATAACTCACATTCCTCATCAAATATCATCTAATCCTCACAATTTCTTCTTGCTCTGATGAATTCATCCACTGGTATAGTGTGTATAACGGATTTTTGATGATTGCGGCTGGCGTATAATGTCAAATTTACTTCTGTGGGTTTCCTGTAGGTTCGAGTCATTAACTTGGTACCTGATACATATATCTTCAGGTCTTCTCTCCCATTTCTTATTCTGTTCTATTCAAGTATGGGTTTAATAAACCGTTTGTTACTACGCTTTGCTCGTTTGTGGTATGACTATCATAGCTGTTGGCCTTATGACTTATTTTACTTGACTTTTTAGTTTCTATTATCCAGCAGCACACATTTTTAATCCACCCAGTAACCCTCTGTGCTTCCTTTGGCTTACACGGTGCCCTGTGTGCCTCCCGCTCCTCTTAGCTTCCGTTCGTGGTTGCTTGGAAGCACAGCTGGTGCCTATTCTCCACAGCGCCTCTGCCATGCTAGCTCTACATCTCTGTAGCCTTCCTACCCGTACTACACACCCTCTGCACTGTGGTTCCTCCTTCTACCAATCAGAAAGCCTCCAGCAGCATTTTCCACTGCATTCTCTGGCTCAGCTGCAGCCGGTGTAGGTAACCACAAAGCTCTGCGGTTGCAGTTTTCCTTCATCAAAATAAGTTGGCCAGGTTTGAAACTTCCCGGTCTGTCTAATGGACTTCCAAAGACTATAACACGCTATAGGCTTTCTGACTTTGGTGAGCTTTACTATTCTTTGACTCTTCCTTGTTGAAGTACCTAATGCATCATCCTGATTGTCATGTTGGGAAATGTTATCATTATACTCGGTACATGGATGAGGATGAGTAGGACAATAAGCCATTAAGGCTTGAGGAACATAGAACACATTTCTAAAGGGAAATGGGGAATATGTATCTTCCCTGTCAGGGTTCCGTTTGATTCCTCTTTGTCTTGTCATAGATCAGTTACACGCAGGAAGAAACATTCCCGAATTCCCAGTAGGTCTAAACATGTACATCTGAATTCGGGGTTCTCACTAAACCCTCGGAACCCTTGTTCGTCCCTGTTTACGCGTCCCTTTAGGGAACGCTATGGGTTGCCTTGGAAACACTGGCGCCATTTGCATTCATGGAGGCATTCAAGCCTACGGCAACGCGTTGTGCGCCTGCCCCCGCTGCACGGCGCTGCTTCTGAATTTGTACATTCAAAGCAGATAGTAAGGGTGAATGCCACTATGGAACAATTCTTACGCTGTTTAATCGCTCAGCATCAAGAGTCATGGTTAAATGTTTTGGGAGTAGCAGAATATGCGTACAATAATTCAGTCCATTCGTCTACTGGCATCACTCCATTCTTTGCCCTTTATGGTCTACATCCCAGGTCAATTCCTGGGGATGTTATTCCTACCACTGACAATCCGGCGGCTCAAGACTGCATTTGTGACTTCATTTCCCTGAGGGAGTCCGCCTTTGAACACTTGGAGGCCGCGCAACGGCAAGTTAAACACTATGCTGACAAGCACCGGACTCCTGCCCCCGATTATCAACCTGGAATGCTGGTCTGGTTGGCTTCTAAGGACCTCCATTTGCCTGGTCGTAGATGTTTGGTACCTCGTTTTGTGGGTCCTTTTCCTATTAAGGAGGTGCTCAATCCTTTGGTAGTCCGTTTGGAGTTGTCTTCTCAGTGGAAGATACATCCAGTCTTTCATGCTTCCCTTTTGAAACCATGCCCTGCAGGCACCCGCCTCCCTTCTCGTCCTGCACCAGTAATGGTCAAGGGTGTGGAGGAGTACGAGGTTAAAGCTATTCTGGATACAAAGAAGATATGTGGGGTTCGTCATTTCCTCACTGACTGGAAAGGATACGGTCCGGAGGAGCGTACATGAGAACCTGAGTCGAATGTACATGCTCCTCTCCTCATGTCCAAGTCCTTGGCCTCTCACTCTGGGGATCCTTCTTTGGGGGAGGAAACTGTCAGGGTTCCGTTTGATTCCTCTTTGTCTTGTCATAGATCACTTACACACAGGAAGAAACATTCCCGAATACCCAGTAGGTCTAACAATTTACATCTGAATTCGGGGTTCTCACTAAACCCTCGGAACCTGTGTTTGTCCCTGTTTACGCGTCCCTTCAGGGAACACTATGGGTTGCCTTGGAAACGCTGACGCCCTTTGCATTCACAGAGGCGTTCAAGCCTACGCCCGCCCCCGCTGCACGGGGCTGCTTCTGAATTTGTCATTTCAAAGCTACGTACCTTGCTACCTTGTTTTCACGCTCTTCATCCCCCTGGTCTGCTCTGTGACCTTCCTTGCCTCGTTCCTTGTCTTTGCTTACTTGGTACCTATTGTTGACTCGGAACATCCACGGACTGCATTTGCCTCATCCCTTCACGACTTATCTGCTTGTTGCCAAACCAGAACGTCCATGGACTTCATTCGCCTCATCCCTTGGTGCTTGTTACCTGCTTGTTGCCAAACTCGGAAAGTCCACGGACTGCATTTGCCTCATCCTTTTACGGCTTACCTGCTTGTTTCCAAACCGGAACTTCAACGGACTGCATTCGCCTCATCCCTTCATGTCTTACCTGCTTGTTGTCAAACTCGGAAAGTCCACGGACTGCATTAGTCTCATCCCTCACGTCTTACCAGCTAGTTGCCAAACCGGAACATCTATTAGACTGCTTCAACTCCAACCATCGTCACGTCTTCCAGGACATAGCACAACGGTGCAAGGATCAAAGGACATTAGCGCAACGGCGCAAGGATCAAAGACTTCTTTAGGCGTCCTCGTGCCGGCAGGAATAGGAAACAAGACACTGTGTTTCCAGGACTTCCACTTCATTACAACAATTTCCGCTACAGAATTCATCCGGAACAATCTTTGGTAAGCACACAACTGCCTGGTTATTTCTTTTTCTCTTACTATCCTGTACCCATGCTAATAGCCAACTCTCTTGTTTCAGGATACTCACCAATCTAGCTTGGAACTCATCAGTCCCAGTCTACATTACTTGTTTGTGAGTATCTGCTCATCACCTTGCTTAGTTATTTCGTTGTCTTGAGTCATATTTTAATACTTGGTTACTTTCTCTTGCAGCCAGCTGTCTGGGTACCAGGGTGTACCAATATTTTCGGGCAATACTCACCTCAATCTGTCCTTTTGTACTCTTGAGAGGTATATTGTCAGAAAGACTCAATTGCATCACAACTTGTCAAGCCACCACTGCTGCATTTAGTCCTTGGGCCCTAACACTTCCCATACAGATACCATACTTCTTCTCCAAGGGTTGTCATTCCCCAGGTTGTTATGGGAATGGAAGTGCATTGTCAAACTGCATAGAAACCTTGGATGAATGTTATTAATGGGGTTTAATGACAAGTCAGCCCAAGAGGATTGGTGTGTGGAGTTTGGAAAAATACTTTTATCAGTGTCATAAGGCAGGTCTGATTTCAAAGGTTGGCCTATGTGTCTTGGCACAAGGTGCTTAATACTTTTCATAGGTAGATGAGGGGAGATACAGCAGCATGCCATCAGGGCATTAGGGATGGGCGATCTATTCTCAGAGGGAAAAGGGGAAAAGAAATACAGCCGCCCCCAGGGTCAGGATCAGGTAGCGGCTTCCGTCCCCTGGCCAGATGGGAGGAGGTCACCACTGGGAGAACAGTGATGACTCCATCTGATTCATCACACCACCCAGACGACTCCTCCAACTTTCATCCTAACTTAAACATACCATCCCACCCCAAAATTTCAAGAGAGCTATGTATAAAGCTGAATCCTGGAGCATGTTGAGTCTAATAACCTTTTAGATTGCTCATTGGTTGGTTTTAGGGCTGGGAGAGGCACGGAATAGCGATAGTTTCAAATTGGGGCCGTCTCAAAAATCACAGCCGACAACATCACCTCAGCACTCGCACTCCTAGGCATATGAGCAGCTTTTAACACTGTTAACCATAGTACACTAATTCAAAGAATTGAAGAAACCGGACTCCATTTCACTACTCTACAATAGATGAGATCCTTCCTAAAGGACAGAACAGAAATCACCTGGCTCCCCATTTCAGTTTGAACACACAACGCCATTACTTGTGGGGATCCCCAGGGATCGAGCCTCTCGCTGCTACTTTTCAACATCAATATGACCCCTTAAATAAAGATCATAAAATCTTATTGGCTCAACTGTTAAAACTATGCGGATGATGCACAAATCATATACAAAGTAACTGAAGATGGAAACTCCAGCACCACCCTTAACAAATGCCTCACGCAAATAAGTGAATGGTTAATGGCCAATTTCCTAAAACTCAACCTAGTCAAAACGTAACTATACTCACCTCACACCACACCTGAAATACCTCTACCATGGCCTTTGAAAATGGGTAAATGTAGTAAACCATCTAAAGTGATCAAGGGTCCATGCATATTAATTGACAATGGACTCACGTTGGAACTAGAAGTTAACACAACAGTCGAATAGAGCTTCTACCATCTCGGATATATCTGACGGATTATACCATACCTTTCCTTAGCAAACAGAGTGCAGACAGTCATCTCCCCGATTCTTTCAATAATTTACTGTAGTAACAGTATTTACATAGGTTTGCCAGACTACCTCATAAACTAACTTCAATGGATCCAATACACAGCAGCTAAGCTACTACTCAGACCCAGCAGAAGGGAAGACATAACACTGGCTCTCATAGCACCCCACTGGTTACCAATTAAAAAAGGATCCTGTTCAAAGCCCTCTGCATTGCACTTAGAGGACTTTAAAGAGAAAAAGCAGAATTTCTAAAATAACACTACCAACCAACCAACCAACCAGAGACCTAAGATTGAGAAACGACACTGTGTTAGAAACTCAAAGGTTTTGCAGATAATGACACATGTATGGGCCTCACTGCAAGTGTGGTGGTCCGGAAATAAGAGTGCTGGTTGCACCGTACCAACACCCTTTCCGGACTGCCACACTACAACTCTGCGGCCGGGGGCCATTGCACCTGACAGGTCGGACCTGCTAGACATAACGGCACCCGCCCGCAGAGTTTTCACGGAAGCACCACCACTGTTAGCAATGGTGCCGGTGCTTCTGTGTCCCCATTCCCATGAAGTCCTATGGGACTCTATGGGAATTTGGACTTAAACTTTTTGCCGCCTGATATCCCGGGTCGCCGGTACTTGTATGTCCCAGTGGCACCGGGATCTCAGGTGGCCGAAGCAGGATTATGAGCACCAGCGGGTTACTGCCAGACTTGTAATGAGGCCCATAGGCTCTGCCTTTTCCACTATGGTGGTAAAATACTGGGAAGTGCTACCAAGGGAAATCTGCGCCCTAAAGGTCCAACTGAAATTCAGTAAATGTCTAAAAACCTGGCCCTTGAGAGCTTCACAGACTAAAAATGTAACCTATACCAATCAAGCAGAAGAAAAGGCACTTCTCAAAAGTTCAACTTTCACGCACAGACACAACCTAAGGCAATGCCATACCGGCTCCTGTGCCATAGGGAACCAAGCTGCACCTCACTGATGAAGCCCAACAAGTCTGAAACATGTCTGCGGCTGCTTGTATTTCTCTGCAAAGGTGACATAGCCTAACCGTTCGGGCTGGGCTGCTCCCATTGGTGGCAGTACCTGACTGATTTGCATACGGCTGGGCCCCTTTTGCAATGGCGCAGATGGGCTAAAAATCTGTGGTGTGGAAGGTTGAATAGAGCAGTGCCAGTGGTTCAGATTAATTCAAAACTTTCCACCCATCACTTTTTTTTGGTAAAGAACACATCACACAGCACTCATGAAACTACAAGTGGAAGACATCACATCAAGGCAAAACCGTAACAGGATAGATCCCTGTTTCCCTGAATATCTAAACCTCTACACAGGACATCTACATAAATCAAGAGCATGTGACGTGCCACATTTATTGTATTGCACACGCGACAGAGTTACATCACTCTGCCGCATGTCTCTCATAAAGGAACATCACTCTCCTCCTTTTTCATAACAACAAACAACATAATAATGAGGGCATTACACCAAAAACAGGCCATTAACACACCAGCAAATAAACATGTCTACACTTTCTCCAACAAGACCCTCGACTTTTCCCCTTTTCCCCTTGGAATGGCAGTCCATTGTCAGAGCACAACACATGGGGGAGACCATGAGTTGCGAAGATCTTTTCTAATGCCATCACCACATTGCCAAATGACACCGACTCCAGGAATTCTACCTCTGCATACCTTGACCACGGTCCACCATCACCAGAAAGTGAATGTCTCTCCCGGCAGACCCAAAATCCATGTACACCGCCTCCCACGGTTGCGTTTCTCGATGTATGTACTCTATGGGGGGTTCCTTCTGCACCATGGCCAACGCCTGGCACCACACACAGCCCGCTACAAACTCTTCAACTTTCCTCTCCAGGTCATGAAACCAAACTTTTGGCCTGAGACAGGCTTTGGTCTTGGTCATTCCTTGTGGCCATGGTGCGCCAGCTCTATCACCTGCTGAACCTTGCTAGCAGGTATGACGATTCTGGCAGAGTCAGCAAATGCCAGCTCGTCATGGACCCTACACAGCTGGTCTAACGAGGTCCGTGCCTCTTGAGTCCTCTTACCCAGGCCATCAAAGATCGACTTCCATTCCCCTGTCTGCAACGCCTCAGAGAAGTTGGAAACAATCATCGTCCTCTGACCCCTTCTCCAGCTCCTGAATGGGCAATGAGTTCAGAGTAGCAGACTCGACAATGATTTGCACATGCTCATCAGCCACCTCCACATTGATCTCTCCATCTGCCTCCTTGTCCTGTGGTGTGATGACAAATAGTCTGCCATATTGTTTGCACCTGGTCGATACACCAGCGACAAACCATACTCCAACAGCGCCAGCATCCACCGGTTTAGATGATGAGCCTGCCATGATAGGCAGCAGGGGCTTGTGATCCATCACAACCGTCACTGGTCTGCCCAACACATACAGCTGAAAATGCTTGCACCCCCACAGCACCGTAAGGGCCTTGCACTCAATCTGGGAGTATCTCTGCTCCGTCTCAGGCAGGGCGTGGTGTCAAATGCAATGAGTCTTAACTCGCCCTTGGTGTCCGTCTGCGTTAGGACCAATCCCATGCCACCTCTGATGGGAGAGAGGTTTCGAAGAACACCATTGTGTCTTCAGTCGTGAGGGCCATTTTCACATCCTCCTATGCTGCTTGCTGAAGGGGGCCCCACTGCCAGGGAGCATCCTTCCTCATCAGGCTCCTCAGGGGCTCGGATCGGGTGGCAAGGTTCCTTATGAAATGCCCACAGTACGTTACCATCCCCAGAAAACTGCGTACCTCTGTCATCTTCTGCGGGGGTCTGGCCTCCATGATATCCTTGAGATTACGGGGATCAGGTGACACACTGTCTTCCTTGAACTCAAAGGCAAAGAATGCAATGCTAGTCTTAATAAACTTGCACTTTTCTCTGTGGAGCATTAGGCCCAGTGCCTGAATGCAATCAAGCGTCTTGACCAAACATGCCATGTCCTCCACATTAGACCTTGCAAACACTAGGATGTCATTGCTGATGTTTAGGACACCGTCCAGGTCTGCTAGGGCACCCTTGATTATGTTCTAGAAAACCTTGGCAGCCGACAACACCCCAAAACTGAGATGCTTGTACTTGTACAGCCCTCGGTGCATCGTGAAAGTAGTGATATACCTGGACTCGGGGAGTAGAACAACTTGGTGGTATCCAGCCCTCAAGCCCAGTTTGGAGAAGAACCGTGCACCATGCAGCTCAACGCTGATGTCATCTTTTGTTGGGGTAAGGTATTTCTCCCTCTTGATAGCCTTGCTGGGCAGCCGCATATCAACACACATATTGACAGAGTCAGGCTGTTTGGGATTTCATGCAATAACAATGGACGACACCCAGGGCGTCGGGCCTTCGACCTTCTCGATGATGTCCAGGTTCACGTGATTCTCCAGCTCTTAGATGAAATGTGACTCTCCGATGTTTCAGTGCGACAGGTCGTATGGACTTGTCAATGTGCAATCTCACTGGCTCCCTGACCATCTGACCAATGCCGACCAACACCTCTGCAAACATTCTGAGGACCTCTTGCACGTCTTCCACATACACGCTGTATGTGAAGCTCACGATTCCCAGCACCTCCGCCACGGCGCTGCTCAGGAGAGTGTTGGTGCTCACATCCATTACATAAAACCTGGCCCTGATCAGACTGCGGCTGCCATGTTCCACCTGCGACATGAACGCCCCCACAAGCGGGATAGGTTGATCAGCCCCAAACGTGAAGATGTGTGCCTTCGGACGCTACAGTGCGGGGGGTCTTTCAATGAGGCATAATACACCCTTGCCATGATGTTGACCGAGGCACCTATATCCACTAACGCTGGCACAGGAGATCCATCCACTCGCACCAAGCACTTTGGCAGTCTCCTGGCCTTTGCCTTCAGAATGCTCACACTGGAAATGAAAAACATGTTCGCTTCCTCCTATTCGTTTTCCATCTTCTGGTCTATTCCTTCCTCCTCCTAATCAATGAGGGCCACATTTGGCAGGCGCTGCTGCCTAGAACATCTGGCACGGAAGGGACCTCTCTGGACCACCACCGACAGTGGATCCCTGCACATATATGCATAGTGGTCTACGTTACCGCACCTCCCACTGGCGTTTCCCTTTGCCAGGCACTCTGTAGGGTGCAGAAGGTCATACCCAATACCCACACTTCAAATATGACTCTGCGACCCGTTGCTTCTCTCCCTCGGCTGCTCTGCGGGTCGTCGGGTACCTCTCGCCCCTTGTCCACGACCTGGCACAGACCTCATCAGTTTTGAGCGAGCGTATGGCAGCGTCCATCTTGGAAGCACGGGTTTCCTCCACCTTGTGCGATCCTCAGAGTTGAAGAATTTGGGGCAACGTGAGGCCTGGTTCGCAGAGTACCTGACGCCATAGCTTGCCAGACGCACATCCCTGAATTAGCTGGTTGCGAATCATGCCTTGCTCACTGTCCCATGCACAGGTCGCTACCATGCACTGGAGACAGCCATGAAAAACATCCAAGCACTCGTCATCGTTCTGCCTCGCACTGCACATCACAAACCTCTCATAGTCCATGTTGGCGAGGGGCATGAAGTGTTCATGCAGTGCATTTTTTTCTTCAGCGTACGACTCATCCACAGGCTGCAACGAATGAAAGAACTGATGCACCGCCAGAACCAGCTGAATATAGGAGGGTTTCCACTTTGCTTTCATCATCAGTCTCACCCGTGGCCTTAAAATGCATGTCCATGCGGACAATAAACTATTTCCACCTGGGGCCTAGGCTGGATGGTGCCCCTGAAACATCAAATTCGGCCATTGGGGCTAGAGCACCCTGTTGTTGCAGGATTTGTGCTCCCCTTGTATCACCTGCGTGGCCCTGCCCAGAGCCCCTCCTGCATTCTGGTCATCTGCCATGGTGGTAAGTGTACGAGCACCCATTTTAGCTAGGGGCTGCAACCTACACAGTAGCCAGAAGAAAAGAAACACCAACCACCTGGAGTGTCCTCCACCACAAGCTGTTCCACACTCACCCAAGCTAGCCAGCTTGTCCTCCACACAGGGCAGAGGATCGTACAAAATAGGGCACCCAGAAGCAAACGTGGGAAGCACCACAGAGAGTGTCCTCCTTTGATTCTTCCTCCAGCAGCACCCAGCACAGAAAACACAGTAGAAAAATAGGAGTGTGGCAAACACTGTCCTCCAGGATCACATAATTAACATGTGCCTCTCACCTCCAGTCATCAAGGTGCGGGACAAACATCCCAGCTGAACACGTTCACCTATGTGTGTGTGTGGGGAGTCCAGAAATTGAGACGGGGAGGCGCTGAAGCACTTCCCAGGGGTGCCACAGCCTCTGTGACTATTCCGACATAAGATGGCGGTTGGAAACGCTGCATGATTTGGCTCGGCGGCCAGTCAATGATCTCCCCTCGAGCCATAGCTCAGATCTCCCCACCGCCTAGCCCAGTGCGTCTGTGCAGGCATGGACAACCTCCTCACCCAAGTCAAAAAGGAAGATCATCCTGGAATCATTCTGGAGTCATCCGATGACTCCATTCTAGAGTCATCCATGCATAGTCCAGGAAGATCATCCGAAGTATTCCAACAGGCTAAAATATGTAATGAGATGATGACTCTAGAGTTATCACAGAAACTACTACAGGATGAGTTTGGATTACTTCCAGTGATGATCTTGGATTACTCCAGGATGACTCCATGACAACTTCAGGATGAGTGGGGATTACTCCTGGATGACTTCGGATGACTCTAGGATGACTCCATGACAACTTCAGGATGAGTTGGGATTACTCCAGGATGACTTCGGATTACTCTAGGATGACTCCATGACAACTTCAGGATTACTCCAGGATGACTTCATGACAACTTCATGATGGGTGGGGATTACTTCAGGATGGTTGCATGAGAACTTTAGGATGGGTTTTGAATTGTGAATGATTCTTGCAGACCACTCCATGATGAGTTTAAAAGATTTCAAGATGCTTACAAAACATTTAGGAAAAGGGGTTTGATTACCCATGGATGTATTCCTTTTGAGTAATATTGGTGGCATTACTTTAGAATGACTCGTTAGACTTATGGATAGTTTACTGGAAATAAATCTAATGAATTTTGCAGCTGTCACTGTCCATATTTGCTAGAGCACCCAAATGTTGTTAACCAAGTTCACCGATTTAGTGCACAAAACTACAACCGCCCCCTCCCATGTCACAAACCAACCTGTAAACTCCCTAATTTCAATTCTCACCTCTAGCCAACAGGGCCTCACACCCAAAATTACAAAGCACTGCATTGAAACACACACTTCCAGTGACCTAAACAGAATCTGTTAAAGGTCTACCTGCATGACAGACTGCCGCCAGTCACTTCACCCAATATCACTGAGAGCAGCCAACATTATTATGATAGTAAAATACTGCATTGTTGATATTTTATTATAGTATTGCTGTGGCTATAAGATGTCTTCAATCAAACATATGCTCAGAAAGTGTTCAAAAAATGTTTTATTTAACAAATGCAGTTTAAAGGCATAGCTGTATTCTATAAGAATAAATCAGTTTGCAAAAATACAAACGAATAATCATCGATCCTGCATTTCGAAAGGCGGTGTCTTCTGTAGGCCTCTTCTGGCATTGCAGATTTTGGTGGCAAGCTTCCTTCTCATCACCTGGCTGTCCATAGTAGGCCAACTGTTAGCCTTGCAGACAGATCTCAGAAATTCTACAAAAAAAAGAAAGGATATATGAATATAAATGGACATCAGAATAGGCATTGTTAAATTACTTATTGTAGAATACAGGATTAACAAATGTTAAAATGTCAACCTACAAATGTGTCACTACATTTAAATGCATTTGTACACAACGGTTGAAACAGGCTTAAAAGATAGATTTGAACTGAAAATGAATCATGGTTTTCTGTGGCTGCATTCAGAAGATTTATGGTCTTTAATGGTCAAAGGGGTTAATATGTCTTTGAGGAGATGTTGAGCCAGGCACTGAGTCGGTGGGGATGGGAGACAGGGCAATCATGCAGAAACAAGATTGACAGATTCATTGTGTAGATACAACAGTTTGACTTTTAAATTAGAAACTATCACACAGTTAGAAATAGAAAGCATAAGTGGATGTGGGGAAATAGTCTTTTAAACCCTTTGCTAATTAACATAACCAGAAGGTCCGGAAACACATGACCCCAGATATACCAAAGCACACCTTGCTTACATGGGTGACCCAACGCCTCCGGCCTGAAAACCATGCATCACTGATTTGTTACATACTCGAATGGACTAACAAATATACAACACCCCAAAGATAATACCCACTCCCTGCCTTTAATTACCCCTATTCTGCTTGGAAACCAGGAATGGCCAATGTGCAATGAATGTGAGGGACAGGTTTGAAAATGTATTAGAAACAAATGATTTATTAGTCTAGAATAGAATTTGTTCATGCAGTAGCGAATTGATACACCAACAGCTCTCGCGTAACGGCCAGCATCTATTTATGGTGTCCATTCAATGCGGAAAAGGTACTCTCAAAATTAAGTAAGTTAACTACAGTTTTTAAATTGGGAACGGTTCTGTTATGAGGGGAATATCACCTTCTGTTGTGTGGATGATCCAGTTTCCATTCCCGACTTCTCCACCGATTCTGGTAATGAATCGGTCCTGGTAAGCGCCGCCAGTGATGCCTGCAAATGATGTATTGCCAACTGATTGTGTCTTTGCGTGGCTTGTAACTGTTCTACAATTTAAAAAAAAAAAAAAAGTTAAAGGCACCTACTTTCTGGCCATCAGACTAACTAACAGCGTAGACAAGAACAATAAGGCAAATTGCGCAGGATATCACACTGCGGTAACAGTGGGAGAAGACACAATTACAACTTGGTCCACTGCCCCTACCAGTGAAAAATGGTGTCAGGTGGAGATCCAGCCCAGGGAGTAACAGGGAAGGAGAACCTGAGAACCAGCCAGGAAGCCGGATGGGCGCCCTGACCCTGCCCAGAGAGTCAGTTGAGGGCTATCGGGTGTCACTGAAACTATTGGAATAGAGTACACCTAGGGGGGAATGTCATAAAAGGAGGGACACAAAGCATGCAGTGGTTATTTGCCCACTTATTGACTGGCCATGGCCATGCTAATCCCCATAGCCATTTACACCCAGATCCTGCGCTTGCCCCAAAATACCTTCTCATGGGAACTCTTTGAGCTCGTATTAATAAAGCCATCCCATCAAACGGTGCACTCAAAGTGCCTGCCAGTGTTTTTTTCAAAGCAGTCTTCTGAGCGTTAATAACTTAATTGGAGTAGTAAACCCACTACTGGTGTTATAGAAATGTCTTAACCAGGTCTGCCTTCAGCCACTCGATTTAGAACTGGTGCAGCAAACTTGCTGCTTCAGCTAGTTCACACTGAGACAAGTTGTGAGGTGAATAGCCAGTGCTGTGACCAGTGTAGTGCGGAACAGATCTCCAACATTGGGCTCTTCGCTTATGTCTTGCTAGTCTCAGTTGGCAAGAGTGAACCCCCATGTGTCAGTGCGCTCTCACCGTTCCTGCCCTTGCCATTACGCTCAATGTACTTCAATCCTAACAGGCCCAACTCACCTTCACAATATATATGAGATGATTGTAGCAGTTTTCCAGGAGGTTGAAGAAAAGTTTCTTGAGAAAGAGCCGGACGTTCAATGCAGAGTGCCTTTCTCTCGTCGTCGCCTTGGCCTCTTGCTTTTTCTTTGGGGCCCTTTGAACCTCCATCTCATGGCTGTAGTTCTTGAACTGAATGACCCAGATTCAGAAAAACAGTAATCTTCAGTTTTGAAAACGGTGATCAGACATTCTAATCCCTCGAGACCAAAGTAAAACTTCCGCTTTTTGGTGCCTTCCTGTTAAGGACAGACAGCCCTGAGGAATGAGCAATCCCCCGAAAAAGCCACTAGGACAATCTTCTTGTGCTCGTAACACAATTAAAAGAGATTTCCTTTGCCAAGAAAATGTTTTAAATCAGTGTATATGTGTATTTTAGCACCATGCGGCCCCCCCTTTGTGTGGTGAATGAGTAACTGTATTAAAATATTTAAGTGCTGCACTCATTCCCAGCAACAATAAAAGCATTCAAGCCTGTGTGTGTACTACATATTGGATTGTTTATTTGAGCGGTTTTACTCCACACTAGTTGACCTAAAATGAAAGTTCAAATTGAAATATAAAGACACTGAAACTGTGCACCATCTCTCCTAACATACTCCCCATCTCCCTTCACCCCCAAATGGCCTCTCCTCCTCGACTGCCCCACCAGCCCCTTCCCCGTCAACTACTCCCATCCACTCTTTGCCCCTTAACTGTGAAATGCCCCACCTCATTCATCCCCTACCTGCTCTCTCCCTCAACTGCACACCTTCTCTCCTAACAGCCTCTCCAAGTGCATCCTTTTCCATCAACTACCCCAACTGCCACTTTCTCCCTCAACAGCTGCACCACCCCCTTCTCCAACTGCCTCCTTCTCCATCAACTACTCCCAGCCACCATTCACCCCAACTACCCCCTTATCCATCAAATGCTCCACCCTCAACTGCCCACAGGACCCTACTGCCTTTTCCCCCTCTACTGGCCCCACATCTCATTCTCCAACTGATGTTTGGGGAGAAGGGTGGTGGGAGCAGGTAAGGGAGAACCCTTACCTGCTCCCACACACCTTCTCCCTTCAAATGCCCCACCACTTCTCCAACTGCCACATCCTCTGCTCCCTATCTGCCCCCACACCAAGCACTTCTACCCACTCATAACCATCACCCCAAGGTCTCCCCTCACCCCCTTATCCCTTAGTCAAAGAATTCACTCCCCTTTAATAGAACCGCCCTTGGACTTAGGAGCAGAGTAGAAACAGATACATTATAGAAAATAAATAAATAATAAAGGCAACAAACAGTGGCAGTGCAGCTGGCAAGGGCTGGGTTAAGGCGGCAGACAGGGTATGTCTGATAAGTGCACGAAGAAAAAGAGGGGGGGGCAACTGTATGGTATCCCAGTGCAAGGGGTGGCCCGGAGGCAGTTTTGGGTGCGTGGCAGGGTGAGCAGGTACCAGGGCTTCTCTAGAGACCTCATCAGATGTGACAGGGGAGAGAGAGAGGTGAGAAGAGGGGTGCCCAAGAGATCAATTACGAAACAATGTGCGCACCAGCAAGATCAATCTCTATTATTGCATATGAGAAAACAGTCAGGAAATGGCTTTCTACCCACATCACACACTCCAAACTCACTTCCCACTACCTTGAAACTTCAGAGAGATTGCAATGTGTATAATAAACTTTCTACCAACAATGCTGTACACTGTTGTGTCACGGGAAGCGATAAAACTCGACCTTTCACCTCTTGACAAAACAGAAGTGGCATCACATAGCATTGTTCCTAAATACACTACGAAAACTATGGTTACACTATCACCATAATATGATATACATTTCATACAAGAATGGATAACCATATGTATCATTAATATCAGTGTGTATAGGCCCATATTACCAAATCACTGTGAATTCAAGTAGATGTCCAAGGCCAAATGATAATGATGTGTTAAGCGCATTATATAAAACGAATATACATACAATATCACACACATCGCTACAGCCAGTGCTTATCTCACTGAGCTATCTCACCGCTATAGCAAAATGAGTAATTATATGTCTCAATGTTCTCAAAGTGAGAAAGCAAATTGCACTCTGTAGTGGATACCATTCAACTGATAACAGCAGGCCATTTCATCTGCAGGTGTGGTGCAAAGCTGGCCACATGTCAAGCCTGCATGGATCTACTTTTCAGCCTTCAGTGATTGGCAAAATAGGGAAAGCAGTGCACTCACATGACATCCTGTAATCTGGGCACTCGTTACTTCATACATGCAAACAAACATCCTGAACGATTTAGTGCTGCCTGTTACTTTGCAATCCAATCACTTAACTGGTACTACATGAAGATAAAGCGTGATTAAAAGATTCAAAAAACACATAGCTGGTTAAATATGTACACAAAAACGATGCATCCGAGTCAAGTTACACGAAGACGTGTACACAATCACTGTGGCAGATAGCCACCTCACGCACAGTAATGATCGTTTACAAAAAAATTGTTCACTCAAGATGGAATGTCGTGTGATGAGACAGTTTGGCAGAAAAAAACATTATGCATACAACTTATGAAAAGTAAAATGAGACAGCAGGCATCACTCACAGGGTAAGCTACCAGGAGAGGTAGAGCAATACAGAAGAGACAGCAACTCACAGGAAGACAGAGAGAGAGAGAGAGAGAGAGAGAGAGAGAGAGAGAGAGAGAGTAGAAGAGGAGCCACCAGGAGAGACGGAGCAAGACAGCAGGTCACAGGGAGATAGAGACAGAGCAGAGGAGACAGCAGGCATCAGAGAGAGAGAGGAGAAGAGACAGCAGGCATCACTTACAGGGTAAGCTACCAAGAGAGGTAGAGCAATACAGAAGAGACAGAAATGCACAGGTAGACAGAGAGAGTAGAAGAGACAGCAGGAGTCGCAGAAGGAGCCACCAGGAGAGAGAGCAAGACAGCAGAAGAGACAGCAGGTCACAGGGAGGGAGGTGGACGGGCAGCGGGGCAATATACAGAAACAGAGCAGATAACAATCCCTGCACCTTCAAGTGAATCTTTTACCCATATGTTTGGTGGAACAGATTACTGCTAGAGTAGATGGAGGTACATTTTGTAAGGAAGATCAGAACGGCAACAAAGTAGACAATCTCAGCAGCACTGCCGCTTACGTCATCTATGCCACACCAATAACACATTTTAAACCCGCGGCCTCTTCCACATCATCAGATTTGCACATAGAGAAATGTGAGTAGATGGAAGCTCCATGGGCCGACGGTTATTGGGTGACCTGGGGAGTTGACTATTTTAGCCCTGACTGCTACCCTCATCTGCTCTCTATAACAGTGCATGAAATGTTCCAGGACCCTATTTCCATACTGGTGAAAAGCATGTGAAATGGCACTAGTAATATGCACTTAGTGCAGTCTTGCAGGTCTTTCTGTGCACACTGTAAATTAAAACATGCATTCAGCATTCCCAGGGAGCAATGTTTAAACTATCAAGTTTCCAGACCTCTTTTCTTCCGAATCTTTCAGCATATAAATTCCCAGCTGAATCCCAAAACGCCACCCCTTGCACAATTGGTCCAGGCGCTGTAAAAGCACTGGCGAGAAGGCAGTATAAATATTGGCTAGCATATACCAATACAAATGTGTGTGCCCCGCAGACTGTTTACAGTGGCTTCACTTGGAGGAGGTGTGCTTCACTCCTAGCAGACCTTTAAACTTATTAAAACACACAGTAGCGCAAAGCATTTCACAGTGATCCTTGGAGAGTGGTTTTACATGTTTGCCAGGGTCTGGAGGGGCCCAGCAACATTGGGAAAGTATCCTCTTTGCCGCCCGATGTACATGCAGATTGGTGAACTTTTCAGCTTAAAGTGTAAAGCAGCTTCATGTCTGCCGAGCGTGAAACTGCTGCCTGCACGCGCTTTCCCATTGTGATGGGCTATTGTATCCATTCTCCATTCACCTAAATTTTGCATTCCACATCATAAAAACAAACGCGGCTCACGTGCAGGGAGTCGCTTTATGTAATTCACATTTTCCTCACAGTGATGTTGAGAAGTTGTACTCAAGCTTTCAGCCAACGCGCGCCTTTCAGACAATGCTGTTTTTGGGGAGGGGGGCGTGGGAGGCAGGTCGTCTTCCTCGTAAATCAAACATTGTATGCGTCCTAATCAAAAACATGCGCAGCGAAATGCCTCTAAATGAAGCAAGCCTAGAAGGGCATCCATCCCTTGCTTACCTTATTTTGGTGTTCATGCGTTTCGATTCCCTGGCCCACGCTGGAATCTCGGCCGCCGCCATTGCTGCTGGTGTGGTGGTGGAGTCCAGTGTTTACAGGTCGGAAGGAAAAAACAAGCTGCATCTCTTTCCGAAACAAGCCCGAAACAAGCTGACTCCCATCAAAATAATCAGGAAAAAAGCAAGCGCACGCCACAAACGGTGTGGATAGCTCTCAAAAGTGAGAAACGTAGTACACTACCATAAACATAGAGAAAACACACACATCTCATGTTACAATAATTTGTTTTAATTTTAAATGCATTTTATTTTTCTGACAATTAGAATGTTCACATTATTGGCTTTTGCTCCTTCACTTCTGTTCCTTCATGTTACTATTCCCTTGTTGCCCTTTAACACAGGTGTCTCCACATCAGCCACTTGCTAACAAAGTAGGATTGGTAGCTTTTCAGTGCGGATTTAGTGTTTCAGCTCCCTCTGGCTGTCCATCTAGTGAAAACCAGTGGCTATTAACCCCTGGCTGTATTTCTTTCTCTCCATTATAATGTTTGTACCCCACACGTGCCTCACACTGTTTTCCACTCTAAGCAAGCGTGGCTGCAGCCTGCAAGGCAAAGCTGTGATTAAGATGGCTCTCAGCCACAACAGCCCGGTTGGGCAAGTGGGCAAGAGGCTCTGAAAGACTGCGCTGGGAGGGACTCGGGCTGACGTTGAGGCCCAGATACTGAAATATGCGCTTAATACTGAGTCCTCGTTTGCACAGGAGCATATATTGCAAACCACATGGCCCGTGCCATTGTTTTCCCTGGCTAAACATGCTCCAATAGATATATTGTGTTCTTTGTTGGTTGTATATACTGCATCCTATACCATATGCCTCATGTTACGGGGGCTTAATGCAATAGATGCAGGTAGAATTGGTAGGAGCAACACATTACAAGCCAAGCCTCCTGTTACGGGGGGTTAAGCAATAGATGCCTTTAGAGCTGCCTGTTACTTTGCAATCCAATCACTCAACTGGTATTACATGAAGATAAAACGTGATTAAAAGATTAAAAAAACACATAGCTAGTGAAATATGCAAAAAAAATGATGATATGATGCATCTGAGTCAAATTAAACGAAGATGTGTACAGAATCACCGTGGCAGATAGTCATCTCACGCACAGTAAAGCATGTTCGTTTAAAAAAAATGTGTGCACTTAAGATGGAATGTCGTGTGATGAGACAGTTTGGCAGAAAAAAACATTATGCAAACAACTTACGAAAAGCAAAATGCATTTTTTCCACACCAAAAAACGCGGTCTGTTAATTTAACATAAATGATTTGTAAAAAATGGAAGGAGCTCAAACCCCCTCCCCACGGGTTCCCCGTTAACGTCTCAGCAAATAAATGAAATCCACCCCTAAGCAGATCAACCCCGCTGTCTGCTCCAGATCGCAGGCCCTCCGAAGCCGCCCCCCAACCCCCACACATGTAGAAAAATACGTATTCACTGAAAATACTGCCTCAGTTGCTGCAGATCTCCCCACCGCGCTAGGTGACTGTGGGCTAAGCCTTTGAGCCCCTATGCAGGAAACATGTTTACTTTCTGAACTTCATAAGATCCTTTTCACCATGCATGAAGTGGCAGGATCGAGTTACCGGTAATGTGAATCTCGATTGGACACAGTCGCTGCAATGCAGGCAATCACACAAACAGTGCCGCGAGCAGTGCGCGCAAGGACCGCGATGCCGGTGCAATATAAGCACAGACTATCCCACAGGCAGCAGCTTGCAGGGATAGCGCGGACCCGCGATGCGCATTAATGGCGTTGCGATCACACGGCCGCCGGCACATTGCTTAAACAAAGAGCCTGCTATTAATGTGCAGTGGCCGACTGGAGATTTGTGGAAGCATACTGCATGGAGAGTACAGGCTGTAAATCACTTTAAGGTATTGTATTGTTTGTTTATATAGCGCCTATACACAGGAAAGTGGTTCAAAGCGCTCAAGGAGGGTGGGAACAAGAGGAAAATCGATGATAATAGTCTGCACAGGCAGAGTAAGTGCGTAAAATACATGTAACAGTTGAGACACAGCAAATAGGCCTGACGACAATTCTGCAGTTTTGCAAGTGCAATTAAGGGGAGAAGAAAGGGGAGAACAGACGATCTTCAGGCATATGCATTTGGATCGTGCAAGTGCATAGAGTGTAACAGGGAGGGGAAGGTCCAAGTGCACCCAGTCAGTGGAGACTGGGGTAAGTGCAGAGAGAACCACACTCTCTGGTTATTTCTAAGTGCCTTGAAGGTGAGTGGGTGAAGGGCCCAGTGGCAAATGCGAGAGAGGACTGGCAGGAGTGCCTGGGACCTGTGAGACTCAGAGGTACACCAGGTGGCCAGTTAGCAAGTTCCTAAATATCTTCCTTCTCGAGCTCTTCACTCATCTGCCTCCAACTCCCACAGGGTCAGTTGTTTCTCCAAGCAACGAGTTGGTGGTAAATCTCTTTCTTTGGCTGTGGCCTTCCTCTAACAGCCTCCCTGCCTCTCTGAAAAATTGAGGAGAACCATCTCTGTTTCTGGAAGCACCTCAAGACCATCTTCTTTGCTTCTGATCCATCTGACAGATTGCGTACGTTTTAAAGGCCCGCTGTATATCAATAATTGTTTTATTTTTGAAGATTTGATTGGCTTTCTGTTAAAAAATATTCATGCTAAACAAGGTGTTGACATGCACCGCCAAGTCGATATGACCTAGATTAAGAAGCAGCGGATTCTTTTAATTGGCTAAGGAAATCCACACAGCTTGCAAAGACAAAGGGCCTCATCACGAGTTGGGTGGTATCCCCGGCGGTATTACCACCTGGACTATTAGCGTTACCGCCAACCCCCCATCGCTATTAGTGCCGGATGACAGGTTTGGCTGAAACAGTAAGTTCCCATTCCCCATTGGGCCCATTCGGGAAGTCCCCATTCCCCATAGGGCCAAAAATCACCAAAATCGCGGCAGCAGCAATAGCGTTGCCGCCGCATGTAAGGGTTACCGCCAAACTCGTGATGAGGCAGAAAGTGTTGTCACCATTACTTCATTGTGCATTCTACTACTGACGGCTTTTTAAATGAAAGTGGGGAGTAAAAAAACTGCTTTAAGAAGAACTGTGCTATTAATGTGTCCAGGATGTTAAGTAAAAGAAATGTTGACATCTGCCAAATATGTTTTATGAAAAGAAAATGACAAATATTAAATAAAAAGAACTGTAACTGTTACATGAGATTTGTATGGTCTTATGTTTTAAATCAAAACATCCTTTCAAATTTAATGCATACCAATTTTAGTCTGACTAGATCCTATTTGATTATTATTGAATTTATTAAGTGCAGGTCAAGCTTCGAGAAACAGCAGAGTGCTTTACAGAGGTATACAACAATACAGATGCATAACGGAGCAGTTTTCAGAGGTAACAATAGAACAGATACGCAGCCGGGGGTGGTATACAGAGGGGCACAGAGGAGGGGTACAGCTGTACCGGGTGGCAGGCAGGAGATAGGCGGCCACCGTCCAGCGAGTCAGGTGGCATGATGGGAGATATGGCCGAGGTGTTAGCCATTCCTTCTACCCATTGCTGCAAATTGGTATACCCTGAGTGTTAGCGACTAGGCATTATCTACTGGAGAAATTAGTTAAGTGCAGTTGGACTGGTAATTTGCACCAATAAAATGCAAAATGAATAAAACCTAATCTCTGCAAAGTGTTTAATCAGATTAAAATGCGAAATAACGGCAACCAGCGTCAAAACTAGTTTGACATTATGTTTCCAACATTTAAATGCAGTAGAAATGTGTGCCTATGTTACTGGATTGTTTTTACAGAGATACAAGTTGGAAAAAATCAAAAATAAATCTTACAATCTATACTTGCTTGTAAAAGAATCCAAAATAAATGCAGTAAAAATGTGTAGTGTTGCTGGATTGGTTTTTATTGAGAAACAAGTTTCAAAAAATCCAAAATAAATCCTGTAAAAATGCTGCCTGCCGATTCGTGTTAGTGGATTGTTTTTAGTGAGAAACTTTTAGAGTCATCCTAGCCAATGGGGATTCCGGGATGTGAACTATAGCACTACCTCCATCATTCTGAGCTAGGACTGTAACCTGACTCTGGGCAGGCAGATCCACAGGATTACTGGGAGAATTCCCTGCCCTTTCTTCCATTTATCGCTCAAGCATGCTGCAAGGAACCGTAGCCTCCACCCCAACATGCTCGTGAGATCAAAGGAACAACCTTCTAGGCCGAAGTTCATTAGTATTAAGGAATGAAAATGACAATGAATCATAAAAGCAAAAAGAATGCACGTCCACAGTGTATGCAGGAAGGAATTGATAGCTGCCACAGAAGCACATCGTATTCCACAATTGCTTTGCATGCAGCATACAGAAACCGATTACACGCGCAGCCCGCGATGAACAGTTACATCGCATACACCGAGGAGCACTTAATATTAGTCACACTTGCACACGGGGGCTGCGTGGATGATGGCGGCCATCGCTCGAAATGATCAAAAACACCTCTGTTTGTGGGGGGGGGGGTGTAATGCTTACCAGACAAACACGAAACAGGCACAACGAGATGTTGCTGCAAAATTCCAAAATAGAAAGAACAAATCAAGCGCACCAGCAGCTAAATATACCTGCCGCTGCACGGCATGGAGTCCTTCTTCCTCCATGATTGTCTTCATCAGCTTCGTCATCACGTAGGCATCCTACGTGAAAAAACGTCCCTACGTCATGACGCCTTAAAGGCATTTCAGAAAGTGTTGGCAAACTTGTAAACAAACACACAATGCTCTCTGGTCTCATATGGAGTTTATTTATGTGCTATTACTAATGAAAGCAACATAAGGCCTTCTTTTAGCAGAAGCTCAGTTTCCAGGCAGCATATCAGGTGAGTGCATCGATCCAGCTCTGTGAATTCTAAATGCATTTTGTGCGCCATTGAAAAACTCTGTATGCATGCAGCAACTTGACCAGCATGGCAGCTGCGTTTGACTTTTTTGGGGGGCTTTCATGTGTGTGCAATGTTTTTTTTATGCTGGGTCTCAAGCTTTCCCTTATTGCCACATTGGTCATTTTGAGGGTGCTCAGGCCTGCTTGGATGGCAAAGGTTTCTCTCCCATGGAGCGCATGCTTATGTTTAGGCCTCATGGCTTCCATTTTCACCCAACATAGTGTCAAGCTTTACCCTTGCCACATTGGGGATTTTGAGGGTGCTAGGTGCCTGCTTTTGACTGGATGGCAAAGGATTCTCACCCAGGGGGTGCATGATATGTTTAGGCCTCAGGACTTCCATTTGGGATGGGTTCTATAGTTAGTCTGGCCATTCACAACTTGTTTTACCCCTTCTTCCATTAAGTGCTGCTAGTATTTTTATGGTGCGTTTCCCTTATTTGTTCCACAGGGCCAAATATGTGTTGGGGACATTTGTGACCAGTCACTTTTTACTGCAAGAAAACTATTTCTGTGGCATGTATGCTTTTTAAGTGTGATTCCTGGTCAATGGTTTAGCACTTTTACATTGGGTGTTGCAATTTAAATGATCATATCCATATTATGCTTTTTACATGCAATTAAAAAGAATGCCAAAAAGGTGTGCTTAGCAAAGCATTAAAAAATCATTCAGCACAAGTGCAACTAAGCAAAAGCTGAACGACAATCAGTATTAGTCTGCAAATCATCCAACAAACTCTGTGATGCTCTGAAGTAATCAGTAAGCCATCCCCAAATCATCAAGAAATGTTTCATGGCGATGCTCTTCAAGTAATCAGTAGGTCATCCCAGAATCATCCCCAAATCATCAGGGACAAACATGTTTTGGCTCTTCAAGTAATCAGCAGGTCATCCCAGAATCATCTGGGGCAAACCAGTTGATGCTCCTGAAGTAATCGGCAGGTCATCCCAGAATCATCCCCAAATCATCATGGTGATGCTCTTGAAGTAATCGGCAAGTCATCCTAAAGTCATCAGGAACAAAGAGTTTTCTAAAATAGGGATGATGCTGGAATCATCCGCAAGTCATCTAAGCTCATCCCCAAATCATCACCCACCATTCTGAGACATTTGCTGATGACTTTAACAGTCTGATGACTTCTGATGATGTGGAAATGACTTCTAATGTAGTTCGATGATCATCGGATGACTCCAGGATGGTCTCTTAAGTCATCCTTTTAGACCTGGGTCATTGCCAATGTTGGGACGGCTTCCTTGTATGAGGCCTGTCACACCATGAGCCCCCTGACCCCACACATGACACTGAAGACACTGCTTCCCGTCCGTGCTCCATGTATGCTCTGCCGCATTTATTGTAATGCACACGCGACAGAGTTAAATCACTCCGCCGTGTCTCTCTCTTAAAGGGACATCACAGTTGTCACTCTGCCGGCTGAGAGAGATACAAAATACAACTCACTGGGAAATAAGAGGTAAGGCTCATATTTGCACTGAATAATTGGCCCGTAATAGATAACTATAAAGTAATTAACTGGCTTACCCTTGAACACACCATTCATTTATATGCCATATAATTTAAGAAATGCAAAACAAATGGCTGCCTCGCCAATAGATGAAGTAGAATGTTCCCGATTACGAGCTTGTTGTTATATCTTCTGCCGATGAAGAGGGGGTAATAGTGGATGCAGCCTGTCATACTTCAGCATCAAACTGCTGTAAATGAAAATGGGAAAATAACATCTTGTTTCCCTTAGAAGAATGGTCTTGAAAATCTGAATACTAGAACGCGGCATAAAAACACAGCAACTGTCTTAATGCTTAGTTAAATCAGCAGGGCTTTCAGGCAATTGATAATAATTATCTTTTAGAAATAAAGCGATAGCTTACAAAGAGACGCAGGAATAAATGTTAACACTGAATAAAAGACTATGGGGATAGAGTGACCCTCAAGTGTAGGGATACATGAGACTTGTACCCCCTGTCTTCTACACCTAACCTTAGCTGATTTACTAAAAGTGAGAAGAGACTGCTACAAGCTCATCCCCTATATCAATGCATACAATTCACTAGTCATTGAAAGATGTTAATTAAAATGTGACAAGATATTACAATAGAGCAACATAAACAGACCCATTTGGGGAGAGAGCTAACCTCTTCCAGCAATCGCTTGCTAGCCTCCTGCTTGGTATGAGCCTCTTCTTCTCCCACATGCCAGGCCTGCTACCGAGCAGCACGCACAAGTGTATGCTATTAACCAGATGCTAGCCTCTCCTTTCAAAGAGCCCTGCTTGGCTGCAAATCAATATTCTGTGAAAGAAAATGGCTATCTTGTTGAAACATGTAATTTAAAGAAAAAGAACTTCGTATTCCACTCAAATGGAAACTGAGTTGAAACACCATATACAATTGAATAATGTTATAATGTGTGGCATCAAGTGTACGTGTAGGGTAATAATGCCCTGGGACAGTTGTCAGATGAACATCATTTATTAATGAAAAACATTAAAACAAAGTGGTTTTGTGAAAATGTCTATCAAAGACAGATACAACTAATGCATCATGTATACACATGATTGTAAAAAAAACAAATACAAAACACACATCACCTAAAGAAGTAGGACAATGGTATAAAAATCAGCACAGAACCGGATGATACATATCATTATGAAATGACAAGGATGGCATACGTATATGCACATCAACCGGCCAACTAGTGGAACATAGTCCAGAAATGCATGTCAAACTTATGTGGAGGTGTAGCAACATTTGCAAAAAATTCAACACGATTTTATATAAAGCAGTTCTAAAATCACTTTGACCCAACTCACTGAACGTGTAACAATATTTTCAAAAGTGATGCATGGATCTAATGGAGGGTCCTAGTTTTGACCTTGTACCCTACTGTGGAAATGTCTTCATCAGGGCCTTGAGTAAAGGAAACTGAAAAATAACCAAACATTACATGTATAAGTGTTAAAAAACAGAGACAATTGGCCTCATTACGTGTCCGGTGGTAACCGTGCCGGTAAAACCGGCAGGTAGCCGCCAGACCCATAAGGATTTACCGGCACATGACTTGCCAGAAACACTGGGGCATAATAACCCTGGCGGTCCGTTAAGTCAGGCGCCGATAAAATGTTGATCCCCATTCCCATCTATGGCAATTGGGACCACGTCAGCGCCGGCACTGTTAATAACGGTGCTGGTGCTTCCGTGAAAGTCTGCAGGCGGGTGCCGTTCGGCCTGGCAAGTCAGACCTGCCGGTTGGGAGGGCACCAGCCCCACAGACTTGTACTTTGCCGTCCAGAAACAACGATGACAGTAAGCTTACCGGCACCCTTGTTTCCGGACTGGCAACGTTGTAATGAGGACCAGTGTCTCATGACAAAAAATAACTAACCTTCTGATATAAAAAAAAGAGGTACCCGATTGATGCCAAATTATGTGAGCTGGAGCCATGTAACAAGTAATTCTGGAGGCATCTATAGTCTGCCTGAAAAAAAATGAAAAAACTTAATTACTGCACTATACCGAGACCAACCAATAGGCAAAATTGAAGGACACATCAAAGCAAAAACAACTTGAAATACAAATGCGAAAGGTGGTTGGTTATACCTAGTTGAACTTGAAAAACTGAGGACCTTGCCGCACAGGAATCAACCAATGCATAGAAAACTTGAGGCAAATGAAGGCCAACCAAAATTCTCATCATTTCAAACACGAAAACCAAATTAGTTTTTCTCCCCTGTACAACAAGCATACTAAATGATGAAATAGAGATGGTTGGCCATTTAGCAAAATGAATGACTGTACATCGCAGTCAGATAAGAAAACTGAATGCACAAAGAAATGCTACCAGAAATGCCTAGGGTAAAGGACTTATTATAGGATCTGTAGTAGATGCCGAATTTTCAATCAGAGGAACAACAAAAGTAATGCTCCCATAAAGCTAACGTGCAGAAAGCTGGAACGGAATAATATGGTTTTGAAATCACTGATACAGCGATCATCACAAAGCAGTCTGGAGACCTATAGTATGATGAAAGCCACATTGATTACCTGAAAAGCTCCAGCCAGATCTCCTGCAGGATTTCTAGTATATACTCAATGCGAAAACTAAACGATTGAGTCTGAGTTCAACCAGCGTTTCATATTTGAGATGCAAGCCAATGAAAAAGAAAATAGAAGACAGTGAACATATCACATCAGAGCCAATGGTTTCAAAATAAAAGAAGGACTGCAATGCAGCTAAACAATGGACACACCACCCGTATTATTGAGTCATATTGGAGATAGAAACGTACCTGCGTCCATGCAAGAAGTAAAGAGACAAACTTATCTGTAAGTGACATGACACTTGAAGGCCAAGGACCCAAATCCGAAAATGTAAAGTTACCACTCAGCACTTTATTAAGGAAACTCTTGTGATTTACTGCCAAACACTAAACTAAATTAAACCAGCAAAATCGCTGAACGTAGGGAGTACCTAGCTTCCTTGCTACAGCCATCTATACACATGACGCAATCAAATTATACTAAGATTGAAGGTGTTGCTGGTTAACGTGGAAAAAACTATTCTCCATATACAAGCATGGATGATACGACTTTCAGTTATAGTGTGTATCTAAAATGAATAACATAACCCAGTCTCAAATGAAATTCTCACTAACTTTTGGAAACAAGCACATACTCTACACTCAATCACATTATACTGACATCATTAACATACTGCACATCCAATCAGGGACTGCTTACATCCCAAAACACTTGACCAACACCCATGAGTAGGTACATGGACATTTTCAGAGACATTTTGGAACAAAACATATCTATAACAGCAGGTTGATTATTTGTAATACAAAATAAATACAAATATACTAAATAACGTAAAAGCACTAGTATATATTTTGGAAGTAAAAATGTCTGACAAATTCAGCACACAATACAAGTGCAGGGAAAGGATGCAAAATGGGTGTGGTTTTGGGTGAGGATGGGTGCAAATGGGTCAAAAACACATAGATTTGACCTAGAAATGGGCATTAAATGAATGGCCACATAACCAAACAACACCAAAAGCCTATGAATCCATCCTGATATGTCATCTCTATTGAAAATCATCACAGACCCTCAAAAACAGCTCCAATTTGAAGCTCTCATTTTAAAGCTCTTATTTTAATGACAATAGTTTCGGCTTAAACGTATGGCTTTCAGTAACACCTAATAGCCAAAACTAAACAATGTTTACTTTGTGAAAGGCAAACCTTGTGTTGGTATGTTCTTTACTGTGTAGGCATATTTGTGTATGTATTGATACACATTTGCATATCTCTACATTTATCTTTATATCTACCTAGGATAAAGAAGAAGCTGACATATTAATGATTCATGAAATGGAGGCTAAAGTAAAGGAAATGGAGGCTAAACTTGAAGAGGAGACTAAAAGGGGAGATGATCTGATAGCCACCACAGAACAGTTAAAGCTGCAAAGGAAAAACATGGAGGGTGCTATGCATACGACACAAGAGGAATATCATACACTAGCAAGTAAGCTATGTCTGGCAAATCAAATATTGTATTGTTATGTTGTTGGCTAGATCTATGCTAGTTTTTCTCTGCCAGAAAGTTGTCCAACTATAGGGCGGTGGAAGCACACTCTTTCTAAGAAGAATTACTGATGGGTTAGAGAACTTTGAAATAGGAATGGGCTATGAACCGGAGCAGGTTGAAGACGCTGTGCACTGTCTGACTTCCTTTATTGCCCAACTCTCCCTAATTTGTACTGTCAGCTGAAACCCCCAGAGGGCAAAAAGTGTTGTTACAATCAGGCATAAAAGCATTACGCATGATGTAACACAACTTTTTCCGCTCTGTGAATTTCAGTTTTTTTGGCTGGTGGAGCTGGGCTTTAAACAGGATTGTCGTTTTGTGAGGTCCTGCCTCTGGAGTTCCACTGAAGCTGCCAAACCCCACAGACCCACAAAAGTGTTTCGCTCCCAACTAATTATTTTTCTACAGCTGAGTTTGCAACACCTCTGAGGGAAAGGGGAATTGGATAAAACAATAAACTGAGACTCTGGCTCTACCTCTCTTGGACAGAAATCTGCAGTTACGAGAAAAGATAACTGTGAATGTTCCTGTTCTCTTTGTACATATGCAACATTACCCATATGGTAATCTCAGTACCTGAAACTCCTCTGCAGAAAGCCTCGAGGAGAGTTTAGTTGAAATTTGGTAACCAGTTTTCTTCTGATCAGAACTAGAGTTTTTTCAGTTAGTAGTTGAATCATTGAGTCTTAGTATGGGAAATCGTATTTCAAATGCACTGATTTCAGAATTCAGGCTAGAAGAGATTCAGGATTGAAGCTGTTCTGTCTACCTTTTCTGGATTCTTGATTATTGAAGGCTCAGAGCTTTCCAAAAGGCCTGTTTTCCAAATCCAGTGTTTACTTTACCTTTTATGCCTTTTTAGCTTTAAAAAATTAAAAAACTTGTTGGATGCTTCAGTTTTAAACTACTATCAAACTTGGTAATAACTAAAATAATTGTCTTACCCTACTTAAAGTACTTTTTAAAATGAGAAGTTAAGTAAGAGAAAAAAGGAATGCAAAATATACTTGTGGCTCAAAACTCAAGTCCACAGGTTGGCTGAGTGAAAATAATGAAGCGAACCTCGCAGGGAAGTGAAGAAACTCTTTAGTCAGTAATCTTCAGTTGCTGCAACTACCCGACCTCCGCTCCGCTTACCGGGTCATCACTCCCCTTACCGATGACCTTCTTCTTTCTAGCACAACCCACACCTTTCCAGGTTCCTCTAGAGACGCAAAGTGAAAAGTGAAAACATTCCCTTTTCCAAAGTGAAACGTTCTACTTGCGCTGACTGCATAAAAGCATAGAAAAGAGTCAGGCATTACGCAAATGGGGCAATACAAAGATAAACAATTCTGAAGTCTTCCTAGTCACACAAACAATTGTCCAAGAATCAGATTAGTTACCCACCATTAAGTAAAAATTGCAGTAAACAGAAGACTAACAGAAAAGCAACTCTGTGGGAAGGGTTGCTAAATTACTGAGGGGGTAATTCATAGAATTTAGCGCACAAGTGGCGCACGCGGCTGGCGCACAGTGTGCACGTGTGATTGTCTGCGCCAGCCGCGTGTGCTAAAATCCATTTCTGCACACAGCGTATTCATGGATTTCAGCTACCAAAACCAGCCGTGGCGCAGAGTGGCGCAGCGACCCTGCAGCAGCGCCAGTTACGCCCCCAAGAACGCCCCTCGTGCAAGGAAAAGCCATCAAAATCCCCAATCCAGCGCAAAGGGCTGCGCTAACCCTGGACCAGTATACAGGGCCGCCACACAGCACACGGCAAGCGGGGAACGTGTATTACTGGGGTTCGCGGGATGTTTCACATGCGATCGGAGCAGGGTATGTGTATTTCGGGGGTGCACGTGAAGTTTCACACGCGATCGGAGCAGGGTACGTGTATTTCGGAAGTTTCACACGCAAAGGGCCCTGTGCGAGTGAGGCACGTGTATTACTGGGGTTTGCGGGAAGTTTCACACGCGAATGTCCCTGTGCGAGTGGGGCACGTGTATTACTGGGGTTCGTGGGAAGTTTCACATGCGAAGGGCCCTGTGCGAGTGGGGTACGTGTATTACTGGGGTTCACGGGAAGTTTCACACGCGATTGGCCCTGTGCGAGTGGGGTACGTGTATTACTGGGGTTCACGGGAAGTTTCACACGCGATTCCGCTGTCAGAGCGGGTTTGTGTATCCAGTGGGGTGCACGGGGAGTCCCACACGTGAATTGGCAGTGTGGGTCCTCCCAGGTATGCCCTCCACCCCATCCACGGCCCCTGCAGGCAACCCACAACACAGGGGACTACCCTGCACCCCTGGCCACGCCCCCAGCCAGCACACATGTCACCTTCCACTAGTGATCACCAACTCATGTCCCCCAGCACACCCACCCGCCAGCAGTCAGGGGCACCTGCCAGCAGGCCCCCACTCATGTCCCCCAGCAGCCGCTCCCCCAGCAGTAAGGGGCACCTGCCAGCAGGCCCCCACTCATAACCCCCTGCACCCCCACCCCCCAGCAGTCAGGAGCACCTGCCAGCAGGCCCCCACTCATGTCCCACTCATGTCCCCCTGCACCCCCACCCCCCAGCAGTCAGGGGCACCTGCCAGCAGGCCCCCACTCATGTCCCCCAGCAGCCCCACCCCCCAGCAGTCAGGGGCACCTGCCAGCAGGCCCCCACTCATGTCCCACTCATGTCCCCCTGCACCCCCACCCCCAGCAGTCAGGGGCACCTGCCAGCAGCAGGCCCCCACTCATGTCCCCCTGTACCCCACCCCCCAGCAGTCAGGGGCACCTGCCAGCAGGCCCCCACTCATGTCCCCCAGCAGCCCCCCCCCCAGCAGTCAGGTGCACCTGCCAGCAGGCCCCCACTCATGTCCCCCAGAAGCCCTACCCCCCAGCAGTCAGGGGCACCTGCCAGCAGGCCCCCACTCATGTCCCCCTGCACCCCCACCCCCCAGCAGTCAGGGGCACCTGCCAGCAGGCCCCCACTCATGTCCCCCTGCACCCGCACCCCCCAGCAGTCAGGGGCACCTGCCGCTGGCCCCCACTCATGTCACCCCTACACAAAATAAAGAAACAGAATCATGGCCCACTTCTACACCAAAAAACCACATCACGCCACCCCATTCATGAGACGCAATGATTTCCCAATCCACCCCACACTGACATGCCTATCTCAAGACACAAACCAAAAGTCAACAATGTACATCAAGACATGTCCGTCACACAGATACACTGGTTGGCATTGATTGTGTAAACCCACATTTTCACATGCATCAACCCAATGAGCAAATCCCACACATAGAAATAAAATATGAAAATGTATTATGTACAAAAATAAATAAATGAAATGAAATCACACAAAAATACCAAACATGAAATGAAAAGCATGTGCAAAAGATGAGTGAATGAAAATTATAACCAATCCAATTTTTTTTTAAAGAAAAACAGTCCAAACTCTCCCTCCACCAACGCAAATCCAAAGGAAATGTAAAAAAAGAAAATCCATTGCTTCATGTCCATAATGAAAAAGAAAATCAAATTAATCAATGATCAAACTATTCACAATCCATTGGCCAAAAGAAAATTCCATGATTCCATGTGCAAAATCAAAAAAACATATCAAATCAATCCATTGTCCAACTATGTAAAGGGTCCATGAGCCCAACCAAACAAATGAAACCTACCTAAGAAACTACCTAAAAATAGAACTATATACAAATGTGTGTGGCATTGTCCATTGACCACAAATAAAAGGAAAAGGAAACCTAACTCTAAAAACTATTTACAATGGCAGCGGGCTAGTCCGACGGCTCACTTCCTGATTTCCCAGGCCAGGGCATCATCGAACTCCTGCTCGATGTCCCGGAGGCGGTCCTCTTCCATGGCCCCGAGGGTTTGCAGGGACGATGACATGTGGACCTCCAGGTCCCTGCGAATTGCCTCGAGGCACTCGGCCCGCCTCAGAGCCCTACGCATGGAGTTCTCCGCCCTGACCATTGTGAGCCGTGCCTCTTCTGCCCGCTGCCGCTCCGCACCTATAGCATGGCCTAACCGCTGCCACACGGAAGACACTTCCAGTCCTGGGTCCTCCTGCCCTCTGGCTGATGCCTGCCCCTCTGATGTTGAAGGCCCGAGCCATCATGGCTCCCACCTTGTGGCAGCCTCACGCCCATGTTCATACACATCCCGACATGGCCCTATAAAAACACATGTGCAACCTGCACACTACTGGCACACCATGACACGCACAGCGTCCAATCACCATTCATGTACACTTACCGCTCGACTCCAGATGGGTCTGCCTCTCATGGATCTGGACGTAGAGCGCTGGGCAAATGCATTCCAGGACCCTCATTTGGTGCTCCGACAGCTGGCCCCGGCGCCCCTTGGCATCCACTGCCTTCGAGAGGCGCCAGGCCTTGTTGAGGGTCCTGGATCTGAAGTCCTCCCAGCGCTTCTTGACATGATGTAAGTCGCGGACTGCCACCCCCTCCGCGTTGATGGCAGTCACAATGTCCATCCAGATCCTGGTTCGTCCTTCATAGTCAGCGCCTGAACTTCCAAAGAGGGCATCATACTGCCCCAGGACTTGCTCCACCAGGACACCAACTTCCCTGGCACTGAAGCTGGTGGCCCTCTGCCTCTCTGGCTGGGGGTTGCCAGTGGTGCCAGATGGTGTTGTGCCCGACATGGCAACCCCAGAGGCAGGAGTGGGTGGGCAACTGGGTCCTGGGGCTGGGCTGTGGAGCGATGGAATCCCAGTCAGGAGTCTTCAGTTCCAGCAGGGGTGGTCACAGCAACTGCACCCCTGGCTGACGTGCAGGCAGCAAATGGCAGGGCACGTGGGCAGCAGGCAGTCAGGCAGCAGATGGCAGGTGGCAGCGTGATCGGGTCTCTGGGGGGCAGTAATTCAGCCTTCTGGGCAGGAGCGTGGTCTTCCGTGTGTTGTTGCGTGGCCAGCTTGATACGGAGTGATTTGGCACGTGAAAAAATTGCACGTCAGCGTGTAATTGGACCAAAGGCCCTTAGCGCGTAAGTGCTTCTCTGACGTTACGCGCGCGGGCGTTTCACTCGTGATGTGGGCATAGTGGTTCAGCGCGCATGAAAAAACACCACGTCCGCATGTAAATACGTGTAATCTGAGGAAAGGGCCTACACGCGTTAATGACGTGACGCGCGCAGGCGTTTCCCACAGCACGGGTTAAAGGTGAGCGGGGCCAGCAGTTCGCTGTATGTGCCTTTCGTGGAGACCGACGTGTGTAGCTGCTTCGTGTTTCGCGCGCCATCACATCTTCACAGCGATCGAGGACGTATCTCTTCAATTGGCTGGGGTATTGGCTACGCGTGTTTTTCATTATCACGCTAGCCAGACAGTGAGACGTGCATGCTATTTTTCCCACTGCGGGTGCCCCTGTGTATCGCACCCGTTTTCGAGGTCATAGTAGCCTGCGTGTCCCACGCGTACGTGTTTTTCATGTTACTGGGTGCCACCGCGTACTGCGGGAGGTTGATTCCACGCACGTAGGCTGCAGGGTTGCGTGCACGGTTTTACTGCAGTTTTGGGGTGCCTGAGCGTAGCGTGACCCGTCACAACATCACCGGGGTCACATACAGCCTTGCAGGTGCAGGGGGGCTGTTAACATCTTGCATCCCACCACCTTCACCCCAGTTGCCCAGGTCAATTGTGGTGTACACCTCCCATTGGCACTACTCCATCTGTGCCGGCACTACTCCATCTGTGCTGGGTTGGGAGGGCACCAAAGGTGAGGGGCACCTTAGCTGGGCATACTCCGCGTGGTGGGCGTGGTCATGGATGTGGCCGGGGTGACCAGGGAGCCGGGGAACTCCCGGGTGTCCAGGGTAGCCGCAGAGGGGAAGAGGCAGGGGTGCACCACTTGAGCACGATGTTGTGCCATGTGTCGGTGCAGTCATGCCACCACCCCCAGTCGTTCCGGGAGATGCAGCTTCTGCATCTGGCACTGGCGGCCGTGTGACCCGGCAGTCCGTTTCATCGACTGCCAAGGGCCCAAGGGTAGTGGTAGCTGCAGGTGCAGCTGTGGACACCACCACCCAGGCTCAGGGTCTGCCAGGGCAGGCTGCGTTGGCGATTGAAGAGCCCTTGGAAGATTTCCAACAGGACCGGAGGAAAACCGTAGGGGCACGCAGGGCTGCCCTGACCATGACTCGTGTCCCTGGGGCAGTAATGTCATCTGTTGCCCCGAACAACCGGGTTTTGGCAAGTGCAGGGGCAGATGCAGCCAACAACACCCCGGTTGTGAGTCTGCCAACCAGGACAGTTGCGGTCAATGACCCTGCCACAGCGGATGTTGATGCGCAGGGTCCATTAGAGGGCACCCAGCTGCCACTGACACAAGTCAGCCCTTTGGTCGTCCCTCCACCTGCCACTCCCTTGGCTCAATCCACCGGTCCCACTGACCATACTGATCAGGGCGGCATCAGCCAGCCAGAGTCTGTGCCACAATCCAAGAGGAGGAAGGTTGCACCTGCAGCACAGGCTGGGACCCCACACACAGCCACAACCTCCTGCACGTCGAGGAAGAAGCCTTTCTGCAACCAGGAACTGGACTTCATCGTGGGCTACGAGCAGAAACACAGCTGTGGCATGCTAGTGGGTGCTAATTGTCAGACTACGGCTGCCCACCATGATACCCACTGGAAGCAAGTTGCAGAACATGTGAGTGCATTCAGCCATTGAGGTGCTCACGGCGCAAAAGAGTGCAAAAAGCGTTGGAATGACCTCAAACGCAGCGCTAAGGCTAAGCGTGCCTCAAATTACAACTTGACTCTGGTGACTGGCGGTGGGCCTGCACCGGAGGAGGAAGACCTCACTCCGCATGAGTCACTCGTTGCGGAGTTCATACCATCTGAATTGGTCGAAGGAGTGGAAGAGATGCCGGACTTTGATGCCCAGTCCAGTGAGTGTTGATGCGTGTTTGTCGAGGACGTGTTGTGTATTTTACTTGTGTGATGTGTTGTGCATGACTGCCACTACATGTCACGTGTACATGGTTATGATGTATGAGTAATGCAATGCTTCCCTGATGCATGTCTACTCTGCTGGATGGTGGATATGTGGAGCAGACGGGGACTGTCCACATCACCACTTTTGCACCGTAGTCACATGCTGGCTACCAGTATGCCCCTCCGGTCCATGTTCCAGCTCACTGCCACTTCTGCATGTAGCGTGGGGTGAGCTTCCTCTCAGCCCAGGAACTATGCATAGCATGACTGACGTGCATGTGACCTCTGCCTGCAAGGGGGTAGACAATGTAGTCATGCTCCCTTGCCCCTCAACCCCCTGCTCTGCACCCCAATTCCATCTTAGCACTGGTCTGCTACAATATTACCCTTGGTTACTTCCCTGGTCATGCCTCCTGTGTACATTTTAACATCCAGCGGCCAATCTGCCAGACATATCCATTGTGGTTCATCCTTAGTACTTGATGCATGGTGTCTCACTTGGACTATGCAGAGGTCAGAAGCCCCGCAGGGAGATCAGTGCCCATTCATGCTCCATGTTCATTTCACACATGCCCATATGTGTCCATGACTGGATGATCACTGTTACACAAGTCCATGATGACCCAAATTGCATGGCATTTCATCTGCATCCCATGTCAACTGTGGCTCAGTACTGCATTGCACACATGTTTAGGGTCTGACAATCTGTGTGGGTCACAGTCCTCAGCCTGTTTAATGGACAATGACTCTGTCCAACTGGTGTAGTGTCTTCTTCACACGTGGGTGGACTGTAGAGGTTTCAGCATGTGTCCTGCTTACTGTCCCATCATCATTTGCAGTGTTGTTACTTGACTCACATTAAGCTGTTGATTCTAGTCAACACTGTCTGTCAATACACAGGTCTATGGTCAGCCTTTTGATGCCAGGCTAGGCATCCCTGCTTTTGCACTTGGGTGGAGGGGTGCTTTGCTTGTAGATATGCTACCCATTGAATGCACCTTGCACGTGATACCTGAAGTTGACCTTGCACTGCCTTCACATTTTCTGACACACACCATGAAGTCCTTGTACATGTAGGTAGTGAGTGACATACATATTTGCTGCACTGCATAGACCCACTTCAATGCAAACTGCCACCTTTCAAAGCCCTGATCACAGAAGCAATTTCAAGTTGACCCAGTATGCATGCCAGGTTCTATTTTGTGTGTCACATGTCTGCTTGATGTGTTTGGTGTCGGTGTGTGTGTGTGTGTGTGTTGTGTGCTTCTAACATGTGTAGTGACCTTTTTTCTCTCTATTTTTCAGATGATGACGCAATGGAGCCGGAGGATCGTGTTGTCATGCCAGGCACAGGGTTGTTATCACTACATCAACCCAGCACAAGTGGGGGTAGTGGGGTGGTAGGCTACAAAAACCCCCAAGTGCTACAGTCCATCTTGTCTCTGGCTGCCTATTAGTCCAACCCTGAAGAACACTCTGACAACCATGTCGAGTTGGATGAGCATCAGGTCCATATGTCAGGGGTGAGTGATTCTGATGTGGACACTCCTCTGTCCGCACCACCTGCACTGAGGGGTCAGACAGTCTTGGAACCTCCGCCTGTGGTGGATCGGGACGCAGGGTCACCCTCCACACCAGTCACTGATGTGCCTGGGACATCACGTCGACGGGGGCATGTAGTTGTGCAGCCGGGGGCGGTGTCAAAACAACGAGGACACCCGGTCCTTGGGTCCCGCAGGGGTCAAGCCCAGCAACGTGGTCGCCGCGCGCAACCACAGTATACTGAGTGGAAGTAAGACATGACTGCCAATTCTGAACGGCAGGGGGCAGCAATGGAGAACATCGCTGAGAGCATGGAGCGTGTGGCCCAATCTGTGCTCCCCCCTGCGAGGCAGGTGCTTCTCCAGCAGCAGGCGGCATGGTCCACGGCCCCCTCGCTCAGGCTGGGCATGGCGGCCTCAGACAGGGCACGCCAGGCTGAAATGTCATCTCTGCGTCAAGCAATTGCTGCTCACGCAGAGGCACACATGGAGGCCCTGAGGGAGGAATATGCTTCCCTCAGATCCACTCTGGGTGTCCTTCTGATGTCCCAGAGGAAGCGGGCAGAGGAGAGGTTTGAACAGCTTGAGCGTACCATCTCGGCTGAGCTACATGCTTGCCGGGAGGTGCAGCGGTTGTCAACCCAGGCCTTGCAGGAGGAACTCTGTGTTACACGTGCTATCTTGCAAGAGGAAGAACGTGTATCACGGGAGGTTCTGCATGCAGACCTACATGTCATCGCCACAGAGAACCAGGCTCACCGGTCCGGCAGACCTGCTGCCGACGAGGGGCAAGCTGCGGCTAGGCGTGGTCATGCTCCTGTGCCACCACATCCTCCTTTCCAGGAAGAGCCAGACTCGGACGACAATCTATCTCCCACATAGGTCGGGCTGTGCAGGCGTTGAGCCCATGGAGGTTTTTTTTTCTTTAGCATCATCGCATGTGGGTGTTGAGCAGCACCCTGTACCTCCCCCCTCCTGGGTGCCCCCCCCCGCCCACATGTCGTATGTGGCCATTTTTGATTTTTCTTTTAGTTTCGTTAGTTAAGTTTCTGTTTGATAGTTACTTTAAATAGGTAAAGTAGGTTTCTCATAGTTAGTGTAATTGGTTAATATAGTTTAAAATTGCTAGTCTATTGTGCTTTCATGTGACGGTGTGGTGCTTTGTGGCTTTTGAAAGCATCCACTGTCTGTTCCAGCTGGGCCCTTCAAGCTTGTCTTGTGTATGTGTTTGCTGCTTGGGGTTCTTGACTCACATATGCCACTCCTGCTTCCCTTAGCCATGGGCTCGCAAGAATGGTTCGGTGTAACAGCCTATTACACAAGGGCAATGGACTGTCATATCTGTGGCATGTCTGCTGCTGTGGAACTTGTGTTAACACCCCTAGTGGGGATGATTGGGGTGTAATTGTCCACTGTTCTTCTTTTGCTAGATGGGGTGTTTAATGATTCATGTGTACATTCATTGCTATGCATTGTGTAGTATGTTTCTTATCGTTAATGAACATGTGCTTGTTGCAAATCGTGCCGTAGATAGTGTGTCCCACACTGTTGCTGTGAAAGACGGACTGATGGTGTGATTTATGATGTACGTCTCTGACATGGTCCAGTCATGTAATGCCTGAAGAGACACACACAGATGAATATTAAGCATTAATCATGTGTTTTATGCACTTTCTGCAGGGGGATGAGCCTCAAGACCACCTTTGCCAGCAGACATGGGTCATTGGATGTCTGGAATCAGGACACGTTTGGTGCTGCCGACATGCGCATGTGTGCGTAAGCAGAGGCACAGGGATTTCAATCATACATCCGAAAATCGATGATGTGTTTCAAGGGACTCCAGGCAAGGTGAGCAGCACAGGGGGGTCACAACACAGCAAACCTTCCACCTGGCCAGTTGAACATGCATGCTTAGTAGCAGCACTGACAGTGATATTGGTGTTGAAGCGCACAATACAGCTCAGATGTGTTAGTGGACTGATGGCTAGTTGATGTGAAAGTTGTCTTTGGTACCTGCAGGGGTAGTGGCACATACCCTCCGGTCCACCATGGTCCATTGAGGCACTTGTATTAGCCATGTAGCATTCCGAGACATGGAATGAAGCAGCTCAGAGGGACAGACAGAAAGGGACAGACTCGGGTGCAGTGCATTTCATTTCCAAGTAGAAATTGATACATGCACTGGCTACTTTATTTTGGTCATGGTGGTACAGGATTTGTTCTGAAGTCAGACCTTGCTATATGCGTCTGTCTGCTTACACAGGGAACATTGCATGTTGTGTGAATCGTGACACATTGGTGTTCCATTTGCCACGCACCCACCGGTGCCTGACTGCATTGACTGCGTATGAACCATCACAGGGGTAATGTTACGTATGGGTATGAAGCATCCACACAAGTTTGTCTGTTTGTAGTGAATTTTGTTACTTTGGGGCATTTTTGGTGGTGTGTTTGTGTGTTTTGGGCACGCACAGATTATTAACTGTGGCTCTCTTTGCAGCATTGAAATGCTCCTGTTACCGGACCTGAGAGTGCGCAGGCAGGAGGCCAGCACTCACCCCAGAGATAAGTTTCTCTTTGACTTACATTTGAGTAATTTGGTGCTATGTGCATGTGAACAAGTTTGATCTAATTGTGTATGTGTTTATGTGTGTACTACATTTATGTGCATTCCCTACTTTCCCGTGTCAATCCTACTCCCCTCTCCTGCTAATCATTCCGGTTATCCAGTATGCCAATGCCTGTCCCGACTGCATATCCCTGACCCTCCTTCCCCACCAGGGTCTCAGAGGCCTGTGTGAGTTCGACCTTGCAGGCACCCAGACCACGGTGGGGGTGGTTGTTTTGTACCACTCCTGCGCCTGCACACGGGAGCTGTGACAGTAGACATCTGTTCGTGGTGCATCATTCTATGTTATGTGCCACACATGGTTCAGATCCTGTTGTGACATTGTTTTACTGTGCTACCTTGATTGTTAACATCATTGTGGTAGTACTTGGCCTTTGTGGCGTACTGCTACTTCAAGTCATCTACTGGAGGCTGTTCTGGTTTGTTTTACTGCCTGCAGGCTATTTGCTTGGCTTCCATGTTGTCCTGCATTGAGTTCTGTTGGATTTTGTGCTTTTGCAAATCTAGGTGGACTCTGAGGGTGCTGGCAACTTTTTACACACAAGGTGGGAGATGGTGACAAAGGGGAAGGGTGATCCTGTGGCCAGGTGGAATTCAAGGATGTCAGATGAATAACCCAGATGCAGTTGTTCAGTGGGACGTGGTGATTTGGAATGGAGGGCGGGTGTTTTGTTGTTAATAGTTGCCTTGCCCTGCAGTGTGATGGGCACCCTGAAATTGAAATTGTGCTTTCCTATTTGCATGATGTATTCTGCTGATCAAAGCCTGTTCATGTGTTGTGTTTACCTTTCAGGTGTGAGGGGATAGCTGTGATTTGACATGCTGGGGTATACACATGGTGAATGTTCACATGTGATGTGTAGAGGACACTGATGGTCACTTGATTGCACATGCATATGTTGAGTGCATGTCCCTACTGACCCACACACTCGCACTATGATCCACTACATGTACAACCACCCTTCCATGTCCACGTGTACACTCTGTTTGCCTTCTGGAGCCCACTGTGTCCCTGCAGCACATGTTCTATGACCATTTGTGGATCCTGTACATGCCTATTTTGTTTTTTTATGTAGTTTGTCGCTTAGATGTGATGCTCAGGGTGTGCATCACACACAATGGCTGTTCACTGTGCTGTGCACTGAGCAGTGTGTTGCAGGAGGTGGACACGGCACACAGTAGCTGCAGTGTTGATTTTGCAATGCACATTGTGCATGTGGACAGGCATTCATTCTTATGTTTAAAATACAACTTTTGGAATGCATTTGGGTATGCCTTATTTTGGATGGGAGGTTGTTGGTCAGTCATTTCATCTGATTCCATGTCAGCCATCATTGTCTGATGCCCATTTACATTTTTCACATGGCAATGTGTACCTTTTTGGTACTGTGTTGGTGTATGCCTATTGCTTGCCATGTCATGTTGTGGTTTGGGAGGGTTTGAGTGACATACCAGTGATAGTCATGTCCTGTTTTGCAGGTCTGTGTAATTCACACCTTGCATGTGTGCCTTTTGGTCACATAGGATTGCTTGTGTTTAAGTAGCTAGGGATGCACACAATGTGGCAATTCCATGGCAACAATCTAAGGGTGGTAAGGTTGTGACAGTTGACTGTCTCTTTGTCATCATCGATTGTCACCTGGTATGTGCCAGGCCTGTGTGCACTCCGCAGGGTTGGGGGTTTAGGTGAAAAATCTGGCCACAAGCTGGGTTCGGGCTTCCTTGCCACGTGCGCTATCCCCTCCCATGGGCAGCGCCTGTGCTTGGGGATGTGGGGGCACCACCATGTCCACCGGTACGCCCTTCCATGTTGCAACATTGTACAGGACACATGCTGCCACAATGATCCTGCACACTACTGGGGGTGAATAGAGTAGCTGCCCGCCAGAGCGGTTAAGGGAGCAGAAGCGTGACTTGAGTACTCCAAATGTGCGCTCCACTATGGCCCTGGTTGCAATAAGGGCCACGTTGTATCTTACCTGGGGTGGTGTGGTGGGGTTCCGGATTGGCATCATCATGTGGTTGCTCAGAGGGTAGGCACTGTCCCCTGGAGAGGTGATAATGGTTGTGATTATTGGGGTTTGTGTATTTGTGTGTATGTGTGACATGCATGCATGTGCACGGGCATTTGTACTCACCTAGGAGCCATGTGTCGCCATGCTGCCCAGCTTCCAGGGCCCAGCTCAGGGTGGACATTCTGTATATGAAACTATCATGGGTGGAGCCAGGGTAGTTTGCATAGACAGAGGTGATGATTCCCTTTGCATCGCATACCATGCGATGCAAAGGGAATCAATGTACATTGATGGAATGCCAGTGCTTGCGGTTTCGGTAGATGTGCTCAATGGCCCTAAGTGGACGTAGGGCCACATGGGTGCAATCTATGGCACAGAGCACTTTGGGGAAGTGTGCCACACTGTAAAAGTCCTGAACAACGGCCTGCCTTTCTGCGGGTGTTCTGGGCATGTATATGTGCCTGCGGACTGAGGGGCGCGCTGTCATGATTGCCAATACCTGGTGTAGGCGGCGTGGCTGCGTGGCCTGTGAGACCCCCCTCCCCCACTATGGCAGTAGTCCGCTGAAAAGTCCCAGTGGCCAAAAAATGCAGAACATTGAGCACCTTCTCCAAGGGGCTAAATGCTTGGGAGCAGAGGGTGGGGGATGTTAGGTCATCTTCCCACTCCCTGACCAGGTCTAGGATGATATGGGGTGGAAACCTATACCTGCCATAGACCTGGTCATCAGGCATCCCAAAAAGGCTTGTCCATGGTGAAAAAATGCGTGCCCTGGCTAGTCTCCTCCTGCGGTGTCCCACGATAAGTGCTGCGACAAATGGGGCATTCATCGCAGCTGTATATAAGTGTTTGTTGTTTGCGCGCACTTTTATGCTGTGAGCAGGGACGCTTCGCCTGCCTTCGTGTGGCGGACGCGTTTACGCCTGTGTGCGTCTTTTGCCGTGCGCGGGTTTCCCGTATTCGAATCCATGAATACGGGTTGTTCGCGTGTGTGTGCACGTTCTGTGTAGTTCCCTGCAGTACTTCCCCAGTTACACCTTCTTTTTCACGCGTTATTCCCCATTCCGCGTGTTACGCCCACTGTTCCGCCCACTTTTGTTGTGTGCGCTGCATTATGTGCGCTTTTGCTGTGCACGAAGCGCACGCCGTTGGATGACGTTGCCCTTCCTTGAATCGCATGAGTGCGCGTGCGCTTGCTTTCTCACGCTTGTGCCACCTTGCGCCTGCTTGCGCTGGGATTTTCGGCACACATTTGTTCCATGAATCTGCCCCTTAATGTCAAGAATATGTCATTGTCATACTTAGAAACACCACTAGTTTTTAAAATGTATCTTCCTTCTAAGGGCTCTTCCTCACACTCCAACCTCATTACGCATGCTCTGTTCAATAGTTAATTTATAGAGTGCATTCTCTAAGCACACTTACAGGCAGCTTTGGGCAATAATCCTAACCAGTATTAGAACTTCTATACTTTAAATTTCCTTATAGTGCTAATCCCTACAAAGAGCTTTCCATTCCATTCCTTTCATATAATTTTTGTGTACATTTGCTTCCCACGTCTTGCGTAACTGTGCCTCCTTTATATTTTGATTTCCACTTACCTGCTCCTTCAAGATCATCTATTCTCTACAATCTCTCAATGTATCTTGTTCTCGGTCTCCCATGTTCTGCTCCTTGGCTTTAGAGAAGCTCATTCATCCCCTTGCTGTAGGTAAGTGTGTGGCCCTAATAGTTATTCATATATCTTAGTGTTAATCAATTAAAAAGTCTTTGGCATCCTCAGTCTCCTCTGATATTGAAGGCATGTTTCTAAAATCTCCTCTATCTTCTCATATTGGAAACCCATCCCAGTCTGCTATCCCTTTCTCAGGGGGCCCAGACTCCACTGTGGTTCAACCAGACCTCCAGGTTTTAAGAACCACTTTCTGGAAACCCTCTGGCCTGGGGAATGCTGCTGTCTCTGCGATGCTCGAAGTGGCGGCCCAATGGATACCCCAGGGCATACAATCCATCCCCAAATTGCCCACTAGTCTCCAAGCATAAATTGTTGAATGCCTTCAGGAGGGGAGAAATATTTGACTCAAGAAGTCTGCCTCACAAACCCCTGATTGAGACACTCTGCAAGATGCTTTGTACACTGCAATAAACAGGAAACAGATATGTTTCAACATAGTTTACTGAGTGTGCAGCGTAACATCCCCAGGTCAAAGTGGGACACACATGGTGCAAGCAGGAGAGCCTGCACGCAGAGAAGCCCAGCAGCAATCTCCACCTATACCACCATCCTGGTGTCAGATGGTAATGGAAACAAGTTTGCCTCACTGCATAATGAGAGATTAGCTTTATTTGTCTTCATTTGTGGTGCCACAGTACGGTCTGTGTTGCAAGCAAGTTCACATGCTGAAACGGTAGTTCAATCAGTGGCCTGCCATCAGAAAGTCTGATCCTAATTGCCACACACCTTACGCAGGTTTCCTGATAAGAAATTATCTTAAAATCCCAAAAGGGATTGAAAAAGGAGTACCTACAGAACATGAGCGTGGGAGATGTGAGAGGAGGGAGACAGAGATTGAGGATAGATGAGGGAGAGATTTGAGTGGTCCGAGGGAGAGAGAGAAAAGGAGGAGAAGGAGCACCCCTTTGAGTGAGAGAGGAGAGTAGGAGGGAAAACATCTAGGGAGAAAGAGAGGAGAAGCAGAGGTGGTCCATCAAAAAAGACAGGGGGAGGAAAAGGAACATGAAGGAAGAAAGAGGGGGAAAAGAGGACGAAGTACATCGCTATAGAGAGTGAGAAGAGGAGGATTAGAAGCATCAAGATAAAATGGGGAGTAGCGGTAGGAAAATTGTAATAGAGAGCGAGAGAGGGAAGGAGAATAATCACCAAGAGAGAGGAGAGGAGGAGGAGGAAGATCACAATACAGAGAGAAGGGAGTGATGAAAATCATCAAGAGATAGAGGAGAGTAAAGATGAATTATTGAGAGACAGAGGTGAGGAGCAGGAGAGCCACCAAGAGAGAGGAGAAGAAGGTGCAAAGAATCAAGCAAAAGAGAGGAGGACAAGGATTGAGTGGGGCAACGGAAAGATTGAGGCAGGAACATATTTTTAAGGACAAAATGAAAGGAAGGCAAAAAGGAAAGGGAAAGAGTCCTCAAGTGACACCCAGACAAATCCTGTATCAGCCAAAAAAGATCCCTGACAAATAAAGAAGTACTCAAATCTCAGAGACTATGGCTGTTTGATTTACGTAGGGCGATGGCACAGACCTAAAAAAAAGAGGTATGGACTCCGGACTACAATCCCAAAGGAAGTTGAAAAGGGAGCTGGGACCCCTTCACCTGTTATTTTGATCTAAGCACAGCCAATGTTTATATTATCAATGCCTCTTTTGAGTTTCCCTCAAGTAAACACATTATAGGCTATAATACTCAGAAATAACCCATTTGAATACAAAAATAAAAGAAATTAGAAAACCCAGACTTCGTTTTGCGTTATCTGATGGTCTCCCAACCGTTACTCTGCTTACCTGAATCCTCCTACTCAGAGTCTCCTATTCAGCATCAAAACAAGAGAGTATTTAGTGATCAGCATGCATGTTACAAACAACCAACATAGTATAACTGTTGGGCACCTGAGCATACTCGCAGTCGCTTCCTGACTTTTATCTCACTGTAAGTCATGATCCCTTTTACTGTCACCCCTTCATTTCTCTTGTAACCTCCACTTCTTCTCACAGAGTCTCCTCCTGATGGTTGGGCCTGCAGACAGTTTTCATTGCATGCAGCAGCATAAGACCATGTAACACAGAAAGGACGCTTATCCTCCTTCCCTTTCTAAAACTACTGGAGAGTCCTTAAAATCCAGTGTAACAACATATTTTTCTTTTGTTAAATATTTTTATTTACTATGGTACAGCTATAGAAATTAAGCATAGCTTTTTATACAAGAAATCAGAAGGATAACATAACACAAGAAGAAGAAAAATTGCATTATTTGCACTCAAATTATTGTAACTCACAGATAAAAGAAAACAGATCACATCATCTAACATGATAGAATAGTGAAAATGGTTAACACTCATGAGAGTAGCTATTATGAATAGGGAGTAAAAGGACACATTCATGGTCACTAAAAACATGGCACTCACATGTCATCATCGAACAATACAATGGATTAGATAACAGTTGTTTCCCTCCTTAGTTTTAGACCAAATGTTTTCTTTATCATAATCATCCAAGTGTGGTGTATAGTATTCACTGAGATGTCCCATTCTTACAGTAAAGTAACACATGTTTTGCAGTGTCAACCCCTTCTGCACCACATATTCAACACCTTTTATGAATGGGCTTTTTCAGCCAGGCACCAACAATCTCCATTGAGGGTAAGATATTGAATTTAAGATGTAAATAGTCCCGTCCGATCCTGTTATTCGGGAATCATGACACATACATTGGTAAGTGGCATGAAATCGAAGTACAGCTTAGACAGTTTGTAGCTAATTCTATGAGATTATGTTCATACACTATGCTAATCGTCTTTTTATTAGCAAATTACAACCAGCTACCGAGTCTGAAGTTATGAGATATTGCGACCAATTAAGGTGATTGCGCTGTTAATGTCCAAGAGTAGAAATCATATATTTCGAGATAGTTGGCATACTAGCAGTTAATAGTGTTTATCACAGTATTGGATTCAGCAGAGCTTAATTTGTTGTAATAATGTGCACATTTTAATTATAGTGAGTCTAATGACATCAGTCCGAATTCAGCACATAAGTACTCAGATGAGAGATTTTGAGGGCAAGGGAATACTTTCTTGATACAGTTATTATCAAGAGTCCCTGGCACCTTCAACATATCTCAGCCCCATATGTCATAGTTGGTACTAGTCTATTAAGGGCGTCAAGGTAAACCCGCAATTTCTAGTAGCAAAGGGCCACATTCCCACCAAATATTGCTTTCCTGTGCACTGGACATGGATGCAATGGTGGTTCCAATCTAACCCATTGTTGATAAAGACTTCAATAAATGTATAGGTGGATACTATGTCAATTTTTGTTTTTTTCGTAGCGGGACCATCTGTATTTTTGTCTTTTTGATATTACCATTAAATACCAGGATATTTGTTTTGTTAATGTTACTAACCAAGGATTGATCATCAGCGCATTGTTGAAGGACATTAGGTTGTTTTGCAAGCCAGCTGGTGTACAGTCCAGGAGAAACAATTTCATAGGCATAGCCGAGCCATTGAAGTTTAATGTTACCTAGCTTAGGAGGCTAGACAGTTGGCATTGTCAGTGCATAGTTAAGATTTGATCAACATAAATTAAACAGGGTGGGCCCGAGCACACAACCTTGTTTAAGTCCTGTGAATGTTGGAATGTGAATGTAATCACTTAAAAGTCGATTCCGATTTAGTCTGACTGCTACCATGGTATTCTCATGTAAGGCCATAATCATGCATATCAGTCCTTTGGTGTGCTCCAGTTATGTAGTTTGCGCCAAAGCAACTAGCAGTTTACTGTGTCGAACGCTGCACTGAAATCCATATAGCTCACAAATACGGGGCAACAATAGCAATCCCATTCCCATTCAACAGATGTTACTAGTGCAAGTATGTTGGACAAAGTTGATGATCCCTTGCAAAACCCAGTTTGATTAATGGGAAGGATCGCCTTATACTCCAGCCAACCACTTGGCACTTTCAGTAAAACTCTTACAAACTCCTTTGCAGGGGCGTCAAGCAGAGGCAGTATCCTATAACTGCCTGATGCATTTTGCTGAATGCAATAAACACATATCCAAAGGCAATCCGTCAACTCGGTAAGGAGTCAAGGAGTGAGGGCGGGTGCAGAGGAGTACTGGCTGAGCTCGACTGCAGTCTTTTAGCTCAGCTCCTTACCAACTGCTTTAATAGATTGTGAGTTTAACATCAATATCAGCATTGATATCAGCCTTTGATGGCCACTGTACAGTCACTATCAGTGACAAGCCTTCAACTCTCCACACAGCTCGCCCCTATACAGCGCCTACAGCTCATCTATTGCCTCCCTACGGCAAGGGCAGGCAATTCTTCTGTATCTCGTTACCAAAGAGAGGGTGACATGGGCATAAGAAAAGGAAATAGTAATGATGTGTCAGTGCAAGACAAGAGACCCAAAAGAAACATCAAACCAACCCATTATTAACTAAATACAGTACATTTTAGATTCATATCTTCAAGAGATCTCAGGTAAATTGGATGACAAAATTCAGGTAGTAGAACAAGAAATGCTGGGCAGAAGTGTTCTCTCATCATTTAGCACCTCAAAACTGCCCTCCGTGCCACCATGTACTGAGGTTTGTGGCACAGCTAGTACCACCATTGGATCCATCACTAGCCAAACCGCTGTCCAAGCAACGGAATCCAGTAGGGCAGCTCTAACATCCCATACAAGCACATCTGGTATTATTTCTGTTGAACTAAGCCGTAGATCACCAACCTCAAGCTTGATAGGGAACTTGGATAATTCAGGGGTAAACTTTATCATGCTATCACAGGCAAGATCTTCACCTCCACCGGAGACTTTATAGGACAGAATCGCATTTTCTACACAGGACCAAGATTTTCAAATGGATCCAATGACCCTAGACAAACTGGAAGGGAGAAAGGATATCTCCATTAATTTGGTTTACTAATGAAGAAACAGAATAGGGACATTTTGGCAATTTATAAAGAACAGTTACAACTGCTAAGGGACCTTCTGAAAAAAAATAAATCTACTTTTACATTTTTTAAACTTTGGTGTAACCCTTCGGGTTACTTATCAGAACTTAATAGATCTTTGAGGGCCACTATTGACAATTCTATTCAATGCTATATTAACTACTGAATCCATCCCCTCTGGAGGAAAAGCCATTATCATACCCATATTTAAAAATGGAAACATGGGCTGCCGAAAGCATATAGACCAATTTCCCTGTATTTCCCTGTATTTCAAATACTAGTTTCAAGATATTCAGCAGGTGCCTTTTAAATAAGTTGGAAAGGTGAATCATTAACAATAAAGTCATATGACCAATTCAATTGGGTTTTTCCACTCAAAATTAGGGACAATGGAACAGGTGCTAAATCTCTATTTGGCGGCTGCTCATTCTTTATTTGTCAAATAGGAGGCAATTTATTTGGCATATATGGACCCGAGCGCGGCAATATTGGTTTGTATTCGTGGGAAAAAGAAGATAAAAATACCCATAATGATGAGCAGCGGTTGTCCCATAACCATAACACATCAATTTGATTATTTAGGCATTCATTTCTCAAGCTCCCTCTCAATTGAATCAATTGGATAAAACTCCAAAAAGCAGTTGGTCAGGATGAGACCAATCAGTTGAGGGGATTTTCTGATTTATAAAGAAATGTAAAACCGGATCTATATGATATTATCGAAAACCATAACACTGAATAACATCGAAAGTGCTTCGATATTTTTTTTAAAGGCACTAAAAACCCTCTCCCAACCTATTTTAGGACTGGTGCAATCAAACTCCAGTCGTAGAATATTTGGGGAAAGTGTTGGTAAGTGCCTTTAAGAAAAATATTGATTCACTTTCAATGTGATTCGGTGTCATGGTTTTCGTTAATATCACTGGATACCGTAAATCCCAGCCCATTCACATAATCACAAAGATTTATACAGCCAAGACTAAAGCTACCATAAAATATGGTGCATCATTATGGGGCTTTTCCATCGCACAGGGCGTCCAAACGGTGGAAACCTCTTTTTCAAAAGATTATTAGGTTTACACAAGACTGCGCCGAATTTTGTGGTCCACAAGGAATTAGGTTTTAACTACTTGCCAGATAAACTCATGCAAAAACTTGCATTTCACTGGCTTCGTATATGTGCATATCCGCAGGCAATGCTGACCCAGTTTCTGATTGTTAATATTGCCCATGAGAAAGGGGCAGAAAATAAACAATGTTTAAAGCATATCAAAAGCTAGTTTCATAAGAATAAAGGCAGATTTCCATTATGACAACATGGTACTGTTGGCCTCACATATTCAAAAAGACCTACACTCCCGTTTAAAGTACTGTGCAATTGACCACAGGGAAACTGCAGAGATCGGCAAACCATTGTAGATGCATGATGATTGCTTCTAATAAAATTCCAGAATATCTTTGCTGGAGCAATTACATTGCGCAATGAAGCCCTTTTGCAAGAGCTTGCTTTATAACTGTCTGCAATTGGGTGCGTTATTGGCGAGTAGATCAGAGCAGTATGAACAATAAGTGTAATGCTGATGGAGAAGATTTATCACATTTGATCTTTTTCTGCCCGGCGTAGTCCTATCTCAGATTAAGAATATTTGTGCCTGCCTTCAGGGGAATTGGTTCTGCACAATATCGCTTTGCACTTGACTATTTACTTAAAGTATAGACTCTTTTAATAACATGGGCACTATTAACCAACATACGTAAAGCATGTAAGTTTCGGGCTCTCTAACTGATTCCTAGATTTATGATTATTGCTGAGGATGAATTCCAACGATTATAGGAGGAATTTTAATGCCACCTGCAAAGCTGCTAATATGTATTTTTTAAGAATGATGTTGCATTTAATATGTAATGTAATGAATAGTGTTTTTTGATAATTGGCATCCTTTTAATGCACATATATATTTTGTTACTGTTTTATAGGACTTTTAATTTTGAATAAACATGAATGATTGACTGTAAATAGGGAGAGTAATGCTATGACGCCAACTTGCTGGAATTGTACTGACTATATTGATGTCTATAAAGAGTTTGTGTAGTATATTGCCCAACAAATGCAGGGGTCATGTTTCATAAGTTTATAACATATTCCATCTGGACTTGGGGCAGACAAGCTCCTTATTAAAGTTGTGATCTCACCTATATTGCCATTATACTGCCATCTCTCTAATGTACATGATTGATAATCAGCATTGTTGCCCTTGCTAACTGCCAGGTTGGCAGCAGTAAACCTTTCCCAGCGTTGCCTGGAAGCCCCAGTATTCAAAGGCCTAGTTGGGCCATTCTCTAAACATTCCCCCAGAATGCTTGATTGTAGTTCGTTTATGTGATTCTAAGCATATCTATCCAGTTGTTCACTAAAATCAACCATTTCTGGGCTTTCTGTGATTTTTTAATATATTTTTTTATTTTTATTTGTGTAAATCAAATAATTGATTTTTACAAAGTTTCTTCTGTAGACACAAAAGTTTTTCTTTAAAAGATTCTTTTATAAGTTTTAACTTCTAACTAAGCTTAACTTGACTTTACTTTACTTTTCCTTTCTTCTTCTTTTCAGCCATTTATTGGCCCTTTTTCTCTGTTGAGCTTTTGAGGCCGTCTCCTTTCATCAAAAGGTTAGGCTAGAGGTAGAGATATTTGTAGCTTCCTTCTAGCTGTTGTAGGTTGATTTCAAGTTAAAGCACATTTTCCAACGTCAGCATTATGTGTTGGAGAATTTTTGGCGCAGCCAAAAGCCAAGTTGGTTTGTCACCGCTTATCATTCTAAACCACCAACAGGTTTCGTTTTCCAGCGAAGGGTCTGACGAGAAGTATTGCATGTAAGTTGACCTAATTTTTTCCGTTTCAGAACAGCTTAGGAGTAGATGCCGAATCGTCCCTTTTTCAGTTTTGTTTTGGCAAAGTCTACAGTAATTTGTATTTGAAAGTCCTCTTATGGCTCGAATTTCATTAGTTGGTAATAAATTAAGTCTTGTTTTTAGCAGACAGTTTCTCACTTGCTTGCAGGGGAATTGTTTGATGTAGGTCTGTAGTTCATTTAATTTCCTTATGTTAGGCGGTAGGTGCAGAGTTAGCTTGTTTTCTGTAGCTTTTGACAAGGTCAGGATCCAGTCGAGTTCTTTGACTTTTTTCAAGACTTTTGTCGGATTCTGGACCAAATCCTCCTCATCACTCTCAGTTGATTTTAAAAGAGCTATCATGTCAGACCTCCAGATTTGCAGCGTCTTGTTCGTTTCAGCGTCCATCTCTGATTTTATTGTTCTGTAGGGCAATGGACTAGTGGGTAACAGACATTTACTGAATAGTCTCTGCGAATTGCAATTAAGAGTCCCTTGTAAAGACAACAGGCTCAGTTCTCTTCGAATGGATGCTACTGGTGTAGAAGTAGGAAGGCCAAGAACTGTCCTCCAAAAATACGCTTCCATATGTTTGGGACATATTTCCCTCGGTAGCAGTAGCATTGCCTCGGCTCCGTAGGTTATTGATGGAACTACTTTCATTTTGTAGAAGTCAATAGCGGGTATTAACGAAAAGCGGCCACATTTTTGGTCAATTGCTTTTCCCTGGATTGCCAGTTTTCTGATTTTTGATTGGAGAATCTCCTGCATCGCTGTTTCTTTTTCCTCCTAAGGGCATATTTCCATAACTATGGCATATTGTAAATGGTCACCGCAAATGTATATGTAGTCAATGTTAGAGGCCACAGAGTATTGTTTTTCTAGTGTAATTACCAGGAATGTCTTTTTTGACATTTATATTTATTTATTTTATTGTGTCCCACAGTACAAATTTAAAACATAATACAAATAACACATAAATAGTCCAATACAATACCATATTCCCATTTCAGTATAATACAAACTACAAAAGAAATAATACCAAGAACATTTTGAGATTTAAGGAAGTATTGCAGCGTTCTTTAAAAATTCTAAGACATGGATACTAAGGCTCAATTCGTTACAATTTAAAATCCTTCTCCACAACTCTTCTTCAGAGGAGTACCCTATGCCAGATATGACTTGAGTTCACAAGGTTTCCAAATTGGGGCACCTAACACATAGGTGCGTTAGAGTCTCGATCTGAGTCTTAGAGTGGCGACACAATCTCTGGGCTCTTTGGATGTTAAGGCGCCGACCCAGTATGTCATTGGTTGGGAACAAATTCAGCCTAACTCTTAGTAATTGAGACCTAAAGCTTCTCGACAGGTGTTTTTTCAAATAAGGGGCTGATACATTAAAGCTTTTGCAAGTCCACACAAAATGATCACCAAAACATTTGGAGTCCATAATCGTTGTTCTTACATTGGACCAGACATATCTACACCATATTAACTTGGCTACTTTTGGTGTACGCGCCAGTTCTTCGACCGATAGGTCTGCACATTGGAGCATTGATTCACAACTCATGGCCCAGTCTGTAAGAATCCTACAGCCATCCTGTAACCTTACAAGGTTAAGCTGCTCAAGAACCAAAACCATTGCAGGATTCAAAATGTTACAGAACAGCTGGAGTTTCCCCCAGTCCACCATTGTATTGATAGGGAGCTGCCGAGCTCGAACAAAATCCCTGAAAGGGGTACTGACTGTGGCATGAGACCTCTCCACAAAACACCCTCCAGTTTTGACCAATCTATAAGCTGACTCCTAGTTTGAGCACCATAAATTAGTTTTGGCACTAATAGCTGCTTTGACATGGCCATTAATCAAATGGAGACCTAACTGAAGTAGGATTTTATAACAGGACTTACCTTTGGAATTAGTGTCCTTTTATTTTTGGATACCTGCTGGCATATTTCACAATGTATCAAGCTAGGCAGTGTGACAACAGCCCATTTTGGGCTGGACTTTAGCCTTGAAGTCGCCCATAATTATAAGGGCAGTGATGTCCCAAATGTACCAGCCAAATTTAAGTTTTCAATCAAAGGTTTGATATTATTAGTAGACGCATGTCCTTGGGAGTCGTATAGGTTAATAATTAGTAACTGGGAGCTATTGTGAGGCAGTGTGTTGCACCTGTCCTTATTCCGACCAACACATAATTGCTACCTATACTAATTTCTCTCCTATCATATAGATTTTTAACACTAGTGATGAGCCGTTCTTTTTGGTCTCCCTAGTGGCCCTTTATTAGCCTTTTTCGACCTGATATTGCAGCCATCTACCTTGCACTATTCAGCGTTCAAACTTTCTTGTAATGAGATTATGTGGTAGTTATCAAAATGTTCATAAAGACCATCAGGTGAGGTATAGTGTGTATGTCCCTGAGTATTCCAACAAGTTGTGGTTAGAGTAAGCATATGTTCAGGGCCTTTTATCTGCCCTAACACGTAGCACTGTGAAAAGCCAGTCCCCTTTCTCAGGCCTGCTAATACTTGCAGCTTCTACACAATCATAGAGGCAGACCTCCCCCCTTTTTGTTACATTTACTTTCATTCAGTTCTGATTGATATTGTATTGCTTATCATGCCTGAGATCAGTTAGCCTTCCCAGCATGGCCATGTGGAGGTTTTCATCCCTAGATATTCTGAGGAAATGTGAGGAGTTGAAACGTAAGTTAAATATTGGGAAAACAAAGACACTGGTTTTTCAGCCTAGGTTTTGCAAATGCTATGAATTGGATATTAGAGTAGCAGTCTGTAGGTTGGAGCAAGTCTCCTTTTACGATTTCATGGCTTTTGGAACTCCCAAGTGGATAAAGCACGAATTAGATTGGAAAAGTACAGTGATGCAGTTAGAGGTGTCTTCAAATGACACGGTAGGGGCACAGTCTCGCCAGCACATGGAATGTATAAAAAGCAAGCAATAACACCAGCCTTGTATTTGTGCGAACCTCTGGGGTCATGCTAATGTTTCAAATTAGACTAAGGTGGCAAATAAATTCCTTAAGAGTATACGCTCCTACAGGAATCACCAAATGCACTAATCCCTATCGGGAAAGAGGCCTCTATGAGACCAGTAATGTACCGGACCAGGCTATGGTGTACTGCAGGCCTTAAGAAATACAGAGAAGCATTGATCCATACAATGGGAATGGAAGGGGAAAGAGTTTCCCATGGGTAATGCATGTGAAAATAAATCTACTTGCTTTGAATCAGACTACCCTATGGCAACATCTGAAAGAAATAAGATGCAGTAAGCCTCACTAAGAAACAAATGGAGGAAGCAAGCTTTAGATTGGGGCTGGATCTAGGATACCCTTCGAACAAATTGGATTTTGGGTTTGAAAGGTATCTTGATGCTGTTAATCCTCCCTATGTTATGTTTGAGCATTATTTCTTGGGTTTAGGATGGGTACACTTAGCACATCCTCGTTTACAAGGTCATGGGTAAATGCCAGCTTGGGTATTATCCCCTTGTGTGGTATGGGTAAGTAGCCCATTTCATGTTTCTCTGTGATGAGCTAAAAGCCCTGAGAGCTTAAAATTGATTCTTAAGGCACCGGGCATTTGATACATTTTAGAAACTTTGAACTACTGTAGGGGTGCCTCGGACCTGAATGTTGTTTATTCTATGGCCAGATAAATCCACCAGGCTTGGCTACGCAGGACTAAGGTGATAAAAACCTACGAAGATGGAGCCATGGGCCACTAGGAGTTAAGCTTCCTTTATCGAGCTTGCAATGGTTAATATTTAGGATTATAATTAGTCAGTCTGATATTCTTATCTTGTCTAAATTTGTACTGTTTTAGTGCTATTTAATTTGTAGATAAGACATGAGGAAGGTTGTTTGTACATTTACTTATTGGGGGTTGTGAGCTTGCTCTCCCTCGTCCTCTAGGTCTTAGTTTTATCAGTTTTATCCCTTCTTAAATGGTTTTAGTAATGGATATTTTATGGTGACATAATATATTAACTGTTTTTTGATTTTTTTTTAATGGTTTATGATGTGATATGATAGGTTATTTATAACACGCTTAATGCCCAGAGGTTTCTAAGCGCAGACCCGGAGAATCAGACCTGTGTTTCTCCATGTCATCTTGCTTGCAAGGCGAGCACGTTGCCCCTGAGCTATCCTCCCAAGACAAACATCGAGAGGATTAGAAACCTTTAAAATAGCATCTTGTGCGAATTTAATTTTTCTTCATAAACACATTTACAGTGATTAAAATAAAACAAAGTGACACCATTATGTAAGAAATTACGCAATTAAATCCTCCAAATAATAATCGATTTTTCGTTGAATCTCCTTATTATGTCCCCTAGAAAAAAAAGTCAAAAGCAATATATTAACTGTTTATTCATTTTAGTCATTATGAAGAACAAATCTTAACGAATAGAGACATTGTAGACCCGACCAGCATGATGTGACTTTTGCACTTATATGTTAATCTCTGCGGTTGCTGATGTGATTGTTTTTATATGTAATTTATTTTTAGTGTAATGGTTGGATGGAGAAAATTTAATTCATGAAATGTATATTCTCTGTATTTGCCAATAACATGGATTTGTATTTTCCATTGAGTTATTGTTTTAATGATGTAACTTAATATTTTTACCATTTAGGCACTTTGTCTAATTGTATGTGCTGCAACGTTTAAGGCTTATTGCTGAATAAAGTGGTTTGATTGATTGATTGATACATTATCAGTGATTTCAAGTTCAGAGATATATTCAGAATTATGATTACTGAAAGGCATAGATATGGTTAAATCATCTACAGTGTCTTGTATAGTAATCGCTTTAATAGAGTTGGTTCTTCTACTAATACAAGGTGCTGTGTTGTTGTCAGGAATTCTGTAGTTAATCAACATATTGTTATGAACCACTATATCATTTGCAAAAATCCTCCTGACAGTATTAGCTGTGCCTCTAATTAGATCACTCAATGAATTGATTAGAGTTATAGCCTGTAGTAATGGGTTCCATCACAGCAGAAGGATCATTTGAAGGTTCAAATCCTGCATGAGAATGTGGGGTCATGTTTTCACTGGTATCCGAGACTTTTAGATTTGAGGCCATACTGTCCAGGATATTGCCCAGATTTTCAGTCAGTCGTGATCCAAGGACTTTTGAGCATAGGCGTTTTTATGTAAGGGCAGAAGGGGTACTTTCCCAGGGCCCTGACCTTGGAGGGAGGCCCCACAAGGCTAGGTGATCTGAAGAAGATTCCATTGTTCACCAGTCTTAAATAGCACACGTCAGGATATTTTATGGGGTGCTGCTGAGGCTCTAAACTCATTGGGCCTCATTACAACCCTAGCATTGGACCATGGTGCTCTTAGCACCATGGTCCATGCCGGATTCCGCCATTGGTGGATGGCGGATTTACTGGTGGATGGCGGATTTACCGTCCCATTCCAAGGTTGGCGGGGCGGTAAATCCCCATTCACCATTGCCCCTTCCCCATTCCCATTTTTGCCCCATAGGGCTCAATGGGGATGGGGAAGGTGCTAATTACGGCACCGTAAATTACGGTGCCGTAATTAGCACCAAGGTCGCTTAGCGCCTTGGACTTTAACGCCTGCAAAAAGCAGGCGTTAAAGTGTGAATCTGGCGTTAAGGGTTTAACGGCGCTGCAGCCTTTTACGGCACTGTTAACCCCTTAACGCCAGGGTTGTAATGAGGCCCAAAGCCTCACTCAAATACGAGTGCCCAGTACAAGTGAGGCTTTTGTGCACCATAACTAAAAGACGGAATGTAATCCCTTCTTCAATAGGTAGCCAATGTAAATTGCTTCTTGTTTTAGTTACGTGGGGTGCTGCTGAGGCTCTAAACTCATTGTCTTTCTGTTTTGACAAGTACATTCTGCCTGGATCAATTCATCATGTATTGCTCTCTGTGTTCACTGTGTTATACATAGCGTGTGTGTTACTTACGGCACAACTCTGTAGCATTCTTTCCTTCCTGTGGGAATTATGTTGATCATGTGCAATAGTCAATGGTGAAATGCATATTGATAAATTGAGTGCCACAGGGGTTCAGAAGTTAGCTCAGTGTGTGAAGCACCCATTGCAGAGATATGTGTTCATATGCACAATTAGAATATCACATTCCAGCAAGGCTGGCTGAGCCTTTCCTATGTCTGAATTTTATAAACCTGCCTGCATATGTACTTGGTTTTGCAGAACAACATCTGCTATTATCAGCAATGTACCTGCACCAGATAGGGGTAGCTATAAAAACGAACATATCATCCGTATGGTGAAGGTCTAGAAATTGGTTTGTTCAGATGGGTTGTTGCAAAACCTAGGCAATCGCCTCCAACAATGGCATAAACTGTTAGTCCAAAAGGTGAATAGGTATCCAAATTCAAGATGATGGAACAAAAGCGTTCATGCTTGTATCCTGGATTTGCCAGCAGACGATACAGTGATCCTGGTCAAATCATCTAATATTTCTTACATTACTGTGCTGTCTTCTGTGAGGTTTGCTTTCTTGCATGCTGCTTGTATCGTTTAGCCCATTATCTTTCTTTTTATGTAGGCCATTTGGGTGGAAGGGATTGTAGACAGAAGAGAGCAGACCATATGTTGCAGGCTTGAGGCAAGCACATTTTAAGGTCTGCTTGTTTGACACAAAAACTGTTTGCTTTTTGGAAAAAAACAAACGGGCCAATTCATAGAATGCAGCGCAGAAGTAGGGCGTGCGCCAAATAGCATTTAGGCGCACCGCGTATTCATGGATTCACCTAGCCATTTGCAGCCGTGGCGCAGCGAACATCGAGCAGCACCAGTTACGCCCCCAAGAACGCCTCTTGTGCCAGAAAAAGCCATAGAAATCTCCAATATGGCGCAAAGGGCCGCGCCAACCCTGGACCAGCTTACAGCCCCCCTACACCGTAATCGCATGAAAAACTACACGTACCCCGCTCGCGGCAGCCAAAACACGTGAAAATCTACTTGCGCACCCCCTTCAATATGCGTACCCCGCTCGCGCCAGCCAAACCGCAGGATTAGCGCACTCGCGTACCCCTGAATCCACATACCCCGCTCGCGGCAGCCATAACGCGTGGAAATATCCACGCGCACACCCTTGAAGATGTGTACCTCGCTCGCGCCAGCCAAAACGCGTGAAAATCCACTTGCGCACCCCCTTGAATATGCGTAACCCACTCGCGCCAGCCAAATTGCGTGATTAGCGCACTCGCGTACCCTTGAATACACAAACCCTGCTCGCGCCAGCCAAAACGTGTGAAAATCTACTTGTGCACCCCCTTGAATACGCGTACCCCGCTCGCGCCAGCCAAAACACGTGAAAATCTACTTGCGCACCCCTTCAATATGCGTACCCCGTTCGCGCCAGCCAAATCGCGTGATTAGCGCACTCGTGTACACCTGACTTATGTGATGGGTACCAGGCAGCCCACACCACAGGGGACCACCCATCACCCCTGACCATGCTCCGCAGGCAGCCCATCACCCGTGACCATGCCCCGCAGGCAGCCAATCACCCTGACCATGCCCTACAGGCAGCCCATCACCTGTGACCATGCCCCGCAGGCAGCCCATCACCCCTGACCAAGCACCGCAGGCAGCCCATCACCCGTGACCATTCCCCGCAGGCAGCCCAATACCCTTGACCATGCCCCGCAGGCAGCCCATCACCCCTGACCATGCCCCACAGGTAGCCCACACGACAGGGGACCACCCATCACCCCTGACCATGCCGCACAGGCAGCCCATGCCACAAGGGTTGTCGTGCATGTGCCCTGTCTGATGGTGCATGCCCAACCTCTTTTGCCAGGGGTCCAGTTGCTGTGGTGACCACCTCTGCTGGACCTCTGACTCCCGACTGTGGCAGGGATGGGATCTCCATCAGCCTGGCCGTGGTGGCTGGGGCAGGTCCACAGGGGACTGTGGTGGCATGTGGGCCGGAAGACGGCATGGAGTATGACTGGTGCATAGTGGGTGAAGAGGAGGAGAGGGTCGGAAGAGCACCCAGCACATGGAGGAAAGCCCCGACAATGAGCCCTCCTAGCCAGTTAATGTTGGCACACACCTGTCTGTTATGAAGTGCGTGCCAGGAAGCACGCACATCATCATGAATCCTGCGTGTGCGCAACGCAATACCGACTAGGACAAGCTCAACCCTGTCACAGATCGCCACGTCTGCAGGTAGAGGAGTGTCAGTTGACGTGGAACTCCCCCCTACCTGTGGATGTGCCTGGGGTGGGGCTTCCCAGCGGTGCATGGTGATGCAGTCTCAGTATCAGGGACAGGATTAGGCACAGGCCCCTCCGCTGCGACCTGCGCTGCCTCCTGCCCCTGAACTGCACCACTTGCACCAGTGGAATGAGTGGAATGACCCCCACCAGGCCCTATGTGTGGGTCTAATGCGGCCTCCTCCTCCTCCATCACCAACCTGGATGCCTCTGCACCGTCTTCCGCTCTGGACAGCCCCTGTGGGGGCTCACCTGCCACTACCGCTGCCAAGGAGCCCACTCCCAAACTCGGCCTCTTGGGCATCCCCTCGGCAGCTCAGGCCATGGACGCGGCACCAATCCCCTCGCTCCCGGAAGATGACATGTCCTGGGAGGGTGACCGGACCATGCGTCTCCACCTGGTGGAGGCATCCCTGCCATTCTGCTCCACAGCGCCGTCTCCACCCTCTTCCTCAGTCGCCGCTGTTGATAGGAAGAGATTGAACACAAGCATCAGGGTACTGAACAATAGTCTGCTAGACACAAAGCAATTGCACATGAGTGGCACTGTCAAACGTCACTTCCATCATCACCCTCCATAACACACGGGTCAGTGCAAGCAACACACATGCACAAACAAGCATGGCATGTGCAATAGACATTTGCATCCATGTCCAAGGCACTGTTGGAACATCCGATGGTGGGCTGAACATCACATGCATCATGGGACAGGCTGATCACATGCACACACACCACCGGACAGTCATGCATCTGGCCATGTCTACCACCCGTCACATTGGATTCATGGACAACTAGGCCGCATCAGTAAATTCACGCATCGTGATGGTCATGTGGCATGTATCCATGCCGTTTCCCAGTCACACACACACTACTCAGACACACGCACGTGTACACCATGCATGACCATGATGGTGACATCAGCATCCATGTCTCACACCCCAAACATGGCCAAGTCCAGACACAGGCATGCAAACATGTGTGCGTCGTCACATGCTGGTGCACATCATGCATTGCAACACAGACACCATTGACGTGGAACAGGCTTGAGTGGACCCACATACAGCACTTTCATGGCCCTGCACACAGACATACATACATGGGGCATGCTAGACATGAGGCCAAGATGCACACTCCTGCCACAACTTGACATGCAGTATGCTGGACAAGACCACATGGACACTTACCACTCGACCCCAGATGGGTCTGCAACTCGAGGACCTGGTGGTAAAGCGCTGAGCGTGTGTGCTCCAGGACCCGCATCTGGATGTTGGTCAACTGGTCCTGGCACCCCACTACTCCACAAGCTGCAAAGAGGCGCCAGGCCTTGTTGTGGGTCCTAGACCTGAAGTCCTCCCAGCGCTTCAGGACATGCTTGTAGTCGCGGGATGCCACCCCCTCCACATTGATGACATCCACGATGTCCAACCAGATCCTCCTCCGTCTTTCCTTGTCGAGGCGCGATGACGAGAAGAGGGCATCATAATGCCCCAGGACTTGCTCCACCAAGATGCCAACTTCATTTGCAGTGACACTGACAACCCTCTGCCTCTCTGCCAGGGGGTGCCACTGGCCCCGGATGGTGTTTGGTCCAACATGGCAACTCCCGAGGCAGAAGTGGGTGGGCAACTGGGTCCTGGGGCTGGGCTGTGGAGCAATGGTACACCAGTCGGGAGTTTTCTGGGTCAGCAGAGGTGGTCTCAGGAACAAGATCCCTGGCAATGGCTTTTGTGCAGGCACCAAATAGCAGGGCACGTTGGCGGCAGGCAGGATGGCAGAAGCAGATTGCTCGTAGGAGGCTGCTCGGGGCTCTGGGGGGCAGGTAAATGGCTTTCTGGCCAGGAGCGTGGTCTTCCGTGTGTTGTCGCGTGGCCAGCTTGATGCAGAGTGAGTCTGCAAGTCAAAAAACAGCACGTGAGCGTGGAATTCGAGGAAAGACCCTTAGTGCGTAAGTGACGTGACCCACGCAGGGGTTGCATTCCGCAGGGGTTAAAGGTCCGCGCGTAAGCAGTTTGCTGTACATGCTTTTTTCATGGAGACCAACTGCATGTGTTTCTTCATCTTGTGGGTTCACATGCGATTACTTGACAATGCTTAAAGTTTGTACTTCTTATTTCGCATGTGTTTTTCTTTTCCACGCAAGGCAGACGGTGAGTCGTGCATGCTTATTTTTCCCACTGTGGTTGCCCCTGTGTGTCGCGCACCCATTTTCGAGGTCAGAGTAGCCTGCGTGTTCCACACGTAGGTATTTTTTGTGTCCTTGGTGCCACGATATACTGCGGGAGGTTTATTCCATGCATGTGGGCTACCAGGGGTTGTGTGCACATTTATTATTAGTTTTTGGGGTGCCTGAGCATTGCGTGACCTGTCGTTTCTCACCAGGGATCACAGACAGCCTTGCAGGAGCACAGGGGTGCATCTCTAATCACGTACACTGTCCCCTTCACCCCAATTGCCCGGGACAATTGTTGTGTTCACCTCCCATTGGCAATATACCATCTGTGCCATGGTTGGGAGGCTACCAAAAGGGAAGGGCGGCAAAGCTGGGCGACCCCCCAGGGCTGGGCGTGGTGGGGCACGTGACCGTGGTGGCTAGGGAGTCCAGGGAGTCTAAGGAAGCAAAGTTGAACGTGGAGGGGCACGTGGCCAGGGTTTTCCACCGGGGCAGGATATCCAGCGGCTTGCTGGGACAGCCATGCCACCACCCCAAGCGGCTCAGGGAGATGCTTCTGCTGCAGTCATCCCTGGCTCACATCTGACCCCACAGCTAGTGTCATCTGCTGGCACGGGCCATCAGGTGGTGGAAGCTGGAGGTACAGCTGTGGCAACCACCACCCAGGCTCGGGGTCAGCCAGCGCAGGTTGCCTTGGCACAGGACTCCCAGGCAGATTTTCAGGTAAGGAAGGTGAGGAAGGCCAAGCCACAAGTGTCCAAGGTAGCTGTGACCAAGGCACATGTATCTGGCACAGTGTTGACATCTGCTACCCCAAGCAGCCAGGTGGTGGGAGCTGCATGGGCAGATGCAGCCAACACCACCCGGGCAGTGAGTCTGCCAGCCAGGACTGTCGGTCACAGCCCTTGGCACTGAGGCAGTTGTGCTGTTGAGTCCAGGCAACAGCACCCAGCAGCCAATCACACAATCCAGACCTTCCGTCCTCATGCCAGTTCCTACTCCCATTGGCCAGTCCACCATCGCCACTGCCCCTACTGACCAGAGCGGCATTTGCCTCTCAGGGTCCGCACAACCGGCCAAGAGGAGGAAGTGTGCTTCTGCGCAAGAGGCTGTGACCCCAGACACGGCGCCGGCCTCTGGCACGGCATGGAAGAAGCCTTTCAATAAACAGGAACTGGACTTCCTTGTGGACTACGTGTCGGCACACGACTGTGATATGCTGGTGGACTCTGGTTGCCATACAATGCCTGCCCAGCGTCAGGTCCACTTGCAGTGCATTGAGGATAGTGTGAATTCCAAGGGATATGAGAGGCGCACAGCTCAGGATTGCTACAAGCGTTGGACTGACCTCTGACACTGTGCAAAACAAAAGCGGGTCTCTAACTACTCCCTGACTCTGGTGACTGGCAGAGGGCCACCACCAGAGGAGGATGAACTCACTTCACACGAGGAATCGCTGTAGAGTTCATCAATCAGGGACAGATCTAAGGAGTCGGAGGGATGCCGGATTATGACACGACATCCGTTGAGTCTTGATGCGTGTGTGTCCAGCCCATATGTGTTTTGCTTGTGTGATGTGTTGTGATTGACTGCCAGTTCAGGCTATGTATTAATGAGTGACATTTGTAACACATGCAATGCTTTACTGATGCATGCTTGTCGTCATGCAGTCTGCATGCAGGACATGTGCTGCACACGGGGGCAGTCCTCATCACCACACATGCACCCTACTTACATGCAAGTCACTCTGCAGCCTCTCCTGTCCATGTACAAACTCACTGACATGTTTGCATATAGCCTGTGGTGTAGTTCCATCCAACACTCAGCCTATGTCGTCACATGACTGATGACTATGTGAGGTCACCCTGCAAGCTACTTCTTCTCACGGGGATGCTTCCTTGCCTCTCCACCACCCTGCAGCTCACTGTCTCCATGGTACTGGCGGTCTCCGTGTTGGACTACTGCAATGGCCTGTTCCCCTTTCCTGTGTACATGCACACTTCTCTGTGCAACCCTGCCATACCTGTGCTGTGGGGGACATCCTTTGTCCTCGATGCAGTGTGTCTGACTTGAACCATGCAGATGGTACAGGCTCCGAGTGCACATGAGTGTTCATTCATGGACCATTGCATTCCCTGCAAGCCCCTATGGGTCAGTGGCAGGCTACTCATTATACCACATCTCCAGTATTGTATCATCTCATAGTATTTGGTCATCCATATCATGCTCACTCAGGGTCACTTCATCATCATGCACATGTTTATAGTGTCCTTGTCTGTGTGGAGCACATGCCTCCATCTGTTACAGCCACCCTGCCTCCAGGCGACTGGTGTTGTGGCTTCTGCCTGCATAGATGTACTTGTGATGGTTCCTCACCCCCACCCCAAGATCCACCCACCCACATTCTACTTGCCTTCTGAGACACGCTGTGTCCCTGCTGCGCATGTTCACATTGACTTTCGTGATTGTGGACTGGTGCTGCTGGCTCATTTTATTGTGTGGAGTAGTGAGTGGGGTGTTGCGGGGGACATCCCTGCAGCACCTGCATTTTCTTTTATTTTTTGGGATTCCCTGAAATGCATGCCACCAAAGGTTTGAGGTTTTGGTGTTCAGGCCTTTGGTGGCATGCATTTACATACTTTTAGTATAGGTTGGATGTTATTGCTCACTCTTTTCTTCAGCGTGCGTGTCTGAGGGGATTGTCTGTGGCCTGTTTCCATTTGTAACAGTGCGCTTTGTGACAGCTGTGTCATGTGTGTTTATATTTTTATTGAGGTTTTCACATTGCATGCCTTGGCATGGTGTGTGAGGTGGGTGACATGGGGTTGAGGGAGGTTTAGGTGACTTACCAGCATTTGGATGTACTATTTTGCATGGGGGGTGGAATTTGTGGCTTGCATGTGTGCCTTTTAGTAACACAGGATTGTGTTTAAGTGGCTAGGGATGCACACAATGCTGCAATTCCAAGGGCACATTCTCAGGGTGTTAAGGTTGTGACAGTTGACTGTTCCTTTGTCATCATCGATTGTCACCTGGAATGTGCCAGGCCTGTGTGCACTCCGCAGGGGGGGGAGTTTAGGTGAAAAATGTCGCCACAAGCTGAGTACGGGCTGCCTCGCCATGTGTCCTTCCCCTCCCATGCGCATTGGCCGTGCGTGTTGGGGATGTGGGGGCACCACCATGTCCACCGGTACGCCCCGCCAGGTTGCAATGTTGTGCAGGACACATGTTGCACAATGATCCTGCATACTACTGGGGGTGCATATAGTAGCTGCCCACCAGAGCAGTCAAGGGGGCAGAAACGTGACGTGAGCACTCCGAATGTGCGCTCCACTATGCCCCTGGTTGCAATATGGGCTGCGTTGTATCTTACCTGGGGTGGTGTGGTGGGGTTCCGTATTTGCGTCATCATGTGGGTGCTCATAGGGCAGACACTGTCCCCTGGGGAGGTGATAATGGTTGTCGTTAGTTGATTAGTTGGGTTTGTGCATTTGTCTGTATGTGACATGCATGCATGTGCACAGGCATTTGTACTCACCAATGAGCCATGTGTTGCCATGCCTCCCTGCTTCCAGGTCCCGGTGTAGGGCTGACATTCTCAATATGAAACTATCATGGGTGGGCACTAATAGCTGCTTTGACATGGCCATTAATCAAATGGAGACCTAACTGAAGTAGGATTTTATAACAGGACTTACCTTTGGAATTAGTGTCCTTTTATTTTTGGATACCTGCTGGCATATTTCACAATGTATCAAGCTAGGCAGTGTGACAACAGCCCATTTTGGGCTGGACTTTAGCCTTGAAGTCGCCCATAATTATAAGGGCAGTGATGTCCCAAATGTACCAGCCAAATTTAAGTTTTCAATCAAAGGTTTGATATTATTAGTAGACGCATGTCCTTGGGAGTCGTATAGGTTAATAATTAGTAACTGGGAGCTATTGTGAGGCAGTGTGTTGCACCTGTCCTTATTCCGACCAACACATAATTGCTACCTATACTAATTTCTCTCCTATCATATAGATTTTTAACACTAGTGATGAGCCGTTCTTTTTGGTCTCCCTAGTGGCCCTTTATTAGCCTTTTTCGACCTGATATTGCAGCCATCTACCTTGCACTATTCAGCGTTCAAACTTTCTTGTAATGAGATTATGTGGTAGTTATCAAAATGTTCATAAAGACCATCAGGTGAGGTATAGTGTGTATGTCCCTGAGTATTCCAACAAGTTGTGGTTAGAGTAAGCATATGTTCAGGGCCTTTTATCTGCCCTAACACGTAGCACTGTGAAAAGCCAGTCCCCTTTCTCAGGCCTGCTAATACTTGCAGCTTCTACACAATCATAGAGGCAGACCTCCCCCCTTTTTGTTACATTTACTTTCATTCAGTTCTGATTGATATTGTATTGCTTATCATGCCTGAGGTCAGTTAGCCTTCCCAGCATAGCCATGTGGAGGTTTTCATCCCTAGATATTCTGAGGAAATGTGAGGAGTTGAAACGTAAGTTAAATATTGGGAAAACAAAGACACTGGTTTTTCAGCCTAGGTTTTGTAAATGCTATGAATTGGATATTAGAGTAGCAGTCTGTAGGTTGGAGCAAGTCTCCTTTTACGATTTCATGGCTTTTGGAACTCCCAAGTGGATAAAGCACGAATTAGATTGGAAAAGTACAGTGATGCAGTTAGAGGTGTCTTCAAATGACACGGTAGGGGCACAGTCTCGCCAGCACATGGAATGTATAAAAAGCAAGCAATAACACCAGCCTTGTATTTGTGCGAACCTCTGGGGTCATGCTAATGTTTCATATTTGACTAAGGTGGCAAATAAATTCCTTAAGAGCGTACACTCCTACAGGAATCACCAAATGCACTAATCCCTATCGGGAAAGAGGCCTCTATGAGACCAGTAGTGTACCGGACCAGGCTATGGTGTAATACAGGCCTTAAGAAATACAGAGAAGCATTGATCCATACAATGGGAATGGAAGGGGAAAGAGTTTCCCATGGGTAATGCATGTGAAAATAAATCTACTTGCTTTGAATCAGACTACCCTATGGCAACATCTGAAAGAAATAAGATGCAGTAAGCCTCACTAAGAAACAAATGGAGGAAGCAAGCTTTAGATTGGGGCTGGATCTAGGATACCCTTCGAACAAATTGGATTTTGGGTTTGAAAGGTATCTTGATGCTGTTAATCCTCCCTATGTTTGAGCATTATTTCTTGGGTTTAGGATGGGTACACTTAGCACATCCTCGTTTACAAGGCCATGGGTAAATGCCAGCTTGGGTATTATCCCCTTGTGTGGTATGGGTAAGTAGCCCATTTCATGTTTCTCTGTGATGAGCTAAAAGCCCTGAGAGCTTAAAGTTGATTCTTAAGGCACCGGGCATTCGATACATTTTAGAAGCTTTGAACTACTGTAGGGGTGCCTCGGACCTGAATGTTGTTTATTCTGTAGCCAGATACATCCACCAGGCTTGGCTACGCAGGACTAAGGTGATAAAAACCTACGAAGATGGAGCCATGGGCCACTAGTAGTTAAGTTTCCTTTATCCAGCTCGCAATAGTTTATATTTAGGATTATAATTAGTCAGTCTGATATTCTTATCTTGTCTAAATTTTTACTGTTTTAGTGCTATTTAATCTGTAGATAAGACATGAGGAAGGTTGTTTGTACATTTACATATTGGGGGTTGTGAGCTTGCTCTCCCTCGTCCTCTAGGACTTAGTTTTATCAGTTTTATCCCTTGTTAAATGGTTTTAGTAATGGATATTTTATGGTGACATAATATATTAACTGGTTTTTGCTTTTTTTTTTTTAATGGTTTATGATGTGATATGATAGGTTATTTATAACACGCTTAATACCCAGAGGTTTCTAAGCGCAGACCCGGAGAATCGGACCTGTGTTTCTCCATGTCATCTTGCTTGCAAGGCGAGCATGTTGCCCCTGAGCTATCCTCCCAAGACAAACCTCGAGAGGATTACAAACCTTTAAAATAGCATCTTGTGCAAATTTACTTTTTCTTCATAAACCCATTTACAGTGATTAAAATAAAACAAACTAAGTGACACCATTATGTAAGAAATTACGCAATTAAATCCTCCAAATAATAATCGATTTTTCGTTGAATCTCCTTATTATGTCCCCTAGAAAAAAAAGTCAAAGCAATATATTAACTGTTTATTCATTTTAGTCATTATGAAGAACAAATCTTAACGAATAGAGACATTGTAGACCCGACCAGCATGATGTGACTTTTGCACTTATATGTTAATCTCTGCGGTTGCTGATGTGATTGTTTTTATATGTAATTTACTTTTGGTGTAATGGTTGGATGGAGAAAATGTAATTCATGAAATGTATATTTTCTGTATTTGCCAATAACATGGATTTGTATTTTCCATTGAGTTATTGTTTTAATGATGTAACTTAATATTTTTACCATTTTGGCACTTTGTCTAATTGTATGTGCTGCAACGTTTAAGGCTTATTGCTGAATAAAGTGGTTTGATTGATTGATTGATACATTATCAGTGATTTTAAGTTAGAGATATTTTCAGAATTATGATTACTGAAAAGCATAGATATGGTTAAATCATCTACAGTATCTTGTATAGTAATCGTTTTAATGGAGTTGGTTCTTCTACTAATACAAGGCGCTGTGTTGTTGTCAGGAATTCTGTAGTTAATCAACAGATTGTTATGAACCACTATATCATTTACAAAAATCCTCCTGACAGTATTAGCTGTGCCTCTAATTAGATCACTCAATGAATTGATAGAGTTATAGCCTGTAGTAATGGGTTCTATCACAGCAGAAGGATCATTTGAAGGTTCAAATCCTGCATGAGAATGTGGGGTCATGTTTTCACTGGCATCCGAGACTTTTAGATTTGAGGCCATACTGTCCAGGATATTGCCCAGATTTTCAGTCAGTCGTGATCCAAGGACTTTTGAGCATAGGCGTTTTTATGTAAGGGCAGAAGGGGTACTTTCCCAGGGCCCCGACCTTGGAGGGGGGCCCCACAAGGCTAGGTGATCTGAAGAAGATTCCATTGTTCACCAGTCTTAAATAGCACACGTCAGGATATTTTATGGGGTGCTGCTGAGGCTCTAAACTCATTGGGCCTCATTACAACCCTAGCATTGGACCATGGTGCTGTTAGCACCATGGTCCATGCCGGATTCCGCCATGGTGGATGGCGGATTTACCGTCCCATTCCAAGGTTGGCGGGGCGGTAAATCCCCATTCACCATTGCCCCTTCCCCATTCCCATTTTTGCCCCATAGGGCTCAATGGGGATGGGGAAGGTGCTAATTACGGCACCGTAAATTACGGTGCCGTAATTAGCACCAAGGTCGCTTACCGCCTTGGACTTTAACGCCTGCAAAAAGCAGGCGTTAAAGTGTGAATCTGGCGTTAAGGGTTTAACGGCGCTGCAGCCTTTTACGGCGCTGTTAACCCCTTAACGCCAGGGTTGTAATGAGGCCCAAAGCCTCACTCAAATACGAGTGCCCAGTACAAGTGAGGCTTTTGTGCACCATAACTAAAAGACGGAATGTAATCCCTTCTTCAATAGGTAGCCAATGTAAATTGCTTCTTGTTTTAGTTACGTGATAACTTTTTCTGAGACTCACAATCGCTTTTGCTGCACTATTTTGTAGGAACTGAAGTCTAGCGTACTCTGACTTATTAATGCCAACAAGGAGACTGCTGCAATAGTCTATCTTGGACCCAATTATGGCTCAAGCGATTATCTCACAATTGAATTTTGAGAAACTTGGCCGAATTTGGGTAAGCAGTTTTATGTAATATGCTGATGATGATACCAAGCTGCTCACTTGCGTCTTCATACTAATATGTTGGTCCAAATGGATACCCAGGATTTTAACCTTGGTTTTGGTTTCCAGATCACAGCCTGCCACCATGAACATCTTGTAGTTGTCCCCAAGCTTTTTGATTTTATTTGTTGGCCCAACTGCCATTAGTTCTGTTTTTTCTTTGTTTAACGCAAGACCATTCTCCACCATCCATGCTTGAGTGATGTCATACACCTCATTCAATCTTGTGGTGTCCTGTTCATAGTTGCCAGATAATGGGGTGACACATTGAGTGTCATCTGCATAGCTGGTAAACTCAGTACCTTTTTTATCTAACAAAGGGGAACATTGAAAACATTATACAGGGATGGCGGCAGGCATGTGCCCTGTGGAACTACGAAATGCAAAAGACTTGGTGATGCTTCAGCCAAGTCACTAAACACCCTGCACGTTCTGTACCCCAGAAAGGATTGTATCCATACTATGGCGGCTTTGGAAAAAGTTGCCACCTCCTTCAACCTGGTAAATAACACACTGTGATCCACCAAGTCGAAAGCGGCCAACAAATTCAACAACATCAAGACGGCCACGCATTAGATTGGAATTAAGGTCCACCAATGCTGTATCTGTGCGATGGCCCTGTCTGAAACATATTGCATTTCATGTAATACCTTGTGTTTATTAAAATACTCTAAAATCTGGATATATGCGACGTAATCTAAAATCATAAGTAAAAACGGGGTATTGCTAATAGGCTTATATTCAAAGGAGAAATCCAAGCAGTTTTCCAGTGATCGGGAACATGACTTTCTGAAAATGAAGTATTAACACATTTGGTCAGGGTTCCAATCATGGTATGGGAACATGCTTTAAATGTCTCGGCTGGACATGAGCCCCCCCTTACAATTAGTGGGTTTCAGCTAATCAATAATCTCGGACAATCCTGTTTGTGTTACTGGGTGGACATTAAAAAACAGGATCTCCTGCTCTAACAGGCGTCCTTATAACCTGTGGTTTACATAATCCGCCCCTATCCTCTTTACCTCAATGTTTTGTTTGATCCTATCCAATTTATTAAGCATAGCTTCTTGATGGTGCACCATTCAGCATTTCTTATAGGCCCTTCATGCAAACATGGACGTGGGGTTTCTAATTCCTTTAACATTTTGAGCAGTTCTTTGGACTCATGCTGTGCTTCTTGGATTCTATGAGCAAGCATATTTCTCTTGGCTTCTATAATGACATTTTTAAAAGCTTTAGAGGCTTCCTTACAGCCTTCCCTGTCCTTCTACAGTCTGGAGTGTTTCCAATGGAAAAAACATTTATTTTGTCTTGACTTCAGAATTTGTAACTCTGGTGTAAACCAACTATTATATTTCCTAATAGGGACCTATCTGGTTCTGACGGGCGCAAGGACATTACCTGCCTTCTGCAATGTTCCATGAATTTGATAATTTCATCCGCATTATATAAGCTCTCTGCCCTCAAGGCTAATGGCAGAAGCCCTTTCTTTATGGCTTCTGTCGAGAGTTTCTTGATGTTTCTGGTAGATTAATCTGCTTCATCGGCTTAATATTTTTTATAGGCTCCTGGCATAGAATGTTCATGTGAATGAAAAAATTATCTGACCAGGGACACGGGCTGACAACTAGGTCACTGGTGTGTACGTTATGCATGGCAATCCAGCCCAGAGTGTTTCTCTTAGCATGTGTAGTTTTTTTAGAAGGTGTAGAAAAGTTACTGAAGGATCTTTCAAGGCTTTGGGCAGCTGCATCTTTTTTGCAGCCCAGCCACAGGTTCATATCTCCCAATACCAGCTCTGGTATTAGGCTTTAAAACTGGGAGCAATAAGCTACTCAATTATTGTGGGAAGTCCTTCATGACAATAGAGGGTCTATAAATAAGTATCACATTCATGGTAGTTTCAGGATTCGTCCTAACTTTTAAATAAAGTAACTCACATGGATTTTGAGATCCCCCAACAGGAGGAGTTGTGAGGAGGAGGAAAGGAGAGGAGATGCCAGGTGAGCCCATTCTGAGAGGAAGACAGTGGACTGGCCCAGTGGCCGATAGAAGGTGGCCAGAGTAAGAGAGGAGACAGGGGAGAGAGATAACCTGCAGACCAGGCATTCGAAAGAGGAATAGGCCTGAGTGGGGATGATGGAAACAGGGATCCCCTCTGGAAAGATTAGGCCAACTACCCCTCCTGGTCTGATGGGCCTGGGTTCAGAGATAATATTGTAGCTTTCAGAGAGGAGAGTGTCAAAACTTGTGATAGAGCTGTCCTTAAACCATATCTCTGTGCAAGCAAGAACATCAAGGTCCAGGTGTTCCAAAAGGTGGCAGATGTCAGAAGAGTGCCTCACTGCGGAGCGAGAGTTGAGCGTGGCAAAGTGGAGCAGATTGCCATTCGTGAAAGACTTACAGGGGGGTTAAAGGGACAGAGGTCCCCAGCATAAGTGGCGCAGGTGCCTGAGTGATAGAGGCAAGAGAAGGCATAGGGGCCAAAGGGAGTGCAGCAAGGGAGCCAGGACAGTGGTAGATGGCAAGGGAGCCAGTGAAGAAGAAGGTGGAAAGTTGATAAGGCGAGGGAGGAACTTATCAAAAAGAAGGAGGTTGGGTTGAGGCCCTTGTACCAAGATGGTACCATTGTGATAGACATTTAAGGCAAGAAGGACCTCCCAGGGGGTGCCACCATTCATGTGTGAGGAAGAGTAGGGGGAGAGCAGGGCGACCATATGAACAGTCGAAAGGTCGGGGGAGGCAACGACAAAGAGGTTGTCTGTGAGAGTCTCTCTGGCGGAAGCACTGACGTAGGTGTCAGCAATAGGAAGGCCTGGGTTGGAGCCAAGTGTGTCCTTCTTAAGTTTTTTTCTGTCAGACTTAGTGAGTGAAAAGGGATAGAGTATAGAGAAGCAGTTAGAGAAAATAGGAAAAATAGAGAGCGCCATTGTGAAGGGGACAAGGTGTGGTGCACTTAACCAGGCTGAGCGACTGGGGCACAATGGAGGGAGTTGACAGGAGGGTGCAGACTCACAGGACCACAATAGGAATGGGAAAGCAGTGTGAGGTAAAAGGGGCAGGGGTGCAAAGGAGCAAGAAGCAGAGAACAATAAAAGAGCAAGGAAGTAGATTGGGTATCTAACTAGCAAAACATAATAATGCTGGAAAAAGCACACCTAAGTTTGATTTTTTGACAACAGACACAATCACTGAAGGATGAAAGCAAACCTAAATTCAATTTTTTTAGACAACAGACGCAATCAATGCAGGATGAAAGCACACCTAAATTTGAGTATTAAGACACAAGTATTATACCAAAGCAGTACAGAAGTGATAGCAGCGTGGAGGGGGCTCAGGAAATGCACAGAGTCCATCTAGAGGGTAGGTCAGAAGTACAGGGGACATATGGCGACAGAGATAGGGCGATGGGGCTGCCTAGAAGGCAGAGGGTGAGACTCACGGAGAGATGAGGAGGCAAGAGAACAACAGTCAGCAGTCACGTGATTGCTGGAGGGATGCCACAGTCCAGGGGCACACAGAAAAAGTACCAGGCACGAAACATGTCTTTGCCAGCAGTGACAAAAGAGGGGGCCGCAAGCCCAGCCAGGACCGGACAGGCACAGACAGGGGCCCTGGTGAGCAGGCCGGCTAGCCTGCCGGCTTCTTGATTGGCCTAACTGCTGTTCAGATGGCCAATCACAGGCATGCTGGGGAGGAGCACAATTGTTGAAAATGGCGACCGCCATGTTTGAGGTGATTATGGTCACCAAGGAACATCATCCCCTCTGGGCTGATTCAGGCAAAAGAACACACAAGTTTAAGAAAGCAGTATTGGCACAAGCCACGCTTCTGGTAGGTACAATCATAGAGGACCAAAGGGCTTTTTTGCTGGATCCTTCATCACGCACTGACGTGCAGTAATATTCTGTTCGAGCCCTGCTGCTCTTACCTCATGTTTCACATGCATTGTGCAGGTGGCAGGAGCCTTCTAGTGGTGGGGAGGCTTATAAGCAGCAGGCAGCAGCAATGCCGGTGGAAGAGGAGTGAGGCATGGCTCAGTCAGAAAGGGCCAAGTCGTGGGCCTTGGTGAGGGTGCCGGCTAGCCTGCCGGCTTCCTGATTATGTCCTGACTGCAGGTGTCCGCCAACTCCCGTTCCTCCCCACTCTCCTCACCTGATTCCAAGTCCTCCAGGTGCAGTTGTCTGTGTGAGAGGTAGTCCTTCTCCTTCTTGTGTGCAGCGTATCTGTCTCGCGAGGAAGCCACAGTGAGCGCTAATAAATAGCAAACCTGGGACTTCCTTCCCGCGAACAGACAATAGCGAAGGGAAAAAGCCTGAACAGGCAGAAAAAACCCTTTGATGAGAAAGGCAGCTGAAGATGGTCCAGAGCAAGCAGCTGGAAGCGGAGTCCTTGAGGTAAGTAGCAGATGGGAGCAGGCGAAGCCGAAATCCAATGTAGAGGAGGAACCGGAGAAAAGGCAGCGCCACTGGAAGGGGAAACCAGCGAACGCCTCCTCCGGAAAAACAACAGAGAACCGAAACGGCTGGGGAGAGAAACGCAGCCGGGAGAGAAGCAGCAAGAGGCGGGCGCGGAAATCGAGCCACAGCCGGCAAGGAAAGGCGGAAGTCAAAGTAAAGGAGCGAGCGGAGAAGGAAAGCGGGGCAGAGGGAGGAGAGAATCGAAAGGGAGAGGTGGCCCGGAGAGGAAGCGGACCGAAGACCAGAAAAGTGGCCCGAAAGGCCAAAGCAGGAAAACTAGCGTTAAGACCCAAAGTTGCGAGGGAGGGCAGTAAGGAGGGTTGCAATGCAGCGATCGCTGGGAGAGGAGGAAAGAAGTACTTCCCAGCGGGCGCCATGTTGGAAAACCTCTAGACCGTCAAGTGCGCTGGGAAAACAACGTAGTGGCACATCCGCTCGACCTCCTACCACGTAGCCGCCAACGCGGATACAAACGCCAAACAGGGCGGCGGATGACAGTATGCCCCCCTCCAGAGCGCAGAACCCCCGGCTTATAGGGGAAGCGAGCATGAAACCGAGCCAACAACCAAGGGCATGAATGTTGGACGCCGGTTCCCACGAGTCCTCCGACCTGTGGTACCCCTTCCAGGATACCAAGTACTCCAACCTCCCACGGTAGTGGCGGGAGTCACGCAAAGTGGAGACCTCATATTCAACCGAGGAGTCCCCCTGAGGAAAAGGCTGGTCGGGAACAGCCCTCTGGTGGAGATCCGGGAAGAAAGGCTTGAGAAGAGAAGCATGGAAGACAGGATGAATGCGGCTAAGGTAAGAAGGTAGTTTAAGCCGGAAAGCAACAGGATTGACCTTGAAAAGAATGGGAAAAGGACCCAAAAAACGAGAACATTTAGAAGGGTGAACCCATCGTGGCAAGAATCTGGTGGATAGCCAAACCTTGTCCCCCTCCTTCCAATCAGGGCAAGGTCTACGATGTTTATTCGCTTGAGACTTGTTATATCTGCGACTCTCCTCCAAGCACCGTCTGGCAGTGATGTGCGCATCAGATATTGACTGCAGTACCTCTTCAGCCGTCGGGGAGTTGGTTGGCGATGGTATGAATGGAAGGAGGGATCTAGGGTGCAGAGAGACCAATGGCAGCATGTGATGAGTGATTATAGGTAAACTCCGCCGTGGGAAGCAACGAGACCCAATTGTCTTGGAGTCGATTGCTATAGCATCTTAAGTACTGCTCCAGAGTGGCATTAAGGCGCTCAGTTTGACCGTTAGTCTGTGGGTGAAAACCAGAAGATAGGGCATGTTCCATCCCCAAGCGGGAGCAAAGCGCCTTCCAAAACTTTGAGATGAATTGGCTGCCACGATCAGAGATGATCTTATCAGGAAGACCATGGAGGCGGAAAATGTCCTGGGCAAACACCTCGACCATCTCAGTAGCGGTAGGTAGACCAGGTAGAGGGGAAAAATTAGCCAATTTAGTCATGGTGTCGACTGTCACCATGATACATGTGCAGGAGTTAGATACAGGAAGCTCAACAATGAAATCCATATAAATCAATCCCCATGGACGAGTAGGTACTTCTGGTTGGATAAGAAGACCCAAGGGTTTTCCGGCGAGGGGTTTCGCCATGGCACAAACAGGACAACTGAGTATGTATACCTCCACATCCCTCTTGAGTTCCGGCCAAAAAAAGATTGAGCGATCAATTCAGTAGTGTTAAACTTCCCACGATGACCTGCAGTGAGTGAATCATGGCACCAACTAATGATCTTCGGACGTAATGGTCCGGAAGGTATGTACAGCCGATGGTTAAGGTATAATAAACCCTCCTTTTTGGTATAGGGTGTCTCTCCTCTGGGCTGTGGGACAGTTCCTTCCGAAGCTACACCAGCTCGACCCTCTTGCAGAAAAGTATTGACCAAACTCAGGATCTTATTCCTGTGGAACATCGGTTCTGGGGTGTGTATCTTCTCTTCATGTTTAGGACCTTTCCGAGAGAGTGCATCCGCAAGCGTGTTGTTGGTACCAGGCAAGTAAGTAATCTGCAGGTCATATTGTGCAAAGAAGTATGCCCAACGGGGTTGTCTGGAGTTGACACACTCCATATTCTGCAGAACCTTAATATTTTTATGATCCGTTCTGATGATGACAGTCTGCCTAGCTCCCATCAGTAAATGTCGCCAGTTCTCATATGCTTGTTTTATGGCCAACAATTCTTTTTCCAGCACAGAGTAATTAAGTTGGCTAGGAGACAACGTCTGAGAGAGGTACCCAATGGGATGTTCCCGTCCTTCGAACAATTGTAATAAAACAGCCCCGATGGCCATGGCAGAGGCATCAGTCTCTACAATGAACTGTTGGTTCTGGTCAGGATGGCGCAAAATGGGAGCAGTACAAAAGAGGTTCTTTAGATGATGAAAACTCTGTTCTGCTTCATTGGCACAGCGAAAGGGATTGTTGACCTTCTTGAGCAGACGAGTAATGGGGAGTGCAGTCTCAGAGAAGTTTGGGATGAAAGTGCGATAGAAATTTGAGAGTCCGAGAAACCTTTGCACTTCTTTAATCAAAGCCGGAGAAGGCCAATCAAGAATAGCTGCCACCTTACCAGGATCCATAGAGATACCTTTTTCAGGAAGGTGATACCCTAGATAAGGAACTGAAGTGGCAGCGAACACACACTTTTCTGGCTTAACGAGGAGCTGGTTGTCTTTAAGCCTTTCTAGAACGTGTTGGACATGTGCCTTGTGATCCTCTAAATTGCCAGAAAAGATTAGGATGTCGTCCAGGTATATGATCATGGAGACTGACAACAAGTCTGAGAACATCCGGTCCATAAACCGTTGAAAAACAGCAGGGGCGTTCACCAAACCAAAGGGCATGGCTCGGTACTCATATTAGCCGAACGGAGTGCGGAAAGCCGTCTTCCATTCGTCTCCTTTGGCGATACGTAACAGATGATATGCATTCCTGAGGTCTAATTTGGTGAAACAACTTGCCCCTTGCACGGCTTCGATGATCTCATGTATTAATGGCATGGGGTACCGATCTCGGATTGTGACCTTGTTGAGGCCTCGGTAATCAATACATGGACGCAATTCAGTAGAGTCACTCTTTTTTACAAAGAACAAAGAAGCTCCGGCAGGAGACTTGGAAGGTTGAATAAGCCCGTTCTGTATATTGACATCCAGGTAGTCTCTCAGAACCTTTCGTTCAGTTTTAGTTAAAGAGAACATTCTACAGAAAGGAACCAAAGCATTGGGTTCCAAGTCAATGGTGCAATCCTCCGGCCTATGGGGAGGTAAGGTCGCTGGCTTTCTTTCGACGAACACCTCCAAGTACGGAGAACAGTATAAGGGTAGGGCATGCACCCCGGTCAGCTGTTTGGTCGACCCAGTAACAGTCTGAGGATCGCCGCAGTCGGAAAAACAATGAAGCTTGCAGTAAGAGGAACAAAAGTTTAGTTGATTGTCCGCCCAGTTGATATGAGGGTTATGCTTTCTGAGCCAAGTGATGCCAAGAATAACTGGGAAATGGACAGCTCGAATTATGTCGAACTTAATAACCTCGGAATGTTGGAAAATGGTAACCGAGAGGTCCTCTGTGGTGTGAGTAATGGGTCCTGAAGAGAGAGGAGAACCGTCGACTCCTTCCACCTTCTGATCTTCTTTGCGAGGCAGTCTGCGGAGACCCATCTGTTTGGTCCATAAGATGTCTACAAAGTTCCCCGCGGCACCGCAGTCCAGAAGTGCCAAGCACTCAACAGCTTTGCCGTTGACATCAATGAGTACCGGTAGGACCATAAGCCTGAAATCCTCCGGAATGCAGGGAGCCGAGATAGAAAGAGAAACATAGGGACTGGAGGATGGATCAGAAGTCCCTCGGAACCAGGTCCCTACTGGCGCCGAGGGAAACCGTTTCCCTGTCGTTTCTGAGGAAGTTCGGTGCATTCTTTGAGGAGATGTTTATCAGACCCACAATAAGCACATAGACCCTTCTCCTTCCTTCTTCTTCTTTCGGCAGTGGATAAAGGTCCCCTAGTAGATCTGATTTGCATGGGCTCATCTGAAGTGTGGGAAGGAAAGGAGGAAACGGTGGAGGATTTGGCAGGATCAGCAAGATGGACTCCCGCTCCTCCCCACTCTCCTCACCTGATTCCAAGTCCTCCAGGTGCAGTTGTCTGTGTGAGAGGTAGTCCTTCTCCTTCTTGTGTGCAGCGTATCTGTCTCGAGAGGAAGCCACAGTGAGCGCTAATAAATAGCAAACCTGGGACTTCCTTCCCGCGAACAGACAATAGCAAAGGGAAAAAGCCTGAACAGGCAGAAAAAACCCTTCGATGAGAAAGGCAGCTGAAGATGGTCCGGAGCAAGCAGCTGGAAGCGGAGTCCTTGAGGTCAGTAGCAGATGGGAGCAGGCGAAGCCGAAATCCAATGTAGAGGAGGAACCACAGAAAAGGCAGCGCCACTGGATGGGGAAACCAGCGAACGCCTCCTCCGGAAAAACAACAGAGAACCGAAGCGGCTGGGGAGAGAAACGCAGCCGGGAGAGAAGTAGCAAGAGGCGGGCGCGGAAAGGGAGCTGCAGCCGGCAAGGAAAGGCGGAAGTCAAAGTAAAGGAGCGAGCGGAGAAGGAAAGCGGGGCAGAGGGAGGAGAGAATCGAAAGGGAGAGGCAGCCCGGAGAGGAAGCGGACCGAAGACCAGAAAAGTGGCCCAAAAGGCCAAAGCAGGAAAACTAGCGTTAAGACCCAAAGTTGCGATGAAGCGCAGTAAGGAGGGTTACAACGCGGCAATCGTTGGGATAGGAGGAAAGAAGTACTTCCCAGCGGGCGCCATGTTGGAAAACCTCTAGACCGTCAAGTGCGCTGGGAAAACAACTTAGTGGCACATCCGCTCGACCTCCTACCACGTAGCCGCCAACGCGGATACAAACGCCAAACAGGGCGGCAGATGACAGATTGGCATAAAGGCTGTTCAAATGGCCAATCAAAGCCGGGCCCAGGCGTGCTGGGGAGGGACACCATTGTTGAAAATGGCGACCGCCATGTTTGAGGTGATTGTGGTCACCAAGGAACACCAGCCCCTCTGGGCTGATTCAGGCAAAAGGACACAAAGGTTTAAGAAAGCAGTATTGGCGCAAGCTGTGCTTCTGGTAGGCATAAGCAGAGAATGTGACCAAACCAGTGCCTAAAAGCCATCTACCATCATTCAATTTCATTTAAAATTTCAAAAAAGCGTAGGCGAGCGCACACCCACTGTGCGGATGGTCGAATTCCTCACAAGTGTTATCCTTCATTCTTGCTTCTCTGCACACATCTGATCTACCACCTTCCTACATTTAGTTTACGAGAGTATAGACAGCGAGTGGGCCTGGCCACCTTGGATTCGTTTCCCTGTTGTCCACATGGGTAGTTTCACTTCCAACCACACTGGGTAGGATGTCAACTTCTCTCGCCTAGAAAAACTTTACAACACTTTGATCCTGGAACACTTCCCAACACTGTGTCTCCTCAATGACCTCACTGGGGTTTGTGCATAGGATCCTTCTAATTTACCTCTCGCTCTCGGTTATAGTAAAGAGCTAATGATCTGAAGGCCTCCATTGCTCTTTTCCTCTCCTTGTTCCGAAGTCACGGGTGTAGTTTATTTTGTACTTGTGGTCAGCTAATGCCTCAGGCACTTATGTGGAGCTATTCCTGCCTGTTCCTGAGGAGTTGCTCTTGGAGAAGTTGAAGCTTTAATGTGGGCGAAGTCTCTGACAAAGGGATTCATTATTGATCGGCGTCTACACTCTTCGAGTTTATTTCCCATCACTAATGTTGAACACAGGCGACGCTCGGCTAAATTTGGCAGTTGGACCGAACGGCAATCAGCAGGCGCCTCTCTAGCCAGTGGGTCTCAACACCCATGGCTGCAACTGGCTGCTTGACTTCAAAAGAGCAGACATGTAACTGTCTGCACCGGCTCATCATCCGGCCACTCTGAGTCACTGGTGTGTTGGGGGTGCGTGACAACATCTTTCCAGTATACCAGTCCACATCTGAACAGCTTTCTTTTTTTTTTTTATTTGTTTTTATTTGATTTTAAGTCAAACAGGTTGCAGCATTTCCATTACGAATAAACAAGCATCAAAACAGAAAATAAAAAAGATGGTGTTGTCACCAAGTAAAAATAACACAGTCCGAATCTACATTTCAGTGATGCTTTCGTGAACTGTCCGTTCGCATGTAACTTTCATTTAAAATAGCAATAGTTGTCAACAATAAACCCCACTTTCCCTTCCCTCCCTTCCCTCCCCCCACCCTACAGGATTCCATCTCTTGGCACCGAGGAATGTGCTTACTGTTGCATGGTGAGTTGCATATTAGATGTGACAAGTTTTGGGGACCGCCTTGTGTGGAGAGTTGGCATAGGTTTTCGTTGTCTTGGATCGTACTTTCCGTCACCTGGTGCTTTCCCACAGTGTGAGGCTATGGGGCTGGTGGACCCATGAATATTAATGTGTCCTTTCCGGCACGTATTTGTTAAGGAATTCCATCCACAGGATATCACATTGTGCAGATTTCCCATGTATGGATGACGTGATCTTTTCCATGGTGCACATGTTAGAGGCGACATTGACCCATTCTCTTTCGGTTGGGACTGTGGGACATTTCCATTTCGTGGCCAAGAGAGCTCTCGCGGCTAGTAACAGCGGCGCGGCTATATCTGTAACCCTCCTCCACTCATCCTCAATATTTTCAAAGCCAAACAGTACTAGGAGGGGGTCCGCTATCCTCTGGATCCCATCTAGGTCCTTAATCCATCCCAAAACTTTGTTCCAATAGATTTGGATTCGGGTGCAGGTCCACCACATGTGCCAATAGTCTGCAATGGATCCGCAACCCCTCCAACATAGTGGGCTAGATGATTGGTAAATTTTGGAGAGCCTGTGCGGGTCATATTGCCATCTGTTAAGTAATTTAATCGCGTGCAGTTTAAATTGACAGGAGATCGAAGCTTTAGGTGCAGCCCGACATATTTTGTCCCACATCTCTGGATCAATACTGTCCCCAATGTCCTTTTCCCATTTCAGTCTAAGGGGTTCAGTTGATCCCTCCCCTGCCTCTCTGAGCGTTCTATATAGGGTCGAAATCAATCCCTTCATTTCAGTTCTAGAGTCTAATATAGTCTCGTATGGGGTGAGGCCTCTTTCGAACGTATCCTTCAATTCGGGCTTTGTCAGAACACCCTTAATTTGCAGGAAGTGGAATACAGATAATTTGCCAATTCCGAGTGCCTCATCCAATTCGAGGAGTGTGATAAATGAGTCCTTTTTTAGGAGTTGCCCACCCTCTCCAGGCCCGCCTCCTACCAGGATTGAAATCTCTCTACGTTAGGAATCTGGTCATTGATGCCAGGGGACCACAGGTGACTTAGCGGCGATGGCCACGTAGTGATATTTTTCATGTTCCATCATTCTCTCCATATTTCCCATATCGTTTCAAACATCGGGTGTGCTTTAGATTTCTTTAGCACACTCCTTCTGGGGGACCATAGCCACTCCGAGATTGTCGCCGGGGACAGATAGTAATTGTCCATGGCAATCCAATGGGGCGTTTTCTGATCACGGAGATGGGGAATGAGGATTCGTAACTGGGTCGCTTCATAATATTTCTGAATATCCGGGAGGCCCACCTCACCTTTGTCTTTGGGCAGCATCAAGTTAATGTACGCAATTCTTGGTTTTTTCTCCTGCCACAGGAATTTAATGATAGCTTTCTTGACTTCAGTAAAGAATTGGCGCGGCATTTGGATGGGGAGCATTTGAAAGGGATATAGAAATCTTGGGAGACAAGTCATTTTAATTGCATTTAAGCGTCCCAGCCATGATATGGTTAATTTATCCCACTTGGCGAGGTCGGCATGGAATTTTTGGAGAAGTGCTGGGAAATTGGCCTTGTAAAGATCACGGAGCGATCTTGTGACATGTATCCCTAAGTATTTTAATTTCTCATGTTCTATCGTAAGGCCTAGGGGAGAATATCTTTCATTGTTCAGTTTCATTGAACCCAGTAGGGGGAAAAGTATCCACTTGGACCTATTGATTTTAAAACCTGATATGCGGCCGTATGCATCTATTAGGCTTAGTGGATAGTTCCGGGACTTTTTTTTTATTGTCCCTACGGTTCGGCCATGTGTTTTTAAGCATAAATCGGTAGATCGTAGAAAACTCTCCTATGGACCTTACCCGACTTTTCGTCCATTAACGCACTCGAAATCAGCCTCCATTTTGTGATAATCCTATCATTTCCCCCCATCGACCTGGCTCACCTGCGTTTGCGGCACTAAATCATATCCCCCGCCCCTGAAACAGACTTTATCAAAACATTCATATTCCCCGCCTCTATCCGTGACGTGACTGTGCTGCGTAGGCAAACGCGCCCAGGCGTCTTCTACGCGACTCCACACAGAACCCGGAAACCAACACAGATCAGCTCACAACACAGCGCGCCACAATTCGGAATATGAAACTGTACTTTTAAATCAAACCGCAAGATTGTAAATTTGGTAAAGTACATTTATTGGACATCAAATGTTTAGAGAATATTCAGCGATTTGCATTTTTCTTTGCTCTCGATCCAAAATAGTTCTTCTTGAGGCAAGCGATGTTCGTGTGCAGTACACAGGGTGTTGGTTTACGATAAAATAAGCTCTTCGGTCGCACTGATAATCGCATGGCTGTTCCAACAACGAGGCACTAGGCCACCACAACGGTATGTATGTTGCATCTAGCCATTAGTACCGCGTAAGGGCATACTTGTACTTGGCGATCGTCCCATAAAATGGTCAGGGTGGTAACGTTGTTCACGCGGAGAAGCAACTGGTGGTTGAAAAAGCCATCCGCCGGTGTCTGGTACTCGTGACACAGACAATAATGAAGGATGTACCTGTTTTAAAAACATAAAAAATGAAATTAGTCTCACCATCAGATCTTTATTAAAATTATTCATTTCATAGCTAGGACAGCGCTACTGGGTATTATACGTCATTTCCAGTAACCCACCCCCTCTCCTCCGCCTTTTTCAGAGCCGCCTGAGCGCCAGTGGACCACTTCGTCACTGATATGATATAATATGGCATTTGCAACGCGCCTATACACAAGTGTTTGAAGGCGTGGCGAGGCAGGGAGGGGGGGGGGACAAGGAGAAGACAGACAACGATCCTACTAGGCCAGGTGTCATTCAGATTGCGCAAGTGCAGGGGTAGGGGGAAGGTAAAAGTGTAAGGGGAAGGGGAGGGGGGAAGTGGAGTACAAGGTAAGTAGCATAAAATAATAAATACATAGGGCCAGCTGGTGGCAAGTGCAAGGTAAGTGCAGAACAAGTGCTGGGAAGGGGGGGCTGTAGGATACTGAGACAGTCCCCCAGTGCAGGGGTTGACAGGGAGGCAGTGCAGGTGGAGAGTGGAAGGGCCCAGGACCGAGGTCGCAGACAGTGGACCAGTTGTAGCAGGGTAGAGGGAGAGAGAAAGCAGAAGTAAAGAGGAAGGTTTTGAGGTGCTTCCCTAAAAGGAGATGGTTCTCCTCAAGATAGTGCGCGGTACAAAACAATATGCCACATAGAACGAACAAGTACAACTTAACCCGTCTTTAAAGCTACTGTATAGTAATTAAATTGCGGTATAAACTCATCTAAAGAGTTACTTACATTAGATTTGCATTTTCCATTGTGTCTGTGGGTAGGGCAGCCCCGAAATACCACTCCTTCTATGCCGACGTTATTTCTTCTAATGAACGTGGCTATCGTTTCTGAAATTTTATTCATTATCGTTTCTTACGTTATTGCACCACACCCCCAAAAAGAAGTCTTTCGGGATGGTCCCGGCCTGTCAAGGTCAAATAACAATAGAATCTTATGCTGAGTCGTGGGCCATTCCGGCACCCGAGCAAAAAATCAAAGCAGCTGACCTTCACTTTGAACGAGCACACATTCCTAGTTAGCTACATTCAGTGTATGGCCATCTCACAGGACTTGAAATTTACACTCCGTCTTTGCATTTTGTCTGCGTGCTTTGCAGCCCCAGAGAACCATAAATACAGAGACATTCTATATTTTTTGAAAAATGATTTATATTACTGTTTGGTTTAATTTAATGCGCAAATGAACAAGGTTGGATAGACACATTGCATGTACACTGAGCAATCACTTTTATTTACACATTACATAGATACACATATTCAATGGGCCTGCAACATGAGGAGACTCGAGAGACCAGACAATCAAATTACAATCATTTAAACCGTGATGTGTATTTCTCAATGAGCTCTGCTTTAGGTGGACATGGAACAGAGGCAATGTTGGGTGGCAATGCAGTTGTCCCCTGCACAGGTTCGTTCACAACTCCATGTATGTGCCTATCTATAACATCAACAATAAGTCTCTCAATAAACTCATATTGCATATCCTCAAACACTGGTTTGATCACCCATTGTTTACTTCTTTTAGTGAAGGCCTTATTGTAGCGAAGCGTCCCTAAAGTTCCGGTCGTCCTACTTTGTTGACGGCCAACATTATGGTTATGTGCCAAGACCGCTAGAAGAGTCCGATTTATCATGCCCTCCATGCCAAAATGCAATCGTTTTGGTCTGTACTTTAGGCACATATTGTGGAACACCTCCAAATCTCCTGTGTGGCAGAATTCCGTGAGTCCCCTCAAATCTCTTGTTATAGTTTTATCAAATACAATCTTTTCAATGGCTTTGTGAGTGGGTGATGAAGGAATCAACCACTTCTTCTTCCGTGCCTCCTCTGTGGACAAATGGCCATGTTCACAATTGTGGAAATGTTGGTTCGTGTTCCAGCGGTGAACGTTGCTACAGTGTAACATTACTGACCGCCATTTTTTCAGTAGAATTTCCAACGACCCTCCACATGTTTTTGAGCTCCACCAAAGATGGTTGCTGATTGACTTGGACCACTGTGAAATACCTTGCATATCTTTTTTTTTACCTGCAGCCGACATTTTTTTATTGATTGTTTTTGCAAGATGCCAAACGTCAAATTGGTGATTTATATTTTTGTACTCTTCTCTCATTGTCTTGGCAATTGAAACGTGTCTGTCCGTGGCTATCAGGTCGATCACCATTCCCCACGATTGTAGTTCTTGCAATGATGCTACAAAGCCAACTTTCTCCATGGCCACTGAGGATGTACTTTGTGACACCTGCACGACCACCGAACTCATGATTTTCTTACTTTCCATGTCCTGAAAGTGGTAGGGGCGGTACTTGGCTGAAAATCCTGGGCTGTCGCACTGTCCATCACCGGCTAGCCTGAACCGTTTGCCCGCGAATGTACTATCAATAGACATTTTTTCCATTCTCCAAGCTTCGCTAATGGCTGGAAATAGACAATCGGTTTGGTATTTGTAGAACTGAGTTTTCGCAAAGAAATGGATACCCACAAACTGAAAGAAAGACTCTAACTTTTTAAAACTTGAACCACTAAAAAGTGCAGCCGCTGCACAAAGTAGATTGCCTGCTGGCAGTTGCCCCAGCATGGGTTGTGCAGACCATGAGAAAGGATGATATTTTGTACAGGTGGCATGTATTTTAAGGTTAGTGCCTCGAATTGCACGAGTCACATTAATCAATGGCTCCCCACATACTTCCCCACCAACCGAATGCCCACATTTCATCCGAATAATAATATCAATCAAACAACTATCGAATACAATGAATTTGGCCTCTTTCCTTATACTGTCACTCTGCATCCCAGCTGGTTCGGCCTGTAACGTTGAGGACATGTCACTCACATGAAAGGTAGAATCTCTGATATCGTCTTCCGCTATGTTCAGTGATATTGATGGTGTTTCATTGTCGTCGACTTCATTCTCTTCCATTGCAACATCTGTTCCTTCTCCGGCGATGGGTGAATAAAACAATTTCTTCAACTTTCTCGCGGTCTTAGTTTTTGCGGGTGTGGATTCTGTGAATTGATCTCCGACTGCATCCGAACTACCAGGAGGACATTCACTATCAATGGCTGGTGGTGGTATAGCTCCGTTGTCAATCACTTCATATTCTTCCCATTGGCACGATGCATCTCCAGTCTCAAGTCCCTGCCAAAAGGTTTGACAAGCAACCTCTCTCGTTCGCTTCACTGTCTGTGTAGATCTAGTTCGTACACCCACTCGCAACTAGAGGACAGATTGGAAAAGGGATGTTCAGTTTAAACACAACTTAACAGTATTGAACCATTAACAGTGAAAAACAACATAATATAGTGTCCAGGACACTAACCTTCGTTTGCTTTCTTTTCTTTGAAACTTTCTTGCCTCGAACTTCAACATCAGGACGCTGTTGCTCCGACTCGTGTGTGCATGTCTCCACTTCCTCTTGCGCTGCAACGACTATATTTTCATGATAAGCACATCCATCACGCACTGACGCTCCATCGACTCCCTGAAACATAGAACTTCCATTAGTATGTATAATAATATTGAAAACACAAAATGTACTTGGGGACCAATACCCACGTACATCTCAATAGCAAAACACGAATGAACGCTTTCTGTAGAACATTCAAACGACAATTATTCACGCATTGTTGATCTAGTTAGATGGAACTGTCAAGATCCATACCTCGGGCTCCTCATAGACTTCCATTGATGATATTATTGAAGATGATGCTTCAGTAACTCCCTGAAACACAGTAATTGCATTAGTATGGTTTTCTATTTTGTTAAAAAGAACATAAACTTTGTGCAGGCGTCAACGGCTCATCTAAATAGACCTGCACAAATGATCAGTTGTCTAAAATAAATAATGGATATGTAAATATGATTCGATTTGCTCGATCGTTGGAAGTGTCACCACCCAGAGATCTGCATCAACTACTAGGGGTGATGTTCTTGTAGAAGAAGCTCCGTCATCTCCCTGAAACATAGTACTTGCGTTAATAAAGAAAGAAGTATAGCGGATGTAATCACGTCATATGATTTCGCTTGATCGAACTGTCAGTATCCATACCTCGAAATGCATAAGAACATCAAGGGACGATGTAACTGCGGTGCACACTTCTGCAAGCTGTTGCGCCGACCCGTAACTGCATGCTCCCTCTTCTTCTTGGACTAATGCTCCATCGACTCCCTGAAACATAGCACTTTCATTAGTAATGAACACAATATTGAAAAAAGAAGACACATAGGAGGGCGACGACAGAAGGACATATCAATGGCTAAAAACGAAAGAAACATTGTGTGTAACAATCACGCTACAAGAATGCAAGATCTGATGATCTCCATCGATGGAACTGTCCGGAAACGTACCTCGAGCATCTGAGTGACATCAACGGTTGTCGTCAATACGTTGGACTCCTCAGCATCTCCCTGAAAGACAGTACTTGCATTATTTTGGATAACAATAATTATAACTGAAAACAAAGACTAGAGGACGAGTACAAGGGTGTACCATTAGGTAAAATAATCACACGATAAATTAAAACTATTGATTTACATGCCTAAAACAAGTCAGTGGCAGAATAGCTAAGTAAGATTACCCGATAGGCGCTTGAAGTGGCTGATGACTGCAATAACGACACGGATGGAGAATCTTCTGCCTTCATATTGAGTGGATACATAAATGGGGAAATTATTGTTAGCTAATGCTACACACTACCGCAAGGCCGAGAGATAAATACGTAAACTTGACTCACCAGTGGAGGGATGTGGACGAATAGAGTGGGAATAGCGGTTGAGAGCAATTTTCGCCTCGCTCGCGGTGTGTTCTTCTTTATTAGCAATGATGTGGAGTACATGTCTGAGCTAAAGTGCCTGCTGCAGATGCGGTATCGATCACCCCTCTTGTCCGCAAAGACTTCTAGGACTCTACTTTCAAGCTCAGACGGTGGATATCCGCAATATCGGACCCATTCTCTTATCTGATCTATTGTTTTAGGGAAAACATGCATTATAGTACCTTCAGATTTATTATGGGTCTTCGAAGGGCAACCGCCAATGGAACAGGCAGGCATTGTGGAAAGTTCTGAAAAGTAAAGATCAACAATTCTCTATGAATACCAATGTGTTAAAAAATTAAATGACACATAAAAGGTTCAATGCAAGGTTCGTTTTGGTTCTTGGAACTATACACGTTATTCACATGCGGATAAGTATTCGAATAACTTAAAAAAAATAGAAAGATAATTTGACTAAACTCAGAACATGTGACTAGTTCCTTGCATGTACTGTCTTGAACGAAAAGAAATTGGACGCAAAATGATTATGGTACATGGCCTTACCTTGACGAACAAACAGTTAGATGCAGGGATCAGAGTAGTTTCTTGTCGTAGAACAGGGAGCAGTTCACAGGTTTGCAAACTGACGAGTTTCCTCGAAGTGGTCACGGAAGTTCACAGAGACGAAGAGCAGATAACCAGCACCTTCACGGGTTGACTAGCAAAGCGCAAAGAAGTTCTCATTAGAAATATGAGGTGGGTTATAAAGAATTCGAAACAGGGGTGTGTTTGTGAATGAATGACGTGTATATGTCGTGGCATTATGCGGTTTGCAGGGGGCCGTCCAGCGTGAGGGGGGATGCTTGGCAGGAGACACGGGGTCTGGAGGTAGACATGGGAACAACAACCCATGCTCTATAGACCACTTTGAAGTGTACATGGTCTTTGGCACCTCTTGGCCTTTATCGCTCCCTGACAGCTCCACTTGCCAGCACAAGTACCCCGGTGCGAACTGCCTTTGATAGGGCGGGGGGGGGTGGATTGGGGCGGTGGTCGTGCAGACAAGACACAGGAAGACTCGTGAATGGAGACACACTTATGTGGATTGCAGGGGGCCGTCCAGCGTGAGGGGGGATGCTTGGCAGGAGACACGGGGTCTGGAGGTAGACATGGGAACAACAACCCATGCTCTATAGACCACTTTGAAGTGTACATGGTCTTTGGCACCTCTTGGCCTTTATCGCTCCCTGACAGCTCCACTTGCCAGCACAAGTACCCCGGTGCGAACTGCCTTTGATAGGGCGGGGGGGGGTGGATTGGGGCGGTGGTCGTGCAGACAAGACACAGGAAGACTCGTGAATGGAGACACACTTATGTGGATTGCAGGGGGCCGTCCAGCGTGAGGGGGGATGCTTGGCAGGAAACACGGGGTCTGGAGGTAGACATGGGAACAACAACCCATGCTCTATAGACCACTTTGAAGTGTACATGGTCTTTGGCACCTCTTGGCCTTTATCGCTCCCTGACAGCTCCACTTGCCAGCACAAGTACCCCGGTGCGAACTGCCTTTGATAGGGCGGGGGGGGTGGATTGGGGCGGTGGTCGTGCAAACAAGACTCGTTTGCCGCAGGGCCTCACCAAGGAGAGGCCATCTAACTGCATGTAAGAGGCAGGCTGCAGGATCTAGTACATGGAAGGCAGGGGTGTGAGTTTATAAATACCTCACCCTCCCAGGAGAATATATGGGTGCAGTTCACCCTGGAGACCCTGGATGCCTAGGCAGTTAGTCAGCAGCAGGCTGGCCTGTGGTGGCAAGGCGGCACGGGCCAGAGGGGGTCATCTCTGTACCCGGTGCTCAAAAGGATGATTTATTATGATCAACCATATGGATTATTTACCTATAACCATGTTTTGTATCAATAAAATCCAACGGCCTTCCTTTTATTGCCAACGCTTGAACAAAGTGGTGTGGTAAGTATGTTTGGGGGAGGAGGCAAGGCCGGGAGGCTTGATGCCAACCCGCAAAATAACATATGTATGTCTGCTGCATATGGGTTCAACGGTTATGTGGATTGAAGGTGGGCGGCCAGCGTGAGGGAGGATGCTGGCCGGAGACATGTGGTGTGACAAGACAAGGCACAGGAAGACTATTCAATGGAGACACACTAGATTCATTTAAAAAATCAAAACAACCATTGTTAAAATATATGTTGGGTTTTATTTTAGATCTTAATTTCAATTGAACATAAATAATAAACATTACACATTGTAAAGTTCCGGTTGCAGCACATCCAGGGAAAATCCGCGGTATTTTTTTTTTTTTTTTTTTTTATTGCAATTTCTAGTTTCTTATAAACTTTTATTACAACTTTCTTCCTCAATTTTCTTCCTCAATCGCTTCACCCCTACAATTACGTTGACATCTAGAATTTGCCAGTTCCTTGGTTCATGATTTCATAATTTGCTCCAGAAAGTTTATAACTGCACAAGTCAAGTGAACTGAGGTCCCGCTTAAAATTTTCAGCCACAGTTCTTCCATACAATCGGTTTGAGGGGCGAACCTAAGTAGATGGAGAGACCTTGTGTCCTTCAGTGAGTGACAATCAGTCAGAAGATGTTTTAGGGATTCTGAGTGATTTCCACAGAACCTACATGTGGGGTCTTTTACGTTGTCGATGTGTCGGAGAAAGCACATTTGTCTGGTTTTGTGGAGGTTTGTTCTTAAACGCAGAAAGCCATCTCTGTGATGGCGAGACGGGAATGTGCTCAAATATTTTGGTAAGCAGTCTAATTTGTTCGGAATCATGCTCAGATCTATTGCGGTCTTTAATTCATTAAGTTTTTCCATGTTGTCAATCCAGAGATGACATCTCAATTTTTTTTTTGCGTTTTGGGGTCGTTCTATCAACATCTCCATGTTGATGTGTGCAGCTTGCATAATTGATTTTACTTTTTCGGCCCATACTTTTTGTAAGGTGTTTGAATTTAAGTTATTTTGTGAGTTGAACAGTTTAAATGCTGGCTCAACCTTCTCCAAGGACATCTTTCGTAGTAAAGTCATTGATTTCCAAATGACAGCTCCGTACATTGGTTCGAGTCCCAACTCGTGGCGAATTACTGATACTGACAGGTATTTAGGGAGTCTTAACACGCGACGCCAGAATAAGCCCTCAAGTTTTGGCCAGATCCTGAGGTCGATGTTCCAGCCTGTCTCTGCACCAAACGTCAAGGATGGTATCACCTTTTGTTGGTAGAAGGTTCGTACTGGAATCAGGGAGAATTTTCCAAATTGTGAATGTATCTTTGCACCTTGTAGGGACAAGGTTTTTATTCTTTTTTCAAGTTCGGACACCCAGCTCCATTCTCTTATAGACATGGAGAATGGAATCCCCAAGTATCGAATTGAGGTCACTTCCTCAATCGTGACATTGTTTATAATCCACTTGAATTTCTTGTTTTTCTGGCTCTCACCATTACCTAATTTCAAAATTTTTGTTTTATCAACATTAATTTTTAGGTCGTGATCCATCATATAGCTGTTCAATGCATTTAGTAGCCTCTGTATCCCTATTTGCGTTTTGTCAACTAGGACAAAGTCGTCGGCGTAAATCAGGTAGCTTACAGGAGTGCCGTTGAGTTTGGGAGGAAAGCAGTGGGTATTTGTTAATGCGTCTGACACATCTGCAATGTATAATTTGAAGAGTTCCGCTGCTAGAGGGCAGCCTTGCTTCACTCCTTTTTTCGTTGAAATAGCTTCAGAAAGTACACTGTCCTTGTTCAACCTTATTTTGACTGATGTTGATTCGTGTAAGGCTTTTATGGGATTTAATATGTTTGGAGGACAGTTCCATTTTTTCAGTTTTCCCCAGAGTTTTTCTCGGTTGATTCCGTCGAAAGATGTTGTTTAAGCATGATGTTCGATATTCCATCTGGGCCAGCTGCTCGGGAATTTTTTAACTTTGTTATGGCGCCATGTATGGTCTTTGCGGTCTCTGCAATATCCCAGCGCACGTTTTCACCATTTTTTCCGTCCACCAACGTAATGCTAGTGGATGAGAAGATGTTTCCAAAATGCGCTACCCAGGCCGCCTCGGGTATACCGTTTGCCATGATTACAGCTTGATTTGGCTGATCCATATTTAAGATTTTCCAAATGTCTCTGGTGTTCTGAGATCTTATTAAGGACAACATCTCCTCGCCACGTTCTTGATCACGTTGGAGGGCAAAAGCTTTTGTCCAGTTTCGATATAATTGTTTTCGGTGTTTAATTTTTGCTACTTTGTTAACGCTACTTTCTGCTCTTAGTTCTTTCAGATCTTTCCTCAGTTTCTTTCTCTCGTTATTCTGAGATACACTCCATGTGTGTTTGTGGTTGGACACTGACGTGTTCTTTCTTGGATGGGAGCTGGCCACAGTTAGGAGAATGGCAGGATAATCAGTAAAGGTTGTTGATGCTTCATTTTTTAATTGAAAGTCGGCAGTGAGGTGTTGTATCTGTTTTGAGGACATCCGGATTCTGTTGCGGCTGGCGTTCACCTCTAAGTGGGTGCATGCCGTGCTGCTTAGACGCTTACAGTGGGGTTGCCAGTGCATTTTCAACGGAAAATGATCGCTGTTCTTCGTTGGCGTAATCTGCATATTAATGATTGTCGGCATCAGGTTATTTGAGACCCAGATGTAATCCAGGGTTTTCTTTAGTCCCATGTTCGTCCACGTAATTTGCGGCGGAGTGTCACCCGGGACATTGCCGTTTAACATGGTACAATCTCTGGCTTCCATAGCCTCCTGCCATCTTGTTCTTTTAGAAGAGTCCTTGAGATCCTTATTGCAGCAATGACTGAAGTCCAAGTGGTTTCCATTGAACCAAGATGTATTTAAGTCACCACACACAATTATCCACAGATTGTAAAGCTTTCTTAAATTTGTGTCGATTATTGTTGTTATTGAGTGAATAAAAGCCCCAGCCGAGATCTTTGCAGGGTTCCAATATACGTTAACTAGCAAAAGATGTTGAGGTGAGCTGAGGTCTTTTCTAGCTTCGCTGATTTTTCTTACGAGTAGAGTTGACTGTACATGGCCATTAGGGTTCGATGTGTCTGCCACTTCCCAACCTGTTCCTATTTTTATCAATGTCAGTAATCCTGAAGACGGTCGACCTCTCGCATTTTTGCTTGCAGGATTTATTAGTATGTGGTAGCCGTCTTTTACGGGAAGCTGTCGCATCCAGGTCTCTTGCAGGCAAATTATAAAGTTGTCTTCGAGGTCCACTGGGAAGTTGTTATATAAGTGGCCGAATCCTCTGGTGTTCCATGAAATCAGGGTGTTGACGGCCTCGGGTTCACCATTATCTAGTTAGTGTTTTTTCTTGTCGTATTGTGAGGTCCTGTTTTTCTTGGCAGGTGTCAAGTTTGAGTTCAGATGCCTTCGAATCTGCTCACGCCGGTAACTCAGGATGTTTTTTTGTTCATATTCCTCAGATAGGTTATCTCTGTACTGTTTGGCTGATTCCAGGTATTCAAGGATTTCAAAGCCGAGCCGTAATATGTCTTCTCTTGCCCCCATCATAGATCTTCTAACTGCATGTGAGTTGACATGTAGTAATACGCAATCGAGTCTTTCTTCGGAGTAGTATTCGACAATTTGAATGTCGTCAGATGAAATTGTCCTTAGAGAAGGGACTGAATGCAAGAGGCGCATAACATTGCCACGATTCAGATTTACATCAGAGTCGTCAGCCAACACGTTGGTCAATTTGATTTTCTTTGCTGTCATGACGCGGTGTTGCTCAACAGAGGTGCGTTTTTTTCTTGTGTCCCTGAGTTTATGATTCTGAGCGATTGTACGCTTTGGATTTAGAACTGTGACTAGGTTTTCCTCACTGATGTTTTGGTTAAGATGTTTCCCCCCGATTAAGTTACTATCAGACTTTCTTACATCTGGTATGCATTTCTCATTTAGTTTTGTTGGCAAACGTGTTTGATTTTCTTTTATTTTCCAAGGATTGTTATGTGGTTGAATGTGATGCTCAAGGGGGGTCTTATCAATGTTCGACATGTTGACGTCGTGGATATGGTCGCCGTCCACACTCACGTCGTGTGAGTAAGTGGACAGGTTACAAAGTTCCTCAAGGTCATTTATGGTTGAGTCGCTGCCAGAATCCGAGACGACCCTCCTTCGCTTGTGTGGATTTGGTTTTATTGGCTTAGTCACATGGTTTTGCACATTTTTCTTCAGGAATGGATGGTTGGCTGTATTTTCTTCTTCTTTTTTTTTTTTTACAGTTTTCTCTGTTAGAGACCGGGGTCTGGAATAGAGATTGACTCTTTGACAGATTTCCTGATGTGTTGTCACGGACGAAGATTTTAAATTTTGGAGGCGTTGTTAAATTTCTAATGAATTTCTTTGAAATTGGAAGTTGTTTTGGTACTGTTGTAAATCTTGTCTTTTCTTTCTTTTTGTTGTGTGGTTCACTACTTGGGGGTCCTCCTGGTTTTCTTTTTTGTGTGGAGCTAGGCGTCTTTCCAGTTTGGAGGTTTTTTGCTCCCCCGTGGAAAATACCAAAAGAAGCCTTTAGATTTGAGCAGCTAGGAGCTGCTGGGGGGAGATCCCAGATACTAGGAGGGACTTTGCCTTTTAGATTTGGATGTGCTTCGCTTTCATTTGGCTGTTGAGAGCCCTCCGCTGAGCACGATTGAGGTTTCGTGGGAGTGTCAGATTTGGAACTTGTTTCTTTCGCTTTTAATACCTGTTTTAGTGAATTTACTTCAGTTTTTGCTTGAGGATAAATAACACCTTGCACGTTCACCTGGACTATTTTCCCAGGGAATGTTATTGGCAGTACAGCTGTGTCACCCGAATTTGTGTGTTGACAGATTCCATTTTCCGAATTAAACAATTTTGATGGGGTTGGACTTGTGTGCAGAAGAGATTTTTGCATGAATGTCGACAGGTCATCCATTTGAGTCTTTGCTTCATTTGAATTTTTTTCGATCAGTAGGACTATTTTTCTGAGGCCATCTTCTATCTCCAATTGATCTTTTGTTCGTTGTTCCAACTGCAGGTTAAAGTTGTGTTCCAGCAGAGATACTTTTCTGTCAGGTGACCAATGATTGCACCATTGTTGTGAAGTGTTTCATTCATGCTTTCGTATAACTTTATGAAGGGTATTAAAGCCTGAGATGTCGCTGCCAGCACGTTGTTATGTATTTGTATTGCTGCAGCGACCGAGAGATTAGATTTTGCTTCGGAAATTGAGTCCATTGGGTTAGGCAGTTTTGGCTTGTGGTTACCGTTATATTCGGAGTCGTCCGCTTGAAATGGTAGACGTTGTTTCTCTCGACCTGCATCAGCGGATACAAGTTTGTGGGCGTGCAAGGGGGTCGAGCACTTTGGTGCGTTGTCACCACCTTTGTTTGTCGCAAACTTTGGTCTAAGCATAGTCTCCCCCACTTTCTCAACTCGATCATTTCTCAGCACATGAGGCCGAAGTGGACTAGCAACACCTCTCACCCGATTCGGTGAGATAACCAATGTTTGTTCTTCCTTATCTCGAGGACTAGGTTTTTGTTGGTAGTTTGTTGTTCCTGATTCAACATTGGTAGGTGACTCCAAAACTGACCTTGTGTGATTGTTAGACCCATTTTCATCTTTTCCTTCAGGGAAATTTTCTGACAGTTTTGCTTTCATTAAATCAAAATCGGCTTGTAGCCTTTGTGTAAGTCGAGCCTCCCGACCAGACAAATCAGTTATAGTGTTTAATGGTCTTGTAGAGGGAGTAAAATGTATGGAATTTGCTGGTGTGTTCTTTTTGTTGCTATGAGCTGGTTTATAATTGTTTCCTGTACTTAATTTAGATGGTATATTGTTTGTCAATTGATTGATCAGGGGGAGACTGATCTGAGACAATCTGCGGGAAGTTGTAATGGCAGCAGAATGAGCCCCATCCTTGTTGCGAAAGTGAAATCGTAACGTTTTGGGGTTTTGTTGGGTGCGTGAAGGATCCGAGTTTAGGAGCTCGGCATCCGACATCTCAAAGGGAGAGTAAAATAGCTCTTCTCCGTCTTCATTACTCTCTTCAGGTGTACAGCGCGGATGTAGTATCTTGCATGCAGCGTCGAAATGTGTTTTGCATGTGTGTTCCACGCAATCGATATTTGAAACCGGAGCACATTCTGTGTTCAGGAGCATGGGTTCAGGTAAGTTTGCAGTTTTCTCAAGGAGACCCGCTTTTGGCTGGTCTCGTTGGACGTCTGAACAACCTGTTTGTTCACAGCTTGCCACCTCTCTGGCGTGAGGTTGTTCCAATACGTCTCGCACGTTTTCCTGGGAGACAGAGGCTGAGATAGCCACATCCATTGATGCAGCAGGTGAACAGCGACTCTCCACGGGGCACAGTCCGTTTTGTGTAATGCCATTGGCCGATGTTAAGGGAGAGAGTGCTGATGCTGGTGGAGGCACAATAATGGGGAATTCAAGGGAAGCATTTGGGGAGAGGGATGGGGCCAATTGAAGTTCCTGGTTAGAGCTCAAGATGCTAGTCGCATTTCCCACTAGATTTTCTCCTGGGTTGTTAAACTTATTTTTACCCCCGGGAACGGCTGTCGGGGGAATGGAGTCTGAATCAGCCGACATCTGGTTCGAGGGGGAGTCACACCCAGTTTCGCTCAAGGACTGTTTTGTTTTGAGACGAGTTAATGAACGGGTATCCATGGGCAAGGGTCTTCCTGGTAGCTGACTGCCTGCCGCTGACTGCGACTCGACACGATTACCTTGTATGTTCTACTCGTGTACTAGGGTGTATTGGTTTTGCAAGGTGTCTGTGTATTTGTTGAGTTTTCTGGAGGGATCTAAGAGAGTTTTGTCTCCACAGGCTCCCTCCGGCACCACCAGCGCCTAACAGCCGCACAACAGCCAGTAGACTTTACTCCCCCGGGCTTAACGCCACAAGGGTAGACTGGCTCGATTTTGTGGGCAGGGAATGTCACGTGAGCAGTCACGTGAGTTGCACTGAGCTCCGCCCCCTCCTGGGAGCGAGAGATTGCCGTGCGCGAGTTTTAGAAAAACTCCCAGCGCAGATTCAAAGGCGCAGTGTAGAGGCGTTCGTCTGCAAAAGGAAATGCTTCTCTGCAATGTGAGAAGACTGCGCCGTGCTGCTGGACTGGCCCGATTTTGTGGGCAGGGAATGTCACGTGAGCAGTCACGTGAGTTGCACTGAGCTCCGCCCCCTCCTGGGAGCGAGAGATTGCCGTGCGCGAGTTTTAGAAAAACTCCCAGCGCAGATTCAAAGGCGCAGTGTAGAGGCGTTCGTCTGCAAAAGGAAATGCTTCTCTGCAATGTGAGAAGACTGCGCCGTGCTGCTGGACTGGCCCGATTTTGTGGGCAGGGAATGTCACGTGAGCAGTCACGTGAGTTGCACTGAGCTCCGCCCCCTCCTGGGAGCGAGAGATTGCCGTGCGCAAGTTTTAGAAAAACTCCCAGCGCAGATTCAAAGGCGCAGTGTAGAGGCGTTCGTCTGCAAAAGGAAATGCTTCTCTGCAATGTGAGAAGACTGCGCCGTGCTGCTGGACTGGCCCGATTTTGTGGGCAGGGAATGTCACGTGAGCAGTCACGTGAGTTGCACTGAGCTCCGCCCCCTCCTGGGAGCGAGAGATTGCCGTGCGCGAGTTTTAGAAAAACTCCCAGCGCAGATTCAAAGGCGCAGTGTAGAGGCGTTCGTCTGCAAAAGGAAATGCTTCTCTGCAATGTGAGAAGACTGCGCCGTGCTGCTGGACTGGCCCGATTTTGTGGGCAGGGAATGTCACGTGAGCAGTCACGTGAGTTGCACTGAGCTCCGCCCCCTCCTGGGAGCGAGAGATTGCCGTGCGCGAGTTTTAGAAAAACTCCCAGCGCAGATTCAAAGGCGCAGTGTAGAGGCGTTCGTCTGCAAAAGGAAATGCTTCTCTGCAATGTGAGAAGACTGCGCCGTGTTGCTGGACTGGCCCGATTTTGTGGGCAGGGAATGTCACGTGAGCAGTCACGTGAGTTGCACTGAGCTCCGCCCCCTCCTGGGAGCGAGAGATTGCCGTGCGCGAGTTTTAGAAAAACTCCCAGCGCAGATTCAAAGGCGCAGTGTAGAGGCGTTCGTCTGCAAAAGGAAATGCTTCTCTGCAATGTGAGAAGACTGCGCCGTGCTGCTGGACTGGCCCGATTTTGTGGGCAGGGAATGTCACGTGAGCAGTCACGTGAATTGCACTGAGCTCCGCCCCCTCCTGGGAGCGAGAGATTGCCGTGCGCGAGTTTTAGAAAAACTCCCAGCGCAGATTCAAAGGCGCAGTGTAGAGGCGTTCGTCTGCAAAAGGAAATGCTTCTCTGCAATGTGAGAAGACTGCGCCGTGCTGCTGGACTGGCCCGATTTTGTGGGCAGGGAATGTCACGTGAGCAGTCACGTGAGTTGCACTGAGCTCCGCCCCCTCCTGGGAGCGAGAGATTGCCGTGCGCAAGTTTTAGAAAAACTCCCAGCGCAGATTCAAAGGCGCAGTGTAGAGGCGTTCGTCTGCAAAAGGAAATCCGCGGTATTGTCCACTGTCGCTGGGGAAATGTTGTCTAATGGCAAGTACCGCACAGGCAGGTATTACTCTCCGAACGCGGTGTCCGAGCCTCCCGTGAAGCCACCAAGTGAAGCAACGATAGGCCACCAGCCTGTACCACCTGTGAAAATGAAAGATGCAAACTGTATTAAAATGACAAAACTTTCTTATCACTGTCGATTCAGGTAAAAAATGTCATTCTGCTTTGAAAAAAATTCTATCTAGAAAATGCACAATATGGAACCAATTTACATGCATTCGAATGATATGTCGATGTAATTTTATATGTGGGAGATGACCATGAAATAGTAGTGGCATCACTGACATCACAACCAGAGTATACTTACTCGTTACTCGGATTACGCGGACGAACAGTGCCGCGAAGTTCGTGCATAAGCACCATCATCATGCTCAACACGGTCCGTGAGAGGCAGGCTTCCCTGAACTCTGGCAGCTCGGTGATGCATTGCGGACTTGGCTCGCCTTCCGAAATGTAGGCCAAGCACCCGGAATTTTCACGGCAGCAGCAGTTCTCCTCCTCAGTTGGCATTAGCTCGCACCGATTGCACGTGCACCAGGTGGAGACGCCGTCCATGCGACATGGTCCAGGCTCTTCATCCGTTGACTGGTCCTCCCAACTGCCGTCCGAATCCCCATCGTTTTCGCGTGCTTGCCTTTCCAGTAGTTCTTCCTCGGTGTACTCGGGCTCGTACATATACGGCATTATTGTAGCCATTGTGTGGTAAAGAAAGTAAAATAATTTACAGAGATGGTACAGGTGTTCACAAGGCCTAGAAGCGGCGAAGGTAGCTGACCAGAGCACAGAAACGAGTCACAGAATACTCAAAGTAACACAGAGAGAGTAATGGAATCGAAAATCTGCTGCTGTGTGTTGTGAAACGGTGTGTTTATACTTATTGAGGAAAGAGGCGTCCTGCCATTTCCATGGCGACACTTCATTAGCTGAGGCGCAGCGATTGTTGACACGAAACGTGCTTTGGCGTTGGGAAATGGGCGGTACGCGTCTGCTGATGTCAGGCTCAGGGGCGGGGGATTTGATTTAGTGCCGCAAAAGCAGGTGAGCCAGGGCGATGGGGGGAAATGATAGGATTATCAGAAAATGGCGGCTGATTTCGAGTGCGTTAATGGACGAAAAGTCGGGTAAGGTCCATAGGAAAGTTTTCTATGATCTACCGATTTATGCTTAAAAACACATGGCCGAACCGTAGGGACAATAAAAAAAAAGTCCCGGAACTATCCTTTAATGCCCTGGGGATGGATGTGTTGGTGTTTATCACATGGAGAAGTAGGTCATCAGCATACAGCGCCACCTTATATTCCACCTGGCCCAGTCTCATTCCTTGAACTAGGGTGTCTTTCCTAATTTTCTGTGCCAAAGGCTCTACAGAAAGGGCAAAGAGTATGGCCGAGAGGGGACATCCCTGTCGGGTACCGCCTTTTAGCTCAAACCATCTCGAGTACTCCCCATTGACTGACACTGCAGCTTTAGGTGCAGTGTACACCGCTTTGATCCCTTTTCTAAACCTTGGTCCTATACCCACGGCACCGAGGACTGCAGCAAGGAATTCCCATTCAACCCTGTCGAATGCTTTCTCAGCATCGATGGAAAATAAGGCGGGTTCTTCGTTCATGGTTTGGGAGGCTGCGACCAAATAAAGAGTTTTCCGCATGGTGTCTGTCCCTTGTCGTCCAATTATAAATCCGACCTGGTCGGGGTGAATGAGGTGGGGCATGTGAGTCTCCAGCCTGGCTGCCAGCACCCTTGTGTAAATTTTCGCATCGAGATTCAACAGGGATATGGGGCGGTATGAACCGCAACATTTGGGGTCCCTACCTTCCTTGGGGATGACCGATATGAGTGCTTGAACGAAGGATTCGGGAGCGGTTCCTGAGTCCAGGACCTCATTGAATAATTCAGTCAGGAATGGGGCTAGGAGGGCGCTGAAGGTCTTATAGAAGCCAGCTGTATATCCATCCTCCCCCTTGTGTACTTCCTCTTCCGTAATGGAGGACTCAAGGTGGGCCGAGTCTTCCTCAGCTAGTTTGGGAAGATCGATGTCAGCGAGATAGCTATCTATCTCTTGCGAGTTTGGGTCTGTTTCAGAGGAGTATAAGGATTCATAAAAGTTTGCGAAGAGTTCAGGGATGGTTGGTTTGTCTTGCCCTTGAACAGGAGTGTTATTTGTTATTTCTTTTACCCTCCGTTCGGCCCTTTGCATCCTGAGTCTAGCAGCTAGCAGTGCATCAGCTTTATCCCCCTTTTCGTAGAACTTTTGTTTTAATAAGTGCAATTTGCGTGTTATCTGACCTTGTTCCAAGTGGCGAAGTTGCTCCTGTTTCATTTTAGCTTCTTGGATCTTATCGAGGTCTGTGGTGTCCCCTTCCCTGGCCTCCCTATCCAATCGACAGATTTTGTTCGGAAGCTTATTTTCAATGAGGGTCCTCTCCCTTTTCTTCCGCGCCCCCTCCCGTATAAAGATCCCCCTCCAGGTTGCTTTGGCCGCTTGCCACACTCCCCGTTTGGGGATCTCCCCCGTGTCATTAGTTTTGAAATATTCTCTAATCTCCATCTCAAACTCCTCTCTAAAGACAGGGTCCCTCCTCAGGGTCTCGTCGCACCTCCATTTCCCGCCCCTGGTCGGTAATTGTTCCCATCGTATAGCTACTGTGACCATGTCATGATCGGACCATGTTATTGGGGTGATCTCAGAGTGTGATGCGATGTCGTACAGTTTCCGTGAGAGGTAGATATAATCTATTTGAGTAAAAGTATTGTGTGGGGGAGAGTAAAATGTGTATCCCCTTGGGTCAGGGTGCATTTCCCTCCATGCGTCAACCAGCGTGTATACCCGCATCATGCCTGCATAATCATTAGGGTCCCCTCTCATTTCGTTGTTGACAGCTGGGTTACCTGCTTAACGATCCAAACTAGGGTCAGCCCATAGATTGAAGTCCCCTCCCAGTACAACATGTCCCGTGGCCTCCAACATTATTTTGGGGATGGTTCTGGAGAGGAATCTGAGTTGCCCTACATTGGGGGAATAGATTGTGGCTATTGTTACCTCCACGCCCCCGATGGTTCCCACCACCAATAAGGCTCGCCCTTCCGTGTCTGACCAGGTTTTAGTGACTTGAAAGTCAATTCCCCTTCTTATAAGGATTCCCACCCCCCTTTGCGCAATGGTCCAGAGCCCCAAAACTCCAAGCCAAGACGTTTCCCTAGGATAAGTCTCTCCTCTCCCTTCATATACTTGGTTTCCTGCAGGAATAGGTTGTCCATCTTGGCTCTCCGAAATTCCCTTAATACTAGCGACCTCTTGGTAGGTGAGTTAAGCTCCTTGACATTAAGCGTCCCCACTCTCAAGGGGTCCCGCGTACTGATTTCAGGGGTAGCCATTTATTTGTGATATTTGATTATTCATAATAGTAAGCAGCCATTCCCTGTGGTTCATGCCCCTAACCAACATCGATGTTTTCCTCTCCTCTACAGTAATTGAGAAGACTGTTGCAGTCTTTCCAACCCCCATTTCCTGTTTACCCTTGCTCCCATTGTGTGTTCTCCCCCCTTTTCCTCCCTCGACCCCCCCCCATTTGACAGCGTCTGAGCATGTCCAGTTAGCTTCACTGAACTAGCAACGAACCACCAGTAGGGACCATCGTCACGCGGTCCTTTAATAAAAATTAAACATCACATTAGTCTGAGTCCCCACCCCAATCCCCCCCTTCAGTTACTACATACTGCCATCAACAATTGCTTCTTTGCATTGGACCAGCAGCAGACTCTGGCTAAAATGCACCAATAATATCAAGATAGTTGCTGCTGGTTTAGTTAACTTGTCCCCCTCCGGGGTATTGTTACCTCGCTGAAATGTTCTCGACCCTTTAACCCTCCGTCTCTTAGGTCCTCGAGGTTTCCACTCACGCCCTTCGGCCCTGGGGGCGTCTCCATCCTCCCCCCGTTACCAGGCATCGACAAGGTTGGATATGCATGCCTTTATCTCCCTCTCGATTGTAATCTAATTCTCGTGCCCTCGTGTTCAAAAGAGAGCGAGAAGGGGTATCCCCACCTGTATCGGGTGTCCCAATGTCATAGTAGATAGGTCTTGATATATGGTTACCTGGGCTCCGTTAAGTGTGATCACACCCCCGCGCCTCGCCTTCTCAAGAATTTTAACCTTGTCCTGGTATCTGTGGAAGCGGGCGAGGACCGATCTCGGGCCTCCTGGTGGACCACCCGCTCTGTGGATCTGTTCAGTTCTTGGTTCGTCAATCTCGTCATCGGCTGCCAAGATTTTGATGATGTCGTGCAACGTTGCTTTTAGGCCTTCCTCCATCTCCCCGTCTTGTTACGGGATCCCGAAAAAACATGGATTGTTTCGCCTCTCTCGGTTTTCCAAATCATCCATTTTCAGTCTGTGCTCCTCCTCTCGCCGTTCAAGGTCTGTGATTCTATGTTGGAGTTGTGCTTCCAGAGTGTCAATGGAAGCCTGGTTATTTTCCACTCCCTCCAGTCTGTCTTCAGTCTTGTCTATGCGTTGAGTGATTTTGTCAATCTTGCCCTATATATTGGCACCCATGTTCTTTATCTCCGTGAGAAGGGCTGCTATGTCACCCTTTGTGGCCCCAGTGCCCGTGATTGCCGTAGCTGCTTACGAGCCGCGCGCGTTCCAGACTAGGGAGCAGGTCTGGGGGCGATGGAAGGGAGCAGCTACGGAACGTGCGTGCTCGTTGAGCTGAAGCTGTGGATATTCGCGGCGCAGTGCAACCCGTTCGGGCTCCAGGGACAGTCTCTCAAGCTGAGGGAGGAGATCGGTCCCCAGCCTCTCTCGCGCTGGGAGGCCCGCACAGTGTCCCCACCGGCACCGCCTCCAACGCGGAGGGAGACCGCGACCGGGAGGATCCGGCATAGACCCGGGGGAGCGTCCCCAGGAGAAGGCCAACAACAGGGGACAATCATGCACAGGGGCAGGTACCTCTTCACCAGCAGCGTCTGCCTCGCGCCGAGACTGCCCAGCACTCTTTGTCGGGTCCCCGTACACCACGCAGGTCTTCACTTGTCCGTCACGTCGCAGCCCAGGCGGACCAACGCAGCCTTTGGTTTCTCAGGGAAGGCGGCTCCGATTCTCTCCAGATTTTCCACAGAATGGAGGGGCAGAATTCAGACAGCACTTTCTCAAGTTGGGGCTCTGGGGGGGGGTCGCAAAGTGGGGGCTCAAGTCCACTTTTCGGACCACAGGCGCGGAGCTCACACGATGAGCGAGATCATCCACGTGTCCCCTGGTGGCCAATCCTGCCTTTCTTTTTTTAACAACTATTTCCCGCTGCTGGTGTTTCACTTTTAAGAATTTGTTAGTGAAAAACATGCCTACTTTTGAGAGCACCAGGAAAAATACATCAATCAAACTGGGTGCACGGCCATTCCATGCCTCTCTCCTAGGGGGCACACATCCCAGGAAGGACGGCGGCCGAACTGCAAACTGTGTGTGCGAGAGCACCCCGCCAGACTGGTCGCCCTAATGCTGCTACTCCATCTTGCCTGATTTGAGCAATAATCAATAACTGGGTCTCTTTCCAAGGGAAAACAGATTTTGTTCTCTCATTTACTACTCTAACTCCTTTCACTAAAATAAAGATATTAAAATGTTGCATTTTTAGGCAGATATCTGGTTTTGATCACTTTATCCTCCCCCAAAATGCCAGATCCTCTTCTACATCAACTCCTATAACAACTCCTGATGAAAGTATATTCCCCATTTTTAGACTACAATCCCAACTTGTAATCGCTATGGGGCTCATTTAGAGCCAGGCTTAGAGGAATATGCAATGCATAAAAGCATTTTATGCATTGTGTTACTGGTATGCCCCATTTTCATTCATGTGTATGGTAGAGAGCAGGGGCAGATTATAACTTATGATACTGACGCTCCCATCCGCTCCAGCATATCCGCCGGCATGCATTTTCATGCTGGGCGTTTCTATGTAGTCTGCACCAGCAAAAAGCAGGTGGACTCCATAGGGATCCATTGCAAACCTGCCTGTCATGCGCATATGCAAGCAGCGTTTACTCAGTTGCACTGCTCAATGCAAAATGGGAGGGCAAAAAGTGACATATGCGCCTGTTGGATGCCTTTTGCCCGACCCTTGTGCACTCTGCCATACAAATGACGACCATTTGGCAGCCAGGACCCGTTTACATTGAAGTATAAATGCAAAGGGTATCCGCCGCCAAACTACGAGGAACTCCAATATGTGTTTCAGGTTGGAATCCAACATGTTAGTGAGCCCTTTCTGGAGTTTGATTAATGGACAAGTCTCTTCAGATTTAAGGACAATATTCTAAACATTTATTAGAAGATACGTTTGCCAGCAAAGGTTATCTGCTGCAATTAAATATTCTTTGAGTCCTGCAGTAACTTCTTGATCTTAAAGCCTAGTGATGTCAAGATATTGCTAACGGAGGAAGTTTGAATATCATACAATACAAATCCATCAGTATTCTGAATTTCAGTGGTCCATGTTTCTTAAAATAAAGCAATAAAAAATTCCTTCATAAATCATACCTGCTCCTCGCTATTCATTTGGATTCCAGTACTGCCACATTCCAAGATACAATCTTAGGTTTGTTTGCATATTAGTAAAACCACAGCCATAAATACTAGTAAATTGACTTAGGGCGGTCTACTGTTGTACGTACTTTATTCAAGTATACATGTGTGGCTGACTTGGATCACACAGGAGTGATGGAGCGCTGCGCCTGCAATAGAGAAAACAAGATGGAACATTTATAACATCATTGTGGAACAGTAGTAATCTGGGGACAATGGATCATAAGTCATACCTATGAATTCCTTGAAAAGCAGCGTCTTGAGCTCTTTTCTGAACTTCAGGAGAGTTGGAGAGGTTCTGATCACAACTGGGTTGGTATTCTAGTATGCTGGGACAGAGCTACAGAAGGACTGTTTACTGGACTTTCCACTGTATGCCAGTTTTATTTAAAGCCCTGCGACAGACTGGATACTGAGGGGTTGTGCGCTGCCAGAGGTGAGAAGATTAGCAGCAAGGTAGACAGCGTTTGGGCGGTGGTTGTCTTGTATGAAGAGAATCCGGCCAGGATACCTATTCAGTATCGGTCACGCAAAATAGAAGTGATGTGGTTGAATTTTCTAGAAATATTTATGAGGCATGCTGCAGCATGATGGACCACCTTGAGAGGGGCCTGGTACATGGGAGGGAGCCCAGTCACGCAGGCATTTCCCGCATCAATGTGTGCAATTATGAGGACCTGTACCAGGCTCTGGAAGGCCTGCGGTGGGAGAAAAGGCTTCATCTTGGGGATTAGTGTGAGCTGATACTACGCGGTCTGGGTCCTTTTGTTAAGCACTGATAATACTTATGAGCTTGATCATTGCCCTGCAAATATGCACTACGTTATCAGTCCAGCAAATGTCCATGCTTTCTAATCCTACTAATCTGGAAATCCTTGAGCAGAACTACACACGAAGACTGTCTAGCACTTATATTTTGCTAATCCCACCTATCTGGGGATGTATTTAGCAGAAATACCAATCGGGAAATCTATTTATCAGTACTGCCAACTGAGGGCGTCTCTAGCACCTTTGCTGTAAAAATATGATTTGGGACAGATCTCGTTGTCACCATCCAACAGACAATGCCAATAAGCAATTGACCCAGAAAAACACAGGGAGGACCTTAGCCCCTAACCCAAAGGGAGATACCACCCCCTCGACAGGCACTGGAAGCTCATCTGGAACAGGGCCCCCCTCGAATCCACACAGACACACAAACACACCAATATGCTAACTCTTTGCACCAACAAACAATATAATGCAGCTATACCCCTCGATAAATTCGGCCTAGCTGCACACATACTTATACACCTCCGTGATCACCTCAACAGTCTTTAGAGCACAGCTATACCCCACAAAAATCAGCCTAAATGCACACATAATCCCATTCATAAGCTCTGCCACGACCGGAATGCAGCTACCCAAGTCCAATTGGCCTTGCTGCACGCATTCGACTGACCTTGCACAACCACTACACCACACCTAGCACTAGAATGCAGTTACACACCACTTAATCCGCCGTGACTGCACACATACTGAGTGTACCCAAGCACGTTTTTCTACATTACTCTCTCCATTCACCTGGTCTACAGTTCTGAGGGCGTGCAACCCACAGCACTTTGGAATCATATTAATGGAAAAAGGTCCTATACAAATGCCCCTTAACATAACAATATACTGCCGGAAGGAGATGCTACAGTCTTCAATAAACTTGAGGGGGCGAGTTGAAGAGTTACCCGTCCAAGTGTAGGTCATTCTGAAATGTTTCAATGCGTGACAGAAGAGAATGAATTCTGTTCTGATTGAGCTTTAGGTATGCACTTGTCATCTACATTTGAGTAGTGGTAAAGCATTGGGTAGTGGTAGTGGGTAGTGTCTGCTGATTGATGTAGAGAGATGCTTGGCGTGTAGAGGAGTTACCTTGCAGTTCCATGTACAAGTTTGAAATGACTAGAGAGAGGATTGGGCCCTGTAGAACTCCACAGGTAACCGTTCAGCGGCTGGATCGCAAGGTGCCCATCTGAACAGCTTTGTGTTTGTCTGATGGGCAAGAAGAAAACCAATTGAAAATCTTGTCTGTGAAGCCCATTCTTTGCACAAGGAGGCTGTTCAGAATGTGGTGGTCGACCGTATCAAATGCAGCTGAAAGGTCCAGAAGGACCAGGGCAAAAGAGCACCCCTAGTCTAGGATCTGGAGAGCAATGTTAGTAACTGGATAGTAGCTGTTTATGTGCTGTATTTGGGATGAACTCCTGATTAGTGATCCCGGACCAGGCCATGGCGGCTGATATGCTCATGGAGTTGATTGGGCATTGCTTCCTCAATGAATTTACCAATAAATGAAATGCTTGTGATTAGCTGGGACTTAACGGGTTATCCTGGTCCAGGGTGGGTCTGGGGACAAACACCTGCAAAAAACCTTCACAATTAGCATTATTTTACTGTCAATATACATATCCACTGGCAACGACTTCTAAACATCTCCTATTACTACAGACTTTGTTAGGCTGAAACTCCACAAGTGAAGGATTATTAGCTTTTTTAGTTATGAGCTTGTTTTTATGTCAGTCTATAACTACAAAGCCTTCCAGAGGCTTGAACCCTGAGGTGGATGTTTTGCATACATTTCTGGTCTCAACCATCCATCATTTGCAAAAGCAGAGACACCAATGTACGTACAAAAACAGTTCATTTGTCTCTTCCAGGAAATTATTTGCATGAAAATACACATGTACCCTGTTTCCAATTTCATATCCTCCATCCTGCCCCTTTGTCCGGTGGTTAGCAAAAGGCTCAAGGGTGCAGCATTAATGCCCATTGATTTTGTGTGTGATCCTTGAGAATTTGGGCTGTCACATGGAGGTTTGATGTCTCTGTCCAGAAGGCCCATTGAATTTATAACAGCAGCATATGTGTACCATGCAGGATATTTCCTATGCTGATGGCAAAACAATGCTGAACTGCAGATATATGCTCAAAATGCATTAGCCCCTATTGTGAATTTGGGGCTCCAGCATATATATTGTCAGAACAAATGCGCTGCACTAGTTTGTTCTGTCATCTATGAACGGACCCCAATATACTGGCAGTGAAACAGGAAGAACCTTGCGTTCAGTTGCCTTCTAGAAACTTTGGGAATCTACTATAGAGCAATCTAAATCAGTCAGACGGTACAAGGAAAGTAAATGGCCAGAAGTCTGCATTTACATGATGGACACCATAGCCAAGTACTGTAGGCAGCTATTTGTAGAATTACCCAACTTGTATACTCGTTGACTACATAATATTTTGTTTGATCGTGCAAGACCTGTGGATCCCAGGGGTGGGGGGAGGTGGATGTGCTTCAGGACATGGTCTGCAGGCTGCCTATTTATTGGCTACAAGCCATTATCTTCATGTGAGGAAGAAAGGGAGTGAATATTGTTCACAATTCATGGAAAAGCTTTGCTATTTCTCTGCATAACATTGGATGAACGTTATGACTGAAGTGTTGGGCACTGCTGTCAGGTCCAGCATGATAGCATTACATGTCTTTCCTGATACACAAAGTGGCTTATTTATTTGTTTTTTTTGGATCATCATAAAAGTGTCAAGTAAATGGCACAAGCTTATTCCAATGAATAGAAAAAAGACATCTTAACCAATGGAGTATTTTGTTATTTTTGCCAGAATGAGTAGTTTGGTATCCTTCCACAGATCTGGACACATACATAGGTCTTAATCAGCATAGGGAACACTTGCAATTCTGGCATTGAAAGGGTTACTCATGGGATTCTGTTGGGACAGGATAACATCATAGACTATACTAGACACCACATTTTTAACCGAGGAAACTGTGCCAATTCAAAGGCCAAAGCTGTCAGACTCGGGCCACTATATTGAACTCTTAAGGATTTACAATAGAATTGCTTGTCTCCCACTCTGTTTTAGAGGGATGAATCTTCAAAGAGTTTGGTTCCAGCTACCATTTTTTAATGAGAGACAATCTTTGACAATGTTGGAGGAGGGGTTTGGGTACCCTGTTGGTTTTACCAGAATTGTTCACTGATCTTATCCCCAATTAATTTCCTCTGATATGGTCTTTGATTAAGTCTTTTTGAAGACTACAAGCCCTTTAACTAGGTCCCATCGTCAAGCCAATGCCTTAATAACTTCCAATGGAAAGGCATGTTTTTCCACGCTCCAATTGTATTTAAGGGAGTTAAGAGGTCACATGACCACATGTCTCCTGCCCGAGGTATACTGGAGTCTCGGCATTGCAGCTCCGAGTTCCGATGCACGGCTCACGTACAATGGGTAATCTTTCCATTACTGAATGCAACTCTGAATCCGGTAAACAGATATACGCCTGTGTTCACTGAGTCTCCGTTAGCCCCCAGTTTCTGGTTCTGGTCACCTAACTGCATTATGGGTACCTTAATCCATGTTCCTTTTCCCTTCCCGCAGCGGCACACATTCCGCATGGACCATTATTGTAAATGGCTCCTTTTCGGCGAGCTGTGACGTGTTCAGAATTCTCCAGTGAGACTGCACTGGGCAGCCCCTCCGCGTTGACTTTCTTGTGAATCAGCCACAGCTGTGCCCCTCACAGAAGCGGAAACTACATGTGCCGTATGCTTTACCTTAAGAAGATACTGAAACGCATTCACTCGTTCCTGGCAATTAGACGTTAATAATTAGTCCACACTCGGTTGACATTGCAGTAACCGCAGCACTCTTTTTGCTCTCTTTTTCGTCCTTCTCCACATAACAGCCTTACTTGTGTGGATTGTGATCTACTTCCCCATTTTGGTATTCTACTTCATCGTGGGAAGCCTTGCTACATGTTCAACACCTTTTCACGCTCCCGAGCTTAAGGGTGATCTCATTTAGCACCCTCAGCATACGGTAAGGATTTTTGCATGTACCTTTAAGATTCACGCATGCACCATTGGTGTTCTCTGGATTTTCTCCTGAGGCTTCTGTGATTGGGCTAGTTTCCAGGCCTGTCCTTTAGGGCGTGTTCTCAGGTCTGGACCACTTTCCTTGTAATTGGTGCTATGGACACCCCTTTTTTATTTTGTTCCAAGGGAACCTGCACAAAAACATGCTGGTGCTGGCACACATCTCTCTATTCATTCTGCCACGGTTTCCCGCCTGTGTGCTTGTGCTTCTCCCTCTCTTGCTGTGCACCCACTTCCTCCGAATAACAGCCTTTTGAGCCATTCACCTGCCCTCTTTTATATAGGCACGGTATGAAGACCGTATTAGCAATCTTATGTTGACTGTTGAACATGATTGCACCAGATAAATGTTAATTTTTCCCATTTCCTTACTGTTTTTAGGTAATCCGTGGTGAAACTGCAGCCACTAGCAGCCACATAGTGGACACATCACCGACCCAATATTTAGCATCTGGAGGCGTGTGAAATGTGTCCTTAGTAACACTCTCATGAGTGTTGACAACATACTAATATTATCATTGGTATAGACATAAACTTTTATCCTGTCTTGTATTAGCTGTATTTGCACAACAGTGTTCTGTTTTGTTTGTTACTTATTGTTGACAGTCCCTGACAAATTTCCTTGCACAAACCTTTGCACCTGTTAAGTTTTGGAAAGAAACATGTTGGTATGAATTGTATGTATGTGGATGTATGAGTAATGGCGAGTTTGAATGGAGTGTTAGATTAAGTTTCCAAGCGCAATTTGCACAGCACATGACACTTTCATTTACACCACTGACCGTTTAGGCCATTGTGACTTAATACCTTGTCCTTTTGTTTTACTGTCTGTAACACCCTTTGCACTGTTCCTTACTGATTAGCATTATTGATTATTGTGCATTTCTGTATTGTGTCAAATCATGTTATGGTGACAATTAGCACCGTTCAAAACGTTTATCTTTTATATGTTAATAAAATTGTCAAATTTTTTAAGCTTAACCCGGTGTGTGCTTCTGAATTTAATATAGCGGCAACACTACCCGGTGATGTTGGTTTTTTGGTGTCATCGATGGTTCTTTACTGTGAAAACAGTTTTCAGTAGCCCACCTAACCTTAATGTTTGTTGAAAAAGGTGCAGACCCTTAATGAGGGCTGATTAGTAGTGGGCAGTGCCACTCCCTCAGCTTCCTTTTTGTGTGTAAAGATGAAGACTACAAGCAAACATTTCTGAAGGTATTCAATGGTACAGCGTGTTGATCAACTATTCATGGGCAATTGTCTGTGTTTATTTTCTAGTGATGCAGTGTTTTGAAGTCCATTCTTTGTCTCACAAAAGGGAACTGAGAAGTTTGTAATGCCTTAGAGTTGCATTAATTGTTACCCAAAGCAAGCAATATGAGCAGCGTTCTATTCAGAATTGGGTGCAGTATCTGAATGGTTTTGTTTAGGGCAAACTCCCCCCTGCCCCCAATGACACTGATGCAGTGCTTTATTTTTGAAAGATTAGGGCACTCACAATTGCACAGATTCACTTCTTCAACATTTTTAGTTGTAGTTTGAAATTTCTGTTTATAAACTCAATTTGAGGAGTGAATGTAAGCCAACGTTCATGAGTGTTGCAAGATTTGTTTCCATATGGCCAGGAGCTGGGAGAGGGGTTAGAGGGCAGCCAGGAGAAAGACAGCGGCAAACTATTTGGAATACTATTTTCTGGAAAAGAGGGGGAACTCTTGTTATTACTTGTCTTAGTGAACAGTTTGAGAAGGTTAGGGTAGCCATGCTGAACTTCTCTAATACAACCAAAAGCTCACAGCATTCCAGGCTTACTTGCCTGAGTTTTCACTCAAACCCTCACACTCACTCACCCTTACTGTAGTGTGTGTGCTCTGCCTCATTATTGAGCTGGTGCTAAAGGGCTAGAGCGGGCTGGGCTCTAAATATTAAAAAATGTCAGGTAAAGGTGCAAGTGAGCAGATAAAACTGATTTCAACTCCAACCAAAAATTTCCCAAGCACTCACGACCAGTTACTAAGTTCTAAAATTACTTTATTTCATCACAAGTAGTGCAAAACATAGTTAAAAGCATACAAGACAATTCCTGGGCAGACCAGGTGTAAAGCAGCACTCACCCCAACGGATGGAAAAACGCTATGCGTTCCACTCGACTCGCGAGTTTCCTCAGGCTTGTTATTGTAGATATATGTATAATTCACCTTTACAAAACTTTCAAAAATTCATTATTAATACAAGTTTACATTAAGAAATTCTATAATAAATTTCATAGCATTAACACTCCTTTAAGAACGGAAACAGACAATAAGAAAACCCAAATCTCCCCACAAACAGCATAACACAATAAAAGAATGTCCCTTAAGTTCATATATAGGTACAGGAAAACTATAAGAAACTCAACATTATTGCCAACTAAAATTTCACATCAGTATCTCTCCTGAGAAATCAAGACAATTAGAAACGGAAAGCTAAATATGCCCTCATGTCATTAGCATATCTCATCATTCACCTCAAATCAAGAGTATATGACGGGGACAGTTTGGTCCTTAATCCCACTAATAAATTAATATTGATACAGCAAATTTTAAAAACACCTATGTTCCCAGTTCAAGGTAACTTGCTGTACATTTTTTATCCTTAGGCACACTACAGGAGTTAATATTCATGCAACATTTCAAAAATGCCCCTATAACCCACATTCAGGTTAGCTTACATACATTTTCTTATAAAAGACATAACTCTCAACTTTAGTGGCATTGAGCCACCATGCAGCATAGACACCCATAGCTGTTCTCTAGACACTCGTTGTGTGTCATGAACAAATTGAGCAAAGTAAAGCATTCGAGCCGAAAACAAAATTGGGCACACAATTACCGGATTAAATAATGATTCCACCGCCCCAGAATTCATGCAATTCTCCTGACCACTGACCCCTTGGTGCCGGCTAGTCTGGATTTCATGCGTGCTTAATACATTGCAACGGAAATACATCATGTTGTTTCGCACGCCTCTATTCTGATATTTCTTCAAATAGTTCTCCATACCAGTATACCATTTGAATGGTGAGACTACTTGAAAGTATAATTTAGACTCCATGATTTCATTATTATTTATAAACCAATCATTGGCTATAATATGTTTTTTAAAAATCTTACTGGGATTGTGTAAAATCGTTTGCTTGGATGAGCCCGACTGAAGCACGATCTCGGCACCTTCCATGCGTAAATCATTCACAAAACCTTCTGAGTTGTGTTCGCCCAGCAAGATATAAAGACTCTCCTTCGGGGAAAATTCTCATTTTTTAAGTAATGAGAGTCTTTTCCATGGCATGATGCTATTTATGGACTGTAGTCCAATCTCATACCTGATTAATTGGATTGGATGGCAAGGTTCATGTCTCTCTCACGCAGTTTATACAGAATATAAATCAACCAAACCTAGTTGTGGGAGGAGATTTCAATATCGCACCGGATCCCCTGCTAGATAAAAGCATAAGCACTGTGAGTAACAAAAGCAAAATGAAGCGGAAAGCCATGATAGATTTTATGATATGTGGAGACTTCAACACCCCTTGGACAGACGATACTCATTCCATTCGGGGCGTCATAAGATGTTCTCACAAATACACATGCTCCTAAAACCTGATTTATGCACACAAAATTGTGGACAAGGCAATATTAATACTATCCTGATCTCTGACCATGTCCAGTTTCACTTGATATGTCATTATCATTCCCACTGCCTAAGACAAGTACATGAAAAATGAAAGTCCCTCTATTCGATGATATAGAAATAGTGCACAGGATTGTGAAAGAAGCAACGTTTTTTATGGAGAAAAACTAGACTGAGGAAGTAGTAGTGGAGTGTTATGGGAAGTGTTCAAATGCTACATGAGGGGCATGCTGATTGTCCTTTCTAGTAGAGAGATGGAAGTTAAGAAACTGGGGGAGGAAATTGAAGAAATTGAAAAGTGCACAATGATAAATTATACTGCGAAATCTTGCCCAGCACTGGAGCTAATAAAAAAGAAACTGGAGAAATGACTTACAGAAAAGGCAGATGTACTCTTGTTCTGAACAAGAAGCAACTATTACGAGGTAGGAGGAAAATGTGACTGCCTCTTGGGCACCGTCTTCAGGTTATGGAAAATGAAACATCTATTAACGCAATTGAATGAATAACGGGAGAAATAACAGTTGAGCCAACACAGATTAACAAGGAATTCAAGATTATACTCATCGAATGTTCAGATTAATAATAATAATAATAATAATAATAATAATATTAACACGGACCGCTTGAAAGAATACATAGGAAGCTGTAACGTAAAAAGACGAATGCAGAGGATAGATTGAATTTGGAGAAGGATCTGGACACTGACAAACTTAAAAGAGCAACGTGCCATCTAAGCTTGGGGAAATGTTCGGGGCCAGATGAACTACCAGCAGAATTATATAAGATTATGCCGGAAGAAGTATATGCTCTGATGCTGGCCATATTGCACTCCTCGCAAAAGAAAGGCTTACTCCCTCCAACCACTCGGCATGCCACCATCTCATTATTTCTAAAACATGGAAAACCGTCAGTGAATCTGAGCAGTTAAAGGCTGATCAGTCTGATCAACACAGATAATAAAATCCTTGCAAAGGCCATAGCAATGAGAGTCGAAAATGTGTTGCCGGAGCTCATTGGCCAAGAAAAAGCAGGCTTTGTTAAAGGGGGACATGCTTCTGAAAACATGCACAGACTGATATTAATCCTATATGAAAGGAAAGAGCTACCAACAGAGGTGGCAGTTCTGTCACTAGATGCTGAGAAAGCGTTTCATCGCATTGAATGGGAATTTCTAGCGGCCACTTTAGAAGCCTCCGGATTGGGAGAAAACATACTCAGCTGGAATGAACTGCTATACTCAAAACCAACAGCAAGTATAAATACTAATGGATTTTCCTGAGAAAGTTTCGAATTGGGCAGAGGAACGCGAAAAGGGTGCCCACTTTCACCGCTGTTCTTTGCACTCGCAATGAAACCATAAGCAGCAAAAATCAGAGGAGATCAGCTGATTTGATCAATGTCTTTCGTGTGTACTCTGGATATAAGATAAACTGGTTAAAATCTGAAGCGATGCTTGCATCAAAGGCTTATACTAATCAACGACTATGTGATTATGGCTTCTGATGGTGTCCGGAGAAAATGCGGTACCTGGGCATTTGGTGGTCAAAGGATGTGGATCATATGATGGATGTTAATTTGCATCATGCTATTGAAAACCTGAAAAATGACCCGCGCAGATGGAATGAACTGAAGCTTAGTCTATCGGGGAGAGGGAACACAATCAAGATGACTTCAGCTCCTCGTATTAACTATATCCTGAGTATGATTCCTATTATAGCAAAAAAGAAGTTAATGAGGAAGATGGAGAGCCTGATATGGTCATTCTTATGGGACGGGAAACAACCTCGGCTGAAGCTGTGGAAATTACAAATATCATTGGAAAATGATGGATTGGCAGTCCCGGATTTTGAAAATGATCACCTGGCCTTTGGAGCTAGACATTTGCTACCTTTTATTGAGAATTCAAAAGATGTTTGGAAACAGGCAGAAACTTGCAGATGTACACCACTAGCTCCGAGGGTGATGCTGACATCAAAAGACGCACACGGATACAAATCATATGCACCGTCAACATTTCTGAGGGAGTGCTGGAAAGGCCTTGTGAAGCAAAGTAATAAAGAAGTCTCCTGCTCTAATAACTCCTCTCTATGGCTAAACCCGGAGATTAAGTTGTAGGGGAAAACATTATTTTGGCATAATTGGTATTTGAGGGGTAGCCAATGGCTGGGCGATCTTTTCGAAGGAGAAACATTGATCACCTTTGAAAGATTGAATATGGAAAAGAAGCTAGAGAATGACACATTCTGGGAATATAGAAGACTGAAAAGAGCTGTGGGGGACAGAATTACTGAAGACTGCAAAGACTGGATGGATTGGTTGCGAGATTTCAAGTTGGACAGACACATTGCCTCCGAGGTGTATAAACACCTGGCACAATTTAAGGTAGCTAATGAGAAACTGTTGGATAAATGGTCAGAGGTGATAGACTCAGAAATGAGTGTGAGCAGATGGAACAATATATGCAGGAATGTGACATTGACTTCATTGAATCTAGGGGAATGAGCAAGACCAATTAAGATCCTGAATAGGGTGTACTGGGGACCACAGAAATTACATGAAAGGGGCCTGTTAGAGTCAGAGGCTTGTAGGAAATGCAAACACAGAGTGGGATCATTTGAACATATGATGTGGGAATGTGGAAGTTTGAGGGAATTCTGGAAAGAAGTGACACTGACAATGAATAAACTTCTGATGATTGATGTGGAGTATGATTTTACAAGTATAATTCTAGAGGAGGAGGAGCTGATAGCGGATTTGTTGTTTCCGCAGAGATGTTGGTTCTTAGGAGCTTTGCTTTCAGCAAAGAAAATTATTTTGAGAAACTGCAAAAGTGAGCAAACACCCTTGGTCGCAGCATGGTTGACAGATGTGTTCCAAATGTCAAAAATAGAGAAGGTGATAATGTATAGGAATAAGAAAAGAGACCTATATCTAAGAATTTGGGAATGATTCTTGGATTTGTAATCTTTGCCTGGATGACTATATAATATATTGATGGTGCAAATTGCCTTTGTGCTGATATTTATTCCACAACTGTGAAGTCGATTTATATTTGTATATGTAAAATGTGACGTAATACAGATTGTCATCTTTCAATTCTTAACAAAATGTGAATACAAAAACAGAACTGCCCATGTTTTTAGTGCAGAGAAACGGCTTGCTCAGAATGTCACTCGATATGTAAAATAATACCTTTAACGGTACTGGAATAGACATATTTACTATCAGCATACAGCCTCCCTTCTTTTCCAAAAAGGTTAGTTCCTCAGCATGCCTACGCTGTGCAGAACACAAAATAAACAAACAGAATGCCCAGAAACAGCAGTAGTCCTCTGTGACTCATACAGACGGAACCAATGAGACATCTTGTTTCCCCCCTCCTATCACATTCCATGTACTGTTTAAGTGCTCGAGCCAAGGGCCAAAACCATCAACCACGGCAATGGACTCTAATCCTCGGTTCCTCGGTTGACCAAACGGTCTGCTGCTGGGCAGAAGATATGAACTCCCTGTATTTCAATACTCCCATTTCCCAAAATCGTGTGCCCTTAGCACAGCAGTATCCAAACCTTTTTAATCAGAGCCTTCCGGGAGTACACATTTTGTTGGTTTGCGCTACCAAATGTAATAACTGCTTATATGTTCCATTTAAAGAAGTTACCGCTCACCCCTTTGAAGGGCTTCATGTCCCCCATGGCCATTCTGTGCCCTCTTTGTAGGAAAGTGTTTGAACGATGTTAGGATAGAATGCTACATAGAAAAGGAGTAATTCAAAATGGCATCATGAAGCATACTGCATTGGAACTCCTTCCACATGCAAAGTTCTTTTCAGAAACATCTTCTGAGTGCACTTTTTATCCACTGAGACTCCAGTTTGTACCCAGCATTCACCTGGAGCTCAAACTCAAATCGCCATTCATACAGGAAGCACGTAAAGCTTTTACTGCTTTACCCAAATACAAACCAATTCAGGTTTCCTTCAAGAAACAGAGAGGAGCCTTGTTGACACACGCCTATTCTGCACGATGTGAGGTAAAAAACATAAATTCAATGCGAAAAATGCACGTAGAAATCAGCTCAATTCAAGTAAATTGCATGCCAGGATGCAGGGGGCGCTTGAGAACAGACCTGCAAACAATGGAATGACGCTTTGCAGTTTAATGAGTAATCAACCTCTCTGAAAGCATCTGATGTAATTCGCCAATGACATGACGGGTCACTCGCACAGGGGGGGTTTGCCAGGTAAGAACGCAAATCACGTAGCCTATGTGAAGGTCGTTGGTATGACTGCATCATAGACAGAGAAGAAGGATGTTGCACTTCTGGCAACTGAACAGCTTGATGAAAGCAGCTCAAAGAGTTCCCATGTACCCTTCTTCTGGGGTTGAGAGGTGAGTAACCTTGTCTTTATGTTACAGCCAAACATGACCTCCCAGGCTGCTTTCCCTGTGGTACTGTGAGAGGTGTTTCAATAGTCTCTCAGCAGTTGATCGTGAACGATTCCCTTTATGAAGATTTGACCGATATCCTGGAGTCTAGGCAGCGGGCGGCGAGTAACTTCAGGGAGAGAGCTAATGGAATTCTACCAAGGTTCAAAGTATCAGTGGAAGATCTGAAGGTTTATCCTAATGTGGTTAAAAGGGTCTTATTAAGGGGAGACTGGATAGCTACAGTTGCAAATATAAGGCAATCTAAATTGTACTATACCTCATAATTTTTGGTCAAACCACTGGGGAGTATCCCAAAATACCTGGATTAATTTCCAAACACATATTGGGCTCTACAATTTTTAAGATACAGGGTGAACCTGCTCCCTACAGGAGAAATTATACAAATAAGATCTCGCAATAGAGAAGTGGGGGTGGTTGCGCATTGTGTGGCGATACGAGTGTGCTCCATAATAGAGAACACGTGGTTCTGTACTGCCAGGCACTTTCAACCTTCAGATCATTAGTCTTTGAAAATGTGGCTTATAACTATCAAGTGCTAGATGCTAGCGGTGAAGAAACAAAAGCTACAATCGCAGTCATAGAAATTCAGAATAGAGCTGGTCTCATGAAGCCGAAATTGTAAACTTATTGCTGTAATTGGTATCTAGTTAGCCCCTTCTTTGAGTTTTTGTGGTTTTCTTCCTCCTTTTAATTTTGCTGTATTGCTAATTTATCATAGTCGATTTCATGTATTCTTTTATGGATTGTTCTGATTAACTATTTTTATATGTATAATGACATTTGTTGGATGTATGTACTAATTTATTTATACACTTTTTCTATTTTTCTTACGTTTTGTGCAAGAGTATCTTCTCAATGGGCTCCCCCTCCAGATGGGCGATCTGGACACTTTGCTTGATGTTGCCCATGAAGCGTTCCACCGTCCCATTGGCTTGTAGCCATAGCGGGTTGATCCATCTGTGCTTGAACCCCATATATTCTGCAAATGTTTTGCAAGCTTGCCCTGTGAAGGGGGGTCCATTGTCTGATTTTTACTACTCTTGGTACCCCATGCGTGGTGAACATCCTATCTAGTACCGATATGGTGTGATACAAGTCTGTTGAGCTCACCAATTGGACGGTGGGGTAACGGGAGTGCTTATCCATTGCTACGAGTATGTATTCTCCTCCTTCAACGGGACTGATAAAAAGTTAATTTCTATCTCATCCCACCCCTTTTTTGGTAATTGTGTCATGCTCAAGGGTTCAGGTCTTGGTTGCGGGTTGATCGCAACACATGTGGGGCAATACTTGTGGAGCATCTCTACTTGTGTATCCAGTTGGGAAACCATATCTTTTCCCTAAGCATTCTTTTCGTGGATACTATTCCCTGGTGACCCTCATGGGTTACCTCTAGTATCCTTTGTTGTAGAGTCTGGGGAATGACAATCTTGATTCCCTTTAGTAGTATGCCCTCTTCAGATAGGGTCAATTCTTCCTTGACCAACGTCATACTCGCGTTGTCCTGCTGTATTTCTTGCCTAGCGCCTTCCTCCGCCAGTTTGGCTTGCTTCCACTGGCCCGAATCAATGCATCTGATGATGATCTGGAGAGTTTGGTCATTCTGTCTCTTGTTCAATGTGGGATAGGTCAACAACCTTTGGTACAGTTGCTTGGACAATGTAGTGTATGTATTGATCTGCGACCAAAGGTATCGAGGCAGCTGATGCCACAAGGTGACAGGACAGAAAGTCTGCAGGATTCTCGCCTTTTTCTGGTCGATGTACGATCCGAAAGCTGTAGTCCTGAAACCTCAACCCCCATATTAAAATCTTGGGAGGCATTTTTGATTGCAGGTTTCCATGGATGAATAACAGTGCCTGGTGGTCTGTGACCACTGTACATGGTTTTCCATTGAGAAACAGGTGAAATGTTTGCAAGCCCAAACTACGCCAGTCCCTCTTTCTTGGCCTGTGAGTAGGTCTGTTCGGTTCTCGAAAGACTCTGCTGGTGTAAGAGACACCATGGCGCTTCTCTTCATTGGCCGGGTAGAGTTGTGTCAGTATTATGCCCAGTCCCACAGGACTAGCATCAACAACTAGTTCTGTCTCTCTCGAGTTGTTGAAATATGCCATGTTCTCGGCAGATCTAATCTGCTGACAACTGTTTCAAATGCTTGTTGGAAGGGTTCGGACCACACAAAAGGTGTTTGTTCTTTTGTCAGAGCTCTCAGTGGTTCACTCACTGATGCAAAATTTTGAATATAACGAGTGCGGTAGGTGGCAAGCCCCAAGAATGATCGCAGGTCTGATACGTTAGATGGGGCTTTGCACTGTTGGGTGCAGTTACCTTCTCTGGGTCCGGGGTCATGCCCTGGGCTGAAAAGAGGTGTCCAAAAAACCAAAAGGTGCCTTTTCAGAATTTGCATTTTTCTCTGTTAACTGTGAGATGGGCTGCTTCCAATGCCATACATACTCTCGCCAGCGTGTTATCATGCTGCTCTTGGTCCTTAACAAATACTAATATATCATTGCTGTAGTTTAGGTAGTTGGAAAAATGCTTGATGATGACGTTGTGTATCTAGGCTTGAAAAGTTTCTGCCACAGACAATACCCCAAAACTGAGCTGCTTATATCTGTAGAGGCCAGGTGAGTGCCAAACGTTGTTATGTACTGGACTCTGTACTCAGCTCTAGACCGGGACAGTGGGTGATCCCATGGAGTGGGCCCGATTGCCGGCTCAATCATGTCCTGACCAAGTAACTTGTACAGTTCATCTTCTACTTGTCGCTGTATGTTTACAGGGATGCCACGGTAGTGTTGAGCCACTGGGCGTACCTCCTTGTTTATGTGTAGGGTGATCTATCATTTTTGTAACTTGCCCAGACCTTTAAATAGCATCGGTAATAGTTGTTCGATTTTTGCTGACGGGTCGATGTATTTATAGCCATGCGGTGGCAAAGTACATGTATCAGTCCCATGTTTAATGCAGCTTTGAAACTTAGTATGCACCCACTGTCTGGGGCAGCTTCCATTGCATGCATAGGTCATTTTTTTATTGGGTTTTGTATTTGCAGTGTGCCATGAAGTACCCCTTGCATGGCAACGGGGTGTTAGACCCAAATGGGTAGATGTTTATCTTTGCTGCCCTTAATTTTGGGACAGGCAGCAGTTTTCCGTAGACCTCTTCACTAATGACATTTGCCATTGCTCCTGGGTCTATTAAGAATTCAGCAGGCAATGCCAATTACTTGGAGCAGCAATATGGGGCTCTGGTCCTTTGAGGTGGGATTCCTTAGAGCGTAGAGATAACTTCTCCTTTTTGGTTCTTCGTATGAATGTTCTTTTTTCTTGGTTCTTGGATCCACTATCTCTTTGGGATTGCTCTACTAGGCAATAGAAGTATCGCTTAGGTCTTCTCTTGGTTTGTGACATGGATTATCGGCTTGCACGGCATTCAAGTGGCACTCTTTCTGGAGCTCTTCTTTCTGCTTTCGGTATCTTCCTGGGGGCGTTTCATGATATTGAGTTATCCCGGCTGAAAGTCCCTAGGGTTTTTCTCTTGTGCGGGTCATCGTACTGCCACTTCCTTCGCTTTGTGCTTGATTGCGGTTCATGCGACAGACAGCCTTGAAGTGGTTGTCTCCTCCACATGCCGAACATTGTTATCCTAGAGTCGGGATGTGCCATCATGAGGAAACTCGTATCCGCATCGACAGCAGAAGGGTTCTCCTTTGCCGTTGTGTGGTGACGTGGTTTCTATCTTGTTGATGAACTCCGACTGCCCAGTGGATACTTTCACGTTGCCCATGACCTCTATCTGCAAAGCTAACGCCACATCTGAACGTGCTAGGCGCAGAATTTCATCCAGTGAGCGTGGTTTTTGGAGCAGCCTTTTTTCAGAAGTAAGCACATTCGCATCCCGTGATTATTTGAGAACATAGTGCCTCTTCATTCGAGTAATTGTTGAAGTCATAATGTTTGAGGCGTATATGGAGGTGCATTATGAAGGTGTCCATAGAGTCTCCTTTAGTTTATTTCATTGTGTGAAATGTGTGGCGCTCATAATCCACATTGGTATGTGGCATGAAATATTCTGTCAGGATGTTTTTAACTCTGCATAGGTGTCACTCGATCCTGTGGGAACTCATCCTCAATGTCACGTACGTTTGGACCAATGGCCAGTATCAGGAGGCTGTGCTTTTTTTCCTCCTACAAGGGACCTATGGCCTTGATGTAGACATCAAAGTCCCTTGCCCATCTTTTCTGCTGGTTTCAGATTAGTCAAAATGGCTGGGTAGTTGCATGGTGAGACTATCCTGCAGTCTTGACAGTAGACCCCCAAATGGCGTGACAGATACTGTCAGATTTCCTTGAGCAGACATGCTGGGAACTTCGTTGTGGCTGGAGGACTGATACCTCATGCTGTCCTTCTGTATCTTGGTTGGATGTGGATGCCTTGTTCCCCTAGTTTGCATATAATTGAGACACACTTTGCAAGCACCAGCTGGGCCCTTGGAGGCAGTTTTAGCTTATGGGCCTTTGTGTTACTCACTGGTATCTCTAGAGTCAGGGAGACATCTAAAGTGTTCCTGTCCAAGTATTTTATTGTTTGTAGGCAGCATGTGAGAAAACGATTATTTTTTTCTACTCTCAGAGGCCAAAGGCTCCTGCTTTTTGATTGTGGGCCCTCCACTCACCGCTGTGGAAAACCGTTTCCTTGATCCCATTGTGATGTGTCGAGCATTGTCACAACTCGTTCTCTCACACCCTCCTTCCCGGAGCATTGCCACAAGGCTGGCGCAGCTCCTCCAGATCAAAATGGTGACTTCTTGCTTTCATTGCCGCGCAGACCGCTCCTTTGTACTTCCCAAGAACTCCCTCGGTTGTCGCACCAGCGTTCTCTACGCCGGCAGCCCTTCCGTGGTGAACCCCACCATGTGTAGTAGGGCACGAGCGGGTCGACAGCCTCGTCGCCCGGTTGATGTCCCCTCCCCCAAATGTCACTGTTCACAAATTAGGCACAGACGCACAGTGGGGCTAACACATCTTTATTCATCATATGCCGTCCCTAACCTGCCGTTCCTCCCTTCACTCCTCCTCCTCTGCCCTACCCCAACCCCTTTCCCTCAGTGCCCTCCCTGGTCACATGGTCACCCTAATAACTTCTTTTCCGACATCACATCTGGCTTTGTAACCCAAACTAAAAAGCCTATCAAGATCACGCACTGTGGACCCCTCTGCACATGTTCCAAACAGGCACAAGGAAATATCTTTGTCTTGTGCGTGTTTCAAGCCACATGCAATTTTTAATACAGGATGTGTTTCAAAATGTGCAGAAGCGCCCTCTGATTTGCACACATATGCAAAGGTGATTCAGGAGTTGTTCTGAATGTGCACATCTTTCATTCATATATTCAAATGCCTTTTCAGAATAGGGCACATCTTGTGCTGCCGCAGATAATGGCATGTGTTAGTGCATCTCATCATTTGCGCCACAAATGTTCCCCACTGAGTCTAACCCTAACCTAGGAAGCGGTTTTGAACAGATGTCCAGGGAAGAAACCAAGTGTTGGGTACTCTTGGGGAGTTTTACAAGTTAGGCTCTCCCATGGAAAGCAATGCTATAATGGGTTAGTCAGTGTTTAAGATTGTGACAAATTTATTTTGTAATATAGAAAAGGTAGGTTTCCTGTAAAGGAAAGGGGAGCTACAAACCATGAATGTTTAGGGTGACCCCAGACAGAATTCCTATACCCCAGGTTCCACCACCAAAGGTAAGACAAGGGGGATCTAGCCCATTTCCTTGCAGGCCAGTTTGAGGATTATTTGTTCTTTCATTGTTTTTACCACATTTCAGCGTGAATGTAGATGGGGGTTTGGGTTTAGGTATTTAGAAAGGTGGGGGGATATGGGGGTTTGCGGGGGTCTCCTCCCTCATTTTTTGCAGTGAAATGTGGTAAAAATATAATAATTAGAACAAATGGGCCTTGTGCAAATTGCTAAATTGCTGCAGGTAAGCATTGTAGATCCAGACAAGGGTAGCTGCAGGCAGGGACTTTACATCCAGTAGAAAAGTATGGGGCACAGGAGCACACAAAAGAAGATATACAAACCAGCCCCTCATATCTAGATCAGGTTGCATAACAATCCTAGATAAATATAGGCCATTGGAGACAACTGCTTTCACTGTTGGTTGCAGAGCTGGGAGTCCAGGAGTCCTGAGTCCAGAGGTTACGAGTGTAGGGGTTTCTTCTTTTGCTGTCATAACTTGCTCAAGACCTCAGACTGTGTCAGATCCACCAAGAGGAGTCGTCCCCACTCTGGGTAATGAGGGACAGCTACAGAAGCACATCTCTTCTGAGCTCCAGGAAGACAATCTCAGTGATACTAGACTCAGAACTAGTTATGCCTACCTACACAAAGGAGGGCGGCACTGTAGAAGCCCTCTCCTGTCAAAGAAAGAGCAGAGCTGTAACATGCGGTAGATTGCTGGGGTAACGTTTGTCCCGGCAGCAATCTTCCAGCATCCTTCCCCAGCCTCTCATGCTTCAGATTCTTCGCTGCGCTGTTTTACAAAAAGACTGGCACAATATCTTCCTTATATACAGAATCTTGAGGTCGGGACCACAGCTCAGCTAGCAGGGACCTTGAACATTCAAACTCTGGGTGGCTGTCCAATTATGGACAGCCTGCTCAGGTACAGTCATAACCTACCACAGGTTTGGGATGTGTATTGGGTCTTAAACAATTAGCTAGGTCACTGAAGCAGTAAAATATACCTAAAAAGTAGAACAAATTAGATTAATCTCAAACCAATTTGTCTGTCCTTAACATGGATACATTACCCATAAAGTAAAAAGAAAGGGAACACAAGCTTCCCCTGAAGCACTATCCATAAAGGGTATCAGGTAATATTATCCCCACCAATAATATCAACATATTTATGGTAGTGGGGTAAGGCCATAGGCGATATTATTAGTGGGTATAATTAATGGGGTAAATGGGACCGGGGGTTGCGGGGGCGTCCCCCGCTCACTCTAAAAAAATATAAGGGTTGCGCGGGGGTCCCCTGCCGGTTCCATGGGTCAATATTGCAGAAAAATATGGCAATATTCTTGTATGCCGATATATTTGCGGGGAACCCCATGAACGAGGTAGTAGTGCTACACTACTGAGTCCACCTGCAGGGGTGGTATTAAGGATTAACCAGTGCACACAAAAAAGGCTTTAAGAAAGGGAGTGGGATAAGAAACAGACTGTCATTCACAAATACCAGACGAGGATGACACAGGCAGTCAATAGATATACTGGTGACGGCGCCAAACAAAACAAATGTCTGTACTAATTACCGTAAGGGCAGGATTTCTTCAACTAAAGAGTCCTTTTTATCAAATCTGTTCAAGCGTTTGGATTGCTGCCACATCCATTTGCATGCGTTTAACACATTGTTGTAGTAAACGGCCTGAAGAGGAATTAGAAGAGACCTGGTCCTGGGGCGGCCATCAGCAAAGGCTCACTCTACGGGTGTGACACCATCACCCTGACTATATACAGACGTCATGAGTGTGAAGTGATATTTGCTTTTTTTTTCTTCCTTGCAGGGAACTGCAGAGATATGCAGTCGATCTACGAAATGAACAAAACACGGGGGGAAACTACTACGTACCACCTGAAAAAAGAAGTACAGACAGCACAAGCTGAACTGGAACTAGCAAAAGTCATAGCAACTCTTAAGACTCAGGCTGACTATGAGGGTAAGCATAGAGTTGAATATTTTAAAGCCATTTGCTCTCAGGCATAATGTTGTGTGCTTCCTTAGCCTATGTGTTTACGTCTGCCATTTAACAAAGTAGCCAAATACCTTAATTATAATGCTCTGTGAATTGTAAAATTCCACCAAAATGCCTCTGTTGTTTCATATACTCATCTTCCGTCTTTCAACAATCCCCATAAATCCCCCAACCCTTTCCTTGTTAGGTGCTTTTCTTTAATCAGTGTATTTTCATCCTTCACCACATTAAGACAAGTCCAACATCATCAACCTTGCAGAAGAAATGGCAGTGATCAGGGACTAAGTTCAAAGTGTTAAGTTTGAGTGCAGGCTCGGACTAGCCTATAGGGCAACAGGGCAATGCGCAAACCACAAATGCAAAATGCTAGTGTGGGGCAGTTTTTGGGGTCAAAGTGGGCCCGTTATTTTGGCCATTGTGGGCCAGTTTGATGAGTTACTTCACTATGTGGCTAGTAGCTTTGGCCATTGATGCAGAATACATATTCTTTAAATTGAAGAATTGGAATCATATTTGAGTTAAAAACATACTCCCCCTGGGTACTATTCAAGCAGTCTGTCATAAAAGGAATGAATTACCATTTGCAATTGTGGGCCACTTTTTCATTGGTGCCCGAGACAATTGTATGCCCTAGTCCGCCCTTAATTGAGTGTCCATTGTGCTCTTTGGTACATCTGCAGCACGACAACCTTTCCATGACACCACAAAGCTACATGTGATGCAAATACAGAGGCCAGTGAAAGGGCCAAGGAGCAATACTCCAACCTTCAGGAACACACATTGGCAAAAGCAACCGTTTTGGCTTCTGTATAGGCATTTTCCAGACACTGCCATAGTGGCAGCACCTGGCCATAAGGTGGCAACGGCTAGCAAAAGGTGTTAAGAACTTGCACTAAACTGCAGTGCTATATGTAAATAGAGGAACTTGGCTGTAGAAATAGTATTAAAAAGATCCACTTATAGGACTCAAATGATTGGACAAAAAAACTACAATAATAGACAGTTGACTGTCCGGAACTCTACTTTAGGCAAGCTCGTTCCTATTGTAGTAGGTACAATGCAAGCAGGTTACATACACTCTGGACGTCTGGTTGTGGATGTTGTATGTAAATTCATTACATTTCATGGCGAACACTCTCCATACTTTTGCCACTATAACCACAGGTAAGGAGCTTCATTGGAGCCCACCAAGATGAAACCACCAATTTGACCCCCTTTGTTACTTTTTGGTAAAGGCTTTTAAGACAGGCACCCAGGGTGGATTACCCCTGCTATAATACTCCCCAAAGATCCCAGGGTTGTAAGGTACCTAGTATCAAACTGTTGTTTTCTTTAAAACTTTCCAAAAGGACTTAAAGTTGTTGCCTGAGTATCATTTCCTGGAGCACAGTGGTGATTTTGGGCCATATTACCAAGATGTGAAGAAGCTGGGTACCATTTGTAACCAAATTCCTAATGTTGAACGCATATCCTGCCTAATGTGCTCTACAGGACCGCACAAATTGTTTGCCAATCAGTCATGTATTTCCGTGTGCTATATTTCCCAAATTGCTGGAAGTAGCTTACATAACATGAAATCAGGCCTTTTGAGTCTTCATGTCCAGGGAGATGCATTTCCTTGTTGCACCATCCCCGTTGCTAGGGTGCAATATGCAATGTAGGAGCTGCAGATGATTAAGTCTTAGGTATTTTTCAGCCTATTGTCCCGCTAAGAACTGTCATAAGACCTTCTGGTCCTTGAATGTTCTTAAATATGAAGCCTGCGTGCATGAGCCCTCCATTTTGAAAACACAAAGGGTTTCTTAAACCCAATTTTGTTTTACTTCAAATGTTTTAGCATTTACCACAACAGCTACACAAGAGCATGCACCAGGAAATTGTGGTGAAATAATTGCCAGTCCCCCAAACTATCAGTCAGCCCCATTCTCCTTGCAGTATTATCGCAGGACCCTAAATGTGTTCTTGTGACAATATGCATAGGGACTTGGACCTCTGCGTTTTTTTATAGCTACAGTGCCCCCCATAGGGATCGGATGCTGCTGAAGTGTGTACCAGTTCCCACCATTGCTTGCTCAAGGATTGCTTGCTCAGCCATTGCTTGCTCAACCTTTGCTTGTTCAAGGATTGTTTAGACCACTGCTAAATCACCCATACTCAGTGTACAGTGGACATACAACTCCATCCTCTGCTCAAGACATCGGAATGCCTTTTTGGCGGTTTGTATTCCAAATTTAATTCATACAGTTCTATTGCAAATGAAGCGCTATGATAAGTGAATGAGAATGAGAAGTACTTAGAAGCGATCGAGCAGCCTTGGAATAGCATTTATTTAAAGCCGTGATATTCTATCTTGACAAGAGGTGGTGTATATTTGTCATTTGTAAAAGGCTTCATTGATGTGTGACGGAGTGCTGTGCAAGACCCTTGGAGCAGAGGGTGGGTGTGAGCATGGAGGCATGGTGCTGCCTGCTACGTTACACAGGGATTTAGGGTGGTGTGTGGAGGATTCCCTGGCGTACCCAACCATTACCAATAGGTTGGCACCTGTCGACTAAAAACTGCCAGACACCCACAATTAGGCTGGAGGATAAGGTACCCAAGAATGTCTGAGTTGCCGGATTCATCAATGCTGAGATGCGGCATACAAAACACAGACACTCTTGTGGCGTGACTTTTCCGAACTACAATCAGCAGTTCCCAACACACCACATTTCCCATAGAGCAGGTCTCAGCTACGCTGCTGGCAGCCACCACGGGAAAGGGTACACTGGAGGAAGCCGGACAAGGCACAGTCTTCATGAGCGGTTTGTTCTAGGGAATGCAGACTGCAAAATAAGAATCTGAGATGGCGGCCCCGAGACTAATGTCACTCGGCCCACCACTACACACAAGCAGTGGCCATTCATCAAACACAGACAATTCCTCACAGATTAAGCTTTGTGACCAATTCCTGTGGGACAACAATCATAATGCACAACCGTTTTTCATACAGGAAGCGACATCCCACAAGACCAGACGTGGCTGTTATAAAAAAAGACACCTTCTAAAGGCAGAGTGTGAGTGTTTGGAGGAAGAGTTGAAAGGGAGTTGGAGAGTGGTGGAGGTGAGAGCAGAAACTGTTGGAGTAAGGAAACTGGGGAGAGGTGACCAGAAGAAGGAGTGAGGTGGAGGTAAAGGAGACTAAGACGTTGGAGATGAGGAACAACTCAAGTAGTGGGGAGGATGTGAAGGGGAGTATGGATGAGGAGAGATGGGACAAAGGGCAATCTTTAGGGATTTGGGGGGCTGGGACACACATCTTTGGTGCCCTCCTCCTATCAATATATCTTTTAGCACCTCTGCAACCATAAAATGAGGGACCCAATCATCTCTGTTCACATGCCGCCATCACCTCCTGTCAGGTTTGTAGCCCATAGATTGATACGATGCCCTGGCAGTAATTTAAATAAGCATGTGTGGTCCCATAGCCCCATCATCCATGCTGGAAAGAAAATAATACAAAAATGTCATTCAAGTGCAACATTGGCTGTTTGATGTGGATACTTGCGCTCTAGGCAGGGTAGCCTCAGAGTGGACCTCTTCCTTCAGCAGTTCCACAGGGAAATTCCATTTCCATAATGTATTCTGTTTAAAAGGGAAGTGAAGTGTATCCATGTTCGGAGCATGGTTTGACAATGATATGTTCCCCAATTCAATTCCGACACCCTTTCCCAACAACTTGACCGAAAGCCAAACAAAATCAATCTGACAATGTGTCCCATGTTCATGGGAATAAAAGGTATATCCCTTACCTTTTTCCCTAATCACCCTCAAAGTGTCCTTAAGTCCCAGATCCTCCATCCATCATTTAAGAGTTTGGGATAGTGCAGCAGTCGCACTGGAGGATTGCTGACTCCCATCATCTATTGGAGACCATACCAAACTGAAATCCCCTGACCAAAACTATATCCCCTTGTGCAAAATCTTCAAGCTGTGACAGAGCTTCCCCAGAAAGCCATCCTGTCCCTTATTCAGGGCATATACATTTTCAGCAGTTATATATGGAATCCATCTGGATCAGCACAACTAGAATGAGTCCCCCTCTATCTCCTTTCACTATGATACATTTCAAACAGAGAGTATTCCTATACGCCACTAGTGCTCTACAGGCTTTATCCAAAGACGTTGCCTGAAACCGTTGCGAATATCCCCTGATCCTCACTGTATGTCTATCTGAGCTACGATATGAGTATCCTGCAAAGCCACTTTATCGGCCTTAACCCTTTGGAGGAAGTGATCCACTTTCTTTATTTCCACAGGGGAGTTCAAGCCCTAGTGTTTTGTGTTAGAACCTTGAATTATAGTTTTTATAGATAAGTAGCTCCAGAAACACCACCTTGGACTTCCCAGACCCCATATCAGCGTTTTGTAATTTGATAAAATAAGACCTTAAGTCCCCTTTCCAACATCCCCTTCCCAAACATAAAAGTCCTGCTGGATCCCCCTCCCCAATTCCCAGAACACCCCCTAACAAACCCTCCCACATAATATCTCCCCTTCACATCCCCACAAACTCAAAACGTAAACTTTCAGGTCTCTGCCAAGCGTAGATATATCACCGTCCAAGAGCACCTCCACTCTTGGCGAGTAATTTCGACTGACAAAGATCCTCCTCACCGGTCCATGGAAGGGCCGCTTTAATTGAAGAGGCGACATATCTGGCCTGTCTAGACAACCCTGTATCTTTTTTGTCCATTGCCATGATTTCCTTTGCATGGATAGATGCCTCTGCTGAATTGCCACAATTGGTTCAGTGTCCTCCTCCAAGTGCATGAAGTTAAAAACTTCTCTGGTAATGGTAATCCGGCGCTGAGAACCCTCCAATGTAAAAAGTAAACCAAATGGAAAAGTCCACTTGACCTTAATGTGCTTCTGAATAAGTATCTTCACAACTGGGCCCATTTCTCATTGTTTCTGTAGAGTGGATTGGCCTAAATCTGAATCTCCACTCCATTTATCCTGGAGAGGCGTGGTTGCCTTGCCGCGCGCAGGACATTGGGCCTCATTACGAGTTTGGAGGTAGTCATGCCGTTTTTAACGGCATGGCTACCTCCAAACTCAGATTCGGGTCCCGCAAAGGGGACTTACCGGGCCATTCCAACCTTGGAGGGCCCGGTAATTCCATTTCGCGGGACCCGGACCCGGTACATCCCCATTCCCATTTGAGCCCCCATAGGGCTCAATGGGATTGCGGAGGATTCTAACAACGGGCCCGTTAATGACAGGCCCGTTGTTAGGATCCTGGTCTGCTAGCAGGTCCCGCTCTGCACGTCTGGTCTGACCAGGCGTGCAGAGCGGGACCCGCTGCAGACCTCGTAATGTGGCGGCCCTGAATGAATGGTGCCGGTCCCTTACTGGCATCGTTCATTCCATGGCCGCCCTCGTTGTAATGAGGCCCATTGTCCTTTTGAGCATATGATGATATAGCCACTAACACATTGCTGGGTCTCATCCCCGGATCCCACTTTTTGGGGCCTATGCGATGGATGCAGTCAGTTTCTATAGCCTCTGAGGATACATCCCCCATAAGATTGCTGAATATGTGTTGGACCGTTTCCTTCAGGTTTTTATCTGTGATGTCCTGCGAATGTTTGACATGCATGATCTATTTTCAAGATCTTCATACTGGATTTCCAGATTATGCATTATCCTAAAGGCCTGTTCGAGGAGTTCCTAATATTTATGTGCATTCTCTACCATATCCCACAGTGCATGTTCAGCTGAATCAGCCCATTCCTCCAGTTTTGCTAGCTCCCATTTTATCTCAGCCATAGATTGCTTCAAGTCTGTCATAAGGGAGGTAAATTGTGCCTGAAACGAGGCAGTCATTTCTTCCTGGAAATAATAAATTGGAGTCCAATACATTGGAAAGGATATTTTCTGGTTATGGCAGAATTCCTGATTGTTACATCTTGTTGGATCATGGCAGCCATTTTCTCCTCTTGAGGATCCGCTTCAGGGTCTCCCCCTAGATTCCAGCAGTGTTGTAGATTCCCATCTATAGAGGATTTCGAGTGGGCAGGAGTCTCTTTCCCCTTCTCCCTAGGTGCTCAAACCCCAGTGTTCAATCAGAAAAAACTGCAGGGAGCCAGCACCTCCTGAACATGCTCTCAGCCGCAAACCTGAACGAGATCCAACAATGCAGTATTGGAGCCCCTACCACCTTCAGAAGACAAAAGTACCCCCCAAGCCAAAAAAAGGGGACTCCTTCCAATTCCAGGAGGCACTTCTACTAGATACAGGAGCACCCACCTCTCCCATTCTTTCACCCAGCTCGATGTTTCTTCTGGACAATGGGCATGTCACCACCCGCAGCATATGGAAATCTGCAGCTCCATTAGTCCATTAATCCTTGTACCTGATCAGTGCCTTCAGGAGGATTGACTCGGTAAGTCTGATAAGGCAATTGCCAGCCATTCGATGCCTTAACATTATCCTCTGCTCGCCCCCGATCTAGATAGCACCAGGACCCGATGCTACAAAGCGTATCTTGACATGCCCAAGGCAGGGCCTTCCAACTCGCTGCTTTGGATCACTGCTGCATCCACTTTCGTCTCCAACCACAGGTCCGGTTCACACTGCTAGGCATTCGGTAGCAAAGCTTTTTTGTCACAGATGGGGTGGCATTGTTAAAGCAGCGGCCCTCATGGCGGATCTCCAAAGCTGAAGTCCGATTGCGCCCTTGCGCTATCTTGCAATGTTTGCTGGAGATTTTAAAACCTTGATGTACTAACTCAGCCTTACAACATCCATTTTAACAGAACTATTTCGTCAACCACCTTTTCCGACTGCCAATGTCTAAATCAGCACTTGAATTATCCACGAGACTTTAAAAAAACAATTGCCACACCCATTTAAAAAGAAAATGGTGCTGAAGCCTAGACGTCATGAGAACTAATATCCTATTTATAACCTGCCTTTTTTGCCTAGATTCTTGAATCAATCAACAACTGCCAGCATAATTCCTTGGTTAACAAGCATTGGCACAGCCAATAGTTTTGGTGTTTACTACTGTTTTTTGCATTTTCCATGTATAGGCAGCAGGATGCAAGGAGGAGGGTGCAAAGTTTCAAAGGAGTATGTGATAAGGGGCGCCGGTGTGCAAGAGAATGAGAAGGAAGGAGGATAGAGCAAGGGAGGAAACAATTGAGAGAGGATGCCATCGATGAGGAGCAAGAGGAAATCTGAGTGTGAAAGGTTAAGAGTGAGAGCATAAGAAATGAAACAAGAGTGTGAGAGGAAGGATGAGGGGGGTAGAGAGTGGGGGGGGTGTTTGGGGTAGAGTGAGTTGGGGTAGGGTTGGTGGGGTAGAGATAGTAGGGCTAGGGTGGGTGGGGGTAGAGAGAATGGCGGTAGGGTGGGTGGATGGGGTGGAGGGTGTGATGGTAGAGTGGGTGGCTGGTTTATAAAGAGTGGAGGTAGGGTGTGTTATGCGGTGGAGGTAGGGTCGGTGGGGGTAGAGACAGAGTGGAGGTAGGGTGGGTGGGTAGGGGTAGAGACAGAGTGGAGGTAGGGTGGGTGGGTGGGGGTAGAGACAGAGTGGAGGTAGGGTGGGTGGGTGGGGGTAGAGACAGAGTGGAGGTAGGGTGGGTGAGTGGGGGGAGAGACAGAGTGGAGGTAGGGTGGGTGGGTGGGGGTCGAGACAGAGTGTAGGTAGGGTGGGTGGGTGGGGGTAGAGAGAGTGGAGGTAGGGTGGGTGGGTGGCGGTAGAGAGAGTGGAGGTAGGGTGGGTGGGTGGGGGTACAGAGAGTGGAGGTAGAATGGGTGGGTATTGGTACAGAGAGTGGAGGTAGGGTGGGTGGGTGGGGGTAGAGAGAGTGGAGGTAGGGTGGGTGGGTGGGGGTAGAGAGAGTGGAGGTAGGGTGGGTGGGTGGGGGTAGAGAGAGTGGAGGTAGGGTGGGTGGGTGGGGGTAGAGAGAGTGGAGGTAGGGTGGGTGGGTGGGGGTAGAGGGAGTGGGGGTAGGGTGGGTGGGTGGGGGTAGAGAGAGTGGAGGTAGGGTGGGTGGGTGGGGGTAGAGAGAGTGGAGGTAGGGTGGGTGGGTGGGGGTAGAGAGAGTGGAGGTAGGGTGGGTGGGTGGGGGTAGAGAGAGTGGAGGTAGGGTGGGTGGGTGTGGGTAGAGAGAGTGGAAGTAGGGTTGGTGGGTGGGGGTAGAGAGAGTGGAGGTAGGGTGGGTTAGTGGGGGTAGAGAGAGTGGAGGTATGGTGGGTGGGTGGGGATAGAGGGGGTTAGTGGGGGTAGAGAGAGTGGAGGCCCGGTGGGTGGGTGGGTGGGGGTAGAGGGATGGAAGTAGGATGGGTGGGGGTAGAGAGAGTGGTGGTAGGGTGGGTGTGTTTCTGTAAGAGAGAGTGGGGATTAGGGGTATAGAGAGTGGGGGTAGGGTGGTTGGGAGAGGGTAGAGAGCATGGGATGGGGTGAGGTAAGGTGGATGGGGGTAGACAGAAAGTGGTGATATAGTGGGTGGGGTTTGGCAGAGAGAGCGGGCGGTAGGGTGGGTGAGAGTGGGCGCAGGGTGGGTGGGGATAGAGTGAGTGGGGGCAGAGAGAGTGGGGGCAGAGAGAGTGAGGGTAGGGCGGGTGGCCGTAGAGATAGGGGGGAATGGTGGGTTGGGTAGAGAGAGCGGGGTATGGTGGGTGGGTAGAGAGGGTTGGGATTTGGAGTGTGAGGGTAGAGCGGGTGGGTGGGGGGGGTATAGAGAGTAGGGGTAGGATGGCTGGTGTAGAGAGAGTGGTAGTATGGTTGGTGGGGTAGAGAGAGTAGGGGTAGGGTGGGTTGGGTACAGAGAGTGGGTAGGGCGGGTGTGGTAGAGAGAGTGGGAGTAGGGTGGATGGGTGGGGTAGAGAGAGAAGTTCTAGGGTGGGTGGGGTAGAGAGTGAGGTAGGGTGGGTGGAGTAGAGAGGGGGTAAGGTGGGTGCGTTGGGGTAGTAAGACTGATGGTAGGGGGTGGGGGTAGAGAGAGTGGGTGAGGGTGGTTGGCTGGGGGTAGAGAGACTGGGGGTAGGGTGGGAAGTGGTAGAGAGTGGGGGCAGGATGGGTGGGGTAGAGAGAGAGTGGGGGTAGAGAGGATGGAGGATTGGGTGGGAGTAGAGTGAGTGCAGGTAGGGTGGGTGAGGATAGAGAGAGTGGGGATCGGGTGGGTGGGGTAGAGAGAGTGGGGGCAGTGTGGATAGTGGGGGTGGAGAGAGTGGGGGGAGGGTGGGTGAGGGCCGTTGAGAGTGGTGGTAGGGTGGGCGGGGTAGAGAGAGTAGCACTAGGGTGAGTGGGTGGGGGTAGGGAGAGTGTGGCTAGAGTGGGTGGGGGTAGAGAGAGTGGGGGTAGGAGTAGAGTGAGTGGGAGTAGGGTGGGTGGGTGTACAGAGATTGGGAGTAGGGAGGGTGGGGGTAGATGAAGTCATGGTAGGGAGGGTGGGGTAGAGAGAGTGGGGGCAGGTTGGGTGATGGGATAGAGAGAGTGGGGGCTTGGGTAGAGGGAGGCAGTAGGGTAGGTGGCGGTGGATAGTGGAGGTAGGGTTTGTGGGCATTGAGAGAATGGGGGTATGGTGAGTGGGTGTAGAAAGAGCGGGATTGGGTGGGTGAATTGGGGTAGAGAGTGGGGGTGTGGTTGAGAGAGTAGGGGTAGGGTAGAGAGTGGGGGTTGGGTGGGGTAGAGAGTTGGTGCTGCATGGATGAGGTAGAGAGAGTGGGGTAGGGTGGGTGGTAGAGAGAGGGGATACGGTAGGGTGGGGTTAGAGTGAGTGGGGGTACAGTAGGGTGTGTTAGAGAGATTGGGAGTAGGGTAGTTAGGCACAGGAGATAGGTAAGATGTTTCTCTCACAGCCTTTGCTGCATGCTGAAGAGATACCCATGCAGAGAGACACAGGCAAGCTGAGAACAGTGAGGTGTAGCTGGGCACAGAGCTGTAACTCAGGACACAGTGGGCTGGAAGCAGTGCTTGCAGCCCTGGGGTAGGCGTAGGCGTGCCACCGCTCTGCCCTGACAGCCTTGCACGGTATCTTTAAAAAAACTCATACAAAAAGATTGTCTCTGAAAGTAGTCTAAAAATCGCACAATTGTATGTGAAATAGCCCAAAACAGCCCAAGAAGGCAAATCACTACGCAGCTGGGACATAGAAAGATCACCTGACTTGCTTCTTACAAAGCTGCGAATTAGAGCAAATCTTGTTACGCAGATCCTCATTGAGCAGTATGGTGGAGCAGTTTGAGAAAATAAATTTGAGTGAGTTAGCCATTTCATTCCGTGACAATACTGGTTGCCATTTCCTTCTGTCTCTCTTTTGTAACAATGGTTTTGGCTTGCACCACAAAAATTCACCAAAGCCAAAAAACACAAACTCTTGCATGACGACCAGGCCAGCACTGTCCATTCTGTGCCACAAATCCATTACAGCATCTATACTGGACGACTAATCATTGCTAGCAAATGGCGACCACCTATCTGCTGCTTTTGCTACAGCTGACCACCACATTCTTCTTAACCACCTCTAGGATGTTGGCATCCAAGACTGCTCCACCCTGGCTAACGTAATTTCTCTTCGACAGAATCCAAATCATCGCCCTCCTCCACTTGGTCCCGTGGAGTTACCACGTGATTACAAGTGGTGGTAGCATGGTGTAATGCCACGTTGTTGGTGGAATTACCCACGGTGGAATTGCCGAAGAGTAAATCTGCCAATTTACAGCGCTAACATGGAGAATTCAACTCCAGCAACAAGCTGGAAGTGAATCCACCACTTTTCTTCCAAAATCAGTGGATTTACTGCATGGTAATTCCGCGGGCAACAAATCTGCCAAAACCTATAATTTGGCAGTGTGGGGAAAATGGCAGTAATTGCATTACCACCGTAATAGTGGTAGTCATGGAATGACCACCAATTTTTTCCTGCACTGCCAAACTTGTAGTGAGGCCCAAAGTCTGTTGTTTTAGACACATTAGTCCATGTCTAAATGTGCTACAGTCCCTAATCCAAAGAGTACTTGTACATTAATAAAATAGCTTGCTTTCATCCAAACATTTATTGCATGGACTTCAATAAAAGGAAATCATTTGCAATCGACCAATGACCGGGGTCACAAATATAACGTTTGTCTTTATTGTGACATCACAAAGGTATCACATTTATGGCAGTGTGTGATTGATTTTGCATCCATCTATCAAAGAATAACTATTTGTTAGCTAGACATTTTAGTAAGGCTGACAGTCATTATGAATTGTACTTTACTGTCAGTTAATAATTCAGTTCCATGTTGGTTTACTATGATTTTGCCAGAGGGGAATTTAGGATGACATACCATTGTTACTATCTATATAGTCCCCCTAACGGCTTGCCAGATAGGTATAATTCTGACCATATACCTTTCAGTATTTGTCTGAGGTGTACAATTAATTAAACACTGTCTTTCTCCAACTAAAGTACAATAGGGTCAAGCAGTCTCTTCATCGTTGGGAGTCATATGGATGATGCAGGCTGTGTTTTTGTCTCTTGACGATCACAACACCAGCATCCCATGTATGTCTCCTACTGCAAACATGCACAGCTTTTCCAATTTGACAATGGCTTGTCAGTAACGTAGTTAATGTCATGCATACTTCCTCAGAAATATCCAGGAACACTCTGCATCATGTGACAAGAGCCACGGGCTTCAGCTCCACATTTGGTTGATTTATCAATTGCCTCTAGCTAGTCCCTGATAATTCTAGCTAGTCACATGTAAAAATGAGCTTAAAACACATACCTAATTGTACTGCGTTTTAGATGAGGGAAATCGGTTTGACCTCCCCACATTCACAGCTTCACTTTTTGTCACCCATCATATGTCCAATGCCCTTGTTCCAGTGGTCCCTGGCCTTTTAAACGAATTAGCTTTTGCCACAAAGCTGACAGGAATCAGTAGGAGGTAGGCGCAGAAGTATGGGTGTTAAAATCATACTAGGGATCATTATATAAGTAGGACATCCAAGGAAGATGCAATGGGCAACAGGAGGGTTTCTCCTTGTGTTCAAACAGTAAGACTGTGTGTTTAGTAACTCTCAATCCAGGGTCCCTTTTCGGAGTATGATGACCAATTCAAATCACTCAGTCTTTGGAGTTTAGGTGTCCACGCATTTCTTCCTTTGCACACTGTTCTGTGGATTCATGTCCTATGCTTTACATCCTCAACTTGTTCTGGGAGACACTTTGCTTGGGTCCCAATGCCACACATGCCCCTGAACATTAGACATGGACACCTCCATATCCTGATGGCTTCCACTTACCACCTCCTGGGGACTTCTACCTACCATGTCCGGATGATGTCCACCAACCACCTACTGATGACTTCTCCCTACCACTGCCTGATGAATCTTCTTCCCATTTCCTCTCCAGCATACTCCCTTTCCCTCACTTGTCTCTCCATCCCCCCATAGTCTTCCTCAAGAATCGTGAATTCTGTCCAAACACCCACCACAGTTACCCTCTCCAACACCCACATTTCGCCTTGCTGGGACATGCTCCCCTGGGGCCAGTCAGGGTGTAAGGGCCAGTACATATGTATCATATAGTACTGCTGACATGTGTTTGTTTACTGTGGCATTGCTCCCCTCCCTCTTGTGTGGCATATATCTTAGAGCGAGATTCACGCAGAGGCAGGACAGCTGAAAGAACCCCTGAACCACCCCCACACCTTTTAATCCCTTACTCCCACCTCTGTATATTTATTGTTCGGTAATCTTTTCGGTAAAATATGTTAATTATATATTTTTTCGGTAACATCACTGGATACCGTTTGCGAGGCCCTATACTATGCATTGCTGTTATTGGAGTAGTACGGATCTTAAGCTATCTGATTGAATGTCCCCATGGGAGCTACGTTTGCCCCAGACATAGCCAATCGCTATATGGCCAGTATGAAACAGACCATATCTATTTGGATTCCAATCCCTTCAAGATCCATATTCTGATCTGGCGTTGATATATTGATGACGTGCCCCTTATTTGGACAGGGTCGGCAAAAGAACTCATGCTCTTTCATGGATGCATGAATGCCACAACAGACACATCAAGTTCACGATCCATAATCTGATTTCCTAGACCTACACTTCTATAGGCCCGGTACAGAAATCAAGACAGAACTGTTCTGCAAGAAAACAGACCGAAATAGTCTCCTCCATTTTTCTAGTCACTATCCCACAGGACTAAAATATAACCTTCTGTACGGTCAGTTCCTGAGGATCCAGGGAAACTGTACGGATACGACCAAGTGGCTTTAATCATACACAGACATCCACAGGGAATCCGCACGCTCAGAAGATTCTGCCGTGCCCCTTTCCTCCTTTTGTCAGCTAAGAGGACCTGTACATGCTGCCAGGACGGTATCACATTAGCATAACTGGCTCGCACTCCCTGATCAGCCTGGTAGTTGTATACCCATTGCGGGCCGCTCAACATTCTGTATGCCACACATAGATGCCACGCACACAGCACTTTAGCTATGAGAAGGAAGTGCCTATCCTCTATACATCCAAGATTTTATAGATACGCACGTATCTTTCTGCCGCCACGACGCTAGTACTTCACATGCTTATCACATCTAGGCAGCTATCAGCACTGTGGGCTATGCACACAGCACTTTTTTTCAATAAAGTGAATGCTCAGTCCTTCATTTGCAAGAGATCTTTACCCATACGCATTTGTATGCCACCACCAAGCTCAATCACACCAGCCAGGTGTCATGACCACTGTGAGGGGGCACAAGTTGTGCCACAAGCAGGCTCCCACCAGAACCCTGAGGGCCTTAAAACCACTGCAAAAGGGCTCGTGGAGCCAGGCTCATATGTAGGAAGGAAGGGCTGTTCAAACTAGCTCCCATTTATGTACATGGGCCTTTCAATCCAACATGGAAGCACCCACACAGCCTAGTTCTAAGAACCAAGCCATGCGGTCTAGTGTTTTGGGTGTGGCAGGCCTGGAGCTACTTTCCCTGGTACTACTTTACCTGGGCTATATAAACTACACCCTGACTCCAGAACACGCTTCGCGTTATTCTGCAACCAGCAGCGTGACGCTCACCGTGCCCAGCTTCTGGTCTTCAGCATCTTCCTGTAATCCTGCAAGAACAAGAACAAGATTATTCTGTTTTACCTGAGAAAACACCATCCAGCACTCAACATCTCAACTGGGCTGCAATCTGTGGAAACCGAAAGAAGAAGAAACATCACTCACCTGTGAGCACTAGCTTAAGGACTTCCGGCGAACCGCCACCACAGCTGCTGCTCGAACACTGCGACTTCCATCAGTCTTACCTGAATTCCATTGCGCGATTGCTGCGCTTCCATCCGGAGCACCACAGCAACATCACCAAAGGAAAAGAGACATATTCAGGTTCGCTTTCAATATTAAACAACTGCACAGCACTGTACTTACCTTAACGGATTCTGGGGGCCTGTTTTTCATCGCGCTCTCATCCACTCGCAGCACCAGAGCGGGTGCACTAACACACAGGTGTCCTTCAGCCCACAGGACAAATGTGTGCAAAGCTAAGATGCCAAGTAATTTCTCTAATTTGAAACACAAGCCTGAACAATTAAGCAGGTGATATAGTCTCCATGAAATTCAAAATTGAGTGACTAACTTTTCAGTTTTGATATACGACCTGTAAATGTGATGCATTTATTAATATTCAATATATACAATATGGAATGTGCTATTTCTTCTTTTTCTTTAGACACCTATTATTGACTATTCATGATTAATCCTCCTGACGAACCACTATGTGTCAAGTGGGGAAACACATGGTGAGGACCTTATAAAATTCAAGGCACAGTTTTCATTGAATCACAGCAAAATAGAAATCTATGATTCAAATAAAAACTACAATTTGGCAAGTTTACTTTGTTAGTGCAAATTGGATTCCTACTTCTTTCTTATATAACTTTCTATATTGGCCAGTTTCAATATTTGGATATTCCAACTTGCAGACAACAAGATTGCATTTACTTAAGTATATCATCAGGACTCGCCAATGGTTGTGTCGAGACTGCAGTTTCCTTACAAACACACTGACTATCTGGAGTAATGAACATGAACCTGAAAAGTGAATGAGTTGATGTATGGAACTAATACCATCCAGCAACAGTTGTATTTTTTATTTTAACTGATTCTGTTGTTGTGTGACCATCCTTCTATTTTTCTGCCTTTCTTTCATTCTTTTCCATTTTTCCTTATTTTTGTTATCTAAGTGTGATTTAGCCGGTCAGATAGCAAAGTGAGCTAAGCCCTCGCCCCTGATATCTGTGCACAGCCTGCTGTGGCAGGTTCGAACTCTACCAGGATCAACTCAGCCTTTCATCCTTCGTGGTTGATAAATGGGTTCCCCTCTCTGGGATAATAATGTCTTCTGCTATTTAAGCACTCTGAGACGTATGGGTGTGTAGCGCTATATAAGTAAAACATTATTAATATATCCGCAAAAGCCATTGAGCTGAATCCTGAATCAAAGACATAAAAAACTCAAATTATACTCTGTGAATATGTTTGAAAAAATCCTACAATCAGAATTTTAAGAACATAAGCCCTACTTGCCAATATTAAACTTACTGCTTGTCCAGTTTCTCACTTCATGTTTGGTGTGCTCTGTCTTTCACAGCCAAGCAAATCTTAGAGAAAATGAAGAGGGACATTTTGGAAAGGATGCAACAGACTGGACAGCTTAACGTGACGGTTCAGCAAATTGACCATTTGAAGAAAATAATGGAAAACAGAGTAAGATCCCATATGTTCAATCCACTACCTACTACGATAGTTACTGTAAATCTCAAATCGAAAAAGAGGTACAAAAGAAATGTATTTATTTAACACCATGGCAAAGCACCACAATGGTCAACATATAACAGAAGTACCCTTGGAGTGATGTTGTTCAACTGAACATGAAGAACTTAGTAAAATAATATAAAACTTGCATAACATCTCCCTTTAAGCAACAGAAAAGAAACACTAAGGGATTCATTTTGAGTTTGACTGCATTTCCTTTAGAAATACTGCCACACTCAAATATTGTTACTGCATGTGGTCAGCAGCCCGAAAGCACGTTCTCTGAAGACCCTAGTCAGGGTGTGGGCATTATTGTCTACTGCCTCATGCACTGTTGCAGGATTATGACAATGCTATTATGTGGAACTGGGTGCACGTTTTGGTAGGCTATGATCCCCCTCAGTTTTGGTGGGTATTGCAGGTCACCTTGCGTGTTATGCAGCACCAATTGGGGTGGTGATCTAGCACAGTAGTCGGGTATTGTATATGCCATTTACATTACTTTGCAATCCTTTATTTTGTTTTGTACTTTTCTTCCGAAATCCTTCCTTTTCTTCCACTTGCAACAGGTTTGCTATACAGTTAAATACCTAAGATCCAGGTCTGTCGCCCTCTATGGGATTCCATGTATCCCGGCAGGGTGCTGTTCCATAGTACTATCGCATCATGGATGGAGCACTGGAAATGGCACAGCATTAGCTCACTATCAAGTCTCTCACGCAGCGCATTCGTATGTTCATCCTGTGCTGCTGTTTCTAGTTCCGGAACATTTGCTCTGAAGCATGGTGGGTTATCAAAGGCACATGGGTGCACTGCAAAGCTGCAATGATGTTTGGAAAATGTCCAATGCTGTAGTCACGTCCTTTGGTGGCATTCATATCTGCTGGGTTGGTAGGCAGGAAGATGTGCTGGTGTGCATTCTGAATTAGCGTAGCATGTGTTCCAGGATTCCAGAAAATGTCGGCTCGAACATACCATGCAGCATGTCAACATGTCAACAGTGTACTGAATTGTGGTGGTGGCAAATCAATGCTGCAAGGACACCAGCTTCGACTGGGGGGGATGAGAAAAAGGCACTAAGTCTCACAATTAAGGTATCTCCCATTTAGTTAGATGACCATTGAAAGCCTCATTGTCTTCGGAATAAAAGATAGTCTCTCAGAGTACTCCGACCCTAGCACAGTAAGTCTGGATCATTTTGTAGTATTTAAATATGCCATTTGGTGTTATTGACTTGATTTCGAAGAGACATGGCATTGTCCCAACCTATCCCCTAATTATTTGCCTTATCGTTGATAATAATGGATTTTAGAAAGATTACTGGTTTCCCACCAAGGAATGGGTTTGATGGCCCCTGTTCCCCCAAAGAAGATCACCTGTGTCCTATCAGAATTCAATTCCAACCATTTGTCAAACATCCATTCTATAATTGTATTGAAACAATTGGCAAAAGAAGTCAATTGGGCAGCGTTACCATCTGTGGGGAGATAGATTTGGGTATCATCCGCACAGGAATGGCATTCCTGCCCAATGGAGTTAATGAGATAGAGGAGGGTATTACATAAAGACCAGAAGAGCTGAGATCCCTGGAGAACACAGCAGGACTCACATTTAGCCTAGTGTTAGTAGCCGCCCATGGTGACCCCTGAGGACTGATCTGACCGAGGAGAACCAGCATAAGGCTGAAAGGTTTATTCTTGTGACCTCCAATAATGTTATTGTCCAAGGTATTGAATGCCACTGGAAGATCTAACGAGACCAGAAGACACACCTTGCACCTCTCGTCGAAGCTGGGATCCTACACCTCCAACTCAGACTCTTCACTGAGGCGGGGTCTAGACCCAACCTTCAGATGACTGTAAGTTGATAGCCAGCAAGAAATGTAGCTGGGAAACGACTACACTTTCCAATACTTGAGCAATAGAGGAAAATAGTAATACGATTTGAAATGTGCTAGTGTAGACTAGGACTTTCCTACAATTGCATAGACTGGTGAAAGCTTGCTTCATCAGTGTGGGTAGAGGTGGGAATGTTATTTTTTTGAATTATTGGTATTAATGAGGCATAAAGACATGGCTGCACTGTTGCAGCCTGTTATTAATATTTCGTAGGTGTTTCCTGTGAGATTTCAAGGTCACAACCCCAAAACATGTATATTTTCACCTTCAGGCAGTTTCAGACCAGAATGGAAGTCTTCAAGCACACTCATTTAGTGTTCTCTAAGGAAACTGACTCCATGATGACATCGTTGCAGACCTTGTGATGTGCTCTCAACCTTTGTGTCAATGTGGCAGATGCATTTTTTCTAATAGTATGTCACCTAAGCAAATATTTATGCAATAATAACACATGTTGAAATCAGAGATTGCACGGTTGGAGGCTCTGTTTAAATGCGTAACCTATCAAGCTTGGGAGCCGCTGTGTACTCCCCCAAGCTACACAGGGGATGTTAGGGAGAATTCTCCAGAATGGCTAATTTCCCTTACCTATTGAGTCCCTCAGCAGCTTTGCTGGATTTCTGGGATTTTTATTTTCACCTGGTAAGAGTGTGAGCCTTTGTTTCCCACTCTTACATGTATTTTTAGCTATGTGTTGTACATTTTGATGGGTTCATGGACTGTGGAGCCTCACATACTCCATAGGCATCATCTTTTTACTGTGTGCCACACAGCACCTTTAGTGCAGTGACACAGTGTTGTCTTTTTCAGACTTCCCACTCTAAAACTCCATTTTCTGGGGCTGGCTACTGTCCCCCAGAACATGTAGAGTCACCACTGGATCAAGCGAACTGAAGAGAAGCTGAAGGAAGAGGACCACTACCATGACTGAATCTGCCAGTGAAGCCCTGCTGCGGGTCCGAATCTATAAACTTCGACAACAGGGAAGATCTGCAAGGAATCTTCTCCTCTTGAGCTGGTGGGACCAACCAGTTCGCCAAACTCCAAGTCAGGCCTCCCTCTCCTGGTCGAATTTGCTGTGCACAGCTACAGTGAACCGGATAGCCAGGAGGACCGGACCCTCCTTGGGTTTTAAGGAGCACAATTTTTATTTGTCGTTTTGCTCCGCTGCTGGTTTCTTCCCTGAGCAGTGCAGGACCCTTCAGTCTTCCTCCTTCGTGTCAGTCCGACAGTCGCTTCAGGAACTGTGAGCCTGCAGGATCGGCCAGGAACGTCTGCCTCAGCTACAGCATTCTGCTGCTCTAAAGGTACTGTGCTAACCCGGTTGTTCCTTCCGTCTGACCGCAGTGAAAGTGTTTGAAATCTTTCGCCAATCCGAGAGCTTGTCCTTCGCTATTCTTTAAAATAACTTTTCTCCTGACCAACTTCGTTTCGAACTCTTGGCAAAGACTTAAACGCGAACTACTCTGAACTGTGTAATCCTTTGCAAAGACTCTGGTCAATTGACTTTGGCTCAGGCCTCTTGATTTGATTTCCTCACTGTAGTTCCCTTTTCTAGATTGCCCTGCCCACTTACTTGTTGGTGCTGCTTGATTGTGAATAACCTTGTCTTTCCCTTCCTTTTTAAATTACTTGAGTGCCATTTTGCTCACACTTCATTTTGAGCTTAACTTGTCCAGAATCTATTGGGTGGTGTGTAGTATATTAAGACTGTTTTATAAATTATGTGTAATAAATGTATATTCTTTTACTCAGAAACCTTGAGTCAGTGTTTGCTTGAACCGTAGTAACTGTCCTTTGTGTAACTATTGATACTGCTCACTTTACTCTTGAGATAAGTCTGGCTGCTCAGCCATCACTACCACTTTACAGTGTAGTACAGACTTGTACCAAAGGTGAATTTCTACTGTCACTTGTAGTCTTAATTGTGTGTGGTTTTCCCAAAGGGTAATGCATATGATTCTGCCTAACACTGGTGGCAGCGGTGGGATCAAGCACAGTGATTACACTTAGAGTGCTGCTATTACCTTGTATCAACTAACTACAAGGCTAACAATCACTAAAAAGCTATTTTAATCATGTCTGATATGGAAAAGTACAGTCAGGAGACCCTCCTTAGTTACACTGTAGATTATCTGAAAAGATATGTGTATAGATAGGAATCTCTCTGTTAAAGGCAAAAAGTCAGAATTAATTGAAAGGTTGTTAGAGAAACAAAGTCTGAAGAGTGGTTCTGGAATACCTAACCCTCCAGCAAATGTGGAATGATGAGGATGATAATGTGTCTGTTATTATGGATGAGTTAGATGAGGCAGATGTGTCCCACAATGTAGGCCTTACTGCTCCTCCTCCTGTTCATCAACCTCAACCTTTGTCCACTGGGACCCCACCAGGTCCTACACTCAGTCCTCAATTCATTGCTTTGGAAAAGATGAGGCTTGAAATGGAATTTAAACATATAAATGCCCAAACTGAAAAAAAGCATCAAGACCTTAAGCTCAGAGAAATGGAGCTGGACCATGTCTTAGAAATGAAAAAGTTGTCTTTGGGAAATGCTTCTCTCCCAGAGTCTTCGAGGTCTTCCAGTCCTAAGAGACCCTTTATGCCTAAGGAAATTGTTGGTATGTATGAGGCTAAGCTTGATATTTTGGATTGGTTGGCAATGTTTGAATATAACCATGGGATTCAAGACATTAAAGGGAATCAGTTGCTTCCTTGGCTCTTCTCTAGGCTACCAACTGTTGCATCTGATGTTGTGATGGAGTTAGGGGAGGTGGATAGGATGGATTACGAGTGTGTGAAGCTAGCTTTAATTGCTAGATTTGGGAAGACCCCTTCCCAGTATCTTAAGAGGTTTAGGATCCTCGAAAAGCATGATGGTACCCCTTGGGCTACCTGGGTATGTGAATGTTTGAAAAACTTAGATGGTTGGGTTAAGGGTTACAGAGTAAACACTTATGAAGGTATGAGAAATCTTGTTATGTTGGAGTCAATTTATGATGCTTGCTCTCCTGAGCTCAGACAGCACTTGGCTGAGTCTAAGGAGATAGATCCTAAGAAATTAGCTAAGGCTGCTGATTTATGGGTTGCCAACAGGGCTACTCACAAGGATTCTGGGGCAACTCAGAAGACGGATGAGGGAAAGCAGCCAAAGAAAGATAACAAGGAGAATTCTAATACCTCCAATCCAAAAGAGGGCCCCAAACAGCAACATAAGGGTAAACCACAAGGGAAGCCTAATCAGGGTAGTGTACCATCTGGGCCCAAACCAGATGGAGGTCAGCGCAAGCCCCCATTCATCAAAACATTTGGGAAATGTTATGTTTGTGGGTCAACTGACCATGTGAAAAGGGATCACAGATGTAAGGGTAAACCTTCAGGGGTCCACACTGTCTCCTTAGCCTTCTCCCCAGAGGAGGAAGTACCTATGGCAAGTGGAAACTTTCACCTACTGGCTGATGAACCCATTAGAGTCTCAGCTTGTGTTTCTTTAGTGTCCCTGGGCTTGTGGGAACAACAGAATTTAGATGCCTATAATTCCATCCAAGATAATACTAAAGAGTATTATAAAGATAGTGTTCTTGTGAATGGCCAGGACACCCCTGCCATCAGAGACACTGGAGCCAGCATAATTGTGGTTGATGAAACATTTTTCAAGGTGGAGGATGTTGCTAAGGCACCCAAACGCCTATCCAAGTTAGCTGGAGTCCCTGTGCAAATGCTTCCCCAGTTACCAGCTCTCATCCAGTGTAATGTTATGACTGTCAAAATACCTGTTAGTGTGCAGAGTGAAGTGCCAGGGAGAGTCCTGTTGGGCAATGACTTAAAAACTCTTGGAGTTGTGTCCAGCACCCCCAGGCCTCCCAGTTAAATGAAACAGGCGCTCACTAGGCCTGCAAGGGAGGGGACCTTGAGAGGCTCTCCAGAGGAGTTGGTAGAGGAAACTATCACTCTCAGTCCACAGGAGTTGCTCACTTCTCTTTCTGGAAAGAAAGAGGCAAAGGAGAAACCCAAGACCTCCAAGAAAAAGATAGATAGCACCTCTGTGCTACCAACCAGGACATCCCAAAGATTGTCCAAAGTCACACCTGTGACTCCTCCGCCTGCTGACGCTGAGTGTGAGGTACAACCCTGTGTGGTTGATCCAGTCTCTGAAGTCAGATCTGGAAGAAGACATTGTTTTAGTTGGAGATATGGATCCTGTTGACCATCCTGAGCGACAGTCTTTATTGGCAGAAGGTGGACCCAACTGAGCAGACTTCAGCAGAGGACAAAGAGAGTGTCCTACTCTTGAAGGTCTTCGACAGCAGGCATCTTCTCAACTTGATGGGCAAGAAGTTAGAAAGCATAGGTTGAGCTGGGAAGATGGCCTCTTCTACAGTGAACCGACTGAGTTTATCCCTGGGGACTGAAAAAGACTTGTAGTCCCCCTAGAAAACAGACTCCAGTTCCTACAGTTGGCCCATGAGATACCCTTGGCTGGTCATTTGAGTTTCAAAAAGACCAAGGAAAGGCTCTCCTTATACTTCTACTGGCCTATGATGGGTTCAGAATTTGACAAATTCTGTAGGAGCTGTCACACTTGCCACACCTATGGCAAGAGTGGAGCCAAGAATGTGGCACCCCTGGTGCCTCTCCCAGTGGTGGGAGTTCTTTTTGAGAGGGAGGGCATCGACATTGTTGGTCCCCTTGACCCTCCCACATCTTCAGGGAACAGGTTCATCCTGGTTGTAGTAGACCATTCTACTAGGTATCCTGAAGCAATACCTATGAGGACTGCTACGGCTCAGGCTGTGGCTAAGGCTCTACTTGGTATTTTTAGCAGAGTAGGGTTTCCTAAGGAAGTGATATCCGACAGGGGATCCAATTTTATGTCCCACTACATGCAAGCCATTTGGAAAAACTGTGGTGTCACTTACAAGCTCTCTACAGCCTATCATCCACATACAAATGGACTAGTAGAGAGGTTTAATCGTACTATGAAGAGCATGATAGGTGCTTTAGAGAACCCCTTAAAAGAAAGTGGGACCTTCTACTGTGATGCCTTCTCTTTGCTTATAGAGAAGTCCCTCAAAAGGGAGTTGGTTACAGTCCCTTTGAACTTCTCTATGGCCATCCAGTCAGAGGTCCATTGACCCTGATCAAGGATGGGTTGGAGAGTGCTCTTTCCCCCAAGCCAGTCAGAGTGACTGACTATGTGATAGGTCTCCGGAGGAGAATGTCACACACGATGGCAGAAGCTAGTGAAAACTTAAAAGCAGGTAGGCGCTGGTCAAACATTGGCATGACCACAAGGCCAGCATGGTTGAGTTTACTCAAGACCAGCGTGTACTAGTTATGGTGCCAACAAGGTAGAGGGCCTTGCAGGACAAATGGATAGGACCCTTCAAGGTTGTGGGCATACTTGGAGAGGTGAACTATCTGGTAGACTTAGGCAGACCTAAGGAGGCTCCCAGAGTCTTTCACACCAACTGTTTGAAGGCATATGTCTCCAGACCAGAAGTGGGAGCTTTGCTTCTAGCTTCAGCTCAAGAGGAGGAGGAGAGTGAACCTCTACCTGACCTTCTCAGAGTTCTCTGAACTGTGTAATCCTTTGCAAAGACTCTGGTCAATTGACTTTGGCTCAGGCCTCTTGATTTGATTTCCTCACTGTAGTTCCCTTTTCTAGATTGCCCTGCCCACTTACTTGTTGGTGCTGCTTGATTGTGAATAACCTTGTCTTTCCCTCCCTTTTTAAATTACTTGAGTGCCATTTTGCTCACACTTCATTTTGAGCTTAACTTGTCCAGAATCTATTGGGTGGTGTGTAGTATATTAAGACTGTTTTATAAATTATGTGTAATAAATGTATATTCTTTTACTCAGAAACCTTGAGTCAGTGTTTGCTTGAACCGTAGTAACTGTCCTTTGTGTAACTATTGATACTGCTCACTTTACTCTTGAGATAAGTCTGGCTGCTCAGCCATCACTACCACTTTACAGTGTAGTACAGACTTGTACCAAAGGTGAATTTCTACTGTCACTTGTAGTCTTAATTGTGTGTGGTTTTCCCAAAGGGTAATGCATATGATTCTGCCTAACACTGGTGGCAGCAGTGGGATCAAGCACAGTGATTACACTTAGAGTGCTGCTATTACCTTGTATCAACTAACTACAAGGCTAACAATCACTAAAAAGCTATTTTAATCATGTCTGATATGGAAAAGTACAGTCAGGAGACCCTCCTTAGTTACACTGTAGATTATCTGAAAAGATATGTGTATAGATAGGAATCTCTCTGTTAAAGGCAAAAAGTCAGAATTAATTGAAAGGTTGTTAGAGAAACAAAGTCTGAAGAGTGGTTCTGGAATACCTAACCCTCCAGCAAATGTGGAATGATGAGGATGATAATGTGTCTGTTATTATGGATGAGTTAGATGAGGCAGATGTGTCCCACAATGTAGGCCTTACTGCTCCTCTACCTGTTCATCAACCTCAACCTTTGTCCACTGGGACCCCACCAGGTCCTACACTCAGTCCTCAATTCATTGCTTTGGAAAAGATGAGGCTTGAAATGGAATTTAAACATATAAATGCCCAAACTGAAAAAAAGCATCAAGACCTTAAGCTCAGAGAAATGGAGCTGGACCATGCCTTAGAAATGAAAAAGTTGTCTTTGGGAAATGCTTCTCTCCCAGAGTCTTCGAGGTCTTCCAGTCCTAAGAGACCCTTTATGCCTAAGGAAATTGTTGGTATGTATGAGGCTAAGCTTGATATTTTGGATTGGTTGGCAATGTTTGAATATAACCATGGGATTCAAGACATTAAAGGGAATCAGTTGCTTCCTTGGCTCTTCTCTAGGCTACCAACTGTTGCATCTGATGTTGTGATGGAGTTGGGGGAGGTGGATAGGATGGATTACGAGTGTGTGAAGCTAGCTTTAATTGCTAGATTTGGGAAGACCCCTTCCCAGTATCTTAAGAGGTTTAGGATCCTCGAAAAGCATGATGGTACCCCTTGGGCTACCTGGGTATGTGAATGTTTGAAAAACTTAGATGGTTGGGTTAAGGGTTACAGAGTAAACACTTATGAAGGTATGAGAAATCTTGTTATGTTGGAGTCAATTTATGATGCTTGCTCTCCTGAGCTCAGACAGCACTTGGCTGAGTCTAAGGAGATAGATCCTAAGAAATTAGCTAAGGCTGCTGATTTATGGGTTGCCAACAGGGCTACTCACAAGGATTCTGGGGCAACTCAGAAGACGGATGAGGGAAAGCAGCCAAAGAAAGATAACAAGGAGAATTCTAATACCTCCAATCCAAAAGAGGGCCCCAAACAGCAACATAAGGGTAAACCACAAGGGAAGCCTAATCAGGTTAGTGTACCATCTGGGCCCAAACCAGATGGAGGTCAGCACAAGCCCCCATTCATCAAAACATTTGGGAAATGTTATGTTTGTGGGTCAACTGACCATGTGAAAAGGGATCGCAGATGTAAGGGTAAACCTTCAGGGGTCCACACTGTCTCCTTAGCCTTCTCCCCAGAGGAGGCAGTACCTATGGCAAGTGGAAACTTTCACCTACTGGCTGATGAACCCATTAGAGTCTCAGCTAGTGTTTCTTTAGTGTCCCTGGGCTTGTGGGAACAACAGAATTTAGATGCCTATAATTCCATCCCAGATAATACTAAAGAGTATTATAAAGATAGTGTTCTTGTGAATGGCCAGGACACCCCTGCCATCAGAGACACTGGAGCCAGCATAATTGTGGTTGATGAAACATTTTTCAAGGTGGAGGATGTTGCTAAGGCACCCAAACGCCTAACCAAGTTAGCTGGAGTCCCTGTGCAAATGCTTCCCCAGTTACCAGCTCTCATCCAGTGTAATGTTATGACTGTCAAAATACCTGTTAGTGTGCAGAGTGAAGTGCCAGGGAGAGTCCTGTTGGGCAATGACTTAAAAACTCTTGGAGTTGTGTCCAGCACCCCCAGGCCTCCCAGTTAAAGGAAACAGGCGCTCACTAGGCCTGCAAGGGAGGGGACCTTGAGAGGCTCTCCAGAGGAGTTGGTAGAGGAAACTATCACTCTCAGTCCACAGGAGTTGCTCACTTCTCTTTCTGGAAAGAAAGAGGCAAAGGAGAAACCCAAGACCTCCAAGAAAAAGATAGATAGCACCTCTGTGCTACCAACCAGGACATCCCAAAGATTGTCCAAAGTCACACCTGTGACTCCTCCGCCTGCTGACGCTGAGTGTGAGGTACAACCCTGTGTGGTTGATCCAGTCTCTGAAGTCAGATCTGGAAGAAGACATTGTTTTAGTTGGAGATATGGATCCTGTTGACCATCCTGAGCGACAGTCTTTATTGGCAGAAGGTGGACCCAACTGAGCAGACTTCAGCAGAGGACAAAGAGAGTGTCCTACTCTTGAAGGTCTTCGACAGCAGGCATCTTCTCAACTTGATGGGCAAGAAGTTAGAAAGCATAGGTTGAGCTGGGAAGATGGCCTCTTCTACAGTGAACCGACTGAGTTTATCCCTGGGGACTGAAAAAGACTTGTAGTCCCCCTAGAAAACAGACTCCAGTTCCTACAGTTGGCCCATGAGATACCCTTGGCTGGTCATTTGAGTTTCAAAAAGACCAAGGAAAGGCTCTCCTTATACTTCTACTGGCCTATGATGGGTTCAGAATTTGACAAATTCTGTAGGAGCTGTCACACTTGCCACACCTATGGCAAGAGTGGAGCCAAGAATGTGGCACCCCTGGTGCCTCTCCCAGTGGTGGGAGTTCTTTTTGAGAGGGAGGGCATCGACATTGTTGGTCCCCTTGACCCTCCCACATCTTCAGGGAACAGGTTCATCCTGGTTGTAGTAGACCATTCTACTAGGTATCCTGAAGCAATACCTATGAGGACTGCTACGGCTCAGGCTGTGGCTAAGGCTCTACTTGGTATTTTTAGCAGAGTAGGGTTTCCTAAGGAAGTGATATCCGACAGGGGATCCAATTTTATGTCCCACTACATGCAAGCCATTTGGAAAAACTGTGGTGTCACTTACAAGCTCTCTACAGCCTATCATCCACATACAAATGGACTAGTAGAGAGGTTTAATCGTACTATGAAGAGCATGATAGGTGCTTTAGAGAACCCCTTAAAAGAAAGTGGGACCTTCTACTGCGATGCCTTCTCTTTGCTTATAGAGAAGTCCCTCAAAAGGGAGTTGGTTACAGTCCCTTTGAACTTCTCTATGGCCATCCAGTCAGAGGTCCATTGACCCTGATCAAGGATGGGTTGGAGAGTGCTCTTTCCCCCAAGCCAGTCAGAGTGACTGACTATGTGATAGGTCTCCGGAGGAGAATGTCACACACGATGGCAGAAGCTAGTGAAAACTTAAAAGCAGGTAGGCGCTGGTCAAACATTGGCATGACCACAAGGCCAGCATGGTTGAGTTTACTCAAGACCAGCGTGTACTAGTTATGGTGCCAACAAGGTAGAGGGCCTTGCAGGACAAATGGATAGGACCCTTCAAGGTTGTGGGCATACTTGGAGAGGTGAACTATCTGGTAGACTTAGGCAGACCTAAGGAGGCTCCCAGAGTCTTTCACACCAACTGTTTGAAGGCATATGTCTCCAGACCAGAAGTGGGAGCTTTGCTTCTAGCTTCAGCTCAAGAGGAGGAGGAGAGTGAACCTCTACCTGACCTTCTCAGAGGCCAACCTTTAGTGGAGAACATAGAAGGAGGTAAACTCTCTTCTAATCTGATATCTGAACAGCAGGAGGAGTGCAAAGTTCTGTTGAATCAGTTTTCCTCCCTGTTTTCACTTTCACCAGGCTTGACCCCTTGGGGCCAGCATGATATTCTCACTGGTGACTGTTTACCTGTGAAAAGCAGAGGTTACAGAATGTCAGAACATGTGAGATCCCACATCAAAGGAGAGGTCAACAATATGCTTGATCTTGGGGTTATATAGCCATCTACAAGTCCATGGTCTAGTCCAGTTGTTCTAGTACCAAAGGCAGGATCCAAGGAGTTGAGATTCTGTGTGGACTATAGAGCTCTAAATGCACTCACTAAGACTGCTGCCCATCCTTTGCCAAGGACATATGAACTGGTGGATAAACTTGGTGTAGCCAACAGACCATGCCAAGGAGAAAACTGCATTCTCCACCCCAGTAGGCCTCTACCAGTTTAAGGTTATGCCTTTTGGACTAAAGAATGCACCTGCTACATTCCAAAGGATGGTCAATCAAGTTCTGAACGGGATGGAGGAACTCTGCATGGCATACTTGGATGACATTGCAGTTTTTAGCCCTAGTTGGAAAGAACATGTTGATCACTTGGGATATGTTTTGCAGGCTCTTGAGCAGTCCCATCTGACCATAAAGGCAAGCAAATGTCAAATTGGTCAGAGCAAAGTGGTCTACCGCGGTCATGAGGTAGGAGGAGGTGAAATAAGGCCATTGCCTAGCAAAGTACAAGCTGTACACAACTGGGCCACCCCTAGTACTCAAACCCAAGTGAGAGTCTTCATAGGTCTCACTGGGTACTACAGGAATTTAATTGAGAACTATGGGACTATAGCTTCTCCTTTGAATGTAGTCTCCTCTGCAGAATTCCCTAAAAAGGTTAGATGGAATGAGGAGTGCACTCAAGCCTTTGAAAACCTGAAGAAAGCCCTTTGTCAAGCTCCAGTCCTAAGAGCTCCTGATTACCACCAACCCTTCATTGTGCAGACAGATGCATCCAATACAGGTATGGGTGCAGTCCTTAGTCAACTGGATTAGAAAGGTAGAGAGCACCCCATTTGCTTCATCAGTACTAAACTGAAGGAACCAGAAACAAGATGGGCAACCATACAGCGTGAATGTGTTGCCATTGTGTGGTCTCTGAAGAAGTTTAGACCATACTTGTATGGATCTACTTTTGTGATTCAGACAGACCACCAACCCTTGAGATGGTTAATGCAAATGAAAGGGGAGAACCCAAAACTTCTAAGTTGGTCAATCTGCCTGCAAGGGTTTGATTTCACCATTGAGCACAGGTCAGGATGTCACCACCAAAATGCTGATGGTCTCTCTAGGATGTTTATAACCGACTAGAGTGAAGAGATTCATCTAGGAGTGAATTAAATCCTCCCGTCCCTTAGTCTGGGGTGGGGGGGGGGGGCGAGTGTTAGGAAGAATTCTCCAGAATGGCTAATTTCCCTTACCCACTGAGTCCCTCAGCAGCTTTGCTGGATTTCTGGGATTTTTTTTTCCACCTGGTAAGAGTGAGAGCCTTTTTTTCCCACTCTAACATGTGTTTTTGGCTATGTGTTGTACCTTTTTATGTGTTCATGGACTGTGGAGACTCACCTACTCCATAAGCATCTTCTTTTTACTGTGTGTCAAACAGCACCTTTAGTGCAGTGACACAGGGTTGTCTTTTTCAGACTTCCCACTCTAAAACTCACTTTTCTGGGGCTGACTATTGTCCCCCAGAACATGTAGAGTTGCCACTGGATCGAGATAACTGAAGAGAAGCTGAAAGAAGAGGACGACTACCACGACTGAATCTCCCGGTGAAGCCCTGCTGCGGGTCCGAATCTCCAAACTTCGACGACAGGGAAGATCTGCAAGGTATCTTCTCCCCTTCCGCTGGTGGGACCAACCAGTTCGCCAAACTCCAAGTCAGGCCTCTCTCTCCTGGTCAAATTTGCTGTGCAAAGCTACAGTGAACCGGATAGCCAGGAGGACTGGACCCTGCTTGGGTTTTAAGGAGCGCACCTTTTATTCGTCGTTTTGCTCTGCTGCTGTTTTCTTCCAGGAGCAGTGCAGGACCCTCCAGTCTTCCTCCTTTGTGTCAGTCCGACAGTCGCTTCAGGAACCGTGAGCCTGCAGGATCTGCCAGGAATGTCTGCCTCAGCTACAGCATTCTTCAACTCTAAAGGTACTGTGCTAACCCGGTTGTTCGTTCCGTCCGACCGCAGTGAAAGTGCTTGAAATCTTTCACCAATCCGAGGGCTTGTCCTTCTCTATTCTTTAAAGTAACTTTTCTCCCGACCAACTTCGTTTCGAACTCTTGGCAAAGACTTAACCGCCAACTACTCTGAACTGTGTGATCCTCTGCAAAGACTCTGGTCAATTGATTTTGGCACAGGCCTCTTGATTTGATTTCCTCACCGTAGTTGCCTTTTCTAGATTGCCCTGCCTACTTACTTGTTGGTGCTGCTGAATTTTGAATAATCTTGTCTTTCCCTCCCTTTTTAAATTACTGGAGTACCATTTTGCTCACACTTCATTTTGAGCTTAACTTGTCCAGAATCTACTGGGTGGTGTGTAGTATATTAAGAGTGCTTTTACTTAGTGAACTGTTTTATAAATGATGTGTAAATAAATGTATATTCTTTTACTCAGAAACCTTGAGTCAGTGTTTGCTTGAACCATAGTAATTGCTGTCCTTTGTGTAACTATTGATACTATTGATACTGCTCACTTTACTCTTGAGATAACTCTGGCTGCTCAGCCATCGCTACCACTATACTGTGTAGTACAGGCTTATACCAAAGGTGAATTTGTACTGTCACTTGTAGTCTTAATTGTGTGTGGTGTTCCCAAAGGGTACTGCATATGATTCTGCCTAACAGGGGAAAACAAACCTAAGCTCACTGAGTAGCAAAGCACAGCAAATTGCATGTAAATGTACGATTAGGGCAGCCATTAGTCAGCCTTGGGACCTCTGTGATAGGGCAGAGAAATTACACCTATGACACAAGAGTAATGTGGTTATCAAAGCTGAATTGATTACATGTTTGTTTAGGGGAGGAATTAGACAGTATGCCTATAGATGCTAATGCAATATCTACAAACAATAGGGATATTTCAGAGGCAAACAGTGTCAGGAATGGATTAAAGGAAAGGGAGGGACAGTTTCACGTGACCATTACCTTCATAGATGAGTGTCCTAATCATAAAGTTTGTAACCTATTCTTCAAAGCCATTGGCCCTCCTTGGGTCACACTATTTTACAAACAACGTTCAAAGATGTGCCAACTAAAAATTCCAAATCGTAATCTTAATGAGTCTCTTAGCCTCGTGCCTACCCTAATATCCCAACACAAATGTTCCAAAGTTTGGCCAACAAAAGAATTAAAATCCTAATTTCAAGTGTGCAGTTATATTCTAATAACAAAAAAAATACTTTCTTCTTAGAAGTCTTTTCCAGGGTTTGTTCAGCCTTGACCTGCTCTCTGTCTTCCTGATTTCACATCGTCTTGCAGGACTTTTTACCAGCTGCCCAGCACTCACAGGTTCCTTCTCTCAGACCACCACAACCTCAGGTTTGTAGTTAGTTTCGTGCAACACACGTTGTAAACAGGTTTCTCCGAATTCTCTGAAGTTCTCTCACAGACCTTGGTTCTATTCAGCACTCAACTCACTTCAGCAGTCACTTGTTCAGGGTCCTCTTCAAGCAGACAATATTATGTCACACTCCTTCCCTAGGTCTCTTCTCTCTAGGACATACCTCAAAGTCAGGCCTCCTCTTTGGCTCAGGAACCATTTTGCTGTTCTTCTTTTCTCTCAGCAGCAACTGCCTCTGTGGGGCAGCTCTTTCCAAAGTGACTGCTGCAGATTGGTCAGGATATGAGCCACCTCTCTATGTAGGCAGTTCCCTCCATTTCCAGGGATTGTGTAGAAGCGTGCCAGCTTCCTTCCAAGTTTTACTCCAAGCTAGACTACTGCTTCCCAATTAGCAGGTTCCTTGTGTATCCAGGGATGGTGTCACGACTCGCTCCCTTCGCTCCCATTCCCGCCACTTGGGGGTATGTTTTGGGGTTTATTCCGTAGTGGACATTTCCTCCAAACCTAATGCTACAGTGCAGTGATGAATTAGGAGCGCTGAAACCTTATTTTCCAAGTTACTTCCCTTCCGGATCCATTCCAGGTTTTTGGCAGCCAGCATGCTACTTTACTCAAATGACTATGCTTCCCAGAATGCCTGGCTCACTGCTTCACCTCCTCCCTTGCAGGACAAGGTTGGGTGGAGGATAGGCAACACCTGTGGCTGCAGGTGCAGCAGGCGGCACACCTGAAGGGTGTGCTCGTTAAGCAGCTTTAAAAGCCTCAGTTTACTTCAGTCCAGCGCTGGTCATCGTTGCAGTGTTCCTGTTGTGACTAGTCCCTTGTTCCTAGCTTTTGTGCCTAGTTCCTAGCTCCTGTTTCTTGTTCCTCCGCCCTGGATTTCGGATTCATGTGCTAAATTGATTTCTGCTTTCTGGATTTCCCTTTCTGTCTTCCTCTGTCTGCAGGTAGCCTTTCTCTGTGCTTTACCCTTTGATGCAGCCCAATTTGCCTGTGTTTTCTATTTCTTTGATGCTGTCCTTTGCTACTAAGAAACCTGATGCATTAGTCTTTCCTTTTTTAGATTTAGTTTCCTGCCTTTTCTCCTTGGATGGGTGGGTAAGGTTTCCTTTTGTGAGATCATTTTCCCTGCTCCTGATCCTTACTTCCTTTTGGGATCCATGCCATGTTTTCCATTTCACTTCTGCATTTATTTCCCATTTGATTATTTAGGTGTGGGGTGCTGTAGTAACTAGTCCCTGTGTGAATGCCTTTTGTTTTCCTCACTATTTCTTTAATCACAATTCCTACTTGCTCCTTGACTTAGGTCTTAGGTATTTAGTTATCCTCCACCCATTGCTGTTATAGCCTTCTGGGTCCTTGTTTGATCAACTGGGTTCGTGGGTTTACTGACATTCAAGTGGTCTTTCCAGTCCTCGTGAGTACTGTTTCTAAGTTCCTTATTCAGTATCATCCAGAGTGTCAGCACACAGATCCTGTCCTTGCTTGCCCTCTACGTGAGCTTAGCGCTGTCAGTATCTGTAAGAGCATACTGGGTAAGGAGTTTGCCGACTTTCCTTTCAGTCATAAGGAGGTTCTAAGTGCTTACCCCACATCCCTTTTCATATATAGGTATTTTTGTTTCACTCTATCTGCACTCCTGGGTTTTAGTATTATGAGTCATGGTTCTTGTGTGCACGTTGTTTGATTCAAGGTTATTCACTGTGCGATTTTGTGCACATTTCCCTTGCCATATTCGCTGACTTTGTACTCACCTGATTAATCCTGACAGAATGACCAGCCCTAAATTCCCATTGAATATGGCAAGTTTAAGAAAGAAAGGCAGCAAGGCCTCTAACAAATCTGTACAGAAAGCTTCCCCTACATTTCCCTGTGACAATCAAATCACTAGTCCTGACTTGAATGAACTCCTTGTCACGAATGGACATTTACGCGCAGAGTATTTTTCCCACAGGATGGCACAGCTTACATTGCCTGATCCTAGTTCTGTCTTTTATTCTGATCCAGATTCTATGTCAGCACAAGCCTTAGCAGCAGAAAACAACACACTGTTAGACTTATTATACAAGAGTACCTCTGTTGTTGAACCCCATGATTCCAGTTGTGCTTCACCTCAGATTGAACAGTTTCATGGTACAAACATAAAGAATGGAGGGGTTCCTTGCATAACTTCTGTTTTCTACCCTCAGTCTAAAGCATACTCCTTTGCACAAGTACATACTGTAGTCCCTAATGCCAAGAGGTCTAATGTCAATAGTTTGCTTAAGGGAAACACAGACCAAGTTGGTAAGAGAAAGTATAAATCTCAGAACCTGCAAGCAGTAGATGACAATGTACAATCGATGCACATCCAGATTGCTAGTGCAGGATCCAGCTCTGATGCCACTATGCCTCCCCCTGGGCCTACTGATAGTGATGTACAGTTAATGCAGGGCATGCTAAGAGCTAAGCTTGAGGAGTTAAGACAAGAATTAATTTCTTTACAAGAAGAGAATAAGACCTTGCACTCTTTACTGAATACACCTCAGACTTTATCTGTTGATGTTGATGAAGTGAACACTGTTCAGCCCCTGAGTGCAGAGACTTTGGTAAACCATGATATTTGCCAATATGTTAGATCTATTGGGAGTGAAAGTCTTTCTTCTAGCACAGCGCTTAATCTGGGCACAGTTTCTGACAATTGTTCTGCTGTTTGTCAGGGATTGCAGTTAGCTGAAGATTTACAAGCTACTCCTTTACCCAAAGGTTCCTGTGTAGCAGTTTGTCATAATTCTGAGCTTGAACACATACATGCTTCTGATTTCCAAACACAATCCACAATGGTGACATACACAGAATCAGTCACTACTGTAGGCTTAGGTTCTGCCCTTGATCTTGCTGCTGAGACTGAAGTAGACGTTCAGGCTGATGTGGAAAACCATGCTACCTCTGTGTTCGCTCTTCCTTCTGCCAAATTTGGTCACCACGAACAGTCAGAGACAGTACAGATTTCAGATTTTGATGGACCCATTCCACAGGATACTGAACCAAAAACCTGGCAGACGATTCCTGAACTGTTGATTGTTAATCTGCCACTTTCAGAAGCTAAGACAGAGGAATGGACAATTGTCGAAATCCTGATTAACAGAGACTTTACTATGGTAATTCCTCTGGTTGATATTGACATCTACAAAGGAAGAGAATCTGTGCCATCCACTAAGGAGAGGGACTGCAGGGGTACAGCTCAGTCTTTGATTACTGGTGCCAAGGAGTCAACTGCCCTAAAGGTGTTTTCCATTCCTGAGCCACAAATGTGTCTGTCTACTTCTGGGACTTCAGTCTGTCCTCCTACAACCATTGACTCTTCTATTATCCAGTCCACAGCTCTGTAGTCATCTTTGACACACGTGTCTTCAATCAATGAACAACTGCCATGTCTGCCATTCACTCAAGAGCCTTCACCATGTACGTGGTCAGTGCCAAAGACCTTGACAAGTTTGTCTTCAGCTAACGAGATGGCTCCAGCTTGCATGCCTTCAGCCTCAGAATTTCCTCTGGCATGCCTGTCTTCGGCTACAGTGACTCATCCAGCAGATTATCCTTCCGCCATGGAGCCTCCGGTAGCACATCCTGAGTGCATGTCTTCGGTCCCAGAGCCTACTGCTAGTTTGGCTTCAGTTCATGAGAGACCTGTATCCTTCTCAGCCTCGCGGCCAATATCGGAGGTGTACCTGTCTACACTGTCAGATCCTGCTGCATATTCTTCTGCTCCAAAGATTCCTCCTGAATCCCAACCATTTATTACCGATGAAGGTCCAGCAGCCCTTTGTATGCTTCAGGGGGATCACCAGATTGCCTGCCTTTTTCACAAGACAATTCTCCCTACTGCTTGACTGTAGCATCAGAGCCTCTCGAAGATGCAACATCTGAGTCTGAAACTTCTGCCAGCTCTCTCTTCAGAAACATCAAGCTGGATCATGATTCGGGAGAGCCTTACATGCGAGGCCATTGGACTTGCCTGGAGTACTACGAGAGGGAGACAGATACCATCCACTACGGCCCAGTCACCGAACAAGTAGCCGACCAGGATAGTGGGCTGGGTGGTTCGCATCTGGGGTCCGGTTCGGACCAGCCGCTTGACAGCTTTTTTGTTGCCGGATCACGCATGAGCCCGAAGGAAGGGACGGGCACGGCCCCCCAGCAGCAGCACCAGTTGGGTGCTAGTAGCCAAAGGAAGAGAATGACTGCTGCAGTTCAAGATGTGCCTGTTATTGCTCCTGCTGCGAGTGTGCCTGATGTACTAAGTACTGCTTCTATCACTCCTATCAGTATGCCAAACGTCCCTGCGGTGGTATCCCACGTGCAACAAGGTGGCTACACGACTGTCACCGGGAGTGCCAGCCTCGAACAACCCATAGGACTTCCAGGCCTCCAAGGCATGGAACATATGCAGTCAAACCTTAGTCACTTTCAACCACAAGCCTTTTCGCAGATGGATGACAGAAGAGGATCCGAACCTCTACCTCGGCCGCCACCTTCTTTTTCTGAACATAAACATTTCCTGAAACCTGCAGTTTCCTCATCTCCTGCGTGTCCACTCTCGGCAGAAAGGCTAACAGGGCTTCTACCATTGTCTAAGGCATGTTGCACCAGCCTGCCTCCCTCCTCAAAGACTTATAAGTGTCCACTCCCAGTGACTGAGCTTCCTGGACCTTCCAACTCTGCTTCAGGTCCTGCAAGTCCTTCATGCCTTTCTTCGAACCATGAGTCTCTTCCTCACCAGAAGCCTGCCTATGACTCTTCTAGACTGCAGCTTGATTCTATTCATTCCAGTCCATCTGCTTTTGCCCACAGGCCACCGTTTCCATCAGTGCCACCTCCAAAGACAAATCGCTCCTATCATAGAAGGAAGATGTTTTGTGCGGGTGACGGTCGCCTGGAGACGGCTGTGGAAGGGGGTATACTGTCACGACTCGCTCCCTTCGCTCCCATTCCCGCCACTTGGGGGCATGTTTTGGGGTTTATTCCCTACTGGATATTTCCTCCGAACCTAATGATACAGTGCTGTGATGAATTGGGAGCGCTAAAATCTTATTTTCCAAGTTACTTCCCTTCCGTATCCATTCCAGGTTTTTGGCAGCCAGCATGCTACTTTACTCAAATGACTATGCTTCCCAGAATGCCTGACTCACTGCTTCACCTCCTCCCTTGCAGGACAAGGTTGGGTGGAGGATAGGCAACACCTGTGGCTGCAGGTGCAGCAGGCGGCACACCTGAAGGGTGTGCTCGTTAAGCAGCTTTAAAAGCCTCAGTTTACTTCAGTCCAGCGCTGGTCATCGTTGCAGTGTTCCTGTTGTGACTAGTCCCTTGTTCCTAGCTTTTGTGCCTAGTTCCTAGCTCCTGTTTCTTGTTTCTCCGCCCTGGATTTCGGATTCATGTGCTAAATTGATTTCTGCTTTCTGGATTTCCCTTTCTGTCTTCCTCTGTCTGCAGGCAGCCTTTCTCTGTGCTTTACCCTTTGATGCAGCCCAATTTGCCTGTGTTTTCTATTTCTTTGATGCTGTCCTTTGCTACTAAGAAACCTGATGCATTAGTCTTTCCTTTTTAAGATTTAGTTTCCTGCCTTTTCTCCTTGGATGGGTGGGTAAGGTTTCCTTTTGTGATATAATTTTCCCTGCTCCTGATCCTTACTTCCTTTTGGGATCCATGCCATGTTTTCCATTTCACTTCTACATTTATTTCCCATTTGATTATTTAGGTGTGGGGTGCTGTAGTAACTAGTCCCTGTGTGAATGCCTTTTGTTTTCCTCACTATTTCTTTAATCACAATTCCTACTTGCTCCTTGACTTAGGTCTTAGGTATTTAGTTATCCTCCACCCATTGCTGTTATAGCCTTCTGGGTCCTTGTTTGATCAACTGGGTTCGTGGGTTTACTGACATTCAAGTGGTCTTTCCGGTCCTCGTGAGTACTGTTTCTAAGTTCCTTATTCAGTATCATCCAGAGTGTCAGCACACAGATCCTGTCCTTGCTTGCCCTCTACCTGGGCTTAGCGCTGTCAGTATCTGTAAGAGCATAGTGGGTAAGGAGTTTGCCGACTTTCCTTTCAGTCATAAGGAGGTTCTAAGTGCTTACCCCACATCCCTTTTCATATATAGGTATTTTTGTTTCACTCTATCTGCACTCCTGGGTTTTAGTATTATGAGTCGTGGTTCTTGTGTGCACGTTGTTTGATTCAAGGTTATTCACTGTGCGATTTTGTGCACATTTCCCTTGCCATATTCGCTGACTTTGTACTCACCTGATTAATCCTGACAGAATGACCAGCCCTAAATTCCCATTGAATATGGCAAGTTTAAGAAAGAAAGGCAGCAAGGCCTCTAACAAATTTGTACAGAAAGCTTCCCCTACATTTCCCTGTGACAATCAAATCACTAGTCCTGACTTGAATGAACTCCTTGTCACGAATGGTAATTTACGCGCAGAGTATTTTTCCCACAGGATGGCACATCTTACATTGCCTGATCCTAGTTCTGTCTTTTATTCTGATCCAGATTCTATGTCAGCACAAGCCTTAGCAGCAGAAAACAACACACTGTTAGACTTATTATACAAGAGTACCTCTGTTGTTGAACCCCATGATTCCAGTTGTGCTTCACCTCAGATTGAACAGTTTCATGGTACAAACATAAAGAATGGAGGGGTTCCTTGCATAACTTCTGTTTTCTACCCTCAGTCTAAAGCATACTCCTTTGCACAAGTACATACTGTAGTCCCTAATGCCAAGAGGTCTAATGTCAATAGTTTGCTTAAGGGAAACACAGACCAAGTTGGTAAGAGAAAGTATAAATCTCAGAACCTGCAAGCAGTAGATGACAATGTACAATCGGTGCACATCCAGATTGCTAGTGCAGGATCCAGCCCTGATGCCACTATGCCTCCCCCTGGGCCTACTGATAGTGATGTACAGTTAATGCAGGGCATGCTAAGAGCTAAGCCTGAGGAGTTAAGACAAGAATTAATTTCTTTACAAGAAGAGAATAAGACCTTGCACTCTTTACTGAATACACCTCAGACTTTATCTGTTGATGTTGATGAAGTAACACTGTTCAGCCCCTGAGTGCAGAGACTTTGGTAAACCATGATATTTGCCAATATGTTAGATCTATTGGGAGTGAAAGTCTTTCTTCTAGCACAGCGCTTAATCTGGGCACAGTTTCTGACAATTGTTCTGCTGTTTGTCAGGGATTGCAGTTAGCTGAAGATTTACAAGCTACTCCTTTACCCAAAGGTTCCTGTGTAGCAGTTTGTCATAATTCTGAGCTTGAACACATACATGCTTCTGATTTCCAAACACAATCCACAATGGTGACATACACAGAATCAGTCACTACTGTAGGCTTAGGTTCTGCCCTTGATCTTGCTGCTAAGACTGAAGTAGACGTTCAGGCTGATGTGGAAAACCATGCTACCTCTGTGTTCGCTCTTCCTTCTGCCAAATTTGGTCACCACGAACAGTCAGAGACAGTACAGATTTCAGATTTTGATGGACCCATTCCACAGGATACTGAACCAAAAACCTGGCAGACGATTCCTGAACTGTTGATTGTTAATCTGCCACTTTCAGAAGCTAAGACAGAGGAATGGACAATTGACGAAATCCTGATTAACAGAGACTTTACTATGGTGATTCCTCTGGTTGATATTGACTTCTACAAAGGAAGAGACTCTGTGCCATCCACTAAGGAGAGGGACTGCAGGGGTACAGCTCAGTCTTTGATTACTGGTGCCAAGGAGTCAACTGCCCTAAAGGTGTTTTCCATTCCTGAGCCACAAATGTGTCTGTCTACTTCTGGGACTTCAGTCTGTCCTCCTACAACCATTGACTCTTCTATTATCCAGTCCACAGCTCTGCAGTCATCTTTGACACACGTGTCTTCAATCAATGAACAACTGCCATGTCTGCCATTCACTCAAGAGCCTTCACCATGTACGTGGTCAGTGCCAAAGACCTTGACAAGTTTGTCTTCAGCTAACGAGATGGCTCCAGCTTGCATGCCTTCAGCCTCAGAATTTCCTCTGGCATGCCTGTCTTCGGCTACAGTGACTCATCCAGCAGATTATCCTTCAGCCATGGAGCCTCCGGTAGCACATCCTGAGTGCATGTCTTCGGTCCCAGAGCCTACTGCTAGTTTGGCTTCAGTTCATGAGAGACCTGTATCCTTCTCAGCCTCGCGGCCAATATCGGAGGTGTACCTGTCTACACTGTCAGATCCTGCTGCATATTCTTCTGCTCCAAAGATTCCTCCTGAATCCCAACCATTTATTACTGATGAAGGTCCAGCCAGCCCTTTGTATGCTTCAGGGGGATCACCAGATTGCCTGCCTTTTTCACAAGACAATTCTCCCTACTGCTTGACTGTAGCATCAGAGCCTCTCGAAGATGCAACATCTGAGTCTGAAACTTCTGCCAGCTCTCTCTTCAGAAACATCAAGCTGGATCATGATTCGGGAGAGCCTTACATGCGAGGCCATTGGACTTGCCTGGAGTACTACGAGAGGGAGACAGATACCATCCGCCACGGCCCAGTCACCGAACAAGTAGCCGACCAGGATAGCGGGCTGGGTGGTTCGCATCTGGGGTCCGGTTCGGACCAGCCGCTTGACAGCTTTTTTGTTGCCGGATCACGCATGAGCCCGAAGGAAGGGACGGGCACGGCCCCCCAGCAGCAGCACCAGTTGGGTGCTAGTAGCCAAAGGAAGAAAATGACTGCTGCAGTTCAAGATGTGCCTGTTATTGCTCCTGCTGCGAGTGTGCCTGATGTACTAAGTACTGCTTCTATCACTCCTATCAGTATGCCAAACGTCCCTGCGGTGGTATCCCACGTGCAACAAGGTGGCTGCACGACTGTCACCGGGAGTGCCAGCCTCGAACAACCCATAGGACTTCCAGGCCTCCAAGGCATGGAACATATGCAGTCAAACCTTAGTGACTTTCAACCACAAGCCTTTTCCCAGATGGATGACAGAAGAGGATCCGAACCTCTACCTCGGCCACCACCTTCTTTTTCTGAACATAAACATTTCCTGAAACCTGCAGTTTCCTCATCTCCTGCGTGTCCACTCTCGGCAGAAAGGCTAACAGGGCTTCTACCATTGTCTAAGGCATGTTGCACCAGCCTGCCTCCCTCCTCAAAGACTTATAAGTGTCCACTCCCAGTGACTGAGCTTCCTGGACCTTCCAACTCTGCTTCAGGTCCTGCAAGTCCTTCATGCCTTTCTTCGAACCATGAGTCTCTTCCTCACCAGAAGCCTGCCTATGACTCTTCTAGACTGCAGCTTGATTCTATTCATTCCAGTCCATCTGCTTTTGCCCACAGGCCACCGTTTCCATCAGTGCCACCTCCAAAGACAAATCGCTCCTATCATAGAAGGAAGATGTTTTGTGCGGGTGACGGTCGCCTGGAGACGGCTGTGGAAGGGGGTATACTGTCACGACTCGCTCCCTTCGCTCCCATTTCCGCCACTTGGGGGCATGTTTTGGGGTTTATTCCCTACTGGACATTTCCTCCGAACCTAATGCTACAGTGCTGTGATGAATTGGGAGCACTAAAACCTTATTTTCCAAGTTACTTCCCTTCCGGATCCATTCCAGGTTTTTGGCAGCCAGCATGCTACTTTACTCAAATGACTATGCTTCCCAGAATGCCTGGCTCACTGCTTCACCTCCTCCCATGCAGGACAATGTTGGATGGAGGATAGGCAACACCTGTGGCTGCAGGTGCAGCAGGCGGCACACCTGAAGGGTGTGCTCGTTAAGCAGCTTTAAAAGCCTCAGTGTACTTCAGTCCGGCGCTGGTCATCGTTGCAGTGTTCCTGTTGTGACTAGTCCCTTGTTCCTAGCTTTTGTGCCTAGTTCCTAGCTCCTGTTTCTTGTTCCTCCGCCCTGGATTTCGGATTCATGTGCTAAATTGATTTCTGCTTTCTGGATTTCCCTTTCTGTCTTCCTCTGTCTGCAGGCAGCCTTTCTCTGTGCTTTACCCTTTGATGCAGCCCAATTTGCCTGTGTTTTCTATTTCTTTGATGCTGTCCTTTGCTACTAAGAAACCTGATGCATTAGTCTTTCCTTTTTTAGATTTAGTTTCCTGCCTTTTCTCCTTGGATGGGTGGGTAAGGTTTCCTTTTGTGATATAATTTTCCCTGCTCCTGATCCTTACTTCCTTTTGGGATCCATGCCATGTTTTCCATTTCACTTCTGCATTTATTTCCCATTTGATTATTTAAGTGTGGGGTGCTGTAGTAACTAGTCCCTGTGTGAATGCCTTTTGTTTTCCTCACTATTTCTTTAATCACAATTCCTACTTGCTCCTTGACTTAGGTCTTAGGTATTTAGTTATCCTCCACCCATTGCTGTTATAGCCTTCTGGGTCCTTGTTTGATCAACTGGGTTTGTGGGTTTACTGACATTCAAGTGGTCTTTCCGGTCCTCGTGAGTACTGTTTCTAAGTTCCTTATTCAGTATCATCCAGAGTGTCAGCACACAGATCCTGTCCTTGCTTGCCCTCTACGTGGGCTTAGCGCTGTCAGTATCTGTAAGAGCATACTGGGTAAGGAGTTTGCCGACTTTCCTTTCAGTCATTAGGAGGTTCTAAGTGCTTACCCCACATCCCTTTTCATATATAGGTATTTTTGTTTCACTCTATCTGCACTCCTGGGTTTTAGTATTATGAGTCGTGGTTCTTGTGTGCACGTTGTTTGATTCAAGGTTATTCACTGTGCGATTTTGTGCACATTTCCCTTGCCATATTTGCTGACTTTGTACTCACCTGAATAATCCTGACAGATGGTTTGGAAAAGCACCAGTCTCCTTCCAAAATTCTCCTCCCCTGCTCTGCTTTTTTTCTTGCTTTTATAGTTCCTTCGGGGTTTGTGGTGAATTTCCTCAATTCCCCTATACCAGTTTAATACTGTAACAGGCAGCTAGGGATAGAGCTCATGCAGCCACTTCTTGATGTTACTCCATAAGGGGGGCAGAGGTGGGATCCTGTAGGTCTGCTGTACCGCCTAAAACTAACATGAAAGCACCCTCTACAAGTGCCATGATGCCCTGACTACAGCTTCAGAATTCCTTAGCGTTCCCACAGTCTGAGTTTTGAACTAGGCTGTTCCCCATTAATATATTCATATACAGGACTCCCGCACGGAGAAGAAGGTGATGAACACAGCACCATGAAACAACAGGATCCACAGAACACTCATCCTTAGAAGCGGAAGCTTACCATAGCAGGGAAGAGACTAGAGGCCCAGCTTCCACAGTTCCCCTGTCCCGAAGAGCAGTGCAGACCAGTGAAGGAATGGAATTGTGTAGCCCCACTGCATATGGCACAGTTCCAAGATTGCATGACTATCACTCCTGCATTTAAATCCTTGCTTGCTTTACACAAAATAGAGGTAACTATGAGAAGCCCATAATTATCCAATTCTGATGTCAACCTGATTCCAGATAATGAAAGGGAATGATTTGAAAACAGGGAACACCCAATCGGAACCCTGTGTTTAGAATAACCTGTGGGAAGAGAAGGGGAGGTACAGAGCTTCTCACTGAAGTATTGAAGGGCAGAGAAAAGCACAAATGAGGGGAACATCAGGGCTGTTATCCAACAGCCCTGATGGTAACACCCACGTTTGCAGAATGGCAGTGGTCCCACATTGTTTTTGCTGCCTTTTCTTCCCACTGCTTTTTCCACAAAAATATAGATGTTAAGTTTGGTTAAGGTATACAGAAGGGAGGGGCTCTGGGGGATAAAAGGGGGTATGCAGGCAGTCTCCCCCTGCTTTTTGCAGTGAATAAAGTGGTAAAACCAGCTAAACAAATTCAGCGAAATGTCATTGGGCAAATAATTATTGGGAAATGTTCATCAATCCATCCCTGATACAAGGGACGATGAGAGAAGGCAAACCACACACCCAGCAGGAACTGCTGGGGAAGACTGCATATCCAAAAGCTGAAAGGTCTTTGTTAAAGGGGACCTCAGAAAAAGCAGGAAGCCAGGAGGGAAACCCCAATCCTTGTCTGTAGGCATTAAGATAGACCCTCAACCTGTGACCCAAGGCAGAGGAGTAAGAGACTGGCCTATAACAGGAGGGCAACTTCAATATGATCTGCCTAACAAGGGCCCAGAGAGAGTGCTGAGAAATCCCCCTTGCAACCTGCTTTTTGTATTTGTATTTTATTGAATTTATATAGCCCTTTAATCCAAAGTGCTTTACATGAGAACACGCAAAATACAACAAGCATAAGATGGCAATTGAATCATAACTTGAAAACAGTGTAAAGAACAATTTACAATATTGCAGAGGTGAGGAGGGAGTAGGGAGGGGCAGAGGTGAGTGAGGGAAAGGTAGGTGTTAGTGGAGGTAAGAGAAGGAGTAAGAGGGAATGCATGAGTGTGAGGAAGAGGAGAGGAAAGAGTAGGACTAGATGAGAGCAGGGAGTGGGGGGAAGGAGGTAGGGAGGGATAGGAATAGCAGTGGTA